>NC_140344.1:29236366-29863866 GCF_963514085.1 Chelon labrosus | reverse complement strand
CGGCTCCGTCCTGCCGCAACGCCCGGCCACCGTTGCTATGGTAACCACGGCTATCACCAAACCCGACTCGCAGAACGCCCCCATCAACCTGCAGGTGACCCCCAGCAAGCTGACCAACCAGAGCTCGGAGCCTGTGCGGCTGGTGTCCAAGAACGCCATGGTGGTAAGTTCCTCCGGTTCCTCTGATCGGGTTCTGATCTGATCCGATCTGTCTGAGGCCTTCAGGGCCTTTAGGAGGCTGACGGTGTCAAATGGTAGCATAGCTGGAGCAGGCTGGGGGGTGAGTGGTGGCCTTCTAGCAGCCAGATGGTTAATATCAGACGACGTGTAGAGTTTCTGCCGAGGCGTCAGACGGATGTCTGACTCTGGTTGTCTGGTGATTTCCAGGCAGTGATACCAGAGTTAACTCCTCTCTGTAGAAAACGTGAAGTCAGAACCCAGTGATCGTCATTTAACGACATTTAACGTCAGATCTGAGAAACCCCTCCCTCCACTGACCGAGCAGTTCATCGTCCAAACTGTCATAAACATTTGATGACGAGAAACACGTCACGACGCGTTGTTACGGTAACAGATGTGGCGTAATGGTAACAGATCTTTTGTTGTTACGGTAACAGACATGTCAACCATAGACGGTATAAAGATGGACGGAGGAACCCAAAGCAAGTAGAGCTCCCCCTGGTGTCTGGCTGCAGTATAGGTCATAAGCTCCACCCCCTCCATGTTAGTGGGCGGGACTTGGGCCAAACGAAAACACTAAAATACACGTCACACGCCAAGGATGGTTTCTGTCATTTTAGGTCGTTAATATAATGTTGATGAATGTTCAAGTGTTAATTATCTGGATAAGTTTCGTTTCAGTTATTTGACGCTATAGAAACAGGATGTGACATCATGGTGACCACCAGTTGCCATGCCAACCGCTCCATAAAGCAGCCCTGTGGGACCAAGAAAGTTGTAAAAAAATAAATAAAAAACTAGTCCAGTGTATAATCCATCATGTCCTTGTACCAGGTGGAGGTAGAGCAGAGTGTAGTATTAATTAAACTAAAACATGAGTGAGTCTGGAGGAAGTGTGGGCGGGGCATCAATATCACGGCTCCACGTGGCTCCGCCCTCAGACCGTACTGATCAGACTCTGGATCCAAACTCACAAGATGGCGCCGCCCGTATCCCCGGGAACATAGAGTCAGTTTGACCAATGAGAGGAAGAGGAGACGTGGTGTCCATGTTTATATACAGACTATGGTTGTTACGGTAACAGACGTGTCGTTGTTACGGTGACGTGTCGTTGTTACGGTAACAGACAGATCCACCATCTGCTGTGGTTTTGTCTCAGGTGCAGGCCACCACCACCGCCCAGCCAATCAAAGTTCCTCAGTTTGTCCCTCCTCCTAGACTGATGCCTCGACCCACCTTTCAGCCACAGGTGCGTCCCTGTAAGCCCCGCCTCCAAACCCTAACCCCCTCAGATCCATGTGTGTGGCCCACCTGAGGTGACTCGCTCACTCTCCAGCAGAGGGCACCAAAGCAAACACTCATGCCTTGCTGCGTGGCACTAAAACATTGTTTGCTCTGTGCTGCCTCTACTCATCTCTTCTCCTTCTCCTTGTGCTTCTTTTAATTTTCCGACCGACGTGTGAACAGGTTGTTTTCCAGGTTTCCTGCCTGAGTGTTTGTGTTTTTACCTTTTCGTGTTGACGGCTTGTTTTCCTGCAGCTTCTTGGTATTTTTATTTTGTCTTCTGGCTGTTGGTGTGTTTTAACCCTTTAGTGGAGAAATGTTGTTGATGTTTGTGCTGAGTGACGTCTCTGGGAGGACGACCGGTGGAAGCAGTGGCTGACTGCTGACAGTGGTAGTAATACTAGTAATACTAGTAGTAGTAGTAGTGGTAGTAGCAGTAGTGGTAGTAGTAGTAGTAGTAGTAGTAGCGGTAGTGGTAGTATGGTAGTAGTAGTAGCGGTAGTGGTAGTAGTAGTAGTAGTAGTAGTAGTAGCGGTAGTGGTAGTATGGTAGTAGTAGTAGCGGTAGTGGTAGTAGTAGTAGTAGTAGTAGTAGTAGTACGGTGGTAGTAGTAGTAGTGGTAGTAGTAGTAGTAGTAGTAGTAGTAGTGGTAGTAGTAGTAGTAGTGGTAGTAGTAGTACGGTGGTAGTAGTAGTAGTGGTAGTAGTAGTAGTAGTAGTAGTAGTGGTAGTAGTAGTAGTGGTAGTAGTAGTAGTGGTAGTAGTAGCAGTAGTAGTGGTAGTAAGCCTCATCTCCACCACAGGGAGAGTTCAGCTCCATTTAGGGTCAATATTAGTTTTTAGATTTAAATTATTTATTAGTTTAAAGTTGATTCATCTTTAACTCACCATCAAATGATTTGGAATGAATCAAAGTAATAATGGTGATTTAATCAGTTGATTTAGCTTCATGCTGCAGATAAAACCTCATCGATATTCAGTTGGCACAAACAGGAAGAAGAAGAAGAAGAAGAAGAAGAAGATGGTTCCATCAGTGATCTCAGATCTTTTCTGTCTAAACGGAGCACAGACACGACTCTGGAACAATATTCAGATGAAGTTTAGACTTTCTGACTCAAGGGATCTGGTCATCTGGAGAAGAACCAGATTTATTTAGAGCTGAACACAATGATCCATGGACCAGAGAGACCTGGACCAGAGAGGCCTGGACCAGAGAGGCCTGGACCAGAGAGGCCTGGACCAGAGAGAGACCTGGACCAGAGAGACCTGGACCAGAGAGGCCTGGACCAGAGAGGCCTGGACCGGAGAGAGACCTGGACCAGAGAGGCCTGGACCAAAGAGAGACCTGGACCAGAGAGACCTGGACCAAAGAGGCCTGGACCAAAGAGAGATCTGGACCAGAGAGAGACCTGGACCGGAGAGAGACCTGGACCGGAGAGAGACCTGGACCAAAGAGAGGCCTGGACCAAAGAGAGACCTGGACCAGAGAGACCTGGACCAAAGAGGCCTGGACCAAAGAGGCCTGGACCAGAGAGGCCTGGACCAGAGAGAGATCTGGACCAAAGAGGCCTGGACCAGAGAGGCCTGGACCAGAGAGGTCTGGACCAGAGAGAGACCTGGACCAGAGAGACCTGGACCAAAGAGGCCTGGACCAAAGAGAGATCTGGACCAGAGAGAGACCTGGACCAAAGAGGCCTGGACCGGAGAGAGACCTGGACCAAAGAGACCTGGACCAAAGAGAGACCTGGACCAGAGAGACCTGGACCAAAGAGGCCTGGACCAAAGAGGCCTGGACCAGAGAGAGATCTGGACCAGAGAGAGACCTGGACCAAAGAGGCCTGGACCAGAGAGGCCTGGACCAGAGAGGCCTGGACCGGAGAGAGACCTGGACCAGAGATTCCTGGACCAAAGAGGCCTGGACCAAAGAGGCCTGGACCAGTGGTCACCATGGAGACTACTTCCTGCTTCAGTCAGAGACAAACAGATCAGTTCAGGAGAACCAACATTTGGACTGAGATGAACTTTTCTTTCTGTTTCTTTAAAACATTACCTGGACCAACTATGAGGCTCAGTCTCATTCAGATAAAATATTAGAAACTAAAACTAACAGGTTTTATATTAACAGGACACAGTGGTGAGGACAGGTGTAGCAGGTGTAGCAGGTGTAGCAGGTGTAGCAGCGTTAGCGGTGTTAGCGGTGTTAGCATTAGCATCAGTTAGCCTGAGCTGGAGTTCCTCAGTGGCGTTACTCAGCAGTGTCTGCTCATCTCTGTGCTGTTTTCTGATTGGCTGTCTGTCGTCACTAGGTCAGGCCAAAACCGGCCACGCCCACCAACGTTCCCATCGCCCCGGCCCCTCCCCCGCCCATGATGGCGGCCCCTCAGATGCTGCAGAGGCCCGTCATGTTGGCCACCAAGCTGTCGTCCTCGCTGCCCTCGGCGGCGCCCATCCACCAGGTCCGCATCGTCAACGGGCAGACCTGCAGCAAGACCGGCTCTACGCCGCTGACGGGCATCGTCATCGCCACGTCGGTCTCTGCCGCGCCCACCCGCCTCGCCAGCCCCGCCCAGGCCCCCAACACCGCCCCCGTGCCCACCCCGACCCCTGCCAAGCCGATCCAGATCAGCAGCCTGACCGCTGAGCCCAAGGTACCACCACAGTAGTATAAATATGATTATATACTACATAGTAGTAGTATTTTATATATGATTATATACTACATAGTAGTAGTATTTTATATATGATTATATACTACATAGTAGTATAAATATGATTATATACTACATAGTAGTAGTATTTTATATATGATTATATGCTACATAGTAGTAGTATATGATCAAATATCATATACTACTATATAAGATTCATCATGTGTTATTATTATATATCATGTCTCCTCAACCTGATCAATCATTGTGATCAGAAATGAACCGTTTCCATGGAGACCAAATAAAAGTGATGGATGTAGAAACATTCAGACTCAGGTGTTTGGTCTCGACAGTGGGACGGTGTCTCCTCGTCTTGGTTCTTATAATCAGAACACGATGAAGACTGGACGGTTTAATGAGTTTAATGAGTTTAATGACGACTCAACAGATTCTCGCTGGTTCACTGGTGGATGTTTGATCATATGTTTATGTCCTCAGAGGGAGAGACGGTCTACCAGAGACGTCTCTTATAATCCGTCCTCTACGTCTTCAGCTGTGACTGAATCTCCTCTCCAGACTCAAATGTGCGGTTATCTTCCTCTTCCTCCTCTTCCTCAGCAGACTGTTAAATCCGGAGCAGCAGAGCAGAAGGCCGTGGCCAGCCTCCCCTCCTCCTCCACCCCTCCGCTGTCTCCACCCCCCAGACCCAAGAAAGAGGAGAACCCAGAGGTACGTCCCATCAACAGTCACCTTTGTGCCTCCTCTTTCAGAATGAGTTACTGATGCTTTATAATTGAATTTCATTTAATTATATATAGAAATATACAAATGATATATAAGATATGTAAATATATACAACATGCTAGAATATATAAATATATAAATGCAGATGATCTGGATATAAAGATATGTTGAACTCTATAAGAAGCGTTTCCTCCAGACCTGATCAGACCTGTTCCTCTTGCAGAAACTGGCCTTCATGGTTTCACTGGGCCTCGTCACACACGACCACTTAGAAGGTGAGTGAGTTTTAACTGGCTGCAGGAGGAAGAGGAGGAGGAGGAGGAAGAGGAAGCAGCAGCAGTAACATCTCTGTTCTGATCTGCAGAAATCCAGAGCAAGAGGCAGGAGAGGAAGAGGAGGACGACGGCCAACCCGGTTTACAGCGGAGCCGTGTTTGAACCCGAGGTTTGTTCAGTGAGACGATCTTTATTCCCACAGAATAATCTGTATCAGCTGCTCCACGTTCTCTGCCCTGAACCAGTAGAACCCTCCAGGGGTTAAACTGCTTCACAGAGCTGAACATGTTCATGAGTTTTAATTAACGACGTCAGAGTTCACATGTTAACGTTCACAAACATTAAAGGCGTTAAAAGGAGTTTGTGTTAATGTGTAATTACAGAACCACACGTTCTAGAAAGAACCGAGACGGTGACAGGAGGTTACAGTTAAAACATGTTTAATAAGAAGGCTGATTGATTCATGTGAACTGGGGACATGTTTGAGTCTGATTTGTCCAATCAGCTGCAGCCTGGACAAGGACGTGAAACTTTGTCTTTCTTTTCTTTCAGAGGAAAAAGAGCGCAGTGAGTTACCTGAACAGCCCTCTGCACCAGGGCACCAGGAAGAGAGGTCCGTATGAGACACGTATGAGACACGTATGAGACACTAGATCAGAGACAGTAGAGACAGTAGAGACTAATCTGTGGCTCAGCACTAATCATCTGAAACGAGTCTTCCCTCCTCCTGCTTCCTGTTTCCTGTCGCTTCGTTTGGTTCCACACCAGATTTCTTCTTCTTCTTTGTCCGAGCGCTGCAGAGACAACAGCTCTGACCAGAACTCTTTACATCAGACAAGAAGAAGAAACATTCTTTTATTTTCATTTTTATTCTCAGTACACTCAAATAGAATCAGCCCAATAAAGTACTAATAGAGTTATGATCTATCTGACACATTTTTGAAATGTTTTGAATCCTCTAACATGAACTGGATTTAAATAAAACGTGAACACAAATAGTTTTAATAATTAAAAAGCTCAGATCCTTCAGCCAGGTTTGATATTTGAAGCCTAATAATGATCAGACCTGCGCAGCGTCTCCATGGAGAAGAAGAAATCTGGTTAAAGCTTTGTCTTAAAACCTGCTGGGAGTGTTTGAAATGCATCCTGGGGATTGTAGGAGGTACCTAATGAAGTTGTATGACTGTGAACGGGGTCTTGGTTGAACTCCAGACTCTAAATAATCCTCACAGCTGGTTTCTGCAGGATTAATGTTGTCATGTGGAGCTCTGTCAGACTTTAACACATCAGAAGTCGATGAGTTGATCTCAGATTATTAACCTGATCAAAGCTCCAATATTCCAGTGGTTCCTGTCCAGACCTGCAGCCAGGTGACATATTTGTAGTCCGAGTGACATACTTGTAGTCTCAGTTTTAGGTGTGTTAACGTCTGCCATGAGTCCATCCAGCAGGTTTGTAGTCGGCTTCAGCTCCATGGAGCCGGTCTCCTGCACTAACACTGCTGTCTGTGCTTCTGACTCCTCCTCTTCCTCCTCTTCCTCCTCTTCCTCCCGCTCCCCTGACTCACGCTAGCCAACGAAGACTCCCTTTCCAAGGTATGTCATACAGACTGTTTGTTTTTGTTTTTTCCCCCTCTCCATCTTTCTTTTTTTTTGTTTTGTTTTGTTTTGTTTTTTTTGTTTTTCCGTCTTTGTCGTCTGTCTCATTTCACCCAGGTCGCCCACCCAAATACAGCAGCGTCCCGGAGCTGGGCAGCCTCACCCCGACCTCCCCCTCCAGCCCCGTCCATCCCCTCCCCCTGCCCAGCCCCAGCTCTGGGGATGTAAGTAACGATGGGGGAGACGGACAGCTCAGCGGGTCGGACACCCCGTCACACACAGTCCTATTGGCCCCGTAGCTCCGCCCATCACCTGCACATCCATTAGTTTGTCTCCATGTGATAATCATCAGTCATCAGTTGGTTTTTATTTGATGCAGCCTTACAAAGTGAACAGAGTCCTGTAGCCCAGAGCACCATTAATAACTACTGCACACACTCTAACCCAACCTGTGGCTCAGCCCATTAACACACCATGTCCATTAGACACCAGGCCAGCCCTAAACTAAACCAGATCACGCTGCCTCCGCCCCACCTGCCGTGGGCCGGCGGGGCTCAGTGGGGCAGGGAAACTGATTGGTCCAATTCTTCCTCGCAGGGAGACATCCATGAGGATTTCTGCACTGTGTGCAGACGCAGTGGCCAGTTGCTCATGTGCGACACGTGTTCTCGTGTTTATCACCTGGACTGCCTGGATCCACCCCTGAAAACCATTCCTAAAGGCATGTGGATCTGTCCAAAATGCCAAGATCAGGTAACCGCTGCAGAGTCAGGGGGAGGGGGTACCACAGTCCAGAGAGGGGCCGCTCAGGGCCTGTAGCTGTACTAGACTGTAAACACACTGTCCTGAACTTTAGGACTGTTCAATCCTTTGTAAGCATACACATGATGCAGTATTGTTTTTTTTGTGCTGTCTCATTCATTGTGTCAGTAAAGATCTCAGCATCTCACATCCATCCACTTCATGACTTATCCCCTCTCGGCCTCACCACAGGGTGGCGCTAGCTCTGTCCCCTTCAAGTCTTTTCTACGTCTCAGCGTCTGTAACAACTGCCAGCTTCTCTTTCCAGATCCTGAAGAAAGAAGAGGCCATCCCCTGGCCCGGGACGCTGGCCATCGTTCATTCCTACATCGCTTACAAAGAAGGTGACCAGAGTTTCCTCCTGATGAGAAACACCGGCCGGGACACGAGAGCACACACTGACAGTTCCTCTGTTTGGTTTCAGCTAAAGAAGAAGAGAAACAGAAGCTGATGAAGTGGAGTTCAGAGCTGAAACTGGAGCGAGAGCAGCTGGAGCAGAGAGTCAAACAGCTCAGCAACTCTATAACGGTGAGACACGCCAGTGAAGAAGTGATGGTATCAGGACAGACCGTCTGGTGGATGGAGAGAGGCCTGGTCCAGGTGTGAACACTGATCTGGTCTCTAGTGTCCAGGTTAAACAGGTCCAGGTGTGAACACTGATCTGGTCTCTAGAGTCCAGGTTAAACAGGTCCAGGTGTGAACACTGATCTGGTCTCTAGAGTCCAGGTTAAACAGGTCCAGGTGTGAACACTGATCTGGTCTCTAGAGTCCAGGTTAAACAGGTCCAGGTGTGAACACTGATCTGGTGTCAGTCCACATGTGGAGGTGGTCTGGGACACATGTGACCTCCTTCCTTTGGTAGTGTGAACACACAATGAGTCCTGGGTCACATTAAAGACCACCTACTCAACAGGGCTGATCTGAGGAAGAGGAGTTTAACTCCTTCATTCAACCACTAGTAGAAATGATCACATGAATCATCAGAGACCTGGTTCCTCTGAGGATGAAGCTTCCAGGGTTCAGGTCTAATCTGAGTCTTTGTCTCTAAAATAGTTTTGTTTATTTAAAACGTATCTAGATGCAACAAAAGCACATTTACTGAAGGACATAATCTGTGTTGAAGCTGAACCGATTTCTTCTTCCATCAGAAATGCATGGAAACCAAAAACACCATCCTGGCCCGTCAGAAGGAGATGCAGCTTTCCCTGGACAAAGTCAAACACCTGATACGCCTCATCCAAGCCTTCAACTTCAACCAAGCTCTGGCAGAGACGGAGGGGAAGGACGTCAGAGTCCAGGACGGCGCTGAGGCTCCCGTCGGCTCCAAAGCTGCACCGGACCTCAACTCTGTGGACACAGCGAAGCCGGGGAGCTCCTCGTCCTGCAGCACTGACAACAAAGAGGAGGAGCATGGAGCCGCGGGGAGCAACCAGACGGCAGCAGGAGACGCCGGCGGCCAGACTGACAGCACAGTCCTAACAGCAGACAACAGCCCTGGGAGCGGGGCGGGGGGAGGGGGTAACTCAGAGACTGGTCTGCAGGCCGAGGCCGAGGCCAAGCCTGAGACTGAGGCAGCTCCGGTGGCTGACGTGGTCGCGACTGTTGCCACCACCAACGGTACGTCTGAGCCGCCCTGCCCCGACCGCGGCCCAGACCACGCCCCCGACCACGCCCCCGATCATGGCCCTGACCACGGCCCCACGGGGGGCTGCACCGCCAACGCCACCACCAACTCTGAGAACAAGATGGCCGTCGTCAACCCACCAGAGACGGCGGCGGAGAAGAAACAGGAGGAGATCACCGACAGTGACGGCAGCAACACCAACAACAGCAAAACCTCAGAACCCTCCCAGCATTCTTTGCCAGCTCTGGTCAGCAGTTTGGACAGTAACAAGTAATGCTTCGTCTCTGGAGTCGTGGGAATTCAAACATATATATTAAAAAAAAAGACTCTGCTTGCACCACACGGTGCCCTGAAGTTGCCAATCTGTATAAATGTTGTTTGTTTGCATTGTATTGTCAGACTGTGTCAATGGTAGATATACAGCCCGAGTCACACGGCTCTGGGGAGACGTGGGCCGTCCCAGGACGTGTTTTTCCAGGACGGCGTGCGCTCCAGTGTCCTCATGCCAATTAGTGATAGACGTCATGGTGGGAACGCTCAAAGGGAGATTTAATTCATCATCACACCAGTGTGTGCCTGTTACAGTGGCCCCTGTGTTCTCTAGTGTGTGTGTGTGTGGGGGGGGGGGGTTCACACGGCTACCACGGTAACCGAGAACAAGGAACCAAACTTCTGTCGGGGGTTACTGGTCCAAGAAGCAGTGTTGTGATAGAAACTGAAGAGAGAACCGGTTCATTCCCTCATCCCAACAGACTCAATGTGAATAACTCTCTGACGTCCTTTGACCCTGAACCATCTGTCCCAACCTGTCCCAACCTGTCCCCACCTGTCCCATCCAGCTGCTCCTCAACCCCCAGCCCACACAGAAAACATTCAAATGTGACCCAGACCCCGTCCAGCATCACCTCAGAGTCCAGTATGCTTCAACCAGAGCGCTGGAGTTAAACATCTTCTCCTGAACCTTCAACCATCCAACGACAGTTCCTCCAAAGTCTCGTCCACATTAAAGAACCAGACTGACGTTAGAGTCATTCATGGTGTTTTCTGACGCCGTTCACACAGTCACTCTCCTACCAATCAATAATAATCCCTTCATCTGAATCTTAACGAGACATTTACACCAACGTTGCCAACTTCCACCATCCGTCTACGTCCTATTGACCAACAGCAGAAACCTGTAGCATTCCTGTTCAACCCTGAAAACGTTCCCGGTCAACCTTCCCTTCACTGAGCTGCCCGTCGCTCAGAAACACGATGGTTGTTGGTTCCAAGATGTTTTAAACCCTGTTGGACGCATTCTTGAAGCATACTGACTCCTTCAGACCTGAGGAACCTGAAAACCCTCCAACAGAGACTGAAGAGCTTCAGTTTGGTTCAGATCAGCTGCAACGTGTCGTCTCAAGTCTTGTTAAGAAATAGTTTCCATTAGGTAGATTATCTGAAGCTCACTGAAGCCTTTAACACGACACCACCACTACAACTACAGAACATGGACTTCCCCCAGACCAGACCCAGTCCTCAAGACCAGACCAAGCCCTCGAGACCAGACTAGGCCTCAAGACCAGACCAAGCCCTCAAGACCAGACCAGACCCAGCCCTAAAGACCAGACCCAGCCCTAAAGACCAGACCAGACCAGACTAGCCCAGACCAGCCCTCAAGACCAGACCAAGCCCTCAAGACCAGACCAGACCCAGCCCTAAAGACGAGACTCAGCCCTAAAGACCAGAACAGACCCAGCCCTAAAGACCAGACCAGACCAGACTAGACCAGCCCAGCCCTAAAGACCAGCCCAGCCCTAAAGACCAGACCAGACCAGACTAGGCCAGACCAGCCCTCAAGACCAGACCAGACCCAGCCCTAAAGACGAGACCCAGCCCTAAAGACCAGAACAGACCCAGCCCTAAAGACCAGACCAGACCAGACTAGACCAGCCCAGCCCTAAAGACCAGCCCAGCCCTAAAGACCAGACCAGACCAGACTAGGCCAGACCAGCCCTCAAGACCAGACCAGACCCAGCCCTAAAGACGAGACCCAGCCCTAAAGACCAGAACAGACCCAGCCCTAAAGACCAGACCAGACCAGACTAGACCAGCCCAGCCCTAAAGACCAGCCCAGCCCTAAAGACCAGACCAGACCAGACTAGGCCAGACCAGCCCTCAAGACCAGACCAGACCCAGCCCTAAAGACGAGACCCAGCCCTAAAGACCAGAACAGACCCAGCCCTAAAGACCAGACCAGACCAGACTAGACCAGCCCAGCCCTAAAGACCAGACCAGCCCTAAAGACCAGACCAGACCAGACTAGGCCAGACCAGCCCTCAAGACCAGACCAAGCCCTCAAGACCAGACCAGACCAGACTAGACCAGCCCAGCCCTAAAGACCAGCCCAACCTTAGCCCAGTTACTCTCCCACCTCTTCCCACCTGTGTCCCTGAGCTCAGGCAGAACAGACGCTGAGTTGCGTTGGACGGAGTCGGAGGACGAGGTCCGACCGGCCGCGGTAGCCGATGTTTTCAGTCGTGTCGGTCAAGTGTAGTGATTGAGTTTTTCATTTGTGAGTCAAAGTGTGTCAACTGTGAGCACTAAATGTGAAGTTGCAATATTGCAATGTCAAAACACACACACACACACACACACACACACACACACACACACACACACACACACTATATCTGGGCTGTGTTTCTTTTTTATAGGAAAAGATATTCAGGTCTTCCTAGTCTTCAGAATAAGTGCTTTCTGTTCCTGAACCTGCTGGACCGGCATTATCAACACAGGAAGAATTCATCCTCTAGATGAAGTGAAGTGGTGATCTTTGTGCATTTCTGTTGAATCCTGAACTGCCAAAATGATGTTGCATCCAAATTCAGCAGGAACGCGTCCTCTTACTGTTTCAGAGGTGGAGTGGTTGGCGTTGTACGATAGAGTCAGGAGAGCTCACTAAACAATAACGCTGGAGGGATTTGTTGTATGAACCTGCTCCTTCAGACGATGCCACAAATCCTGAGATTAAAGCACAAGCTTGCTGCATCACAAAGAAGTGCTGAAGAGCTTTTTGTATGTTAATATGGAATTAAACAGAGTATGCATCTCTATGTTGTGATGTGACTTATCCCCACATTGCCAATATTTTTCTAGGAGGAAAAACAAACCTCTGTCTGACGCTGAGGCTCAAGTCTAGTTCATGTTTTCTGGATTGTTCCGTCTCGGTCAGACCGGGGCAGCTCTTCTCTCTCTGGAGCTCGTCTGAAAGGCGATGCTGTCGCTCGGTGGTGGTTTTCAGTTTGGGTCTGTCTCTGTCTGATGAACTGATCTTGACTTGTGGCTTCTTGTTGGCTACGGGGCAACAACACGCTCTGGTCTGTTCATTACCGGTGCCTCTGGTTTGACTGGAATTTATTTGTATCTTTCTTCTTTTTGTTGAACCAGAGCTTAGGACGTAGTCGCCCGGCGTCGTGTTCACCTCAGAGGAGCTCAGGACGCGTTGGACCCCGGTCCTCTAAAATGCTTAGTCTTTGTTGACGAGGGAGCTACCGTCATGCTAGCTGGACTCACTGGAAGACGAGTCTTATGATCTTCATCTAGTGCCATCATCTGGTCAACATGTTAAACTGGTTTATGACCAAATACCTGCTAATGACATTCCCATCAGCCCGACACTGGTTTTTTACTGCTAATTAGCTCATGTTAGCATGATAGCATGTCACACAGAACAAAGAACATGTTAAATATGATACCTGTTAGTAACCGTTAGCATGATAGCAGTGCTAAGGCCGTTTTATGGCTTCCAGTGACAGTGGACAAGATGGAAACCATTACCTGGCATTCAGCCTGTTAGCATGCTGACGTTAGCATTTCACTCTGTGTTTGAGGCTGCATTTGATTCACGTCAGACATTTCCATATTGAACATTCCTGATTCTGAGCTTGACACTGAAAATGGTCGCAGACGGAGAAAGAAAGTTTCTGCATCGATGATGAAATGAGATGCTCCAGAGCTGCTAGCTTGACTCTAGCTCCAGAGCTGCTAGCTTGACTCTAGCTCCAGAGCTGCTAGCCTGACTCTAGCTCCACAGCTGCTAGCCTGACTCTAGCTCCACAGCTGCTAGCCTGACTCTAGCTCCACAGCTGCTAGCCTGACTCTAGCTCCACAGCTGCTAGCCTGACTCTAGCTCCACAGCTGCTAGCCTGACTCTAGCTCCACAGCTGCTAGCCTGACTCTAGCTCCACAGCTGCTAGCTTGACTCTAGCTCCACAGCTGCTAGCTTGACTCTAGCTCCACAGCTGCTAGCCTGACTCTAGCTCCAGAGCTGCTAGCCTGACTCTAGCTCCAGAGCTGCTAGCCTGACTCTAGCCCTGACTTTCTGCAGGTGAACGCGTCGGCGGGCGACTACTAGAGAAGCTGTTGCAGGTGTCGTCTGTTTCATATCACACGGACTCTCGTAACCGAATCAGCATATCTGACACCTGACCTTCTGACATCAGCTGTACAAACTGCCTTCACTGAAAAGACCCAGAGAAAGAGTAACACGTCCCCGTGGCCACAGCGTCGTCGGTAAAGAAGAGTTGGAGGAAGAGAAGAGCCAGAGATGCAACTCTTAGCAGAAAAATGGCAACTAATGTTTGCCCAGTTCCTTCTGAATATCATTCGTTGTGTGTTTTGTGGTCTGTCGGGTGGATGTTCTTCTTCTTCTTTGGTCTTTCCACATGTTAGACTGTGTTCACTCACGGCTTCAGTCTCCTCACTCACCACCGTTTTCTTTCTAAAAGCCCGAACTTGTTCCAGACAAACTCTCCCTCTGTACAGTAGGTACCTCGAGTGCCTTTCTTCAAACAGCAGATAATATTTGTCTCTTGACTTGCACTGTGACTTGTAGAACCTTACTACCCCTCTGGATTACCCCCTCACCTGACCCACCTTCCTCCAGCCCCCCCCCCCAGGAGCTCCCCCCAAACCCGGTCCCTTCACCTCAGGCTGCCAGTAGTCGATGCAAGTTGAACCTCCATTTCATATTATGCCGTTTTGAATTGACCAGATAGTGTTTTGTTGAATATAGGAGTTGCCTTAAATGTGTTTTATTTTCCTTTTTATGTGATTAACTTTTACATTTGGGAAAAAACATCCGTGCAGACGCTGGCGGAGGTCAAAGGTCGTTTGTTCTGACTCAGAGTTCAGTGATGCACTTTTGGTTTGACCAGTATTATTATCAGAGAGGAGGCGAGGATTCCACTTCCTGGATCTTCTAGCCGGACTCCGGAGCTCGTTCGTTTTATTTTGAAAGGTCCATCCTCTGTGCGGCGGTTTGCTAAATCAGGTCTCGTGAGCTGGAACCTGTGACGATCAAACTTCGACCCAATTGGCAACACCCGTCCCCCGGCGGTGGTGGAGCGCATGCCTTCTTATGCAAATTTTTATACAGGATTTGTCAAACCTTTTTAATATGCATTTGATTTTGTTTCTTTGTTTTGTTTTAGTTTTAATGTGAAACTCGAGTCACCTTCATTTTCTTTGAACGTTCCGGCATCATGAAGCTAAACGTGTGCAGTTGAGGTTTTTAGTCTTAGCCGTCCACGTCGCCGTGGAAACGTGTTTTATGGACAGAGACGAAGTGAAGGCCGTGGATGTATGTACGGAGACGTGGTTCAGACTCCCGGGGCCTAGGAGGAGTTTGCCTCCACATTGTGCAACCTACTGCACATGCTCAGTAACCCCCCACCGCCCACCCCGCCTGAAGGCTGAGGTTTTACAAATATCAAACATAATGAAGTAAAAACCTTATTTGCCGTTTTACAAATGTATCTGTTGTTGTAATACCAGGAGGGACCACACGGACAAAGTGGCAGCAGAGGGGCATCGTACATTTGTTACTACATCCTGGTCCTAATCTGGACTCTGATCCGATGCTGAATGAGGGGGCGTCCTAACGTCCAGATGGTTCCTCGCTGTCTTTTTTAGTCAACTCTTAAAGGTGAATCTATCCAAAGAACGCTGCAGACCTGCTTTCCTGTCGCTGCGTATCATTTGGCGTCCGGCGTCAACCTGGAGGACGCTCAGAAGGCGATGGAGGCGTGGCTCTGTGCTGGGGGGCGGGGAGGGGCGTGGCTCTGTGCTGGGGGGGCGGGGAGGGGGCGTCGCTCCTGTGACTCGAGTCTTTTCATGGTTCAGTTTTAAAACGATCAAGTCATGATTGTGGCCTTCTAGTATTCTGTCGATACATGACGTCATTAATCTGTTGTTCCCGCTCACCCTCCATCCCTCCCTCACCCTCCATCCCTCCCTCACCCTCCACCCATCCCTCATCCATTCATCCCTCCCTCATCCATTCATCCCTCCCTCATCCATTCATCCATCCCTCGTCCATCCATCCTGTCCAGACCCAACTGTACACCTGCAGCTTCTTACCTCATCCACGGCTGATTCCACTGGGGGTGTGTTGAGTGCAAAAAAACAAAAACAAAAAAACATAATTAAAACATTAAAAAATAAAAGAAGTCTTTTTTTATCTTCCATTTGGTGAGATGCATTGTAGCGATATGAATAAAGAAAAAGTTCACCTGGTGTGCTGAATAATGTGTAAATTGGTAATTACACAATCTGAATATTTGTATAATTGTTTGTATTTTTTCATAATGATTTTGGAAAGGAATGTGTTTATTTTTTGACTTCTGTTCCAGATGTGTCTTCTGTTGGCCTGACATTGTGACTGGTCTGGTGGGATTCTTACCTCTGTATTGAGCCTCTTCTGTGATGAATTCTTTGTATGCAGTGTTTAGGAAATACTGTAGGGAACATGGGGAGGAGTTGATATTAGGAGCATTTGATCAATTTGTATTTATTTATTTTATCATTTTGTTAATAAATTGTGAAAACCACAGCGTCTCCTGGCAGTTTCTAGACCTTTATTATTATTATTATTACCGTTTAGAGGACCCTGCTGAGCTCGTTAGCATCACAAACACTTCAGCATTTTAAAACTAATGTTAGTGTCAAAACTGTTAGCATGAATAAAGCTAATGTTAGCATGAATAAAGCTAATGTTAGCATGAATAAAGCTAATGTTAGCATGAATAAAGCTAATGCTAGCATGCGTAAAGCTAATGTTAGCATGAATAAAGCTAATGTTAGCATGAATAAAGCTAATGTTAGCATGAATAAAGCTAATGCACTCTAATGCACTCTAAGGACGAGTTGATATTATGAACATTTGATTATTTGTATTGATTTATTTTATCATGTTGAGAGTTTATTTCGGTTTTATAATTATTTCACACTTTCACACTACACTTTTTATTAATACAGACCTTTAGAAATAATTTTAAATATATTTTTAAATAGAGTAATTTACAAACCCAAACTAGAGTACACTAGCAATTCAAATTATTATATAAAACCGGAAAAATAGTAATAAACTATTGAAAGACATTCCTTTCAATTAATTTAAAACAAACTCGTGAAGCCCGTTGACAGTCCATAGGTACTACATCAAATACTGAGTTATGCGCTTTGTTCGCTATCTAGCAGAGTGGCGCAGCGGAAGCGTGCTGGGCCCATAACCCAGAGGTCGATGGATCGAAACCATCCTCTGCTATTTTTTATTTTTTTTTATTTAGTCGAATTCACATAAAATCATAAGTCTGTAGAACTCCTTCAACCCGTTCTCTATTCATATAAAACCTGTCAGTTTGATGTGTTCAGTAATCATTAAATTATTATTAAAAGCTGCAGCTGAAGCTCTGACAGAACGAATCATTAAACTAAAGATGAATAAGTGATGAACTTATAAACTTATACTTTGTTTTTCTGATCAGTGTAATAAACTGGCCTGTGTGTTATTATGTTATTCGTGTTTTATTATTGTGTCTTTATAGTGACTTTAATGTGGTGGATGTCTGACTCGTGTGTTTGTGTATTCTAGTGTTATTATTGTGTTATTATTGTGTTATTATAGGATCTTTAATTCTGATTATTGTGTGATTATTGTGTAACGTTGTGTTGTTTAACGTTTATCGTGTATTATTGTGTGTTAGTTTATAATTGTGTTATAATGTTGTTCTTGTGTTGTTACAATGTTAGTGTGTTGTATGAGTGTATATTATAGTGTATTACTGTGTTATTAATATTCTGTAATAGTTCATTTATTGTTGTGTTATTACTGTACACTGTGGTGTATAACCGTGTTAATATTATCGTGTACATATCGTCTCATTGTGGTGCCTTTAACGTGTCTTTAACGCGTCGGTGAAGCTCCGTGTCTCCGGGAGCGTCGGTCCGAGCAGAGCCGCCTCTCGGTGCTCTCTCTCCGGACTGCAGCCTCTAATCCTCTCGGTGAACTTTAATTCTCGCGGACTCGCTTTCTTCCGCGTCTCCATGTCATTTCCTGTGATAAAAATGGTGGCCACGGCCACAGCTCGGGGAGGCCACCGAGTCGCTGCAGAAATTTAACGGCAAACTTTGCAGCCGCGGAGCCAGCGGCCGGGGGTCGGTGCGCTGCGGCCGGGAGGGGGCTCGGAGCTTCACCCGGGAGACACGGCCCGTGTCCCCGCTGCGTCTCCGCTCAAGGTGGGTCCGTGTCGGTAGCCACGGTGGCCAGTGAAAATGGCTTCCGAAAACAGGAGGCAGCTCGCCAGGCTCCTGCAGAGAAAGAGTGGCGCAGATCTCCGGTAACTGTCCGCGGGTTTCTACCGGGACCCGGAGACTCATAAAAAACAAAGTTAAAGACAAGTTCAGTCCTTGTCTGCTGGACCGGTCCATGTCCTCAGCATGAGCTCTAATGAAAAGCTCCAGAAACATAGTTTATAATCAGTGATGAAGATGAAGATGATGATGATGATGAGGAGGAGCTGCTCACACTGGAGGCCACAGTCTGAGATCATCATGTTTACAGCTGGAAACTGAGACATGAGATGAACATTGATTATATTTATTCAGGGTGACACAGCAAACAGAATGTGCAGAGATAAATGTGCTAATAAAATAATGTTGTTATTGTCACAACAGAAATGACCACATAAAATCTGCCAACAATAAGTACGAACATAAACATCATGTCCAATAAACTGTGAGTACAGTGATGTACAATCTGTCTACGATAAATATGAACGTGTGCTACAGGAAAAACTGATGTGAGCTCAGTTCAGCCTCATTCTGAGGAGTGATCTTAAAGGGGCTCAGTGGAGATTCTGACCACTAGAGGCGCTGTAGAGCTGTGTTTTCATGTGTTTACATGATGCAGCTGCAGAAATAACACAACAAGGAAGTCTCACCAAGGTTTTTAAATAATCTAAAAATAAGATTATCACTGCCTCTTTTTGATGATGATTCGTATCTGACTGTGTTTTGTTCCTCAGAGGTTTGTGAAGTGGACGACATGCAGGATTCTACCAACATGGTTCCACCATGAGTGAGCAGCCATCGCACCTCTGGTGTAAGAAACATTAGCTAGCTAACTTCTTGTTAGCACCACAAGAAGAAAGAAATAAACATAAAATAATGTCAGCTGACAGCAAAGTTAAAAGATCCATTACTTTATTAGCCATAGCATGAAACTAATGTTAGCACAAATACAACTGTTAGCATTAAAACATACATATTAGCATCAATATAACTACTGTTAGGTTATATGTGTGTAACATTAAACATTAGATTTAATAAGCAATTAGACTGCTTTGGTTCTGGATCTAATCTAATCTAATAATTACATCAGGTCATGTGTAGCTCATAACTCATCAGGTCATGTCTTTGTCCTCCAGTCTGTGAGGAGTGTCAGGACTATTTCCAGGAGGAGTGTCCGTCTCATGGGCCCCCGCTGTTTGTCCCTGATACACCCGCAGTCCCGGGGTCGGTCAACAGGGCGGCGCTCACGGTCCCATCGGGGCTGGAGGTGTTCACAGAGGGAGACGAGGTGGATGTTCGCTGTGTGGACGCCACCATCCCGAAGGGGGCGGTGTTCGGTCCCTACGAGGGGGAGCTGGTGTCTAAGGACAAATCATCCGGTTTCTTTTCTTGGATAGTAAGTTCCACCAGTTTGACACCAGTCTGACTCCAGTCTGACACCAGTCGGACTCCAGTCTGACACCAGTTTGACACCAGTTTGACACCAGTCTGACTCCAGTTTGACTCCAGTCTGACTCCAGTCTGACACCAGTTTGACACCAGTCTGACACCAGTTCAACTCCAGTTTGACTCCAGTTATGTTCTGAATCAGTGTTTTGTTTTGTGGTGCCGTTGCAGATCATTGATTTGAACAACACGTATCAATCGATCGACGGCAGTGATGAGACCAAAGCCAACTGGATGAGGTGAAGTTTATTCTGAACTCACAATGAACACATATTTATTTATTATATATCCATCCAAAACTGAGCGTTCACACTTCACCTCTAACATCAGACGTATCCTAATCTAAAGAGGTGCAGTTAGAGAGAAGGTCATTCCTGTCAGTTTCCACATTGAACTGGATGGATTAAAGGAACAGTTTCAGTCCTGTCACCTCTGACCTTTAGGTTCGTCCGGACCTCGTCGGAGGAGAGCGACAGGAACCTGACGGCGTTCCAACACGGTAAAAACATCTACTTCAGAGTCTGTCGGAGGCTGCAGGCCGGAGAGAAGCTGAGGGTTTGGTACAGTGACGAGTACATCCAACGACTTCACTGCGTGTCTCAGGACAGAATAGACCGCAACCTGGACACAGGTGAGACGGAGGATGAGCCTCAGTGTCTCCTAAAACACCCAGAATGCTTTGTGATGTGTCCCAGGACACTTGAAGAGGCTGGGCTTCAAAAACAAGGAAGTACTGTCAGTGTTTTGATCCCAGTGTGAGTCCTGAACTCAGCCCTCCAGCTGGTGGTGCTGTTTCACCACGTTTGACCATTTGACCTGTTCATCCTCCTGTGACACGTCTTTCTCTAAGAAAACAAACACAGATTGACTGATGCATGTTCAGCTTTTAATGACAGGTTTCCTTCCAGATCCCGGGAAGCTGACCAACCTTCAGAAGGACTTCAAATCTTCTTGCCTGCATTCGGATCTGCAGGGCAAACTCTTCCCCTCTAAGCAGCCCAGTGAAGAGCCGGACAGCCAGCCCCCTGCCAAGAGGAAGAAGATCGACCTCATCTTCAAAGACGTCCTAGAAGCTTCTCTGGAGGACTCCGGCAAACCCAGGTCCCGGTCTTGCCTCCCCAGTGAGTGTAAAATACCAGCGCTGAGGTTTGACTCGTCGTCTGAGAGCGGCTTCAATGTCCCCGACCTGAAGGTGGAGGAGAAAGAGGAGGAGAACCAAAGCAGCGAGGAGCCCTCCACCTCCTTCTGCCCCAACTGCGTCAAACTGAAGAGGAGGATCCTGGAGCTGGAGGAGGAGCTGTCTCGTCTCAAAGGTCCAGCAACGTCTGAACAGACCCGAACCCAACACGACCAGGTCCCACCGCTCCCTGAGCAGGGTCCCGTCGAGGATTTTCAAGGTGGGTTAGGAAGACTAAAATGTTCCTGGTCCCCAGGGTTTGTTTAGGAGACAATAATAAGTTGAATGAGTTTGTCTTTGCAGGGATGGAGCCATTGACGCCCTCTCAGGTGGTTCTGGATGAAGACGACCAGGACGTGGACTCGGCCGACGAGTCAATTGTAGCAGATCTGGTCATTTCTCCAGAGGACTCGTCGAAGCTTTCGTCTGGAGGAAGTCGACGGATTCGACGCTTTAAGCAGGAGTGGCTCAAAAAGTTCTGGTTCCTGCGCTACTCACCGACCCTGAATGAGATGTGGTGCCACGTCTGCCGCCAGTACACTGTCCAGTCATCCCGCACCTCGGCCTTCATCATCGGCTCCAAGCAGTTCAAGATTCACACCATCAAGCTCCACAGCCAAAGCAACCTGCACAAGAAGTGTCTGCAGCTGTACAAGCTGCGCATGCATCCGGAAAAGACAGAGGAAATGTGCAAGAACATGACGCTGCTGTTCAACGCTGCATACCACTTGGCTCTGGAGGGACGGCCCTTCTCAGACCTCCGCCCGCTGGCAGAGCTGCTGAAGAAGTGCGACCTCAAAGTGGTGGATCAGTACATGAACGAAGGCGACTGTCAGATCCTCATCCATCACATCTCCCGGGCTTTAAAAGAGGATCTAGCTGAGAAGATGCGCCTGTCTCCCTTCCTGAGTGTCATAATGGACGCCCAAAACGACGACCTGTTCTCAGACCTGGTGGCGGTCTACGTCCAGTTCACAACCAATGAGGGCTCCCCCAACACAGAGTTCCTGTCCTTGCAGAGACTGAGCATGGCCAATGTGGATGGATATCTCCAGGTCATGGATCGTGCCTTTGGCGTCCTGGGCCTAAGGTTTCAGGACTTGCTGGTCGTGGGTCTCGGGGTGGACGGCACCAACATCTCTTCGGCAATGAGAGCAAACCTGTACATAGCTGTTCAGAAGACCTTCCCCTGGATCCTCTGCCTTCCCATCATGATCCATCGGCCTCATTTAGAAGTGCTGGACGCCATCAGTGGGAAGGAGCTCTCCTGCCTGGAGGACCTGGAAAACAACCTCAAGCAGCTCCTCAGTTTCTATCGCTACTCGCCTCGCATGATGGCCGAGCTACGATCCACCGCTCCAACGCTGTCAGAGGAGACCGAGTTCCTAGGAGACATCAGAGCCATCCGATGGATCATAGGAGAACCCAACGTCCTCAACGCTCTCATCAAAGATTACCTGGAGGTTGTCGCACACTTGAAGGAAATCAGCAGCCAGACGCAGAGAGCTGACGCTGCAGCCATCGCTCTCACTCTTCTCCAGTTCCTCATGGACTATCAGTCGGTGAAACTCATCTACTTCCTGCTGGACATCATAGCTGTTCTCTCACGATTAGCCTTCACCTTCCAGGGTGAGTACTTGCTGGTGTCGCAGGTGGAAGCCAAGATAGAGGAGGCCATCCAGGAGATCGGCCTGTTGGTGGACTGTCCCGGAGAATATCTGCAGGAGTTTGAGGAAAACTTCAGAGAAAGTTTCAACGGTGTTTCCCTGAAGAACCTACGTGTTGCAGAATCCAAGTTCCAGTCCATCAGAGAGAAGATATGCAACAGGAGCCAAGGCATCCTTTCTCAGAGGCTGGATGTTCAGAGCCGCTCATTTGCCAAAGCCTGCAAGGTCCTGGACCCGTCCACCTGGCCCCACAAGCATGACAACCTGCAGGCCTACGGGGAGGAGGAGATCCAGATCATATTCAACCACCTGGAGTCGGTTCCCTGTGCAGGTCAGGACGGCTCTCAAGCCCGGACGGTGACGAGGAGCAACCTGGTGGTGGAATGGAAGGATCTGAAAGCAGACTACTACAGTATGAACGGCTTTAAAGAGGTCATCGGCCACATCTGCAGGTACAAGCAGCGTTTTCCTCTGCTGAACCGGATTGTGCAGGTCGTCCGGGTCCTGCCCAGCTCCACGGCCTGCTGCGACAAAGGCCGGGGGTCTCTGCAGAAGATGTGCAAGAACAACCGATCCCGTTTGACCCTGGAGCAGATGAACGACCTGCTCACCGTGGCCGTTAACGGGCCGCCCATCGCTAACTTTGATGGGAAGCGAGCGCTGGACAGCTGGTTTGAAGAGAAGTCTGGCAACAGCTTCTCGCTCTCAGCGGAGGTGTTGAACAGGATGTCCACGTCTGACCAGAAGTCTGTCCTGCACAGTGTGGACGTCAACACAGAGTTCTACCCTGACGTCTGACGGGGAAAGCCGGGACTGCACTTCTGTAACAGGATGATAGAATGACATTACAGAGAGAGAGAGAGACTGATAATACAAACTAGGATCTAATAATCATCCTCATTCTTGAGTTTAGGAGGAAACTGAACACGCATGGACATTTACTGATTCGTCTTTCAGCAACTACAGTTCCTGGCTGCACTCGAGCAGCTTCCCAGCAGCTGAAGGGACGTCTTGAAATTTGATGGAGCTCGGAAATAAATAGAAGAGCAACCACAAAAAGAGACGTCATGGAAGGTTCTCAGTCATCCATGTCACAGAGGCTTCAAAACAAGCTGAAACAAGGACACCTGGACCGGTTGAGTGAAACTCTACAGGGGTTTGTTGAAGACGTCTTCCCTAACTGTTCAAGAGACTGAAGATGTCTTCAAGAAACTCTAAAAGTCCAGTTGCCCTTGTTTTAATCTTTTTTTAAAGAGACACAAAACATCTAAAAAGAGTGTGTCGTTGGATTAGTGTTGCTTTTATTTGAGTGTTCTTGTTCATATGAAGTTTTTCTGGCCCCTGAAACGTCTGGAGGGATAAAACGTTGGACAGTGGTTATAATAAGGTTTGGCTGGAAGGTCCCCATAAAGATCCTGTTGTCTCATGATGTGTCCAGTTGGACGTCGTGCTGGGATCCTAACAGAGTATTATGGGACTGAGGGCCGCTCAGGGGCCCCTGCTCTTGTTAGGTGTAATAATAACACTGTTGTTGTGACAGTGACAGAGCGTCTCACATCAGGAACAATCAGTTAGTGTCGAACTAGAAGTCAGTGCCATTGAGCCGCTCTCTGCTTCAGCCAATCAGCCGCTGGGATATTCAGTGACCGGACAGACAAGGCTTTATATTTCTATTAGAAATGCACACAGCCCTGCTTCACGCTGTACATACTGGACTAACTGTACATTTTGTAAATGCTTTTTGAGCCTGTTTTTAAGGAGAGTATTTTTCTCTTGAATTTGAAGATTGTGCCAAAACAGTGGAAAGCAGAAACGCTGCGACGCCACGCTGTCCTTCGCCATACGTCTTTAATGTTTACTGCAGCCAAACAATAGATCTGAAATGAGTTCTCTTTATATCTCCTGCTTGGATGTTTAGCAGGATCACTTCAGTCTTGGCCAAAGGTTCAGATACGTTTTAAAAGCTGCATGAACAACTGATGCTTTCAGCACCTTATCGTGATTATTATTCAGATGTCTGATGGTGTTTAATGCAGAAATAAATGAGCTGAGACGGTCACTTCGTTTTCACCACACGTTTCTGAAGTTAGATTTTTGTTGTTGAGTTTAAGGAATGATTTGATATTTCTTATTTCTCTCAATGTGACAAACAAAGAAAACAGAATATATTTAAGAAAACACTGAGGACTTAAAGAAAAACATGATCATTTTTCTTTTCTGTCCTTTGAATGAATGTTCCTTCTTCCCACTCTGGCACCATGGCATGAATGCAGCATTGATATGAAGAGGCTGTTAGCTTAGCTTAGCATAAAGAACAAGGTGAGCTCCACCTCTGTAGCTCACAGATCAATATGTTCTAATTAAAATTCTTTTAGTTTTGCAGGAAGTTACACTTTGAACGTTTAGATTCAGATGACATAGTGTCACCTTCAGACAGAGACTGTTTCCTGTCTTTATGCTAAGCTAGGCTAGCCGTTTTTCCCTGTTTAATATGCAAGCTGTATCTGTCTGTTTCCAAGCGGAATGCTAAGCTAAGCTAGCTGCTTCCACCTGATCCAGTCTATGCTACACTAAGATAGCCTTCCCCCAATTTCCTGTCTTTTTGCTAAGCTAACTGTATACCCTGTTCCGTATCTCTATGCTAAGATCAAATAGCTATTTTCATCTAATCCCGTGTTAATGCTAAGCTAAGCTAGCTGTTTCCCCCTGTTTCCGGTCTTTATGCTAAGCTAAGCTAGCTGTTACCCCTTCTTTTCAAAATTCCTGGTAAGCTAGGCTAACCAGTGGCTAGGCTACCATGCTGGGCGCACAGACAGGAGCGGTTGTGTTTTAGCTTTGAACCATTTAATCCACTGAGCATGTCTGTACCGTGAGCATGCGCCTGTGGTTTTAGGAACGATTCTGTTTTTATTGCTTCAGTCCAAATAACTCTGACTCATGAATGCTGATATTTTGTGCTTCACTTTATTCTGAGACTTTAAACAGCTGTTCATGTTTACTCTGATTTCTCTGTTCAGATGCTTTAAATACATTTTAAAAGACATTTTGTCTGAAGTGGTTTTGTTTTGAATGGATGCTGTTTCTGTTTCTGTTGCTGGTACAAACTTTAATTTACTGGCATTTAACATGTTTCTGTGACGTCCCGTTCCCCTGAAGGCATCACAGAGTCACAGAGCGACGAGACAACTTCACCATCAACGTCCTGAATTAGATTCCACTTCACTTTCTGTTTTTACCTTTTCTTCAGTTAGTTTTTTCATTTTGTTATTTTATTTTACCGACATTTATTCAAAAGGAAAGCAGAATAAATGAAGTACATTTACTATTTATATTTAAGTGAAGTTTGATTTTTATTAGTATTTCTATTTTTCTCCTCCACATTTATTTATTTTGTGTTTTTACAGGATAAGACTTACTAGTGATGCAGACACTTATTTATCAGCTTCAGTAAAACACAGATTCATTATTTATCCTCCAGAATCTGAGCAGCCCTGTACAACTGAAATGATCCATTGATTTACTGGATTTTCCTTCTTCCTATTCTGGCACCATGGCATGAATGCAGCATTGATATGATGAGGCAATTAGCTTAGCTTAGCATAAAGACAAATGAAAGACATAAAAACTCTGTAGCTCACTGATCAGCTTGTTCTATCCAATGAAATGTTTAACTGAACTCTGATGACCTGGTGGCAGCAGATGGTTCATTGTTGGTTCATTAGTTTATTATTATTATTAGTAGTAGTATGTTAATATTAATATTGTTATTAATATTATTGTTATTATTAATATTAATAGTAATTCATCCTGTCGCTCCTCTTATTGGTTCGTATCAGAGAGGTCACGCCCTGGAACTACTTTACCCAGAATGCTTTGGCGGCTGTGCCTATCGTTAGCTCAAAGCTAAATCTCGTACCCGCGTCTATTTCACTTTATTTACTGTAGTTTTTCATCAGTTCACTTCATTTAAAGTTGACCGAACCGTCTGGTAGCGGCTCCTGGTTTAGCTTCTCTGTGGATGTTCAGACAACTTCTGTAAATCTGTAACAAACCGAAGAAAACACAAAAACACTCAGATTCTCAGGCGACTTCTGCAGGAAGGTTTGTCGTCATTTCTTCAGCTCCTCCGTGGAGGTGAGTCGGAGGTGATTCTGTCACTCAGAGTGAAGAGGTTGTGAAGTTGATCGTGTTTAGTTTGAGGAGAAATAGTTCAGTTTGTTTACGACGATGACGAATCAGAAACGAGGAGGTGTTTATGAAACCCTGGGATCAGATTAATGGAGGTTTATGTAGTAAAATTACACATCAGCTGTTTTATAAATGTCTCTCTGTGTCTCCATGTGGACATGAACCCAGTGAGACACTAGAAGTTATTAAATCTAGACTCAGTCAGTCCCAGAGACATTGTTGTCCTGTTGCCAGTGACGTAGATGATTGGTTGAAGCTTCACTGCGTCACATGAGCAACGGATGAAACCTGGACCAGTGTTCCTAGAGGTTCTTGCTCCTAGAGACCAAACTCTAAGAACATTCCTAGAACCATGATGTTTCCTCAGAGTAGATCCCAGCAGAGCCGTTTCTTGATATAGGCGAACTAGGCGAATGCTTAGGGCCCCAAGCCACCAGGGGCCCCCAAATCTGAGGAGAATTAAAATGTCCTGTCTTTATCTGTAGCTGTCTGTGTTTGTTCCATCCTTTATATGCTTCAAAATAAACGTAGCTCAGGAAATCAAATAAACTGCAATGATCAGCAGTGGCTGGTGTTTTTGTGGCAATATTGCGTCACATTCGTTGGACCGCACTGTCGCACAGTGAGTGACGTAGCGGGCCGCCTTCAAGTATGATGGGCATGATTGGGCAAGAGATAAAAATAGAATACATTTAACTGAATATAAAAAATAGGCAAGTAAGTAATATAAATATAGAAAATGACAATTGTGCACTAATGGAGTCAGTGCAGATGTATCTGTGGTTGGTTGTCAGAGACACACGAGCATCTTCAGTTGAGTCAGTGCTCCACCAGTGCTCCACCAGTGCTCCGTCAGTGCTCCACCAGTGCTCCATCAGTGCTCCATCAGTGCTCCACCAGTGCTCCGTCAGTGCTCCACCAGTGCTCCGTCAGTGCTCCATCAGTGCTCCGTCAGTGCTCCACCAGTGCTCCGTCAGTGCTCCATCAGTGCTCCGTCAGTGCTCCACCAGTGCTCCACCAGTGCTCCATCAGTGCTCCATCAGTGCTCCACCAGTGCTCCGTCAGTGCTCCACCAGTGCTCCGCCAGTGCTCCATCAGTGCTCCACCAGTGCTCCGCCAGTGCTCCGTCAGTGCTCCACCAGTGCTCCGCCAGTGCTCCATCAGTGCTCCACCAGTGCTCTATCAGTGCTCCGCCAGTGCTCCGTCAGTGCTCCACCAGTGCTCCGCCAGTGCTCCATCAGTGCTCCGCCAGTGCTCCACCAGTGCTCTATCAGTGCTCCGCCAGTGCTCCGTCAGTGCTCCATCAGTGCTCCGTCAGTGCTCCATCAGTGCTCCGTCAGTGCTCCACCAGTGCTCCGCCAGTGCTCCATCAGTGCTCCACCAGTGCTCTATCAGTGCTCCGCCAGTGCTCCGTCAGTGCTCCACCAGTGCTCCGCCAGTGCTCCATCAGTGCTCCACCAGTGCTCCACCAGTGCTCTATCAGTGCTCCGCCAGTGCTCCGTCAGTGCTCCATCAGTGCTCCGTCAGTGCTCCACCAGTGCTCCATCAGTGCTCCGTCAGTGCTCCACCAGTGCTCCACCAGTGCTCCGTCAGTGCTCCGTCAGTGCTCCACCAGTGCTCCGTCAGTGCTCCATCAGTGCTCCGTCAGTGCTCCACCAGTGCTCCACCAGTGCTCCACCAGTGCTCCGTCAGTGCTCCATCAGTGCTCCGTCAGTGCTCCACCAGTGCTCCACCAGTGCTCCACCAGTGCTCCGCCAGTGCTCCGTCAGTGCTCCACCAGTGCTCCGCCAGTGCTCCATCAGTGCTCCACCAGTGCTCTATCAGTGCTCCGCCAGTGCTCCGTCAGTGCTCCACCAGTGCTCCGCCAGTGCTCCATCAGTGCTCCACCAGTGCTCCGCCAGTGCTCCGTCAGTGCTCTATCAGTGCTCCACCAGTGCTCCACCAGTGCTCCGTCAGTGCTCCGTCAGTGCTCCATCAGTGCTCCACCAGTGCTCCGTCAGTGCTCCGTCAGTGCTCCACCAGTGCTCCACCAGTGCTCCGCCAGTGCTCCGTCAGTGCTCCACCAGTGCTCCGCCAGTGCTCCATCAGTGCTCCACCAGTGCTCTATCAGTGCTCCGCCAGTGCTCCGTCAGTGCTCCACCAGTGCTCCGCCAGTGCTCCATCAGTGCTCCACCAGTGCTCCACCAGTGCTCCGCCAGTGCTCCGTCAGTGCTCTATCAGTGCTCCACCAGTGCTCCACCAGTGCTCCGTCAGTGCTCCACCAGTGCTCCACCAGTGCTCCGTCAGTGCTCCATCAGTGCTCCACCAGTGCTCCGTCAGTGCTCCATCAGTGCTCCACCAGTGCTCCATCAGTGCTCCGTCAGTGCTCCACCAGTGCTCCACCAGTGCTCCGTCAGTGCTCCGTCAGTGCTCCACCAGTGCTCCGTCAGTGCTCCACCAGTGCTCCGTCAGTGCTCCGTCAGTGCTCCATCAGTGCTCCGTCAGTGCTCCACCAGTGCTCCGTCAGTGCTCCATCAGTGCTCCACCAGTGCTCCGTCAGTGCTCCATCAGTGCTCCACCAGTGCTCCATCAGTGCTCCATCAGTGCTCCACCAGTGCTCCGTCAGTGCTCTATCAGTGCTCCACCAGTGCTCCGTCAGTGCTCCGTCAGTGCTCCGTCAGTGCTCCCTCAGTGCTCCGTCAGTGCTCCGTCAGTGCTCCACCAGTGCTCCGTCAGTGCTCCACCAGTGCTCCATCAGTGCTCCGCCAGTGCTCCGTCAGTGCTCCGTCAGTGCTCCACCAGTGCTCCGTCAGTGCTCCACCAGTGCTCCACCAGTGCTCTATCAGTGCTCCACCAGTGCTCCACCAGTGCTCTGCCAGTGCTCCGTCAGTGCTCCACCAGTGCTCCACCAGTGCTCTATCAGTGCTCCACCAGTGCTCCATCAGTGCTCCACCAGTGCTCCACCAGTGCTCTATCAGTGCTCCGTCAGTGCTCCGTCAGTGCTCCACCAGTGCTCCGTCAGTGCTCCGTCAGTGCTCCGTCAGTGCTCTATCAGTGCTCCGTCAGTGCTCCATCAGTGCTCCGTCAGTGCTCCGTCAGTGCTCCCTCAGTGCTCCGTCAGTGCTCCGCCAGTGCTCCGTCAGTGCTCCGTCAGTGCTCCACCAGTGCTCTGTCAGTGCTCCCTCAGTGCTCCACCAGTGCTCCGTCAGTGCTCCATCAGTGCTCCACCAGTGCTCCATCAGTGCTCCATCAGTGCTCCACCAGTGCTCCATCAGTGCTCCGTCAGTGCTCTATCAGTGCTCCGTCAGTGCTCCATCAGTGCTCCGTCAGTGCTCCATCAGTGCTCCATCAGTGCTCCACCAGTGCTCCGTCAGTGCTCCGTCAGTGCTCCACCAGTGCTCTATCAGTGCTCCGTCAGTGCTCCATCAGTGCTCCGTCAGTGCTCCACCAGTGCTCCGTCAGTGCTCCGTCAGTGCTCCATCAGTGCTCCGTCAGTGCTCTATCAGTGCTCCACCAGTGCTCCATCAGTGCTCCACCAGTGCTCCATCAGTGCTCCACCAGTGCTCCGTCAGTGCTCCATCAGTGCTCCGTCAGTGCTCTATCAGTGCTCTGTCAGTGCTCTATCAGTGCTCCGTCAGTGCTCCGTCAGTGCTCCATCAGTGCTCCGTCAGTGCTCCACCAGTGCTCCACCAGTGCTCCGTCAGTGCTCCGTCAGTGCTCCATCAGTGCTCTGTCAGTGCTCCCTCAGTGCTCCACCAGTGCTCCACCAGTGCTCCGTCAGTGCTCCACCAGTGCTCCGTCAGTGCTCTATCAGTGCTCCACCAGTGCTCCACCAGTGCTCCATCAGTCCACCAGTGCTCCACCAGTGCTCCGTCAGTGCTCCATCAGTGCTCCGTCAGTGCTCCATCAGTGCTCCGTCAGTGCTCTATCAGTGCTCCACCAGTGCTCCACCAGTGCTCCATCAGTGCTCCGTCAGTGCTCCATCAGTGCTCCATCAGTGCTCCATCAGTGCTCTGTCAGTGCTCCGTCAGTGCTCCCTCAGTGCTCCCTCAGTGCTCCACCAGTGCTCCGTCAGTGCTCCGTCAGTGCTCTATCAGTGCTCCACCAGTGCTCCATCAGTGCTCCGCCAGTGCTCCACCAGTGCTCCGTCAGTGCTCCGTCAGTGCTCCATCAGTGCTCCGTCAGTGCTCCGTCAGTGTCAGTGGTCTCTCAGATATTTGACACTTGACATTATTTTAGCTCCAGGAGCGTCACATTAACACATAAACTGTTATTATGACTTTGATTAAGTACATCAGCTGTTGTGCTGATAAGTGACTGTGATGTTAAATCAGCATTAGTTTTAGTGTTTTCATTGTTGCACTTTAAAATAAATGTTGGTTTGTTGTATTTTCTTATTTAAAGGGAACATTTTTCTAAACACTCAAAATCAGTTTTATTTATTGACGTATAGAGGATTGTTGTTTCTTATCAGTTTAACTTTACTGACCGGCTCAACTGAAGATGCTCGTGTGTCTCCGACAACCAACCACAGATACATCTGCACTGACTCCATTAGTGCACAATTGTCATTTTCTATATTTATATTACTTACTTGCCTATTTTTTATACTCAGTTAGCTAATTTTATTCTATTTTTATACTCTTACTTTTACTGTTTCTGCTCTGGCTTGCACCGGGACCAGGGTAACTAATTTTGTTCCACCTCATGTACCAACATGTGTGTAATGACAATAAAACTCCATGAATCCATCTAAGGGTTAGGAATCTCTTCATGAGAATGAGAAAAAGTTTGACAAACTAGGGGCCCCCAAACAGCATCTGGCTTAGGGCCCCCACAAAGCTACAAACGGCCCTGGATCCTGGTAAAGATAAAAGCTATTCCTAAAGAATCTCAGCTCTTCAGAGAGCTCCTAAGGTGAGATCTGTTCAGAGCAGGGAGGAGGACTTTTAGGAGGCTTAGGAGTTTCTTAAGCAGAGGAGAAAATGTCTGAAAGAAGAGACAGGAGAGATATTCTCCAAACACTGAATGACAGTCAAGCTTGTTACAATCACAATATCACTGGAAATGAAAGTCATCACAACACTGAGGTATTTAGCAACAGGACAAATGCTCAAATGCAGCAGTGATGACTTGGAGCCAAATCTACGTCTTAAACACTTTTCTTCTCATTGACCAGTTGATCCAGAAGCAAACACTGTTCCTCTTCAGTTGGGTTTCCTACTTCTGTTCAGTTTGTGTTAGATGTGAACACCAACCAACGCTGCTTCTTCTAGGCCGGTTATCAATCACAGAAACTGATGAAAGCTGAGACATTTTACCCTCGTTAATACCAGATGATGAAACATGACCAGCAGGTAAATGAATGGAAGCAGATCAATAGAACTATCAGCATGTGAATACTGTGGTAGTGGCCTGAGTTTAATCACACATGTTCACACAGGATCAGTTTAAAGTAGAGCTGCTATTTATTTATTTTATGTAGAATATTATTTCTAATTCCACAGTCTTCATAGAGATTAGATTCTGTTATTAAGTCTATTGATCTGACGCTCTATTCTAGGCCAATTATCACCAACAGCTTTTAGGATCAACCAATCACAGCAGGTCAACCACCTCCTCACTGAGATCAGAGTTCTCTGAGAACGTTCTGGAATCACTGCTAAGCTAAGACTCCTAGCTAGGAACGTTTAGACTGAGGTAGGAGCTCTGAGAGGGTTCTAGGAGTCTGTAGGAACACGGGTCCTGGTCAACATTATTGTCTCATGTGACATCAGACAAGGCTGGTGAAGTCTCAGGTCAGATCACCACGGTAACAAGGTGCAGACCAGACACCATGGTAACAAGGTGTAGATCACCATGGTAACAGGGGGTAGATCACCGCGGTAACAGGGGGTAGATGGTTTTGATCCAGATCTGATGAGTGTCGTTGTTTTTGATGAAGAACATTCAGTAAAATCAGTTTCTTCTTCTTCTTCCATAAATCAAATGAAATAAACTGATTTAATCAACATTAACGATTTAACTGGAACAAACAGACGCTCTGTGTTTCTGTAGATTCATCATCTCACAGTGTAACAGGAGGTGAACCCTGAACTGCTCCTTTAATTAAAGGCTCAGATCATGAAGCCAGCAGGAGCTGAAGGAGGTCAGAGGTCAGAGGTCAGAGGTTCTGGGCCCTGGCCTCCATGTAAAAAACAGTTTCTCTAGTTTCTCCATCAAAGCATCAAATCTCAGTTTCAGGCTGAAGTTTTATCCGACGGCTTCGTCTCCAGGCGACGGAGAACAAACGGTTTCCTGCAGAGTTTTACAGTCTGGACTCCCGTGGGTCCGGCAGGAAGGAAACGGGTCGACTGAAACAAAGGCCGACAGGAAGGAATGTGACTCGGAACATTTTCATGTCAGAGCTGCTTTCAGATCTACAGTCTGAGCTGCTGCTGCTGTCAGTCGCTCACACAGGCAGGACGGTTGGTGGTGGTGGTGAAACTGGGACATCTTTGTGGATGAATGAAGTGATCTTTGTCTGCAGGCGTCTGTGAACGAGTGGTGGAGTGACATCTGCAGCTGGAGCCTGACATCACCTGCAGACACTCGTGTGATTTAAGCTCATCTCATCTTCATCTGTTTGTTCACAGAGTTTCTCCTCATCACTGCGTCTGACTCCAAGACTTCTTCTTCTGTCAGCTGACGTCAAAGTGAGTTTAAAGCAGCTGAGTGATGTGTTTACAGCACCAGTGTGTGATTTTACATCATTGTTTTGATTCACATTTTCAATCTGTAATCGAAACCTGAGGTGGAAACAAAACACTAGAAAGAAAGCTGGAGAATGAGAAGACCAGATTAAAATGGAAACCTTCCTGCTGCAGCTTTAATGCTTTCATCATTAAAAGCCTGAACACAGAGGAGAATATAAATGTGCTGTTAGACCAACACAGTCAGTTATAAAACTCTTTAAATGCAGCATTTACACCATCAAAAGACGTTAATCAGCTCGATTCACTCATCTCTGATAAAACTGTAAAATATTTTAATCACAAAACGACAAACTTCTACTTTCACGTACTTGTAGTTTTAGTTAATACAGACCTCCACACAGCAGGGGGCGCTGCAGACGGACAACAGGTTCAGCTTCCTGTCCTGGATGTAAGCAGCTGGAGAAAGAAAATATAAATATCCTGTTTAACCAAAGATGACATGAACAAAGTCAGACCAAACATTAACATCCTGATCTGATCTGGTCTCTAGTGTCCAGGTTAAACAGGTCCAGGTGTGAACACTGATCTGGTCTCTAGTGTCCAGGTTAAACAGGTCCAGGTGTGAACACTGATCTGGTCTCTAGTGTCCAGGTTAAACAGGTCCAGGTGTGAACACTGATCTGGTCTCTAGAGTCCAGGTTAAACAGGTCCAGGTGTGAACACTGATCTGGTCTCTAGAGTCCAGGTTAAACAGGTCCAGGTGTGAACACTGATCTGGTCTCTAGAGTCCAGGTTAAACAGGTCCAGGTGTGAACACTGATCTGGTCTCTAGAGTCCAGGTTAAACAGGTCCAGGTGTGAACACTGATCTGGTCTCTAGTGTCCAGGTTAAACAGGTCCAGGTGTCAACACTGATCTGGTCTCTAAAGTCCAGGTTAAACAGGTCCAGGTGTCAACACTGATCTGGTCTCTAGAGTCCAGGTTAAACAGGTCCAGGTGTGAACACTGATCTGGTCTCTAGTGTCCAGGTTAAACAGGTCCAGGTGTGAACACTGATCTGGTCTCTAGAGTCCAGGTTAAACAGGTCCAGGTGTGAACACTGATCTGGTCTCTAGAGTCCAGGTTAAACAGGTCCAGGTGTGAACACTGATCTGGTCTCTAGAGTCCAGGTTAAACAGGTCCAGGTGTCAACACTGATCTGGTCTCTAGAGTCCAGGTTAAACAGGTCCAGGTGTGAACACTGATCTGGTGTCAGTCCACATGTGGAGGTGGTCTGGGACACATGTGACCTCCTTCCTTTGGTAGTGTGAACACACAATGAGTCCTGGGTCACATTAAAGACCACCTACTCAACAGGGCTGATCTGAGGAAGAGGAGTTTAACTCCTTCATTCAACCACTAGTAGAAATGATCACATGAATCAGTGATGTCTGTTCATTAGTAATGAGAGCCTTTTAGAAGATTCTGGTCTTGGAGCTGAGAACCAAACTAAACAAGCAGCAGCTGTTGATGGTTCTGATCCAGCGGTAGGTAGAGATCCATTAGAGACAGCAGCTGCTACAATATTCTACTGACCACATGATGGCGCTGCTGATTTACAGACACACAAACTGAGATCAGATCTCAAGTGCTGGCTGGGGACGCATGTGGAGACACATTTAGATTAAGACCAGGTAGATGGACAGGTGAGACCAGGTGAGACCAGGATGTTTTGTTGAGACACATTAGGAGGTAACTTGTGTGGACGTGGTACCACCATGTATCCCAGAATGCATTTCTAGTTCTATATGTATATATATTTCTTAATGTTCAGACTATAGTCTGAACATTAAGAAGATGATTCTGAAGTTCCTGTGAACAAGGAGAACCATAGATGAGTTCAGTTCCAGCTGGACGTCAGAAGGAACATTGAGCTTTTCTTCCAGAGAACATGGTGTGTAGAGTCAGTGTGGTTCTTCATCACTAATCCTCCTCTGTCAAGTAGTTAAAGAGACAAACGGCCAGCGAGCAGCTTCCCTCAGCAGCTGGATGCGGGACAGTCGCTCCTCTGTGAGCAGCTGACCGTCCCGCTCTGGACCCGCTCCAAACACCAACGAAGAAGAAAAGAACTGACGATAGAAAACATTGACTCCTTTAAACGTGTGAACTGTTTCACTGCATGTCTGCCTCTGCTCTTTCATTATGGGATGTATTTCTAGTCAGAGACATTTAAGCCACTCAGATGATGTACATGACCACTGTTACCACATTAAGCCCCGCCCCCACAAACTTCCTCTGATAGGTGAACAGGAAGTGATTTGAGACTGACCTGGATATTTCCACGAATAAACTACAAATTGTGTGAAAGGTAAACTTATTAAGAGCTGCTGTTAAATACTTTCTATTTTAGTTTCATAGTTCAAACCTCAGTGTTTAAACATTAAACAGAATCTGGTTCTGTTGTGAAACTAAAGTCTTGTGATATTAATATTTAATAAAAGTGACTCAGACAGGAACAGGCGTGAGCCAGATATGTGGTAATACAGCCAATGTTTCCACTCCTACTTTTACTTCCTCTAAAGATATTCACTAAATCTGTGGTGGTGAGAGCATCGTGGTGTTAGAGGATCTACGGGTGTGGTTCAGTCCTGGTAAACACGCTGGAGCAGAACAGAAGGATCAGAACTAGAAGAAGTAGAGAAGAGGTCACGAACGATTCTGTCTCAAACTGAAGGAAAGGTAAAAACAGAATGTGACGTGGAATTTGTTTCAGGACGTTTACTGGATGGTGAAGTTGTCATGTTACGTAGCTCTGTGGTTCTGTGATGCCTTCAGGGGAACGAGTCATCACGGTGTAATTTGAAACCCAAACGTTATGTTAAAACTGTTTCTTGAATCATTTCTCCTGAACATTGACGCACAACGCTGCTTATCTCTGGTTACAAGATAGGAACGGGGGTTTCCTGCTGTGGGACGTCCCCTGAGGGGAACATTACTGTTGACTAGTTGTTGTTCACACTGCGCCCACCTCCATCCTCTGTGGGACCAAAGAGTTATTTGTTCCCTCAGTTTGACCTTAAGGCGTCTCTTCTCTGAGCGTCCCGTCTGTCCCGCCACCGCTACTTTTACTTCAGCTTCTCGTTTGCAGGGAGACGACATGAAGCTCTGCCTCGGACTGTTCCTGCTGCTCTGCTCTGGGACCCTTCAGATGGGTAAGTGAACAGTCCACCATCTAAACATACAACCATTCACACAACAGTAGTGCATAGCAGGAGTAGCAGGTAAGGCCTGGGTCCAAGCACAATTAAAGTAAAAAACATCAGAAGCAGAATAAATAATGATAAAAAGAACACAAATAACCACTTGACCTGTTAAAGAATAAAGTAAGATAAAAATAGCAGCCCAGAATAAAAGGTACTGTGTGCTTATTAAAAACACATTAATAACTAAAAAATTAAAAATTGCCAAAAAGTAATAAAAACTGAATAAATAAATGGAAGATGAATTGCACATATCCGTTCTACCTAAAGTGCTTTGTACCGAGAACAGATCAGTCAGTAATCATTTCCTCAGCTCAGTATTTAACAGCTGGAGGAATAAATGATCTGTCATTCGGTTTGTCTTTCTGGGAGGCAGCAGGTAGCGCCGACCTGATGGTGTAAGAACAAATTCATCTCCAAGGATATGACACTGGTTCATCAGAGGACACGTTTCTCCCAAAGAGAATTCAGGTCACACATTTGGATTCCAATCATTTTGGAGCAGTTCATTTCAAACTTCAGCTGAGAATCAAAAACCGTACCCAGATATTTATAAGAACTTACAATCTCTACATCTCTTTTTCTAAGATCAATGTTGAGTTCTTTAGTTTTAAAGACACTGAGGTCCAGAAGGCTGTCGTCACACCACTTTACAAAATCAGGAAGTGCTCGTCTGTGGTCTGAGTCTGCGCCATGGAAGAGTGACAGCAGAGAATTTAACAAGAAACTGTCCTCTTTCAGAGACCTGCAGCTGTCTGTGTATAACATGAAAGTACACAGCCTTGTGGGGACCCTGTGTTGTTTTTAGACCTAACACCATTTACCTCAACCTGCTGTGTCCTGTCAGTCAGAAAGTTTAAGAACAAGGCTGAAAGCTGGTGGGGCAGATTAAAATGAGAAGCAAGCCTCTCAGTTAAAATGTAAGGCTGCGTTGTGTTAAAAGCTGATGAGAAGTCAGCAAATAACAGCCTGGCATGTGATCTGGGTTTCTCCAGATGCTTATAGATTTTGTCCAAGATAAAAAGTTTAGCGTCATCCACTCCTTTACTCCTCTGATAAACAAACTGAAGTGGGCTGAGTTTGTCCTCGACCAAGCTGAGAACCTCTTCTTTTAGGATTATCTCCAGGTTTTTTTACTACCAGAGAAGTAAGCGCCACAGGTCTGAAATCTTTTAATTCAGTGGTGTAGTGTGTGACCACAGGTAAGATCAGGGCCTGAGGCTTTCCTCTTTTTGTTTTCTTAAATAGAACCTCAACTTGTTCTTGAGATATTTGAATGTCACTACATGGTGTCAAAGAGTTCTTCAACCTGGAGACACTGAGTGAAATCAGACCTTTGTGTTAAAGCATCAGGCAAACAGTCATCCTCAGCACTGTTAACTCTGATCAGTTGCTTGGGTTCATTACCATGCTGATTAACTGCAGCCATAGATTTGATCCCTCGCCATGCTGACCCAAGGTCTCCATTACATATAGATTTTCTATTTTTTTGGCTTTGACTATTTCAGCCCTAACCTCTCTGGATACAGACTTTGCCTCCTGTGAGTCACCAGTAAAGAAGGTCTTTTTCTTCTTGTTGATAACGGTTTTTAGATCTTTGGTTACGCATGGTTTATTGGCTGGGATAACAGTGTCCACACAGAAGGTGACGTAGGACGAGACAGCGTCTGAAAGTTCATCAGTATTGTCCCCACATTCATCGAACAAACATTGGCAGCAGTCAGTAGAGTCACAACAAGGAAGGACATGCTGTCCTCTGTCCAGAGCTCCAGACGTCTGATACAAGGTTCATACGTTGGCACAAGGAAGATGCTGTTGTGGTATGAAGCCCCCAACCCTGGCATGAGAAGAGACTTATATCCTTCCTTTACATCACCAAAACACAAGTCAGTGTGGTGTTTCTTTGCGTGGTTGGGTCACGTATTCAGTCACATATTGTTCATATGTCCACAAGACCTTGTCTAAACGGACATGGTTCATATCCCCATGTAAACCTTGGGAGCCTCACTGCAAATAGTATCCAGCTGCTGAGATAAATCCACGATCACTTGTGTGGCTGCAGCAGCGTTGGCCCGGGGATGACAGCACATCAGCGTGAAGAACAGCTGAGGGAACTCACGTGGTAAATAGAAGGGGCGTAAAGACAGGGTGAGTAACTGTCAGAGTACAGATCTGTTCACTTAAAACATAAAAACCACATAAAAACAATAAGAAGACGGTGCTGGCTGTAGTGGGTCGCACACAGAGGAGCGCCCCGGAAGTATTCAGACAAAGAGCTGGAGGGTTTAGGGCAGCGGTCAGCAACCCAAAATGTTCAAAGAGCCATATTGGCCCAAAAAAACAGAAACCAGAAGCCGCAAAAAATTAAAAGCCTTATATAAGCCTAATATGAAGACAACATAGGCTGTCAGTATATTAGCTATATAAGCCTACTATTAAAATGACTAAGTAGGGTAAAAATACAAAATGAGCATTAATGATTAAATGTTTATTTTCCCTGGAGCGCATCCTGGAGAGAATGACGCACCACGTGACTACGCTGCTGTACGATATTTGGTGCTTCAAGTTTAACTTCCATTACAATATTGATGTTTTATGTTTTGTTGCATTGATTAAATTATAGAAATACACACACACAGAAATACACACCTATCACACACCCCCGTTTGTTTACAACAGCCACCTGCCTGTCACCGTGCTGCACTGTGTGTCGCAGGCTATGACGCAATTCTGCTATTTGGCAATTCTGAAATTCGGTATTTATTACATAAATTTTTACAGCATAAGAATGTTTGTGTCAGGTTTTCCCCCTAAACAATTTATTCCAAAAAGATGGCGTACCAAAAATAAAATTTATCTTCCATTGGCACTTTACATGGAAAAGAGAAATGGAAACGAACTAACATTTATTAAAACAATTATGAGTTAAATTATTATTTATTAGCGTAGTATTTTTTTTTTTGTTGGAAAGATTGTGTATTTTAAAAAACATCAAAAAAAGCCCAAAAAATTCATTCTTTTTCCATTTTCACACATTTTTGAAAAAGCTCCAGGGAGCCACTAGGGGGGTGCTAAAGAGCCGCATGCGGCTCTGGAGCCGCGGGTTGCCGACCCCTGGTTTAGGGAGTCGACATGGTGATCATTTTACTTTAAGTCTCTCATGTAGAGCTGCCTGTAACAGCTCATCTCTAACAGACTACGGTGAACCAGACATTCTTTACGTACTGATCCTACAGAAATGAGGAGGAGGAGTTTTCTTCTGATGTTTCACTGAACAACACTGCATCATTCCAGCATCAGAACCTCATCCCTCCATCAAACATGGGGGTGCTAATGTCCTGGTTTGGGCCTGTTCTGCTGCATCTGGACCAGGACGGCTTGTCATCATTGATGGACCAATGAATTCTGAATTCTACTAGTGAACTCTAAAAGAAAATGTCAGGACATCTGTCCATGAGCTGAATGTGAAGAGAAACTGGGTCATGCAGCAAGACAACGAGAACCAAGAACACAAGTGGTTCTACAGAAGAACGGTTAAAGAAGAACAAGATGAATGTTTAGGAACGGCCAAGTCAAAGTCCTGACCTTAATCCAATAGAAATGTTGTGGAAGGACCTGAAGCAAGCAGTTGATGTGAGGAAACCCACCAACATCTCAGAACTGAAGTGGTTCTGTTCTGAGGAATGGGCTAAAATTCCTCCAAGCTGCTGTAGACCACTGATCAGCTGTTACCAGAAACATTTAGTGACAAGGAGGTCACAGCAGATACTGGACACAAGGAGGACATGATATGTAATATTGGCTCACTTTAGTCTAATATATTATTCTTTGTCGACTTTCAGGATGTTTTGAGTCATTTTATGTAGAAAAGTCTGAAGGATGTTAAAATGTTTAAGCAGCTCTGTGAAATGATTTAAATGAAGATGAATGTGAATAAAAATGATGTTTGATCTAAAACAGGTTCTGAACTGACTGCTGCTGTTGGATTTTAAGTCTGGACGTTAGCCTGGAGGACACACCTCCATCTCAATCAACTCTTCTTCTTCTTCTCCAGGTTCTGGGCTGAAATGCTGCACTGATAAAGACTGCAAGGAATCAGAGGAGTGTGGGACTAAAGACGCCTGCCTCGTTCTGACTGCATCAGGTCGGTCCAGCTGTTAGACCGAGTCTGGAGCTCACCTGTTCAATGGTAGCTGAGTTAGCCGCGGCTAAAGCTAATTTACTGAATGCATTCATTCAGAGTTCATTTCAGAGGAGATCATAAAATGAACAGGAGCTAAACTGGTGCTGCTGAATGCTAACTAGCCTAGCCTAGCCTAGCCTAGCCTAGCAGCGGTAGCTGCAGGTTCTGACTCCTTTTAAATTCATTACTTCAGAGGAAGATATTTATTATTTCAGGTGATTCCTGTCGTCTGATCATTAAACTCTGCTGCTCCTGAAGCTTTAGATTCACTGAGTTTACTCATGACGCCCTTCCTTCCGTCTCTCCTCATTTATTTCTGTTCTTCTTTGTTTGAAAGTGATTGATGTGATTATTTTATTTCCTGTTTCCTGTTTGTGTCCAGATGGTCAATCCTTCCGTCGGTGCATCAACTACAGCCAGTGCGAGTTCTCCACTCTCCCCCAGATGTTCCCGAACATCGGCAAGTTTACGTTCAGTTGCTGTCAGAGAAACCTGTGCAACTCTGGCAACCGAGTCACCATGGCGACGCCCATCCTGGCTCTGGTTGGCTGTCTGCTGAGCGTCTGGTGGTGTTGGCTGTGAAGCCTCTGAACGGCCGCGGTGTTTCAGTGTTTTAACTTTAACTCAAACTATAATCACATGACTTCCTGTTTGATCATTTAACAATAAATACAAACAAACAAACAAACAAACAAACAAACACTGTCTCTGGGTTTTTAACTCAACACTGGTTTAAACTAAACTGTTGTGGTGCATCTGTGCCCTGAGTTTGTCCTGAAGGCAGCTTGGAGCCTTCAACGTCTCAGCTGTCATTTCAGAGCAGACGGAGGCTCTGACTCATTAAAGACAGGAAGAGGAGCAGGAACAAAGGCTGGAACGAGGAGACCGTCTGGTGAAGAGGTGCTGCCTTCAAGGCCACGCTCAGGGCTGCGATGTCCTGGAGCAGAAGAAAGAAATGACCGAGAAATAAACGAGTGGAGCGTCGTTAATAAAGAGCGTCTGTGGATGAAAGGTTAAGACTCAAATACCAAACCAACGCCAGATTCTCCCACCACTCAGACTGACAGGCTGCGCTCAACAAACAGACGCTAATGAGCAACAGGGACCAGAGACACAGTTTGTCCTCATGTGAAACGATGATCAGAAAGAACTGATTCCTCCAAGTGTTCAGCTCTAAACGTCTGGGGGGAGGGGGGGCAGGACCACCTGGACCTGGTCCTGGACCTGGACCTGGACCTGGCTCAGATGGTGGACCAGTGGATGGTGTGAACATAACACTCCCCACCCCCTGGTGTCAATGAGCCAGGTGCATTGTGGGTCACTAGGTAGATTAACAAAGACCGTCACTTCATCTGATTTTTAATTTGACCTCTATCATGTGTTTGAAGTGAACCGTCGTTACACACACCAGGAGTCTCTGGACATTAATGAATCAGAACAGGTTCCTCCAGGTCCAGGTCCAGGATCAGGATCAGGCTCAGGTCACTACCAGACTCTAGTCATGTGACCTCCATGTGGTGAAACCCTAACCCAGTCATTGGGAGCTGAGGTTGATCAGACGTCATCTCATCCTCTCCAGCTCCGGGTCCAGGTCTGGGTCCAGGTCTGGCTCAAGCTCCAGCTCCAGGTCTTCTACATTAAGTCTTTGAGTCTGGTCCTCACAGTGTGTCTCTATGATGCTGCTGCAGGGACAGAGGAATAAAAGAGACGTAACGTGACGAGGCCTCCACACTCACAATAAAACCTCAGTGATTGTTGGGGGGCGGGGGGGAGGACGTTTGGCGGGACAGGGAGTCTTTGTGGCCCGGCGGACAAAGAGCCGCTCTCAGTGGTCGGGTCCCACTGGAACAGATCGGACGCTTGAACGCCGTCGCTTTTACTTCAGCTCCTCGTTTGCAGGGAGACGACATGAAGCTCTGCCTCGGACTGTTCCTGCTGCTCTGCTCTGGGACGCTTCAGATGGGTAAGTGAACGCATCGCACTGCAGCACACTGGAGCTCTTAAATGTCCTTAAACGCATCACAGCATCCAGACCTCAGTTAAATCAGTTAAAGATTGAAATAATCACAGAGACAAAGAGCTGCAGGTCTGACTTTAAAACACAAAGTTTAAAACATTTAACGTTTGAGTTTTCCTCTGATGTTTTAACAATCTACAGTAAAAGCAGACGAGGACCCAACGATGTTAAAACAGAAGGAAATGATTTTAATGTTAAAACCAGAGAAGAATGTGTTTGGGTCAGATTATTTAAAACACGTCATCCAGACCTCGGTCCATCAGGTCTTCATGTGTTTCTGAAGCTGATAACGTTTCCTCCTCAGATTAAAACATTCATCTGACCAGAGATTTGATTTATAATTTAATGTTTAAATGTTTAAACCCAGACTGAACCAGAACCAGTGTTTGTATTCTCCTTTATCTCAGTTATTAACTCAATGTGTCCGTCCTGATCTCCTCTGTTCACCCACTCAGTCTCACTTAGGTTCTGGTTCTGGTTCTGGTTCACATGGAGCTGTGGCATCACTGATGAGTTCAGTCTCTGTGTTCACATGAATGTTTCAATGATCTGAAATTAAACAGACTGAGATTTAAAAGAGAGATCACGTCTTAATTAATCATTCATGGACAGTAAACAGTTCATAAGGAGACATGTAGAATGTCGTCTTCTCCTTCTTCTTCTTCTTCTTCATTCTCTCTCTTTCACCGTGTCTTTCTCTTTCAGGTTCTGGTCTTCGTTGCTATAAATGCTCCGATTACACTGGAATCTGCCAGAACGTCCAGGAGTGCACGTTTGAAGACGCCTGCATCTCCCTGAGTGAGAGAGGTCAGTGCAGTAAAGTGAAATAAAGATTAACACGGACACACAGTCAGTGAAGACGCTGCTGCTCCGTCTGGTACCGGATCATCTGACGAGGCTGGAGATGGACGACGCTCTGAGGACAGACGCTGAGTCTGATCAACTCACAGATGTCTCAACTGAATCTGTGTCAGTTTATTTATAACAGACAGAAAAAAGACAGACAGCACAAAGAGAATGAAGAGATAAAAACAAAAAACTGAATCAAAAGAGCAGCTCTGAAATGAACTAAAGGATAAAAACAAGTTTTAAGACCAGGCAGCGTCTGGGTCAGTGACCTCTGACCTTCATCCTAGAGATGACGTGAAGTCAGGCGTCATCTTCAGTCTAGGTCGGTTCATAGAAACCAACTGTTAAAGTTATGTGAAGTTAAAGTTGATGCTGCAGGAATCACAGCGTCATCATCATGATGTCACTTCCTGTTTTGATCCGATCAAATATCTAGTGTGAACAAAACGGATCAGGAAACAAGAGAATCCAACAGGAAGAATTTATTTGATGCTTCAGTTCAGCTAATGTCTGCTAACCAGGAGGGGGCGGGGTCTACAATCGGGAGGGGGCGGGGTCTACAACCCGGAGGGGGCGGGGTCTACAACCCGGAGCGGGCGGGGCCGTTGACAGTGAGGGGGCGGGGTTTATTTACTAACTTTACTGCATCGAGCCACCAGGGGGCGCTCCTCATGCCTTTTTATTTCCTTGAATCTCTTCTTCTTCTGTGGTGTTTCTTCTTCTCTCGTCCAGGAGGTAAAACCATCCGTCAGTGTCTCCGCTACACGGACTGCGATAACTCCCGCCTCACCCAGATGTTCCCGGCGATCTCCGGCTTCACGTATCGTTGCTGCAGCAGCAACCTGTGCAACTCTGGCAACGCCGTCACCATGGCGACGCCCGTCCTGGCTCTGGTTGGCTGTCTGCTGAGCGTCTGGTGGTGTTGGCTGTGAAGCCTCTGAACGGCCGCGGCGTTTCACTGTTTTAACTTGAACTAAAATCACATGACTTCCTGTTTGATCATTTAACAATAAATACAAACAAACAAACAAACACTGTCTCTGGGTTTTTAACTGAACTGTTGATGAGCATCTGTGCCCTGAGTTTGTCCTGAAGGCAGCTCCTCTCTGACAGACAGACAGAAATAAATGAAGACACTGATCCAGGTTCTTTACATAGAATCTATTTAAACACAAGAATAGAATAAGAATCAAGACGACACTAAAGTATTTCAGTCTGAACTGATTACATGATCCCTGACCTCTGACCTCTGACCTCTGACCCCTGACCCCTGACCTGGTCACTGATCCGTCCAGATGTGACAACACTGGCTCATAATATTAACATGAGTCAGCCTCTCGTAACAACCTGGATGTTAATTATTTCTTATGACTGAGCTTAAAGTTCTGCTCCAGCTCCTTCTGTGTGCAATGCATTGTGGGAGATCAGTCCATTCATTCGCTCATCTCGCCCAGTCCGTCCTCCTCCACCTGTCGTCCAATCACCTCCAGCTGCACCGTCTTCTTCTGGCCCTTCTGCTCCACCTCCTTCTCTGGGGTCCCTGATTGGGCGTACCAGGGCTGGGGGGCGGAGCTGTCGCAGGTCCGGCCTCCCCTGCGGAAGCCTCCTCTGCCGGCCCGGACCAGCCCCCAGCCCTGCAGCTGGACGTCCGAGGTGCCCTCCTGGACCCCCCTGGTCTGGTCCAGCTCCTTGGCGCTGAGACACGACATCCGGACCGGAACCGTGTTACCGAACTTGGAGTAGTCGACGCAGTACCTGCCGTCCTCCTCCGTTATGATGGAGACGAAGCGCCTCCCCCACAGGATCTCCTCTGGGGTGTAGGAGGTCCGGGCCTGCATGGTGATCCCGGTCGTCTCCACCACGCCTGACACACAAACAACAAACACAGAGAATTCAGAAACGAGCCGGAGCTGGAAGGAAACCCTGGAGCCTGAGCCGGACCTTCCAGGATGACGATGATCTCCAGGTCCTCGGAGGACAGGGACTGGGCGGACAGCTCGTACAGGGGACTCCCTCGCTCCATGGTGTGGCTGATGATCAGAGGAGACACCAGGAAGATGCCGTTGCTCCTCAGAGGGTTCTCCACCTGGATGTCCAGCTGGCACACGGGGATCACCTCGCCCTCGGCCGTCACCGTTCGCCGGATCACCTGAACACAGAGCGTCGGTCTGAGCCACCGGAACCAGGCCCGGTCCGCTTAACGAGCTTCAGCCCAAGTCACCAGCTTCTAGCTTTAGTCTAGTTCAGCACTGGTCTAATTTAGGAGCCTCTGCCTCGTTAACTCTAGTTGTGTCTAGTCGGGGTCACCTGCAGCTGGATGGTGGCGGAGATGATCATGCTCTTCCTCAGGTCTCCGACTCTGAACATGAAGGTGGGTCGTCCGTTCCGAGGAGCGATGACGGCGTTCCTGGAGAAGATGAGCGTCTCTGCTCGCCGGTTGGCCTGAGCCGTCTTCATGAAGACGCAGCCGAGCATCACGGCGTTGATGATCAGGCCCAGGATGTTCTGGATGATCAACACGGTGATGGCCAGGGGACACTCCTCCGTCACCATCCTGCCGCCGAAGCCGATGGTCACCTGAGGGGGACGGCGTTCAGACACGACAAAACAAACGCACCTGCACCTGAGACCAGATCAACCAAACCCTCACCTGGACCTCGATGGAGAACAGGAAGGCAGAGGTGAAGGAGTGGATGGCGGTGACGCAGGGGACGGGGCCCGGCTCACCGTTGGGGTCCCGGGGCTCCAGGTCTCCGTGAGCGAAGGCCAGGAGCCACCAGATCATAGCGAAGAGCATCCAGGAGCAGAGGAAGGCCGAGGTGAAGATGAGGAGGGAGTGCTGCCACTTCAGGTCCACCATGGTGGTGAAAACGTCCAGCAGGAAGCGACCCTGAAAGACACAGGACACACTGGAGGACAGGGACGACTCTGTTTGGAAGTGGAGTTCCCCAAGGCTCCGCTCTCGGGCATCTTCTATGCATTGTCTGGTTCTGATTCCTGAACCGTCTGTGACCCGAGTTCTAACGTACCTGCTCCCTGATGTTCTTGTGAGCCACGTTGCAGGATCCGGTCTTGGTGATGAAGCGGGCTCTCTGAGACCTGAAGCGCCTGCGGTTCGGCTGGTTCTGGTCCTCCGCCAGGCGGGTCAGCAGGAAGCCGTCCGGCAGGAGGCCCTTCCTGGCCAACATGATGCTACGCACACAGACACTATGTTATTAAATATATGGCTTCAGGCTGCGGGGGTGGAGAAACCAAACGCACCAGAAACGAACCAGGGTTATTATAATATAATATAATATAATATAATATAATATACTATAATATAATATAAAATAATATAATATAATATAATATAATATAATATAATATAAAATAATATAATATAATATAATATAAAATAATATAATATAATATAATATAATATAATATAAAATAATATAATATAATATAAAATAATATAATATAATATAATATAAAATAATATAATATAATATAATATAATATAATATAAAATAATATAATATAATATAATATAAAATAATATAAAATAATATAATATAATATAATATAAAATAATATAATATAATATAATATAAAATAATATAAAATAATATAATATAATATAATATAAAATAATATAATATAATATAATATAAAATAATATAAAATAATATAATATAATATAATATAATATAATATATAATATAATATAATATAAATAATATAAAATAATATAAAATAATATAATATAATATAAATAATATAATATAAAATAATATAATATAATATAATATAAAATAAAATAATATAATATAATATAATATAAAATAATATAATATAATATAATATAATATAAAATAATATAATATAATATATATAATATAGTATAATATAATATAATATAAAAACAGACGCTCCAGTGTGTTTTATTCTAAGTGTTCGTTTGTTACTATTTTGAATATTTTAGTTAAACAAATATGAACCCTGTAAACACAACATTACCCACAATCCACTCTGCTCCACTTTGTCATGTAAATGATTGTTCAGTATTATAATAAAAGATCAACTCCTACACAAAAATATTCAAATCATCAGAAACACGATTTATTATTAATTATTTAAATAGAAAATAGAGTTTCTATCGTGTTCGTTGGTTTTAAAGATAATTAACGTTCATGAGCGTCTAGAGACGTTTTAGTTGGACGCGTTTAAAGGTTTTATTTGTGCTTATTTATCACGGACTCTTTATAAATATATTTATAGACAAAAACATCCGGGAATCCACCGGAAGTGATGTCATTCTTAATGTCAGGAGCGCTGAGTAGAGTTTAAAATAATTTATTATTTTGTAATTTTGAGCCTCCTCGTGGAACCATTTGAATAAAAGTCATTCAAATATAAATGATATGTTTGTTCAAACCAACAGGAAGGAGACTGTCCTCTTACTGTTCATCAACAAAACAACATCAAACATCAACCTGCAGCAGCTTCTTGTCACGTGATCTTACCTGTGCACGAGGAGTCCGGTGATTAACAGCTGATCAACAGCTGGTTAACAGCTGATCAGTGACCAGTGATCAGTTAGAGGCAGGTGACCGTGAGGAGGTGAAGCTCAGCTCGGACTCCATCATCCAACATCAGCATCAAGAACCTCAGTCAAGTTAAAACAGGATGCACGGCACAGCTTCCGGTCAAGACTTTCAAAGTAAAACACGACACCTTCATTTTGTTACAGTTTTGTGTCTAGTTGGTAATTTATTCAGTTATTAAACATAAACTAGTGAATGTAAAGATGATTTTATTTGTATTTCAGGTTCATTTTACTGTTAAACTGTGTCGACTAGATGAGACTATGGATCTGTGAGTCACAGCAGGACAGAAAGTAAGAGAAGAAAAACTATGTAAGAGTAAATATAGTAAGATATTTACACACTGGCTCAAGTTTAAATGAGTGAGTGAGTACTACTACTACTAGTAATAATAATAATAATAATAATAATAATAATAATAATAGACACATGTACAGTTGGTGCAGACCATCCAAAGTTAAATAAAAGGCTGAAGTGGTTTTGGACCAAAATGACAATGAGTATAAAAACAGCTGAGATATGTGTCTTAGGGTTAGAAGTAAACAATTAAATCTTTTTTAAGAATTTTATTTTCAATTTTTATTCAACCATTCACAACCAGAAATATTAAGAATCAACTATTCTTCTTGGGTTTTGATGAAAATGAAAAGATTTTAAATTATATTAAAAACTTATTTATTCCTCCCACGGTGGACATTTGCAAGCAGCAGATGGTTTAAGGACATTTGACACAGGAGAAAAACAGAAGTAATAAAAACATTAAATAAATAAATACAATAGAGACTCCTGTTAGATCATAACAGAGAAAGATGCAGATCTGTGAATAATAAGACAAAGTAAGTACACACTATCTCTAATATGAAATATATAAGATTCAATATGCACATTTATATATATTCAACATCGATATTCTGTCTACATCAGCTGCATTTTAAAAGTACACGTTACCAGATTAAATCCTCGCTCTGTAAAACACAGATCTATTTGATTGTGTTTTAACATATTTTTATCCTTTGTGCAGTTGCAGATGATTTATTGTTGTCATAAATGAAAAGGTGAAAGGTGACAAGGATGTTTCTGTGAAATCTGGCTGCATGATTTATTGAGACTTTTATTTTAAAAGTGTATTTCCGGTCCGGTGTGACGCGTTAAAGGTGACTTGTTGCTGCAGGATGCTGAGCAGGTTCATTCTGCTTCCTGCTGCACGGAGCAAACACGACCTGTTACCTGTCTTTACAGAACATAGATTATAACGTTTACACTGATTATTAATAATTTAGTTATGAAAGAAATGAAGCAAAAGAAAATGAATTTTGTGGAATTTATTAAATCAGCATTAAATATACAAAATAAATGTCATTTCTATTTCATTTATTGGTCATTATATCAGTGACTTTATTTATATTTGTCCAGAGCAGAGAAACACAAACCTGTAAAACAAAGATAAAGATATAAAACATATATCATAAATACTGTCATCATTTCTTATTATTTCTGATGGTTTGATGATTCAAAACAAAAAATATTAAAATAAAAATAGTTGTTAAATATAAAACCAGTATGAGATCAGTGTTGCTGTAAAATAATAATATTTCTGTTTGTTTACGTCCGACCCCGCCCTCCCGAGTCCAGGTCACGTGCTAGAAGGCCGTTCCCGGGTGGAGTTATCGAGCGTACCCTCCTCTCAGAGCGGAGCTAACGGGGAGCAGCTAGCTCCGTTAACGGCCACTGATTTATTTAGACTCTGCTCTCCGGGGGCGATGACAGAGAGGACCGGCGGGCACCGGGCGTCGGAATCATCCCGGGCTAACGGGTACCGCGTGTCGCTGTGCGGCGGGAAACCCGGTGTAGTCGGTTTGTTGTTCAGCGTTAGCCGCTTGGGCTAGCTAGCTACCTAGCCTTCTCCTGTAAACGGTTCACCGGGAGTTAGCCTCGGAGCTAACAGCTAACCCGGGGTAAGCAGCGTTTAATCTCCACACGGTAACCGGAGGGGCGCCGCCGGAGGAGAACCGGAGCCGGTAAACCTGCAGGATGCGCTAGCGGATGTAGTTAGCACCGGGCCCCGACAGCAGCTCGCCCCCGCCCTTCCTCCTCCTCCTCCTCCTCCTCCTCCTCCATCATAATGGAGCCAACCCTGAACCCGCTGCCTCAGTTCCCAGAGAACTCCTACAAGAGTGAGTGACTGTGATGAGAGAGTGAGTGAGAGAGTGAGAGAGTGAGAGAGTGAATGAGTGAATGAGTGAGAGAGTGAGTGAGAGAGTGAGAGAGTGAGTGAGTCCTAGAGGACGAGCCTGTCAGTCACTGTTGACCTCTGACCCCGCAGTGACCGAGGAGGACGTGAAGAGGCTGATCGAGTTCAGGGCGTCCAACGAGGCTCTGTTCACCGGGAAGAGGAACTCAGCCAAGATAGCCTGGAGGTGAGAGGAGGCAGCGGAGATACCTGCAGCATCAGACCTCCTGGCTCCTAGTGACACATGTAGAGGAGGAGGAGGAGGAGGAGGAGGAGGAAGAGGAGGAGGAGGAGGATGATGATGATGTCTCTGTTTCCTCAGCACCATCCTGAGAGGACTCGGCCTGGAAGGGAAGCTGACGGCCGACCAGATCGCCAAGAAGTGGGACAACCTGCGTACAAAGTACAAGGTAACCTGGGTCAGAGGGCGGGGGGGGGATCCTCCCCCAGGAGGAGGAGGAGGAGGAGGAGGAGGAGGAGGAGGAGGAGGAGGGTACAGATAAGATGAGGAGCTCAGAGGAGAACCACTGATTCATCTTGTTGAGAAAACATAGCTGAGTTGGGTCAGCACAGTCAGCTCCTTCTTCTTCTTCTGGTTCTAACCTCAGGTGTCATGTGACGTAGATCACCTGAGTGACGGTGGTCATGTGACGTAGATCACCTGAGTGACGGTGGTCAGGTGTCATGTGACGTAGATCACCTGAGTGACGGTGGTCAGGTGTCATGTGACGTAGATCACCTGAGTGATGGTGGTCAGGTGTCATGTGACGTAGATCACCTGAGTGACGGTGGTCAGGTGTTTCACAGCTGCTCTGAGCCGAGTATGAGACCTTTAAGAGAAGTTTATACGTCTGCAGGACCTAGACCTGTAACCTACGTACGTAGCCTACGTCAGCATGGGTCCAGCTCCTGGGGGGGACGCGGGGACATGTCCCCCCCAGGATCTGAAAAACACGAATCTCCCCCCCCCCCCCCCCCCCCCCATAAAAATAACCTGAATTATTAGAAATTGTCAATTTCTAATAATTCAGGTTATCCTTCTTTAGTTCTTTTTGAAAGACATAGTGAGCCTCTACGTAGCTGTGATTGATGGTGACATGGTATGAGCTGCATACTGGCAACAGAAATCTCTGTTGTGCCCCCCCCCATCAGATCTGCACCCCTGTACAGTGTGAGTCATTTATACTCTCCTCAGTCTGTCTCTCTCTGTAACACCTCCACCCAGACACTAGGCGGCGCTGTCTCTTTTACACCAGTCAGGTTCATTTTTGTTTCTACTTCCTGCTTCACCTTCAACAATGGAGACTGAAACTCTTGGAGTCGTACAGATGTTTGTATCTCTGGACCTCCTCAGTTCTTTATTGATCCAAAACAATCAGTTTGAAAACTGAGATGGAGAAACAGCTGGAAACACGCTGCCACCAAGAGGACCAATCACAGCTCTGTGGTCTGTGTCACCGTGATGCGTCGTTACATTTGTGGGGAGGTACACGTCAGGTACAGAACTAAGCTCTGGGGAGGGGTCTGGGTAGAGGTCTGGGTAGGGGTCTGGGTAGGGCTCTGTGTAGGGGTCTGGGTCTGGGTCTGGGTCTGGGTAGGGCTCTGTGTAGGGGTCTGGGTCTGGGTAGGGCTCTGGGTCTGGGTAGGGGTCTGGGTAGGGCTCTGGGTAGAGGTCTGGGTCTGGGTAGGGGTCTGGGTCTGGGTAGAGGTCTGGGTCTGGGTCTGGGTAGGGGTCTGGGTCTGGGTCTGGGTAGGGGTCTGGGTCTGGGTAGAGGTCTGGGTCTGGGTAGGGGTCTGGGTCTGGGTAGAGGTCTGGGTCTGGGTCTGGGTAGGGGTCTGGGTCTGGGTAGGGCTCTGGGTCTGGGTAGAGGTCTGGGTCTGGGTCTGGGTAGGGGTCTGGGTCTGGGTCTGGGTAGGGGTCTGGGTCTGGGTAGAGGTAGGGGTCTGGGTAGAGGTCTGGGTCTGGGTCTGGGTAGGGGTCTGGGTAGAGGTCTGGGTAGAGGTCTGGGTAGGGGTCTGGGTAGGGGTCTGGGTAGAGGTCTGGGTAGGGGTCTGGGTAGAGGTCTGGGTCTGGGTAGGGGTCTGGGTCTGGGTCTGGGTTGTTGCTGGTATAAGTATAAACCTGTTAGTCCAGAGATGATGAGGAGGTTGCGTTGTGAAACTGGTCCAGCAGTGAGTGGACTCTGGTCCTGTATCAGCTGCAGGCGTCACCGTGTCTTTCCTCCAGGACCTGAAGCAGCCCTACCAGGGTCAGGACCACCTGGGGGCCGTGGTGGAGTCGTGGCCCTGGTTCCACATCATGGATGAAGCCATGCAGGGTCGCCTCTACAACAGCAACCTGGTGCTGAGCCCCGAGCCCACGGGCAACGCCGGTCACCGCGGCAACGGCCAGCCCAACCAGGGCCAGGAGAACACCGACATCCTGGAGTTCCTCATCAAGACGGAGATGGAAGACACCGTGGCGGCCGAAACCGCCGGGGACGATGGGACGGTCCACGCAGAGGCTCCGCCCATCGAGGGAGTCCCCATGGGCTGGAGGAGGATGAGCGAGTGCTCCTACAAGAGTAAGAGGACCAGTCTTCATCTTCTTCACCTTCTTCTTCTTCTTCCTCTTCCTCATTTCTTCTTCTTCTTCTTCTTCCTCTTCCTCATTTCTTCTTCTTCTCCTCCACAGTGACTGAGCCAGAGACAGAGAGGATGATCAAACTCCGAGCAGCGAATGAAGCGCTCTTCACAGGCAGGAAACATTCAGCTAAGCCGGCCTGGAGGTGAGTCCTCAGTGATTCAGGACTTTAATGTAGAAGCTCAGATTAGCATCAGCGAGCTAACTAACCTCCCAGCACACACTTTACTCCTACTGGTGAACAAACGGTTAACTTCTTCCTGTGAGTATCTCTGTCCTGGAGTGGTGTGTTTCCTGTGGAGCTCTATACTACATCTGTTGTCGTGGTCTCATCATCCTCCAGTCTTCATGTCCTCCTGCAGTTATCCACTCCTACCTGAATGAACAGTTCTCCAACCTGCCTATGATTCCTCTTCTATTCTCTAACTGTCCTGTAACATCATCAGCTGTATGTTGTATTTGTATCATCATCAGATTCTACATGTACTCTTTAGTCAGATAGATGTTTATCTCCTTCCTCCTCTCCTCTCTCTTCTCTCTCTCCTCTGTCTCTACCCGTCCGGCCTCAGGCAGATGGTTCCTCCATATGAGCTTAAGGTTCTGCTCAAGGTTTCTTCCTGTTAAAGGAGTTTTTCCTGCCACCGTCGCCTTCAGGCTGCTCTGGGGGTTCAGACTGGACTTTGTAAAGAGTCTTGAGATGATTTGTATTGTTATTGACGCTATAGAAATAAAACTGAACTGAATTTTATTCCATTATTCAGACGTATTTGGGCATTTATTTAAAAACAAAGCTGTCACATTCTGGTCCAAGGACATTTTTAATTTAAGTATTTGTTTTATTTTCATTTCATTTTTTGCTCGTCGTGTACAGAACAAACCATGATCCTAACTAAATAATGATTTATTCACTTTATATTTTCTCTATTATTAATTTATTCTCTTTAAGACCAGAGCAGTAGAACTCTCTGTAATACAGAATCAGTGACTGTCTTTCCTGAATCCATCAGTGTCGACTAATTAATAGATAATTCAGTTAGGAATCTTGTTTTCCTCCAGTCTCACGTCCTCACTGGTCCCAGACGTCTCTGGTGTCTCCTCATCTTTCATGTGTCTTTGCTTCTTCTTTAAATCCTGTCGCTGTCTCAGAGTTGGAGCTTCTGTCCTGATCTGGATCTTCCTCACATGTCACATGAACATGGATTTATGTTTTAGATCCAGCCCTAATGAAAACTGACCACGCCCCCAGGAAGTGACTGTTCATGTTTCAAAATAAAACACCCTGCAGACTCACACGTCAATAAACTTAAAACCAGCTTTAATCCTTTCTGTGCCGGTACCAGTGGAGATCACTGCTGGCTTCACATGAACTTAATGAGCTGAACGTTTCTTTAATGATTTTATTTCCTGTCAGAGCCATTCTGTACGAGCTGGGTCTCCAGGGGAAACTCACCACGGACCAGCTGGCCAAGAAGTGGGACAACCTGAAGAGGAGGTACAAGGTTGGTCCCTCACAGACTCACTGTCACATGATTTCATGTTCCTGCTGCTCATCCTCGATGGTTTCTAGCACAGTAATCATCAGCCGTCTGTCTCCTGTCTCCCGTCTCCTGTCTCCCGTCTCCCGTCTCCTGTCTCCTCCAGGAGCTGAAGTTTCCTGCCCGCGGCGTGGAGACCAACCCCAGCTCCTGGCCCTGGTTCTACCGCATGAACGACGCCATGGAGGGACGCTTTGCCGGCGCCGCGCCCATCCTCACTCCCATCGTGGAGGACGAGGACGAGGACTGTGAGTCGCTGTCGCCGACGCCAAAGAAGCGAGCCCGCCGCAGCCGAGCGGGGATGGCCGAGTTCCTGACGGAGTCTGAGATGGACCTGCTGGTCGACAACGAGGAGAAGAACGGGTCCACGTCTCTGGGAGAGCTGCACCGCATGGCCGAGTTCACCTACAAACGTAAGACGGGTTAGAGACGCAAAGAGACAACGTTTGTACCTGCTGAATAAAAGAGTTAGAGATGAGAGACGCTCCAGAAAACCAGACGGACGATTTAACAACACGATGTTTTAACTTCACTGTGACGGTGGGAGGAAACAGTGACATGTCCTTCATCTGTTATCTTTTCTCTGGTGTAAAACTACACAGTCCAACCTCCTGCCCAGCCGTCAGGGAGCCAGGTGCATCGTGGGTAATGATGTTTAGACTATAAATAAAAGGTTAGAGGTAGATTCTAGATTCATGGTTCCACATGGTTCAGTAGAAACAGTTTAGACCAAACAATGACAAACAATGAGAGTGAAGCAAAAACTTCATTCCTCATCTTCTCATGAGTTTAAGTAAACGGTCAGTAGCACCTAAATGTGTTTAAAGGTCAGATTAGATTATAAGGTCCTGTCCTCTAATCTGAGTCCACATGTCTTTGCTGCAGTGACAGAAGACGACACCCGGCGACTGATCGAGCTACGAGCCGCTAACGAGTCTCTGTTCACGGGGAGGAGGAACACGGCCAAGCCGGCCTGGAGGTCTGTGACCGTTTCCTCTGAGACCAGATAAATGATCAGATGTTTTAACTGGATGTGTGTTTACTGTCCTCAGGGGCATCGTGAAGGAGATGGGACTGACGGGGAAGATAACACCCGACCAGGTGGCTAAGAAGTGGGACAACCTGAAGACCAAATTCAAGGTGATGAACCTTCATCAGTCTGTTTATAAGACAAAGACGTAACGTCCTCTGTTCCACCACAGAGCTCATTCCTGCCTGGAGAGCTCCTCCTGCTGAGCCTCTCTCAACACTTCAGACTCTTTTTAATTTATTTGTAACCTCTTACCTTTGCATATTGTGAATACTTGTGCAGTATTTGGTTTTAGACATCCCACTTTTATTTTTAAATATTTTTATTCTGTTTGTATTTGACTCTGTCTCCTAGAAACTGTCACAGTTTCCTTTACTGAGTGAAGTGTGATGGTAGAGGAGTGTAGTTACTGTCTGCTGCCTCCAGGGGGCAGGCTGCTGTAAGGTCTCTAATGTCTCTGTGTCTGAAGGACCTGAAGTTTCCTCCTCGGGGGATGGAGGGCCAGACCAACCCGGCCTCGTGGCCCTGGTTCCAGCTGATGAGCGACGCTCTGGAGGGACGTCTGGCGGGGAAGGCGCCCAGAGTGACGCCCGTCTGGACCAGCGAGGAGGACGGCGTGTTCGGCTCGTCGCCGCCTCCCGACAGAGACTGTCTGATGACGGAGAGGAGCAGCGTGTCGGAGCTGGAGAGCATGGTGGGCGGAGACAACGCCGAGGCCGACGGGAACGTCACCTACATCGACGCCAGCGGAGAGGAGTGTTCAACGCCCTCTGACCTCTCCTATAAAAGTAAGAGCACCAGACGAGACCACCAGCTGACTCGAGTCTGTGAAGGCTCCACACTGACTTCACTGCTCAGAGCAGGGGGGCCCCTGACTGGAGACTCCAGGGGCCACACTGACTGGAGACTTCAGGGGCCACACTGACCGGAGACTTCAGGGGACACACTGACGGGAGACTTCAGGGGCCACACTGACCGGAGACTCCAGGGGACACACTGACTGGAGACTTCAGGGGACACACTGACGGGAGACTTCAGGGGCCACACTGACCGGAGACTCCAGGGGCCCCACTGACTGGAGACTCCAGGGGCCCCACTGACCGGAGACTTCAGGGGTCACACTGACCGGAGACTTCAGGGGACACACTGACGGGAGACTTCAGGGGCCACACTGACCGGAGACTCCAGGGGACACACTGACTGGAGACTCCAGGGGCCACACTGACTGGAGACTCCAGGGGCCACACTGACCGGAGACTTCAGGGGACACACTGACTGGAGACTCCAGGGGCCACACTGACTGGAGACTTCAGGGGACACACTGACCGGAGACTCCAGGGGCCCTCCTTAAATCCACCTCCAACCCAGAGACTCAACAAACGTTCATTCACATCAACACAAAGCTTCTTCACCACTGTCCAATAGTTTTATCCAACAACAGAGTTTCTGACATCAGCACAGCGAGCTCGTCTGATTGGCTGCTTCAGCGTCAGAGGATCAGTGTGAATGACCTGAGTCTGTGGATCCTTTAGTATTAAATGTGTTAATGTTGATGTGAACTGTTGTGTCTCAGTGACTGACCAGGACACCAGGAGGATGATTAAACTACGAGCTGCTAACGAACCACTGTTCACTGGGAGGAGGAACGCTGCCAAGGCTGCATGGAAGTAAGACATGATGGACGGATGAATGAGTGATGGATAAATGATGGTGATGGAGGGATGATGGATTAATGATGGTGGAGGGATGATGGATGGATAAATGATGGTGATGGAGGGATGATAGATGGAGCGATGAATGAATGATGGAGGGATGAATGAATGAGTGATACCGTAGATGAGTGGGTGCTGATGCTGTCTGTGTTGACTCCTCCTCTCAGAGCCATCCTGAAGGAGCTGGGTCTCCAGGGGAGGGTCTCCACCTACCAGATGTCCAAGAAGTGGGACAACCTGAAGAGGAGATACAAGGTTCACTGATGCTGACGCTACATTAGCTACATTAGCTCTGTTAGCTACATTAGCTCTGTTAGCTACATTAGCTACATTAGCTACATTAGCTCTGTTAGCTACATTAGCTACATTAGCTCTGTTAGCTACATTAGCTCTGTTAGCTCTGTTAGCTACATTAGCTCCATTAGCTCTGTTAGCTACATTAGCTACATTAGCTCTGTTAGCTACATTAGCTACATTAGCTCCGTTAGCTCTGTTAGCTCCATTAGCTCTGTTAGCTCCATTAGCTCCATTAGCTCTGTTAGCTACATTAGCTACATTAGCTTCATTAGCTACATTAGCTCCATTAGCTCTGTTAGCTACATTAGCTCTGTTAGCTCTGTTAGCTACATTAGCTCCATTAGCTCTGTTAGCTACATTAGCTACATTAGCTCTGTTAGCTCTGTTAGCTACGTTAGCTCCATTAGCTCTGTTAGCTACATTAGCTACATTAGCTACATTAGCTACATTAGCTCTGTTAGCTCTGTTAGCTACATTAGCTCCATTAGCTCTGTTAGCTACATTAGCTACATTAGCATGGGCCACTGACACTTTTAACTTCTTGACTTTAGAGGATTTAACAGAAACTGATTTTATTGACGACTCCAGCTGACGGTGTCCTTGTGGACAGTTACCATGGTTACCATGGTTACAGCTGTTTATTTGCTGACGCAGCTTTTCTCTCCCTCAGGACCTGAAGTTTCCTCCCGTTGGGATGGAGAGTGTAGCGGACGGCGCCTCCTCCTGGCCGTGGTTTCACCTGATGAACGAGGCCATGGAGGGCCGCTTGGCCAGCAGCGCCCCCCTCCTCACCCCCGTCACTCAGGATGACGATCAGCACCCTGACCCCGCCCCCAGACACAGGACACGCCCCCCTCCTCCTCCTCCTCCTCCTCCCCCATCCTCCTCCTCCTCAGACTACAGACAAGAGGCGTTCAGCAACGGGCCGGATCAGAACCAGCGGAACTCGGAGCCCTGCGATGGGCCCCTGGGGGGACTGGAGAGGGAGTGGGAGATGGTGGAGGGGGAGAGGGCGGCGCTGGAGCGTGAGAGGGAGATGGTGGAGCGGGATCGAGCGGCGGTGGAGAGGGAGAGGGCGGCGGTGCAGGCGGAGCGGCTGTGGCTGGACCGGGAGCGGTCGGCGGTGGAGCGGGACAGAGCCATGGTGGAGCAGGAGAGGGCGGCGCTGGGCCGAGAGAGGGAGGTGCTGGACCAGAGGGCCCTGATGCTGAACTCTGTGGGACACTCCGGACACCTCAACGCCCTCATGTAGGTCTGCAGGACAGAAGCCACGCTCCTCTGGTGGTCCTCCTCAGATGGTCCTCCTCTGGTCCTCCTCTGGTCGTCCTCTGGTCCTCCTCTGGTCGTCCTCTGGTCCTCCTCTGGTGGTCCTCCTCAGATAGTCCTCCTCTGGTGGTCCTCCTCAGATGGTCCTCCTCTGGTTCTCCTCTGGTGGTCCTCCTCTGGTCCTCCTCAGATGGTCCTCCTCTGGTCCTCCTCTGGTGGTCCTCAGATGGTCCTCCTCAGATGGTCCTCCTCTGGTCCTCCTCTGGTGGTCCTCCTCTGGTCCTCCTCTGGTCCTCCTCAGATGGTCCTCCTCTGGTGGTCCTCCTCAGATAGTCCTCCTCTGGTCCTCCTCTGGTCGTCCTCTGGTCCTCCTCTGGTCCTCCTCTGGTGGTCCTCCTCTGGTGGTCCTCCTCTGGTCCTCCTCTGGTGGTCCTCCTCTGGTCCTCCTCTGGTGGTCCTGGCTGAGCTGATGTCTGGACATGATGAGGAACGTCTTCCTCCTCTACAGGAGGTGAAGTCTGGAGGTTTGGCTCCAAGAAGCCTCAGTCCCACTGGCTGTGTGCTGGACTCTCCTGTCCTACCCTCAGCACTGCTCCTGAACACATCACCTGCCTGGGGTCAAAGGTGTCTGTCCTGAGTTCAGGTCCAGATGATGTCTAGCTGTGAAACATCTGTCTTCTCAGATCTCATGAAGTCCAGCAGCAGCAGCTCAGAGCTTCACATCAGATCTGGGATCAGTTTTCAGTTGCACTGTGACCAATCAGAGGGCAGGACAGCCTGACAGCCTGAACCCAGGGCACAGAGAACATGCAGCTCTTTAGTAATGACTGCATGAAAACCCGTCAGACTTCCTGGTCTGAATTAAGACGTTTTATCAGCTGATCCTCGTCCATCAGGAAGTACAGGTGAGTGACTCAGAGTCCTGATGAACGTCTTGAAGAGTTTTAATGACCACGTTAAACTTCCTCATTAGATACGGACCCAATGACCCAATGACCCAATGACCCGATGATCCAATGACCTACTGACCCCGATGACCCGATGACCCACTGACCCCGATGACCCCGATGACCCCGATGACCCACTGACCCCGATGACCCACTGACCCCGGTGCTGATAAAGAGTTTTAATTCAAATGAACTCATCTGAAGGATTCGACCAATCAGAGGCCTGGAACGGCCTCTCTGATGAAGAGGATGGAGGCGAACGGCAGCGTTACCTGTGGACACCTGAGACCACGCCCACTGACTAACGGACACACGTTTCCTGCTTTGTATTTATTTACATAAACAAAGATATTTTTTTATTTAACAGCTGTTGATGGTTCAGTTCAACAGAGAATAAACTGATGATGATGGTGATGATGATGATGATGATGATGATGATGATGATGATGATGAAGATGATGATGATGAAGATGATCCATCTGGATCTTGGAGAATCAAAGTGTTTTTTTATTTTTTATAAAATCATCTGGGACTTGAATGTAAATGAGTTCACTTTAAAAACTCCTGAATGTTTTCTACAGACGTTTGGTTTTCTTTGTTTTTTAAGATGAAGAACTGAAAACGTTTTATGACGTTTTAATGTTTTATGAGACACATTAAAAACTCAGCTGTTATTAGCACTGACCTCTAAACTGAACTAGTATCACCTATGATCAGAGGACGTAGAGTTCTCTGTGTCTCAGACCTCACGTCAACATCTGATCTCACCTGTCCATCTTTAAGTTCCATAACTTTTATTTATTTGTTTCCTCCAGAAACTGGAACAAGATGGAAAGACTCACATGTTAAGATCTGGTTTATTTTAGAGACAAAGACTCAGATTAGACCTGAACCCTGGAAGCTTCATCCTCAGAGGAACCAGGTCTCTGATGATCCATGTGATCATTTCTACTAATGGTTGAATGAAGGAGTTAAACTCCTCTTCCTCAGATCAGCCCTGTTGAGTAGGTGGTCTTTAATGTGACCCAGGACTCATTGTGTGTTCACACTAACAAAGGAAGGAGGTCACATGTGTCCCAGACCACCTCCACATGTGGACTGACACCAGATCAGTGTTCACACCTGGACCCGTTTAACCTGGACTCTAGAGACCAGATCAGTGTTCACACCTGGACCCGTTTAACCTGGACTCTAGAGACCAGATCAGTGTTCACACCTGGACCTGTTTAACCTGGACTCTAGAGACCAGATCAGTGTTCACACCTGGACCTGTTTAACCTGGACACTAGAGACCAGATCAGTGTTCACACCTGGACCCGTTTAACCTGGACTCTAGAGACCAGATCAGTGTTCACACCTGGACCTCTTTAATCTGGATCAGATCTTAATGTTTGGTCTGAACGGAGCCTTAGTGAAAATAACCTGAAATCTCTTCGTTTGCAGCTGGAACCTGAAAACTAAAACCATCAGATGATGAGATGAGTCAGTGATCACAGCTCCTCGGTCTCTTGAAGACCATGGATGAGGTTAAAGCTCCTGGAGCAGATGAAAGTTCTTCCTCTGAGTCGTCCAGACTTCATTCTCGAGGCTTCAACCAAACTTCATCTGTTTGTCAGGAAGGACCTGATGACATGTTCAATAAAAGCAGCTGTTTCTTCTGACTCTGCTCATCGTTAACTCTTGATCCATTTATTCTGCTGCTGGTTATTATCTCCATGTCCTCATATTCACCCTCCTTCCTTCAGATTTACAGCTGATTTGTGACGAGGTGACCTGAGGTTCTGATGTGGACGGTGAAGGTTCCATCGTCAGGTTTCTCTGGGGCCAGTTGTTTTTGTTGGAGGGGCCACATTCGGCCCCCGGGCCTCCGTCTAGTCTGAATGTTCATGTTAATGAGCTGCAGACGTTGAAGCTCCTGCAGGAGAAATGAAAACCAGATTATTAATCCCACACCCTCGGGGGCCAGACCTGATAACTAGGTGTGAACAGGTGAGATCAGATCAGACCTGATAACCAGGTGTGAACAGAACCTTTGAGGCCAGTTCTCCTCTAATCCAGAAACAGGAAGATCAGGTTCTGAAAGCTGCTCTAAAGTATGTGGACGGGTCGCTCTGCTGATGTTTAACAGAACACCGTTGGTTGAAAAAGGAAACCGGTTCATGACGTGTGTTCTCTTCTAGTTTCTAGAATCCTGTTTAACCGCTTCAACCAGAAGTCTAAATATCTGGTTTCGTCTTTGTTTAGTGTTGGTGTGAACAGGAAGCAGCTCCTCTCAAGCTGCTTCACATTAAACATTAACACTGTTTAATGTGGAGGACGCCTCCAGTGGGGTCATTGGTTCAAATCCCCTGGACTTCCACCTCAGGAGTGTCCCTGAGCGAGGTGTTAATACCTGCTCAATAAATAATAGTCTGTGTTTCTACAGCACAAAGACTCTAAAGCTGTACGTTTAGAAGCAGCCACATAAATAAGATGATAAAACTAATTCAGATCTTAATCTGGTTTAAGAATTAGAATCAGATTCTGAGATTTGTTTTCTTCTGAGTGTGTGTGAAATCAAGTCTATTATCTGGAGTGTGTGTAGAAGCACCTCCTGCTCTCAGGAGGACTCCGACCCTCAGGCTGCAGCTGATTGGCTGAGAGCCAGTTACCTGGCTGAGGGCGGAGCCACAGGATCTACCTGCTGCTCTGAGCGTCTGCTGAGACTCAACAGCGTCGACCAGGCCGGACGTCAGGAGCATGCTCACGGTCAGAATCGGTCAGTTCATTCACTTCATTTATTCTTTTAACGGTTTATTAGTTTGTCTGAGGCTCTTTACCTGCACAGGTGTTTACAGACAGGAAGTAGAGCCTTTTAACTTTCTGTCAAACTCAATGATTGACTGGTTTTATTATCAGCTCCTCGATCACACAGAGATCTGTTCAGCTCTGAGTCACAGCTCTTTACTGCTCCTCCATAACCTGACGTTTTAAAACGTTTATTTATTTATATCTGTTCACGGACGAGGAAATAAAACAGTGAAATAAAGACTTAATGAAAGATGAGTCACAGAAAGAATAAAGAATTAACAGTTAACTGTACAATAGAAAGAGACAGACTAGTAAATCTGGTCTAACACTTATTTGTTCTTTTAATGGAGAATAAAGATAAATAAATAAATGAAGTTAACATTTAACAGTTAATAAGTTCATGAATAAAAAGTGTCTTTTAAAAAGAAATAAGATAAAGAAATAAAGTAGTGGATGTAAAGGCCTTTAAGTCTCTTAGTGTTTGATCTCTGTTCGTTCAGTCATTTCTCTTTAGCTTCAACATTTATCTTTTCAGTTTCTCAAACGATTCATCATCTCATCGATCAAAGAAAACGTCAGGGAACGTTTCCTGGATATTTTTATCTGATGAGAAAAAAACTAAAAGAAGCTCAAACTAATTTTAACAAAGAGAAGTCGCTGAAGATGAGAGGTGATCAGTTTATTGTTCTATCATCTTGTGTTGATCTGTTTTAACAGGAAAATCAAACATGAGACGACCGAACATCGGAAGAAGTAAGTTCTGTCTCCGTCTCATCACTGGTCCATCGTCTCAGTCACAGTCAGACCAGGTGATATCGTTACCTGACATTAAAACAGAAAGAGGCCGACTCCCTAAAACACCTGAGGTTACATGATGGATTTAACCTTCAGACACATACATGAGAGTAACACTCATTCATTCACTGAGGCTGTGTTTACAGAGGGCGGCTCAGTGACAGACCTTCACCAGCTTCATGTCCAGTCGGTCCAACAAAGAGAAATCAGAATGATTAATAGAAGCTGAGCTTTATGGCCATCAGTGACTCTGAGGCTGCAGCGCTGTCAACATACGTGTCTCATACATGTTGTGTGTCTGTCAGAGGTTCTACACGTCCTGGTGGTGGTGGTGCCGCTGCTTGTTCTGGTCACAGTGGGTCTGCAGCAGTACAGCTCCATGTTAAAAGGTAACAACACTTAGCTTTAACCTTAGTTAATTTACCTCATCTTAGAGTAGCTCCCAGTGTGTTAGCTTAGCTTAATTTATTTTAACTTAGATTAGCTTTAGCTTTAGCTTAAGGACTCAGTGTCGTTGTGTCTTTCCAGACAGATGGCACGGTGCTCTCCTCGGAGGATCTCAGCTCTCGGATCTGACCTCCAACTCAGACTCCAAAAAGTCCGGTAAGTGATCAGCAGACCTGCTCAGGACGATGGAGGTGGTGGAGGTTTGACCTGAGTCCTTCTGTCCAGATGGACCATGTGGGACGACGAGAGAATGTCCAGACGACCACTTCAGCTTCTACCTGCAGAGCGGAGCGGCCAACGTCATGGCTCCAAAGATCTGCATCGGGAACAAGCTGTAGGACCATCGTCTCTCTGGGGGGGGGGGGGTCTGTGCTGTGGTTGTCTCTGTAGTCACCTGGAGAACTTCTCTTCTCAGGGTTCTTGGATCGTTGCTGAACAACGCTGGAGTTGGAATAAACGTGGCCATAGTGAACGGTGAGCGTTGAACCAGATTCACTAAGAATTAATAAACACAGTCAGCGCTGCCTCTCCTCATGGTCCACCTGTCCGTCTCTGGCAGGTAAAACTGGAGACCTGGTGAAGACGGACCACTTCGACATGTACGCTGGAAGTGAGTGACGTGTTGTCAGGAGGAAAGAGAAGAAGAAGAAGATGATGATGATGGTGATGATGATGATGATGATGATGTGTTTCAGATGTGGATCCTTTCATTGAGCTGCTGAAGAGCATCGAGCCCGGCTCCGTGGTTCTGATGGCGTCCTTCGATGAACCGGCCACAAAGTCAGAGAAACGGTTTTATTTTATAAACTCTTCTGTTTAGTTTCCATCTTTTCACTTCAGCCTTCGTTCTGGATTCTTTATTTCACTTTTAAGAGCTTCATGTGAATGTCACATAATAACATTTTTATAAACTGAAAAACTTTTTTTATCTCTGTGGAAAGTTCCCAAAGTCTACTGAGAAATGTCTCTGATCATAAAACGTTTTAGTTTGAATGTGTCTCAGTTTGTTTGTGAACATCAGCTGACGGTCATGTGTTGGTCGTGTGCGGTTCAGATCCTTTCTCCTGATCAGTTTGTGTTTTTAACAGGTTGAGTCAAGACGCCAGGAAGCTGATCGCTGAGCTGGGAAGCTCGTCGGTCCAGTCGCTGGGATTCAGAGATAACTGGGTGTTTGTTGGAGGGAAAGGAGCCGTGGTGAAGAGCAGCTACGAGAAGGTAACACCGAACACCTCAGGATGAACACCTGGAGTCAAACGAGACCCGCTCTCTGTTCAGATGTCCTACGTTTGTGTGCAAGTGTCTTTTTGATTGAGTTTTCTGTGACTCTGTTTCAGTACCTGAAGAACGACAGCAAAAATAATAAGTACGATAACTGGCCTGAGCTGATCGAGATGGAGGGATGCATCCCCAGATACCTGGAGTGACGCTGAGCCGGGACCAGGGCTCATGACATTTGTACAAACCTCTAAATCTGTAGCATTTTAACAAAGATTTACATCTGATACGGTTTTAGAACAAATCATTTTTCACATTTTTGTTCAGTAGTTGAGTTTAAAAAGGATCCATTTTGCTCTAAATGAAGCTTCAGTCACGTTTTTTTTTACCTTTTTATGAATAAAGACTGCCTTTAACTCAGAGGCTTTTTCTGCCGGTAGTGCGCTGCCAGGCGGGTAGTTAGCAGTTAGCATGGAAGCTAACGTGACTGTATATAAATATGGACACCACGTCTCCTCTTCCTCTCATTGGTCAAACTGACTCTATGTTCCCGGGGATACGGGCGGCGCCATCTTGTGAGTTTGGATCCAGAGTCTGATCAGTACGGTCTGAGGGCGGAGCCACGTGGAGCCGTGATATTGATGCCCCGCCCACACTTCCTCCAGACTCACTCATGTTTTAGTTTCATTAATACTACGCTCTGCTCTACCTCCACCTGGTACAAGGACATGATGGATTATACACTGGACTAGTTTTTAATTTTTTTTTTGCAACTCTCACGGCCCCACGGGATGATTTACGGAGCGGTTGGCATGGCAACTGGTGGTCGCCATGATGTCACATCCTTTTCTATAGCGTCAAATAACTAAAATAAGTAAAACGAAACTTATCCAAAAACATGTTCAAATCGACGTTAATCCAAGTGTTACTGAGATAAAAGCAGCAGCAGCAGCAGCAGCAGCACTGTGAACTCATCTCAGAATAACTGGAGGGAAACATCAGAGAACAGTGAACACAAGATAACAAAATGATTCAAAGCTTTTACTCTGTTTTAGTTCAAATATCTGGTGGAAGTCTTTGTAACTGAAGAAGTGATAAAAACATCAGTAGAGGGTTTACTGAGATTATTCACTGTGTTCACTTTTACTTTTCTACACTTTCCTTGATGTAACACGGTGGATGTTTAAATAAATCTATCATTTCTGTCATTTCTAGCTTTCAGAGATTAGTGTTGCTATCCAGGATGAACAGGAAGGTTTTCATTTCATCTGCAGCTAGGGTGACCAGATGTCCCGCTTTGTGCGGGACAGTCACGCATTTTCATTACTTTTCACACGTCCCGCAAATTGAGACGTTGTCCCGCATTGTTATTGACAGTCAGACTCCAGTTTCGAAATGCATGTTTTACAATCTGGCATTTATCAAATAGCTGTTTGGAGAAAGCAGTGAGGGCTGTCATCAGGGGTCGGGGCGGGCTGTTTGATCATGTCAATCAAACTGGGACGCGGACGCAGGTTAACTGCGCGCCCACCAACAACAAACAATGCGAATCAGATCAGAACGGCATGCAGCGCGAGACATGGAGGGAAGCACAACCCGTACGACTGAGAAGAGGAAATGCAGCTATAATAAAGACTGGGAAACTATCTATCCAATGCAAGGCGAGTCTGGTAAAGTTTGCTGTGAAGTTTGCTTGAGTCATTTTTCCGTTTCACACGGAGGTGAATACGACGTGAAACGACACAGACAATGCGAGACAAAACGTGTTGCTCACCTTGGGAACTTGGGAAATTTGCATTTAAGCAAGTTTTTATATATATTTATATTGTAAAATATATTTGTTAAGTTTTTATTTGCAGGCTGTTATGTCCTACTGAATCAATCAGATGGCAAAGTAATGCCATAAGCAAAGGGGCAGAACAGAAATGTTTATTTTTTCTCATAGTTCTTTTAGACTACCTTGATGCATTGGTATTTCACATTGTCCCACATTGTCCCACACAAACGTAGTCTTTGTCCCACGTCTGGCGAATTGGGATCTGGTCACCCTATCTGCAGCTCATGAATAAAACTGTACAATTCAATAAATGCTTTTAAATACGAGTGAAACTGAATCTGACTGATTGCTTCTTAAATCCGTGATAACTGAAGATCATTGAGCTTCTGAAGCTGATCGCTGTCTCTGTCAGAGGGAACGTTGTGCAGATTTGTGGAGGTGTTAGTTTAACAGCCTTCCCTTTGTTCATGTGTGATTGTGACACATTCACTGTTGACTGAACAAACATCAGCTTCTTGATAAGCGTTTTTGTTCACATCCTGCTGCTGCCGCCTCACTGTTCCTGTTCACTGTCATTTCTTATTTCTCTGTCGGTAAATGTTGTGACACGAGAACAAACACTGTGTAACCAGAACGGACAGCTGTCAGATGAATGAGTAATGAGTAATAAGGGCTAAAGTTCACCTGACGTGTTTACACTTAGAGTTGTTGTAAATGGTTCAAACAACTTACAGATTCCTTGGAAATTTACTGAAGCACAATGTTTAAGTACATTCTCCTATTCATTCATTCATTCATTCATCTTGTGTAACCTCTTGTCCTGTGAAGGGTCATGGGGGCTGGAGCCTATCCCAGCTGTCATCGGTCTAGAGGGGGGGTCCACCCTGGACAGGTCTCCAGTCTATCCCAGCTGTCACTGGTCTAGAGGGGGGGTCCACCCTGGACAGGTCTCCAGTCTATCCCAGCTGTCACTGGTCTAGAGGGGGGGTCCACCCTGGACAGGTCTCCAGTCTATCCCAGCTGTCATTGGTCTAGAGGGGGGGTCCACCCTGGACAGGTCTCCAGTCTATCCCAGCTGTCATTGGTCTAGAGGGGGGGTCCACCCTGGACAGGTCTCCAGTCTATCACAGCTGTCATTGGTCTAGAGGGGGGGTCCACCCTGGACAGGTCTCCAGTCTATCCCAGCTGTCATTGGTCTAGAGGGGGGTCCACCCTGGACAGGTCTCCAGTCTATCCCAGGGCTAACACAGAGAGACAGAATCACCAATGAACCTAACCAGCATGTCTTTGGACGGTGGGAGGAAGCTGGAGAACCTGGAGAGAACCCACGCAGACACAGGGAGAACATGCAGACTACACACAGAAAGGAACCAGTCGGCCTGGATTAGAACCCAGAACCTTCAGGCTGGGAGGCATCAGTGATGGCCACCTCTCCACTGTGCCGCCCTAAATTTTCCCATTTTAAACTGAAATTCAGATATTTTTCACTTTTCTTTTTGTCGTGCTCCATTGATGATATGACCTCATTGTTAAACGATTTAAATAAATTAGTGTCACATTTAAATATTCATAATTAAGAACATATTTTCTCTTTCAAATCCACAGATTTCATAGAGAAACGGAACAAAACGAGATCGTGTTTCCACCCGAAATCTTTTTCTAAGAGGCCCTGAATCTCGTGTGTGATTGGCTACAAGAGTCAACAACCGCCATGAGGTGAAAGGACCATAGCCTCTGATTGGCTGTCCACATACCGGAAACTTGAAAGAAACGCAGACTCTGATTGGCTGGACCAGTTGTTCGAGCCTTCATGCCGGATTCTTGTGCGTCTCTAAGTGGAATGATGTCGTCTGTTTCATTTACTGTTAAATAAATTTGAATTTACGAATTTTATTTGAGGAATTTCGCAAATGGCGACTTTAGTCCTGGATAACGGAGCCTACACGGCGAAAATAGGATACAGCCAAGAGAAAGTCAGGTACGACGAGCGCTGTTAGCATGCTAGCTAACGGTACTGCTAATATAATAACATAAACAAAGCTAATTATTAGCCGCTGTTATACTTTGTAATATGTAGAACATGAAGTATTAAAACTCTGCCACAGCACTGTTCATTTCTATGGAACCAAAACCTTAGCACCAGACTTCATTCTAAAACAATCGGTTTAAAGCTTTTACGTCAATAAAAAAAAGAATAAACTCTGATACAAGATATTTTATAACTAAAAATAAAGACTTAGAGGTCCTACTGAAATTCGGCGTTGAGGGAATACACTAATACAAATGTTAATTATAGTTTAATAGTTTTTATTGACATGTTTGTGAATGGTGCTTTGTTGTATTATTGTAGTTCTCTTAGTCTATATTTTGCACTTGAATTAGTTTTAATATCTATATGCCACTAAATAGTTATTTCTATTTCTCTTGTCATATTTGATCTGATTTGTATATGAACTCGTTTATTCACCTGTTTCATGTCTGAGCTGCTAGAGCTGAACTCTGCAGCTGATCACGGTCTGTCTGAAACCGCTTCAGAAAATCTGAAGTAGAACAGCTACACATTAGTAACAGGGTTAGAACTAACATAGTCCTGCTTTCCCCTGGAATAAAGAACTAATACTCTATGTAAATTAAAAAATGCAAAAAATATTAGTCAGTTGTGAACAGACCACCAGGTTTGAAAATAAAATGAAGCCACAAAAATAATTTCCAGCAACAAAAGAAATGAAAACAGTCTGACCTATTTCATCCTTTAAATTCCAACAGCTGATAGAAAGAATGAAAACAGTCATTTTCTCCCCAAATACATTTTATTTAATATCCATTAAGATTCTTACAGACCCAGCCCTACTGCTTCCTGATAGTAGAAACCAGAATCAATCTTCTTGTCGTCTCCAATCAGAGCTCAAAGTCTCTAGTATCTCCACAGAGTTTGACTAAAAACAAACGACTGTCCCCTTCCTGGGAGACAGTCGTCCCTTAAAGGGGACAGGTGTTTGTCAGAGCCAGTCGCGCCTTAAAATGGGAACGTAGCGGCCCCTAAAATCCTTGGGGCTCCTGGATGTCACAAGGCAGAAATCTGGAGCTGGAGGATGTTTTGGACATTTCTGATTATAGAGGTCACAGATCAAACAGCGTTACTGCTGTACATGGTCTCTGTAACCTGTCCCTGGGGTCCTGATACTATTTGTCTTATTGTGTTTAATTGGATGTAAATATTCTTTATCTTATATCAGTATGTCTGTTTCACTGTACAAACCAAAAAATGAAACTGTACGTGACAGTCACCTGATCATTAGGAGAGTTTCATGTTTACAAACTGAACCATTAATGAAACTGATGAATCAGTGAGTTGATGAGAGACCTTTCTGTCTCAGCGTCATCCCCAACTGTCAGTTTCGCTCCAAGACGTCCAGACTAAAAACCTTCACTGCCAATCAGCTGGATGAGATCAAAGATCCTTCAGGTCTCTTCTACATCCTCCCCTTCCAGAAGGTAAGAGAGCGTCGCCACATGAAGCAGCTTCACATCAAACCACGGCGTCTTCCTCATGTTCTCTCTCTGCTTGTGTCCCTGCAGGGTTATCTGGTCAACTGGGACGTCCAGAGGAAAGTGTGGGATCATCTGTTTGGGAAGGAGATGTTTAAGGTTTGTTTGATGAGCTTCGTGTTTCTCACCTCATCACCCTCGTCCTGTGCTGCTGGCTGACCGTGTCCTCTCTGTCCAGGTTGAGTTTGCAGACACCAGCGTCATCATCACAGAGCCCTACTTCAACTTCACCTCCATCCAGGAGTCCATGAACGAGATCCTGTTTGAGGAGTACCAGTTCCAGTCGGCCCTCAGGACCAACGGTGAGTCTGTTTACATTCAGATATGAGCAGAGAGCGGAACACATGAATTCAGCGTTCAGGGATTACGTAGCTACACGTTAGTGAGCAGCAAAGATTGAAAAGTTATCCTGTTATAACTTCCTCCTGTTTTCATAATAATAGCGGATCATGTTGTACTAAATCCAGTGCTGAAAAGAGAGCTGCTACAGAGTGAATAAGTAAATCTACCTCTCATATTACTTCTATCTGGAGCATAGAGTCTTCACTGTAACATGGAACAGAAGAAGAAGAAGTGACTGATGAGTAATGACAGGACAGGGCTCAGACGCTCAGGTTGACTCTGAGCTCTTTGCTGTGTGTTCTTGCAGCCGGCTCTCTCAGCGCTCATCACTACTTCCACTCCAAACCCTCGGAGCTCTGCTGCTTAGTGGTCGACACCGGATTCTCCTTCACCCACATCGCCCCCTACTGCCGCAGCAAGAAACTGAAGGAGGGCGTCCGCAGGTCAGAGGAGGACGACCTGCAGCAGCAGCAGCAGCAGCAGCAGCGACGGTGATGAAACGCTCATGACCTGTTGGTTCATTTTGTCTTTCAGGATCAATGTAGGAGGGAAGCTGTTGACCAATCACCTGAAGGAGATCATCTCCTATCGGTAAGTCCTCCTCTCTGGTGTCTCTTTGAGGTAGAGCTGAAGTCAGGACGTCCAGATTCAGACGTGACTCTCCTGTGATTCCACCACAGGGTTTAACTTAAATCACAGGAAAACACGATTCACACGGGACCAGTTTAACCTGGAGACGCCTCATAAATAAATAAACTCTGACTCTAGTTTACTGACTTTACCTCTGGTTCTGCTTCTACTCTTCTACATGTCAGAGATGATGTTCTACCTTTTATTGCTCCACTGACATCTGTAGATACAGATTCAGATTAATGATCAAATAAAACCTGATGTGATGAGACTCTGTTGATCCTGAACGACCTGTCACCTCCTTTACTGATGAACACATGAATCCATCACTGAATAAACTCCATCACATCACATGTCGTCCTCTTCCTTCATGGTTTCATTCTTCTGATGGTTCAGAGCTTTTTATTCTGTGAATGGGTCTGAATGCTACAGAGACAAACATCTGTCCAGACTCTGGTTTATAACTCAGCCTTCATCATTAGAAGAAGAACAGAAAACATCCATGAACCACTGAGACGCTGATTCTCTCTGGATCAGTTTCACATCAGGACCTCTGTGTCTGGAGGAACATGGTTGGTGATCAGTGGAGTGATTTATAAATGACAGACCTGGATGATTCACAGACGACCTCTGACGTTATTACACATTACTGGACGTCAGAGGTTAAACTGGTCCCTGTGATTAAGACTTGGTCTCTGTCTGGTTGTTTCTTTCATTGTTGAACATTTCTGATCCGTTGAGTTAATTTAAAGATCTGTACGACAGCCTTTGTGTTTCCTCAGTGTTCTGATTCATTCATGTACCGTAACATAAAATAATTATTGTTGCTATTAAATTAAATTCTCTGCCGTCTTAAAACACCAGACTTTAACTGATTCTGTGTTTATTAAAAAGCCTGGGTCAAATAAACTCAAACTAAATCACCACCGTCTCTCTCTCTCTCTGTCTCTTCCTCTTTCTGTTTTGCAGCCAGTTACACGTCATGGATGAAACTCATGTCATCAACCAGGTGAAGGAAGACGTCTGCTACGTCTCACAGCAGTTTTACAAAGACATGGAGATCGCACAGTAAGCTGCTCACCAGTCTCTTCACTCATGAGGATTTTATTTCATTCTCTGCATCGTCAGTGAGATGAAGACTCTATGCTCTCCCTGGTCTCCTCTGAGATTATCCTGCTGCACAATGAATCCTTCTAAGCTTTAAACACACGTTGTCTAAGCAGCAGTCGGTTAAAGCTGAGTCCTGACTCCTGCTCTGTGTGATGTGTTGTCAGGATGAAGGGCGAGGAGAACGCTGTGATGAGGGATTATGTTCTTCCAGATTTCAGCGCCATCAAAAAAGGCTTCTGCAAGGTGAGACGACGTTAACGTGCTTCCAGTGAAAAGAGAAACTAGACGTGAGAGAGGTGGATATTCAGCATCACAAACCAAAACAAGAAGCAGATGAACTAAAGTAAAATCAGACTCGTTCATTTCCCTGCTCCGTCTGCCCCCCAGCCACGAGAGGAGATGGTCTTCAATGGAAAGTACAAGACGGGAGAGCAGATCCTGAGGTTGGTCAACGAGCGCTTCGCTGTTCCTGAGATGCTCTTCCACCCGTCAGACATCGGCATCCAGGAGATGGGCATCCCGGAGTCCATCGTCCACTCCATCCAGTCTCTGCCAGAAGGTCAGAGCAGACTAGATCTGGTCGTCTCTTTCTCAGCTCTGCATGTTAGGCTGTACCAGACGCTGCCTGTTCTTAAACTCCTTCTTAAAACGCGTTTTTATTGTTGTTTTAACCTGGTACTTTTAATTTAGCCTTTTTTTAGCCTCTTTGTTGTCTTTGTTTTTGTGTTGACTGTGTGTTTATATGTTTTATACACTGTTAAATGCTTTGACTCATCTCTTGACATTAACTGTGGTTTCCTCTCAGAGATGCAGCCTCACTTCTACCAGAACATCGTCCTGACTGGAGGCAACACGCTGTTTCCAGGCTTCAGAGAGCGACTGGAGGCAGAGCTGAGGTCGCTTGTCCCCGCACATCTGCCTGTGTCCGTCCTTCTGCCTCCAAAGTAAGAGACCACAGAGCGCTCTCACTCTGATTGATCTACGTGAGCTGACCTGGACACGTCTACAGGACGGCACACACCGACCTCAGCAGCTTTCAAACTACAAGTCTCAACATTTGTAGTCGATGCCAGAAAAATAAGAGACACTGATGATTAGAAACGGCCACGAGGAGAATCACAGAGAGCATCAGACTTTTAATCTGAGGGTCCAGGGTTAAAGTCCCTGTTCAGGCGTTGAACTTATTTACTGAATTTCCCAGTTCATAAATAAACAGTTTATCTTTTTTCTCCAGCTCTGATTAAACTGATATTAACTGTTGTTGTCTTTCAGTCCAGTAACTTATTCGTGGGAAGGAGGAAAGCTGCTGGCTCACAACCCAGACTATGATGAGATGGTGGTGACCCGGGAGGACTATGAAGAGAATGGACACTGCATCTGTGAAGAAAAGTTTGATATCTGACTGAAATGAAACAGACCTCTTCATCATGGACATGGTGTTAGCTCTGATGGTGTTACCTCATTGGAACGGTGCTCAGATCCAACCAGACTATCATGTGGGTGTGCTCAGTCCTGAACTAATATCTAATAAAGATTTGTCTCCTGTCATTGCTTTTTATGTTTAGTGTCTCTTAACTTTGGTTTAAAGCAACAACATACCGACAGGCCACATTCAAACTGACGCTGGTTGTTCAGTTCTGCTGCAGCTCTGCACATCAAATCTGTTCTTTGTTTTGTTTTATGACATAACAGTAATAAAATTTAACTTCTTTGTATTTTATTTTTTCATTATTTTTATTATTTTTTTAAAGGTCAAGCAATAATAATAAAAATAAATAAAACGTTAAAAGTAGTTCCATTTTCTTTGTGTCTGTGTGGTAACTGGTCCCTGATACCTGCACCTAGTTTAGTCCTTACTGATTATATTAACCCCTTGTTGTAAATTAGCGGGGCACTGTTTCTGCTCAGACTGCAGCCGAAATAACACATGTAATGCTCCAATCGGTTTGTGCACATTCAAAAAATTCCTATGAACCTTTTGCAAGCACTAGTTCCTCGTAGGACCGGTCGGAGTGGTAAGCAAATACACAAATAATTAATTTATATAATGAAAAATCAATTCAGGCGTCAAGGGGTTAATTATACATTCCCTGTCCATATTATTAGGTACACTAGTGAAAATATTCTATTCTAATAATTTTGAGTTGATGTAGAAACAGAAGGTGGTGATTCACCTGAAGATCATTCAGGAGGAGGATGGAGTTAAACTGGATTAAATTCAACTCTAGAATGTGTTTCTGTTATTTAATCGAGGCCACTGAACACTATGACAAAATATTAGGAACACTAGTCAGTTCAGTAGAACTACGAAATGGAAACACAGTTGAATAAACATCTCTATCTGTTATTAGAAACTGATTCTCAGTGTTTTCACTCATGTACCTAATGAAGTGGCCATTAAGTGCATTTATAATTATAGTGTAATAATAATATCCGGCCTTATTTTGTTATTTTATACAATTATTAAGAAGGTATGATTATGGAAAGTGTGAAAAAAAAATATGATGAAGACGATTAAACAGCGAATAAAATGTAATATTAAAATGTTAACGTGTTTTTAAACTCGGCCTGGAAGTGGCGGGAATCCAGCCGTTTATAAGTTAGCTACGTTAGCTTCCTTCAGGCTGTTGCTCTTTGTGTTTATTCACTCATTACTTGAAGCCAGAAGCCACAATACAGGTTCGTTTGATTCTAAGAGTTGATTAAGATTAGAGTGTGTGTATTTCTTTGAGGTGAACTAAAAGCTAACTGAAAAGCTCATATTAGCATTAGCCGAACGTTAGCTCTCGTTAGCATAGTTCCTTGTCTAGCTAACATAATCTGTACCCTGTAAAGAATGGCAACGGTCAGAAAACAGATGAAGAAAAAACACCCAGAGGAAAAACCAGATAAAAAGGTTTATGATTTTATCCAAGAAGAGGGAAAGAAAGAGTTGAGTGGCTCAGAGGACGACGTCAGAGAAGGTAGGTTAGCTAACCTCAGGCTAAGCTAGCTAGCACAGGAGCTGCTCTGGAGGTATTAACTTTGAGTTTTGTTGGCTGTTGTTGTCCCAAGATGAAACTCCAATAGTGGACAAGATGGCAAAGAAGAGACCTGCTGCTGACTTTGACGAGCAGGGGGCTGCCTGTGCTGTGGGGTACTCCTTATTTCATAATCAGTAGATTTTTCCATAAAAAGTCAAAAATAGTGGAAAATGTCTCAAACCAACAGCCCTAAACTAAAGAATATCCCTGTGTTTGTATGTTTAAGAGGATAGGAGCCTTTAAAAGACTAAATAAATATTCTATTATGACTGATCAATGACTTACAGTATTTTTTGGCCACTTTAGTAAATATTCTGTTTTTATTTTACAGAAATGAGGTGCAGTCTATGCTGGAGAAGTTTGGAGGTAAACAGCCGTTTATTTAATATGCACTGACTAAATGAATATTGATTACTGACCAAGGGAGCTATGAACTGGTGGGTTACTGGTTCAGTCCCCTCTATGTCCACGAGCAAACACCTAAAACCTCCTAAAGTGCTTCACAGGTGCCTTGTACGCCTGCCCACTGCTCCCAGTGTGCTCACTTTGATGGGTCAGATGCAGAGAACTAATTCATGGGTCATGGTTTTTCTTTATTTTTCTTATTTTCTACATTGTAGATTAATACTGAAGACTTCAAAACTATGAAGGACTGCATGTAGTAGTGAACATATTTTAGATTCTTTTCAAACAGCTTCATGAGGTCATCACTTGGAATGGTTTTCCAACAGTCTTGAAGGAGTTCCCAGAGTTGTTGAGCTTCACTCTGTGGTCTCATTCAGAACCATTTCATTACATAATTGGATTTGTAGTTCTCTCCTTGTGTTCACTTCCTGTAAGACTGCTCAGCATCAGTACAATACATCTGATCACATTTTCATACCCAGTGATCAGGTAACATAATTTCACACACCTCAGTATTGATCAGAGAAACAAACTTAACACTGCGTCTCGTTTGCTTCCAGCGGATATCAGCAAGGTGATGCAGGCCAAGAAGAAACGTCTGGAGTGTCTGACGAAGAACTACATGAAGGGAAGCCAACACAAACTGGAGCAGCTGTGGAACAACTATCATGGCCAGAGGTTTGTCCTGCTCTCAGATCAAACTGCTGATGTCTGTTGGAGAATCAAAGGAGTTGATGGTTCTGATCCAGCGGTAGGTAGAGATCCATTAGAGACAGCAGCTGTTGATGGTTCTGATCCAGCGGTAGGTAGAGATCCATTAGAGACAGCAGCTGCTACAATATTCTACTGACCACATGATGGCGCTGCTGATTTACAGACACACAAACTGAGATCAGATCTCAAGACGCATTTAAAATGGCAGGTGTGAAGAGAGTATGTTCTGCTGGTTACCTGTGATCACTGAGAACACGTTCAAAGACTGCTGACTAGAACAGTGTGTGTTTGTGTGCAGGCAGAAGATGACGCAGCAGTACTCTCAGCAGGTGTCCTCTGCACTTCAGCAGTGGGAGACTGAAGCCCAGCGAGCTGAGGAGCAGGAGGAGAAGCTCAATGTCAGTTTGTTGCTATAACAGTGTCTGTCAGAACACACTGACGTTTAAACCCCGAACACACTGTACTCTGATCTGTATTTTGGTGGTTAAGCTCCCGTTTAACATGGTGACAGACTTGAAATTCATTTTTGGTGTGCAGGTTTGAAGTATTCAGTAAAAAACAAACACAGAATGAAAAGCCATCTTTGTTAACGTTAACTGTGTGAATTGTGAGTCCACTGCTGCATGTACAGTGGATGTTTTCTCATTCTGTATTAATAAGGTGCAGCATTGTGCAGTGACCATTCAAATCATACACAAACCTTTGAGGTATCCGTCACCTTGTGTCTGTTTTTGTCCGAAGAATTCAATCCAGGTGTTTCATGTACAGTAGATCCTGCTGAAACACCAACGTCTGCTCGAGCTTTTTCAGCAAGTCTCAGTTTTACCTTTGCCCACTTACAAATATTCTGTACGCATACAGAGGAAGAAAAGACATCTGTGGGTTTATTGTGTCTCAGCACTCATTATGTAGACATGTAGCTTTCTGTTTTTACAATGAGTACATTTAATAGTATAACTTAAAGTAAAGTGGTAGATTCTGCAGCGTAGAACTCGTCAGTGTTACACCTTTCTGTCCACAGAATCTGTTCCGGCAGCAACAAAAAATCCTGCAGCAGGCCCGAGTCGTGCAGAACCAGAAGCTGAAAACTGTCAGAGAGTTGTACGAGCAGTTTGTCAAGGTGAGACTTTAAATACCTGACTGAGCACAAACTCATAAAGAGGTTCACCTGCTGAGAAACGTCCTGGGTCACATTAAAGAGCACCTACTCAACAGGGCTGATCTGAGGAAGAGGAGTTTAACTCATTCATTCAACCACTAGTAGAAATGATCACATGAATCAGTGATGTCTGTTCATTAGTAATGAGAGCCTTTTAAAAGAGTCTGGAATGTAAACTAGAATCAACTCAGGAAGTGATTGAATATGAGGAGGCTGTGTGTGATTGATCATGTGGTTAATTATTGATGTGGTCATGTTGATTATCATAATGATTATTAGAGATGTTTCCTTCTCTGCTGTAAACAGCTCAGCAGTGTCTCCAAAGATGTTAAAGAAAGACAGAGTATCTGGACTAGTTCTGTCTCTTCTCTCTCTCTGATGCTTTTCATCCTGCCTTTTGTGTTCAGGTGTTTTCAAGCGACATGACACATTCCACATATTACATATTATTATGTCAATTGGTGTAATTACATGCAGCGTGTACTGGGAGTGTTTAAGTCAAACTAAAGTCCTCGCTGTGTGTCTTCTAGAACATGGAGGACATGGAGAAGAGCCACGAGTCCTTCCTGCAGGGGGCGCAGCAAGAGCTGAGGAAGGAGATGGCCACCCTGCAGAAGAAGATCCTCATGGACACGGTGAGTTCAGTCTTTTAAATTTAACGTTTTCCTCATATCTGTTCAGGGTGACACCTGAGTGTCTAGTGTCCAGATCAAACAGGAACACGTGCCCCGAGCAGCAGATCACTGGTTCGATTCTGGACCAGCTGCTGCATCATGTCCCCAACTCTCTCCCTTTTTCTTGTCTGTCTTCGTCAGAGACACTCCTCAGTCCGTGAGGTTAGCATTGGTTCTTTCTACACTCACACGACCAGAGAGCTGCAACACATGGCCTACACCTAAATGAACGTATGAACGTCATAGCAACAACTACATTTACTTATCAGTCATGTAGTTTGTTAACAAGTGACATATCCTCAAATGACATTACCTATATAATATTTATTTTCTCACTGTTCATGGTCTCTGGTGGACACTACTGAGCAACTAAGACTCATTGATCAGCCACAACATTAACCCACCCACCTAAACATGGTTACAGACCAAGCACAACCTCAACAGCACTCACAGAGCCAAGAACATTGACCCATTCTTCAAAGTCACAACAGATCCCAGTTTGATCAAACAAGCCCAGTTCACCTGAAAACTCACCTGAAGCCCTCTGGACCTAAAGACTTCACAGGACACCTCAGAGCTCCTGTGTCCAAGCCGAACTAGTCCAAGTAGTTTTAGTGGCTCAGGGAGGCCTAGATGATGTTAGGCAGGTGGTTTTAATGTTGTGGCTGATTGGTGTAGTTCTTCATGGTCTAACTGGATGTTTGGTTTGGTTTGGTTGTTCCACTGAAGAATTGATATATAACAAACATTTCACTGCAGAGTAATGATGAGGATCTAAAGAAGTGTTAAATAATAACCGTTAGCTGTTGTAAAAGGTGTAAAAGTAATAACTAACAACACAACAAACATAAACTGTTAAAACTAAACGTCAGCTCAGTGTGGTCTGGTCAGGGCTGTAGTCAAGACCACCTTTGTCGAGTCCAAGACAAGTCCAAGACCGGACTCGAGTACTACAGCCCTGGGTCTGGTTGCATCAGGACATGATGTCAGAGGTTTGTGATGTCACATCCTGTCATGTCATTGGTGTGTTTCCACAGCAACAGCAGGAGATGGCCACGGTCCGCAAGTCCCTCCAGTCCATGCTGTTCTAACCTGCCGTCACCATGGTAACGCCGAGGAGGCTGGTGTGTGGATGCTGTAGCTGCAGGGTTGTCATGGTTACACACCGTACTTCCTGTTCACTTCATTTACAAGTGTCACGTTTACAGTGAGTTCTTGTGTTCTGCTTTGTTCATTTCAGCTCATTTTTATTGGTTGAATGAAAATATTATTAGTTGAGATTTATTTTATGTTAGAAGGAGACGCTGATCGCTGGGCTTCATGTTAATGTCTCTGATTGGATGCTGGTTTACACCTGATCGTAATGTTTATTGTGTTGTTACAGTACGGACCTATAGCTTCTATTCATTCTGTATTACTGCTGCATTGTTATTACTGTTAATGATATATTTATGGGTCATATGGTTACACATTAATAGTATATTCTCAGTTAATCATTTGGTAAAACATTTCTGACACAGTCTCCTAAAGTTAAATATAAAGTCTTTACAGTCTGACGTTGTTTGTCCAACAGATAATCAGCTGAAGTGTCTCTTCATGTTGTAGGATGAGGTCACATGAAGTTAATATTAATGGCAGCTGTTTTAGTGAAGACTTCCTGCCAGATGTTCTGTTGTAGGTTAAGTAGGATACGTTCACAGTGAACAGTGATAAATGAAGACTCATTATCAAATTCATAAGTTCCTCCTGAGGATGGAGAGCTTTTCCACTTTTCTTTTTTACTTTTTGTTGTTCTGGCAAAGAACGGCCTCTAAAGAGTCTCAACATTACACATTATATTAAAACATATGTTTGTGCAGCTCAGACGTTTATTCTATTTGTATTTTTCTGCTGACTGTTACCACTGTAAATCAGTTCATTAAGTAAATTAAATAATTAAATCGAAACTGAACTTTTAAGTCATCAAATGTAAACAGTGGACTCCTCCAGAGCCCGTCTACATGCTGTTAGACATTCTCTGACTCCTCGGTGCTTTTCGGCTGACACCGGAAGTACTCGGACTCCTAGTGAATCGTACTTCCGGGTGTTCGTCCGGCGGGTATTCCGCTGCTGATCTGCACTAACAGACAGAGAAAGGACCTCAGCCTTCAGGTAAAGTTGTCTCATATCACGGTTACAGTCTTGTTGTTGTCGCTAACAGTGAACTAGAACTGATTTCTATATTTCCTGGTGTTTGTCTGACAGCAGCTTCTCCTCTAAGATAACCGAGCTAACAAATGAACGAGCTTGTTTTCTGAAGCCGGTTTTTAAAAACAAACAGGTTTTACTTTAGTTGGTGAAGTATCCTCCATTTACTTTCACGTCCCTTTGTTAGTTTGAACACTTTAGGTGCCAGTTAAATAGTTATACGTAGTTTTGTAGTTAGTTAGCTAGTTAGTCAGATCCTGTTTTAGTTCATTGACATTACTGTGTAGAAATAAGTTCTCACCTTGAAAGTAAAGATGTTTTAGTTTATTGTAAATACTTGTCCATACAGCCAGATTATACTGAGAGTAATCCTAACAGTAACAGGTGAAAACATGCCGAACACTTTTTTATTTGCCCTGTAAGTTTGGTTTTGCTGAACTTTCACCTGAACCGTGGAGCTGCGGATCAGAAGCTAACTCCACCTCTGTGTGTTTACTGGAGCAGAAGGAGGCCATGGATGAGAGGCTAGCCGCTAGCCCTTGCTCCTCCGAACCGGACAGTCCCAGAGGTCTGAACCGAGGCTGTCTCCTCGACCCCACAGACGTCCACCATGAGTTGTCCGTCATCGTCCCCGAGACCCCCAGGTACCACAGCTCTCATTAATTCAGCCTGTGCACATTAAATATAAATTCTACAAATAATACAGACAAGACAAAGTCTCTAAATGACACCATCTAATCTGGACAGAAATAGAAAGAACGTAGTTAAAACACTCTACAACACTCAGCCACAAACAGACCAAGACCTTAATGAATAAAGATGTCCTGATCAAGTTTTTTTTGCCACTGATCTGATCCTGATCATCTAATGTAGAGTTTCAGTCGGTTCAAGTCCTGATCTGATCTTAAGTGATTTTTTTGTGAAGCTGTTGAATCAAGTTGGTAGTTAAATGATGATCTGCTGCTACCACCTCACCAGACACATTCAACTATTTACTAACCATGTCTGACTCGTTTTACACGGCAGACACGGTTCGTCACAGGGTTCTGGTTCTGCTTTGGTTTTAATGCAACAGGGACGTGGTTTAGGTTTATGGCAAAATAAAAAATATAAAACTACAAAAGCTCAGATCATTTAAAGCCTGGATCGGCCCCGACACCGACCAAGACATCGCTAATAATAAATGTTAATATGCAAGTTTGTATAGACCTGTATCACACACAGAGGACAGGAGGTCAAACAGGTGGTGGTGGGAGGAGTCCTTCTCTGTGATGTCACTGAGTGAGTCGAGAGGGCTGCTGATGAGCCTCTGTGCTGATGGCCAGATGTAGTGGCCAGATGTGTTCCATCTTTATTGATCCAAAACAATCTATTCGAAGGTTGCGGAGATGGAGAAGCCGCTGGGAATAGTGAAGCGTAAATACACTACTACCAAGTGGACCAATCACAGCTACACGTAGCTATGTTTCTGGGGAGGTGCACGTCAGCGTACGGCGTTAGGGTCAGCATGCAGCGTTAGGGTCGGCGTACGGCGTTAGGGTCAGCGTATGGCGTTAGGGTCAGCGTATGGCGTTAGGGTCTGCGTACGGCGCTAGGGTCAGTGTACGGCGTTAGGGTCAGCGTGCGGCGTTAGGGTCTGCGTATGGCGTTAGGGTCTGCGTACGGCGCTAGGGTCAGTGTACGGCGTTAGGGTCAGCGTGCGGCGTTAGGGTCAGCGTATGGCGTTAGGGTCAGCGTATGGCGTTAGGGTCTGCGTACGGCGTTAGGGTCAGCGTACGGCGTTAGGGTCAGCATGCAGCGTTAGGGTCGGCGTACGGCGTTAGGGTCAGCGTATGGCGTTAGGGTCAGCGTATGGCGTTAGGGTCTGCGTACGGCATTAGGGTCAGCGTACGGCGTTAGGGTCAGCATGCAGCGTTAGGGTCGGCGTACGGCGTTAGGGTCAGCGTACGGCGTTAGGGTCAGCGTATGGCGTTAGGGTCGGCGTACGGCGTTAGGGTCTGCGTACGGCGCTAGGGTCAGCATACGGCGTTAGGGTCAGCATGCGGCGTTAGGGTCTGCGTACGGCGCTAGGGTCAGCGTGCGGCGTTAGGGTCAGCATGCGGCGTTAGGGTCGGCGTACGGCGTTAGGGTCAGTGTACGGCGTTAGGGTCAGCGTGCGGCGTTAGGGTCTGCGTATGGCGCTAGGGTCTGCGTACGGCGCTAGGGTCAGCGTGCGGCGTTAGGGTCAGCGTATGGCGTTAGGGTCTGCGTGCGGCGTTAGGGTCAGCGTATGGCGTTAGGATCTGCGTACGGCGTTAGGGGCGTTAGGGTCTGCGTGCGGCGTTAGGGTCAGCGTGCGGCGTTAGGGTCAGCGTATGGCGTTAGGGTCTGCGTATGGCGTTAGGGTCTGCGTACGGCGTTAGGGTCTGCGTACGGCGTTAGGGGCGTTAGGGTCAGGATACGGCGTTAGGGTCAGGATACGGCGTTAGGGTCAGCGTACGGCGCTAGGGGCGTTAGGGTCAGGATACGGTGTTAGGGTCAGCGTACGGCGCTAGGGGCGTTAGGGTCTGCGTGCGGCGCTAGGGGCGTTAGGGTCAGGATACGGCGTTAGGGTCAGCGTACGGCGCTAGGGGCGTTAGGGTCAGCGTACGGCGCTAGGGGCGTTAGGGTCTGCGTGCGGCGTTAGGGTCTGCGTACGGCGTTAGGGTCAGGATACGGCGTTAGTGTCAGCGTACGGCGCTAGGGGCGTTAGGGTCAGCGTACGGTGCTAGGGGCGTTAGGGTCTGCGTGCGGCGTTAGGGTCTGCGTACGGCGTTAGGGTCAGGATACGGCGTTAGTGTCAGCGTACGGCGTTAGGGGCGTTAGGGTCAGCGTACGGCGTTAGGGGCGTTAGGGTCAGCGTACGGCGTTAGGGTCAGCGTACGGCGTTAGGGGCGTTAGGGTCAGCGTACGGCGTTAGGGTCAGCGTACGGCGTTAGGGTCAGCGTACGGCGTTAGGGGCGTTAGGGTCAGCGTATGGCGTTAGGGTCTGCGTATGGCGTTAGGGTCTGCGTACGGCGTTAGGGTCTGCGTACGGCGTTAGGGGCGTTAGGGTCAGGATACGGCGTTAGGGTCAGGATACGGCGTTAGGGTCAGCGTACGGCGCTAGGGGCGTTAGGGTCAGGATACGGTGTTAGGGTCAGCGTACGGCGCTAGGGGCGTTAGGGTCTGCGTGCGGCGCTAGGGGCGTTAGGGTCAGGATACGGCGTTAGGGTCAGCGTACGGCGCTAGGGGCGTTAGGGTCAGCGTACGGCGTTAGGGGCGTTAGGGTCAGCGTACGGCGTTAGGGTCTGCGTACGGCGTTAGGGTCAGGATACGGCGTTAGTGTCAGCGTACGGCGTTAGGGGCGTTAGGGTCAGCGTACGGCGTTAGGGGCGTTAGGGTCAGCGTACGGCGTTAGGGTCAGCGTACGGCGTTAGGGGCGTTAGGGTCAGCGTACGGCGTTAGGGGCGTTAGGGTCAGCGTACGGCGTTAGGGGCGTTAGGGTCAGCGTACGGCGTTAGGGTCAGCGTACGGCGTTAGGGGCGTTAGGGTCAGCGTACGGCGTTAGGGTCAGCGTACGGCGTTAGGGGCGTTAGGGTCTGCGTACGGCGTTAGGGGCGTTAGGGTCTGCGTACGCTCTTCAAATGGGTATAAACAGCGCATTAGTTTAAAGACTCATCATAAGTTCCTGAAAAGCAAAATGGAGGCGTCCTGTTATTGAGTATTAATGATGATTATCTGATATGAACCGTTAAATGTACTTGTTTTCTGTCTGATGCTGAACTAACAGCTGGTTCTGTGTTAATTCTTGGTTGTAGCCCAGAGCTCAACAGGAGGAGGAGACGTCGTATCACAGAGGAACACTTCAGCCCGGTAAGTCCTGAGCTGCTGCTGCTGCTGCTGCTGTGGTCAACGTGTTCTCACCATAATCCACATTTTATTTGTGTTGTCTGTCCTCAGGCGGCCGTCAGGAGTTCTCCAGGATCTGATCACCACACGGACACTGAGCGAGGCTTTCCTCATAAATCCAAGCGCAGGAGGTTGGCTGAGCAGAGCGTCGGCTTCCTCCCTGCTTCCTCTCTGAGGACTCTTCCTCTTGGCAGCTGGTTGAACAAACCACAGTCCACTGCACCCTCTACCTCCTCCTCCTCCTCCTCCTCTTCATCGTCTTCATCATCCACCTCCAGCCTCACACCTGCATCGGTCCTCCGGTCGAGGCATATGCAGACCACATCACTGTCGCCCTCATCACCTTCATCATCATCATCTACAGCAGCAGCAGCAGCAGCAGCAGCAGCTTCCAGCCCTGGTTCACTGTCCTTCCTGACTGCAGAGGAGAGGAGATGGCTGAACGGTGAACAAGGAGACGCCTCAACAGGTCCAGAGACGCTCACTGTATTTACATTTCACCAGTATATAAAGAGTCTCAGCTCTGATTGGCTGCTACCCGTTGTCGTGTCCAGACTTCCTGTGTTACTGTTGCTAGGTGAGACAAACAACATGTATGTAGAATAACACTGGAGACCTGTAATTATACGGTGGAGAGAAGACGACTAACGTTAGCGACACTGCTGCTAATCATGGAGTTTATCTGTGATCTTACTCCTCTGTGAATCATCCAGGTCTGTCATTTATAAATCACTCCACTGATCATCCATGTTCCTCCAGACACAGATGTGATGGAGTTTATTTAGTGATGGATTCATGTTCATCAGTAAAGGAGGTGACAGGTCGTTCAGGATCAACAGAGTCTCATCACATCAGGTTTTATTTGATCATTAATCTGAATCTGTATCTACAGATGTCAGTGGAGCAATAAAAGGTAGAACATCATCTCTGACATGTAGAAGAGTAGAAGCAGAACCAGAGGTAAAGTCAGTAAACTAGAGTCAGAGTTTATTTATTTATGTGAATGAGTTACATTAAACATTTTAATTTCTAAATCATAAAACATCTCTTGGTAAAACTAGTCCCCGTGAATAGAGCTGAGGTCTCTGCTGTTGTTTGTAACAGTGACAGAGGAAGTCAGGACTCGACCTGATTGGTGGCCAGCAGGTGGTGATGGATCAATGAGGTCCATAGAATCCAGAATGAATGTGTTTCTTCCTCCAGCAGCAGCAGAGCAGATCGTCATCAGCGATGATGAGGAGGTGGTGGTTCGCTCGTTACAGATGGAGGAAGACGAGGCTCTGGCTCGGAGCCTCCAGGTAAGAAGCTGTCACCTGCACCGACACCTCACCTGAACAGAGCGGCTCCACCGTTCATGTTTCCATTTGTCTGTTCAGAATCAGTTTGACCGAGAGGACAGCACACACCTTCATCATCAGCCTCATCAGCCTCATCATCATCATCATCATCATCAGCAGGAGTACCAGAGCCAACACAGGGTGAGAAAGACGACCACGCTCACACATACTGGACTAAACCTGATATGAACACGGAGGTTTACAGATGTTTCAGTCTGACTGACGTCTCAACATCTGTCTGCAGTATTACGCCTACATGGAGCACAGCTGGATGTCTCAAGTGCTGGCTGCTGTTTCTCCTCTGGTGGGTCTGGAAGAAGGTACGACCATCATCATCATCATCATCTAATATGCAGACACTGGCCACTTCATTAGGTACACTAGTGAAGTCATTCTGATCTAAATCATGTTGAGTTGATGTAGAACCAGCGTCAGTGGAGGATGGAGGATGTGGAGCTGTTAAACTGGATTAAACACCAAAGTGTTTCTGTTATTTAGTCTAGCCCACTGACTGCTATGTCAAAATAATAGGAACACGTGTCAGTTCAATAGAACTACAAAATAAAACACAGTTGAATCAACATCTCTGTTAGTAGAAACTGATTCTGAATGTTTTCACTAGTGTACCCAATGAAGTGGCCACTGAGTGCATCTAATATCTATTTGTAATTTAAATAAGTTATTATTGTTTTTATTATTTTCTACAGATCTGAATGGTCAACGCAGGCGACGTGGGCGGGGCAGGAGGAGGAACGCCATGCCCGACTTTTCAGACGACCTTCAGGGAAATGATTACGAGGTGAGGAAGAGGAGGAGGAAGTCCTCTCAGTCTGAACTCATCAGTCATCGCTCTCCTCCAGTGGCTTGGTGCATCTCCAGTTTGGAGTCTGTGTGTTGTTGAGCCCACCTGCTCGTCTTCCAGGCTCTGCTGGAGTTTGAGGAGCGTCAAGGCTCAGTCGTGTCCAGGAAGCTGAGCCGGCGGGACATCCAGAGGTTTCCCACCAAAACGTTCCGGTCTGCGAGCGGCGCAGAGAACACGCAGTGAGTCCTCAGACAGAATCTGACACCGCACGTTTGAAATGCCTCCTGTCACCACCTTCGTCTTTTGTTCATTAACCTCAGGTGTCACATCTGTTTCTCTGACTACGCTGATGGGGACAGGCTGAGGATGCTGCCCTGTTTCCATGACTACCACGTCCAGTGTATCGACCGGTGGCTGAAGGTGAAGGCAACTAAACTTAGACCCTTCAGAACAAACATTAAACAGGGCTGATCTGAGGAAGAGGAGTTTAACTCATTCATTCATCCACTAGTAGAAATGATCACATGAATCATCAGAGACCTGGTTCCTCTGAGGATGAAGCTTCAGGGTTCAGGTCTAATCTGAGTCTTTGTCTCTAAAATAAATCAGATCTTAACATGTGAGAGTCTTTCCATCTTGTTCCAACATCTGGATCATGTCTCCAAGTCAACCAGCAGCTGTTGATGGTTCTGATCCAGCGGTAGGTAGAGATCCATTAGAGACAGCAGCTGTGACCACATGATGGCGCTGCTGATTTAATGTCAGGATGTATGAATGAGGCCTTGACTCACTGCAGAGTGATTTATCTATCGTTTATCTGTCAGATTGATTTTACAGATCAGTAAATGTGTTTATACTGAGATCTGACCTTCCTCCTCCTCCTCCTCTTCCTCTTCCTCCTCCAGGATAACACCACCTGTCCCATCTGCAGAGTGAACCTCAGTGACAGAGACTCTGTGGCCCCCCCGACCCTCTGACGACAGCAGAGACGTTTTTACAGATTTCTGTTCTTTTATTGAAATGTTTTGTTCTCTGTTGATCTGACTACAGGAACAATCTGAGCCTGGAACTGGTCAGAATAAATAATAAAGCTGTTCTTTCTTCTCATGGTTCGTGTTCCTGGTCTCAGTCGTGGTCGTAGTAGCGTTTCTTCATGGCTCTGTACTTCCTCAGGTAGTAGAGCGCCTCCAGCTCTCTGGACACGATCATCTCCTTGATCCGCTCCGGGTCCTGGACCGAACGCTGCTCTCAGACGGTCCCTGAAGTAGTCTCCACCTTTGGGATAGTCCCGTCCGAGGTAGAGAAGCTGGAGGACGACAGGATCACTGACATGTTACCTGGTAACAGCTGCTCTCTGATTGGTGGATCACATTCAGACACTCTGTCACTGGACATTTATGTTCCTACCTCTCAGTGTGTTTGTCACTTGGCTGGATTAAAGTCTACATTTGATATTTAACTAAAATAACTTGTCTGTGTCCATTAACCAAACTGTTTAATGTGTTTCCTCTTCCATGTCTTTATAAGGCCTGCATGTAACTCAGTCACAATCATTGTATTATTGGACAGTGTTACAGTAGTTATCAGATAACTGGGGAGAAAAGACAGACATGAAATTTAATTTTTAATTGTATTTATTAGAAGCTGAATTCAAGACAAGCCTTTAAACTTCAAGGTATGAAGGATATCATTATGACATGAACACATGGTACAGGATGTTAGTGACGTCAGGTCAAACATTTAGGAATGAATGAGTGAAGCTGATATCTGAGGATTATTAACTGAACCTGTAACAGGTTCACATTTAGAGACATTCATAAAAGACTTCTTAGCCTGACAAAGTATGTGTTTGAACTCAACCTGTATCTGAGCAGACCTCTGTACTGGATGAAAGATGGTTCTGTTTTACTGCAGTTCACTGGTTAAAAGATGGAAAAAAACAAAAGCATCATATTATATTAAAATGTCATGAAATGAACCTGAACTCTGACATTATATTAAATGTGTTAACATCAGGTGATGATCACAAACACTACGGTGTTTTATTTATATTCAGAAAGATTTTTACTTTTAGACGATTCAGAATGAATTATTACTGCTGAGTCTCTTAAATGTAGAAAGTTTAACCAATCAGATTAAAGGATTTAAAAAATGTGAGAGGCTCATTTCATGACATTGTGTCTCAAGCTGTTTCAGGCTGAAGGCATGGGTTGATCCAACATTGCTTTCTTATAATCTTCTAGACTCTCCTCACAGCCCACACCATAGTGGTCCTCCTCACATTCACACACTGGCACCTTGGTCTTTTCCAAAACAACACATTTACCTTTTCCTGGACCACCACACTGCAGTTTTTCACAGGGATCCTTTTTCATAATCTCTTCATCACTTTTAATCAGAACTCGATAGTGTCCATTAGGAAGGAATTTGTACTTTTTACATTTTCCCTTGTAAACATATGGTGTTGAGGACGGGTTGTCAAGGTACTCGTCTTCTGGTGCCTCCTTGGCATTCTTCGCATCAACGCTGTCGTGACTTTTGTCGATATAGGCGTGAACAGCTGTGAACGTTTCACTGAGTTTAGTTCCATCCACATTTTTGTTACAGCTCTTGAGCTTTTCTCCAACTTTATGACAGTCTGTACTTTTTTTAACGCACTCCTCTATGACCTTTTTAACCTTATCTGCTTTGGTGTGCTGGCCTTTCAGCTGCCTGGCTACAGCCACACTAACTTCTCCTATTGACACATTAGTGAATCCCTCCAAGACGTGCTTGTTCAAACCTGTCAATGTCTTATGCTTTGAATTTGTTGTTATAAAAGCGACAGCTATCCAGTCATACCGGTCGTATTCTTTCTCCAAAAACATGCGAACCTTCTTTGCTAGCTGTGTGCGATCCTTGCTTCCATCGATGAGGCCCTTTACATCCTTTTTAATGTACTCATCAGGGTTATCGATGCAGTGTTTGTGGATATCGAACATAACTGATGCAGCCTTAAAAGCTTTTTTAGCGAGTTCATCTACTTTGTTAACCCCCTTGAGTCCGTAGTAGATATAACTGGCACTGGTGCCCTTACGGAAGAGTATATTAATCAACAGAGTGTAGTCTATGATGCTCTTTTCATGACATCTGACATTGTCAGTCAGCAGCTTCCCAAAGTCGGTGGTAAAAGACGGTTGTCCTGCCGTCAGTGTGGTGTACAGCTTTTGAATAGCAGTGGGTTTATAATCCTCTTTAAATAGGTTTATATGATTCTGCTTCTCTTTTTGGTCAATCTTTGTGTTCTTACAAACATCTGAAAGTTCTTGTAACTCATTCCAGGCATTGTTAATTTTGGTTTCATAATCATGGTATACGGGGGCCCAGTTGTTCCATTTTATCTCTACGTGATATTTATCAATCTTTATATTGAGCTCATCAAACTTAGTCTTGATGAGCTCTTTTGTTGCATCTCTGTTACCTTTCATAATCAGTCCTACTGCTTTTAACAAAGCATTTAGATAAGGCCCAGCCACAGGTATGAGGCCAATAACTGGAAATCCTACAGAGTGAATCTTGTCTATATATTCTCCAGCTGTTTGCACTTTGCCTCTTTTCTGCAGAGCGTGCTCATCTCGCCGGACAGAGGACAGTTGAGTGCTGAGGCTGGACAGGACGAAGGACGAGGACATCAGCAGCAGCAGCAGCAGGCCAGCAGACGCCATAACTGACAACACAAGAACACAAAAGATTAATATTTCATTTCTCTTTCTCTGCAGAGACAGAATAGTTTTGACATTAAAGGTTCAGGGTTATAGTAGATGGCAGCTGATGAACATAAACATGTGGACCTTTCTAGTGTAAAACTGAACGAGAGTCTGAACAGAAAACTGGTTCATTAAGCTGCAGTTACTGTAATTATCCAACAACTAATTGATGCATTCAGTATCAACGTACAGAGCTGCTTAAAAGTTTAGCATCTTTCAGAATTTTCTGCTTTTATTCATTAAATTATTAAAAACATCCACAGATTTCACACAAGTCCTGAAAGTAGACAAAGATCAAATATGAGACTAAAATGAGCCAATATTACATATCAGAGAGCTGCTGAAGCCAGCCTTATCTTAGATAGATTAGTTTCTGGGGTAAAAAATGACATAAAAACCTTTAAGCTGCTGTAAATGAACTAAACATGTTAAGTTAAGTTTCATCATTATGTTGATTCAGTCTCATAGGAAACATTAGCAGCACAGACCTTATGTTAAGGAGACATTATCACAGAATTATTATGATCTGATCTGAATGTTAGAACTTTGTGTAACTGATGTAACTGATCATTAACAGATATTAGTTTCTAAAGAGTTCATTAATCATCTTCTACAGCAATGATGAGAAAGTGACTCATGTAACATGATGCATTATTAAGAGCAGGTGTTGAAAAGAAAAGAAACAATCTCTGGTCTCAATAAATGAATTAAAGCTCAGTTAATACATTCAGGAGGAATCTGTTCAGCTCAGAGCTGGAGACGAGGAGACGAGGAGACCTGGAGACGAGGAGACGAGGAGACCTGGAGACGAGGAGACGAGGAGACAAGGAGACAAGGAGACGAGGAGACCTGGGGCTCGTAGATGTCAGCAGGTTGGTTGGATCACGGTGAGTGAAGTCAGTCTGAGGGTGGATGGAGCTGACTAAGGCTGTTGTTTTTATGTAGGAGTCTGGTCTGACCCGCCTGATAGTCAAATTATTCTCATACGTGTTTGACCTGGAAAGAACGAAGACATTCATTTACTGTCATGTGTCAACGTGTCCTTTGGCTTCATTTGTTTAAATGTATGTGAATTAAAAACAGATGAAAGTAATTATTAACAGAATCTCAAGTCTCACATTCAAATCTGAGAATGAACTCACAGAGAGATATGATTCATTCCTGCTTGGAGAAACAAACTGTCACAGGTGTTCAGGTCAAACACTGCTGGTGTAGTAAGTGGGAAGAATGAATTCAGTGAATATCTGCAAAACACTTCTCCAACCTGCCTGTGATTCCTCATATATTCAGTCATTATAGCAGAGAACTCACCTGTGATAGAACATCTGGTTTATTTATATTCATTATCAAAGTGTCCTGTAGGATCATCAGCTGTATCTGGTATCATCATCAGACCTGTCCAGGGTGGACCCCCCCCCCCCCCTCTAGACCAATGACAGCTGGGATAGACTGGAGACCTGTCCAGGGTGGACCCCCCCCCCCCCCCCCTCTAGACCAATGACAGCTGGGATAGACTCCAGCCCCCATGACCCTTCACAGGACAAGAGGTTACACAAGGTGAATAAATGAATGAATGAATGAATGAATTGGTGTGAGTATATACCAACATATGGTGAAATAGAACTTTAGGACATTCTGTTTGTTCTGTCTATAAATGATCTGAAAACCTGAGGGGACGGTTGAGTATAACAGACAGCCTCCTTTCATTCTCTGAACAGACTTTACTTATCTGGTTGTGAAAAAGACGTTGGTGATAGAATGAACTGGAACTTAAACTGATCATCTCCACATTTGAATGCAGAGTTACAACGAAGCGTTCTATTCAAACTGCTTCAGAGATAAGACAGAGACTTCTTGGCTTCATGCCTTTGTAGAGTTGATTTAAATGAGGCTTTATTCTTTTATTTTCTAAGGTTTAAAGGGAATTTGATTCACCAAATGAAATTAAAAACTTTGTAAATTTAAACTCTGGTGTTCTGTGTCCTCATCAGTTTCAGCTGCTACAGTTTATGCCTCATGCTTTGTTTTAGGAGCTGTTACCAACAAGCTCTTGATTCACGTTTAGAAAAGATGGTGGTCGACTTTAAAACAGGAACAGACTCAACATGCTTAGTTCCTTTCTGTGTGTAGTCTGCATGTTCTCCCTGTGTCTGCGTGGGTTCTCTCCAGGTTCTCCAGCTTCCTCCCACCGTCCAAAGACATGCTGGTTAGGTTCATTGGTGATTCTAAATTGGCCGTAGGTGTGAGTGTCTCTCTGTGTTAGCCCTGTGATAGACTGGAGACCTGTCCAGGGTGGACCCCCCCTCTAGACCAGTGACAGCTGGGATAGACTGGAGACCTGTCCAGGGTGGACCCCCCCTCTAGACCAATGACAGCTGGGATAGACTGGAGACCTGTCCAGGGTGGACCCCCCCTCTAGACCAATGACAGCTGGGATAGACTGGAGACCCCCATGACCCTTCACAGGACAAGTAATGTAGTCTACAGTCACATAATGAATGTGTGCATCTTTAATAATCGTCTCCTTCTCTTGATTGAACACTGGACTCGTTCCTCATTGTCTTCATCAGTTAAACTGCTAGAAGGTCTGGAATAGTCTGGCACTTGTATTTTGAAACGTGTTAAAATGAATGTCTCTCAATGAAGAGTTATTTCCTGTTTTATTCTGTATTTAAATAGTATAATTTCGCTGTTATAATAAATTATCTTGTTATAAGTACACCTCTGCATAACGTTGCATCTTTATTAACCCCTTCATGAGCAGTGTCGCGAATTCGCGACGCACTGTTTCCGCTCAGACTGCAGCCGAAATAACGCATGTAATTTGTGCACATTCAAAAAATTCCTAGGAACCTTTTGCAAGCACCAGTTTCTTTATTAATTTTTTATATAATTGAAAAATCAATTCAGGCGTTAACGGGTCAACATTAAATAGCGCTAGCCAAGCGCTACATACGCTTCGTCATATTTCCTCGTCTTAGCTTTCGGGAGTCTTTCGGTTGTCTCATTATCTCTGTCTCTCTCTGCCTTTCTTTTCATCCTGTAAAATATTTTTCCATGGTGATTCTTGAGGGTTTGTTCACTACACTTCATATTTCCCGCTCTGTGCTGTGTGTGCGCATGCTCGCTGCAAAAAAACAAAAAACAAAACATACACCATAGAGCCAATACTCTCTGCGCACACTCTGACAATGCGAGCGTCACTGCCACCTGCTGTAGTGGATGTGCAATTACACTTTATTCTAGTAGAAGCATGTTCCCCGGGGTGTCACGCGCCCCCCCTGGCATCGCACCGTGCACTATTTGAGAAGCACTGAACTAACCACAGATGCTGGACTTTCCTGTGTTTATACTGAGATCTGACCTTCCTCCTCCTCCTCCTCCTCCTGTTGTTAACTGACCCTCTGACGACAGCAGAGACGTTTTTACAGATTTCTGTTCTTTTATTGAAATGTTTTGTTCTCTGTTGATCTGACTACAGGAACAATCTGAGACTGGAACTGGTCAGAATAAATAATAAAGCTGTTCTTTCTTCTCATGGTTCGTGTTCCTGGTCTCAGTCGTGGTCGTAGTAGCGTTTCTTCATGGCTCTGTACTTCCTCAGGTAGTAGAGCGCCTCCAGCTCTCTGGACACGAACTCTCCTCGGGCGATCAACTCCTTGATCCGCTCCGGGTCCTGGACCGACTTGTTTTTAGTGAACGCTGCTCTCAGACGGTCCCTGAAGTAGTCTCCACCTTTGGGATAGTCCCGTCCGAGGTAGAGAAGCTGTGGAGGACGACAGGATCACCGACATGTTACCTGGTAACAGCTGCTCTCTGATTGGTCACAGTGAACCTGAATAAAATGTAATCTGGTTCATTCATGCCCCCCCCCCCCCATGATGAACTGGATTAACTTTTAACAGATTCACCTGACAACAGAAATTTAATCTGCAACTATTTTTATTTTTAAAATCAACTCCTAAACTGATCTTTGCTCGTCGCTGCTCCTCCAGTTCAGGAGTTGAGCATCGTTTTGTTTTTTTAACTAGTTTACTAGACAAATTCAGTCATTTTCTGTGACCACTGCAAATAAAGACATAGTTAATTAATGCCAGTTAATAAAGATAATAATTATAGTTCATTAATAATGCTGATAATTATAGTTCATTAATAATACTAATGATTAGTTAAAGCTCATTAATTCATTAATTAGGTCTAATGCTGCGTTTATGACCAAATATCTGTAAAACTTAGCGACTATTAGCTGCTAACAGGCTAAACTAGGTTATAAGTGCAATGCATCATGGGAGATGAGTGACCAATCAGCAGCACAGCTGAGAGCTGAGGTTTCAGCTCAGACCTCAGATCAGATGTTAGTCTGATCTCCTGGAGGACCAGTTACCAGCTGAGTCTTATCTGAACCAACCAGCATCTGAAACCTCTCAGAGGAGACTTTAGAACTAAATGTTGGATATTAGTTTTATTTCAGATGAAACCTTAGAACTAAATGTTGGATATTAGTTTTATTTCAGATGAAACCTTAGAACTAAATGTTGGATATTAGTTTTATTTCAGATGAAACCTTAGAACTAAATGTTGGATATTAGTTTTATTTCAGATGAAACCTTAGAACTAAATGTTGGATATTAGTTTATTTCAGATGAAACCTTAGAACTAAATGTTGGATATTAGTTTATTTCAGATGAAACCATGAATCTGATCAATGAACTGAACGTCTTCAATCTGAAACACTCACGTTCTTGTAGAGTCGAACCACTTCAGCCCTCAGTGGGTTCGCCATCGGCCAGACGACCTGAAAGAAAGACGATCAGAGATCAGTGTTAGAGCAGCTCAGAGCCAGAAAGACTCCTCATCATCATCTTCATCTTCATCATCAATCATTATCATCATCATCATCATCATCATCATCCTCATGAAGCCAAATCAAATCCTTGTGAGTTTATAAACTTTATTTTCTTGTTACTAAAAACAGGTTGAGATTAAAGATTTAAATACAATAAGATTAAAATATTAAAATAAGATTATAATACAATCTGAGGAAATGAGCCAACATTTTTATTCATATTGTGTTTTAGAGAAAATAAATTTATAAAGGGACTAAAATCGACTGAATAAAAAATAAATGCACATACAATATAATTATTATTAAAGGTTTAACTGTTCAAATCAGATCAATTAAATAAGTTTTAAGCCTCATTTGATCCTTTTTTAGGTTTCTGTTGATGGATGTTATCTAATCATCACAGCACTGGGTTTTCACTCACCTGTCATCCAGGTGTTCTCACCTGATGTTCACTTTAACACATTTAATAAACTAAATATTTAGTTACATGTTTCTGCTGCCCAGTTAGAGTTCTGTTTGTCTGTGTAAATTAAATTAAATTACTTTGAAGACAAACTAATTAACTAATTAAAACTTCCGCTAGCATGGAGCTAACGTAGCTAGCTGCTAGGTAACGAGCTAATAACAAGAGGTTTAAAGGAGGAAAATATAACGAAGCAACCAGAGGCCTGTTAGAGAGCACAGCTGTTACCTGTGGCGTTAATAATAATCACATCAATGAACGTCTCACCTGTCCAGGTCCAGGTCCAGGTCCAGGTCCAGGTCAGGTCAGGTCAGGTCCAGGTCAGGTTCAGGTCCAGGTCCAGGTCCAGGTGACCTCTGCTCTGCAGCTGCTTCTAATCAAAGTTCTCTTCGTGAACTCGCTGACCGAGCTAACGGCAGCTAACCTTCCGGTGGCTAACCTCCCGTTAGCAAACTGCTAAACAATAAATATTCACCGTGTTTTCTACTTAATTAAATAAACAAATCTTTACGGAGATCGACGTTACATCGATTTATATATATATATATGTTTATGTATATATTTTAAAACGTTTAAAACAAACTCTGATTTTAGCTGCTAACATGTAAACAACCAAAGAGTCGCTCACGTCAAGATGCTAACCCCCACAAACCCTCTGATTCTGCACATGCGCACAACACCCCTAAACAGTAACCAGCGCAGCTTTTTCTTTGTTGGACCTTATCGATAAAAATGAAACTTTAACACGTTCATCATTTATCACTCGATGTTTCTAACACATGACAATGAAGCTGTGAACAGATATTAAGACTCTGAGATTCATCTTTTATATTTATTTCCTTAAATTAGTTCTTTGCATTCTGCCTAACCTCTGAACTTTAGTTTTATAACATTTATTCTTTTCTGAGGCACATTTAAAACATCCAGGCTGAGTGAAACATTATATTAATGTTTTGTTTCTCCTTCAGAGACAGAATCTAAAACGTTCATTTTATTGTCTGTAAACTGCTTTGATTGAATTCATTGTTAATTTATTTTTCTTAATAACTTCTTTTGTACAACACAATAATAATGAATCGATCATAGACGAACATTTTGTCCTTCCTGTCCAGTTACTTTTGGTCCAGTCTTAAACCTGCTCTTATCACAGTAAATGATTTTATCTCTGATTAAAACGCTGAAAACAAAAGAACAAATCAATTAGAACTGAACAAGTAAAATCACTGCCTGTAACAAGGAGACACTGTTGAGATTCCTCCGTTTAAAATGAAAACCAGACAGGAAATCTTCTTTAACTCGTTTTTATTCTTGAGACAAAACTTGAATAAAACATCAATACGTTCACACATGAAGCGAACACTTTCCCCACAGCTCCTTAAATTACATGTCCGTTAAATTATAAATCATTCATCAGTTTCAGGTTAGTAGTTGGCCTTCAGCCGGCGGTTCTCCTCTCTGAGCTTCTCGATCTCCTCCACCAGAGACTCGTTGACGGAGTATTTCTCCACCAGGCCGTGGATCTCAACCTGAAACAACAGACGTGAGGTTAGGTCCTCTGATTCTAGACGAGTAGAGATGCACCCAGAACAAAACTGATTCCAGTGGAAAAGACCTCATTTCAGTTAACATATCAATGAATGTCACATGATCAGAGACGACACTGAGCATGCTCAGGTCTGAGTGAGCAGATAAAAGAACCACGACGACACGGGCCTCGTACCAGCTGGATGTAAAACTGTCGGATCATTTCCATCTGGAGGTTGATGATGTCTTTGTGACAGGCGTCCCTGAACAGAACCAGACAAAACATCAGAGTCAGAAAAGATTCATCCGCCGCTGAAAGTAGTCCCAGAGGAATCAGGACGGGACTCTCTGCTGCTTCGTGTTTCTCAGTTTTCTCTCTAGTGTCGCTGTCTGTGCTGCGTTTAATGTTTAGATGTGTGGGAGGATAAAGTTCTCCCTCTAATTATTCACTGCTGGAGTTAGATGGGGTCAAAGGTCAGAGGCACACCTGAACTCTTCCAGAGTCTCGTGGATCATGTTCTGGATGAAGTGGATCTGCAGCGAGGTGAGAGGAGCAGCTCCCCCCCGTCCGACCACGTCTGCGATGTTCTGAGACAGAGACGACGACACGGCCGACGACGAGGCTGCACCTGAAGGCAACACAGAGCTGTCAGTCACCAGATGGGTCACTTCCTGTCTCTCACAGAACACGGGACACGCTCCGTCATCTTCTCTGTTTAGTTCACGTCTGTCAGGAAGGTGATCTGACGCAGACGTTCAACTGTCCCACGTTTAATACAGACAGTGAACTACCCACAGACACTGGACTGTCCTGCTGTTATCAGACAGTGAACTACCCACAGACACTGGACTGTCCTGCTGTTATCAGAGACAGTGAACTACCCACGGGTGAATTAACGTTGCCCCCTCTGAGTGGAATCGAACCCCCGACCCCAGCCGTGCGGTGCCTTGCTCTACCTGCTGAGCTGGTGGGCGGAGCTACATGGAGAGGTGAGTCGTAGCTCAGCTGAGCTTGAACGCCATTGGCTCTCCTGAGGCTGGGCTCTGGAGTGAAGAAGGTCGGCGCCGCCTGGCTGTGATTGGTCTGCTGGGCCGAGGTGGGCGTGGCCTGTCCCTCCCCCTCCAGACTGGAGCCGCTGGCCTGAGTCAGACATTAAAGGTGGAATCAGCAGCTGATCAGTGGCGTGTTTGATTTACGAGCGTGTTCATTAACACCTCATCACCTTTCTGGAGTCACATGGTTCACCAGCTGCTGCTGTGATTGGCTCCTCCGCGGTGACGGGCAGCGGCGACTGGAAGATGGACAGAGGGGTGTAGCACTTCCCTGCAGAGCCGAGCAGAGGAGTTCCCAGAGGCGTCTTCCTGTGGGAGCTGGTGCCTGAAGGGGCGTCTGAAACACAGGTAACCGTCTCCATGACAACGGCCGTTAAAGTGCATGACCACCTGAGCCTGAAACCTGAATCAGTTACGTTTCCTTTCACTGTGTTTATAAGTGGGATGGAGGTGGAGGATCACCATGGCAACGCCAGCTGAGATAACAGCTGAGCTACAGACCAACCAGCGCCACAGTCACTCTGAGAGGAAACCTTTCTGACCTTCTCTGACCGGGGAGAAGATGTCCAGACTGGCCCGGCCAATCAGCTGCTGACCCTCCCCTTCTCTGGACAGCATCTCCAAACTGGTAACTATGGAAACACAACAACATCCAGTCAGTCCCAAACCAGTGGCATCGCTGCAAACCAGCGTCCGTCAGACTGAGGAGAGACTTCCACCTGTACCGTGTGTTCGTGCAGGTAGAGCGTCTCTGGGCGTCCCGTGAGTCCTCGAGTCTAAAAGAAGAAGGTCCCATAAAGAAACCAGCAGAGACAACGTGGTTCATGTTTTATCCTCTGGTTTAAAGATGAAGGAGTTTAGAAGAGGCAGCATCAGGTCTGACCTTCTCGAGCAGGAGAGAAGATGTCCAGACTGTTTCGTCCAACGCTGGTAAACTTCTCCAGGACAGGAGGTAGCTCCGCCCCCTGCTGGCCTTCAGCCTCGCGGCTCGTCACCTCGCTGCCGGCGCCTCCTGCTGAGAAAACACGTTAGTCATGGACTGAGCTGCTTGTTTCAACTGAAGACAAAACACGTTTTAGTTCGAGATGGACGATGAGATCAGACTGATCAGATGCTGAACCAGATTAACTCATCATCAGTTTATTTCGTCTTCCTGCAGGTTAATCTGGATTAATGAACATTAACAGTGTCGTTAGCTGAGCAACAATAAAGCTAAACATCCCATAATGCAACGCTCCCTGTAGAAGCAGAGTAACAGTATTCAGCTGTCTGGATGAGAGTCATGCTCAGGGTCACATGAGGTGAACTGACCTGTGCTCGTCACCTGTCTGCTGGGGGCGGGGCCTGTGCTGGGGGCGGGGTCTGGCTGGCTGCTGCTGGACAGCTTGGTGGAAGATCTCTTAGCAGCCGAGAGCTTGGAGGAGCTGACTTTACTGGACTGAGAGAGAAACTGAATCAATCACCTCTTACACCATCTGACAGCTGCTTTATCTCAGTCGTATAAAACATGTTGTCACTGTAAACGTGTGAACCTTGATTCATAGATGTTAAAATAAGTCCTAATTATGTTTGAACTAAAGTTTATAATTTAGTGGTTGATTAAAGGATTAATAAACTAATCAGTAAATAGTGGACAGATTAAGCCTTAGTGAGGATACAGGTGAGCCATCAGTGTTTCAGTCTGAGGCCAGACCAGTATGACACTGTCCTCTGTCTGTCCTCTGTTTGTCCTCTGTCTGTCCTCTGTTTGTCCTCTGTTTGTCCTCTGTTTGTCCTCTGTCTGTCCTCTGTCTGTCCTCTGTTTGTCCTCCTTCATGTCCAGTGTGTCGGTACCTTGTTCCTGCTGGTGTTGCTCTGGAAGCGCAGGCAGGTGACGGATGTTTTATGGGCCACCGTCACCCTGGTGGGGGCGCTGGAGTTCCTCAGGTCGTACTGGTAGATCTTACCCTGAGTGGATCCAACCACCAGAGCCGTACCGTCCAGAGTGAAGTCCACCGAGGTCAGAGGACTGTCCACACGGATGGACTTGAGGACACTGGAGACACAGGAAGTTCAGTTTGACTAATGAACAGATAAACAGTCATGGATCTGATTTGACTTCTACAATATGAAGAGCAGCAGACAATAATAAGACGTTTAGACATGTTAATAAAATATAAAAAACTAGAGTCTGTAAATAAAATAAATGTTAAAGACAAGTGAATGAATGAAACGATAATCATCTGATCCAGTCCTGACTCACATCTTGCTGGCCGTGTCGTAGCAGACGATCTTCTTGTCCAGACCGACGCTGACCACCAGGAGGTCAGAGGTCGGGGAGAAGGCCAGGCCCGAGCTAGGAGCCTTGTGAGCGCCGTCGAACACGTGGAGTTCCTTCTGGGTGTTGGAGTCCCACAGCACCACGGTGCCGCTGTCAGAGACGCTGCCCAGCAGGGAGCGCTTCACCGTGGACAGCCTCAGGTCGTGGATGGGCTGAAACCAGAGGAGAGTCTTAATGTGAGTTTGACTTCCTGCTTCACCGACACAAGGCCTTTTCAGATACGCGTGGCCGGGCCCTGACGACAGGTAACAAAACACTGACTGGTTCCAGAGTCCCAACAGTTTGGGACAAAATAAAACTCAAAGTGTCACATTTAGCTTCAGATCTTTGTTTATTTGGTATAACCCCTCAAACCCTAATTACACTAATTAAACTGACACTGGGAATCCACTCTCTCCACAGAGACCAGGGTCCACAGAGACCAGGGTCACAGAGACCAGGGTCCACAGAGACCAGGGTCCACAGAGACCAGGGTCCACAGAGACCAGGGTCCACAGAGACCAGGGTCCACAGAGACCAGGGTCAGGAACATGGACCTGATGGTTCTGGAGATGTTCCTGATGTATTTGTCTTTTTAGGTGAAACTAAAGCTCAGTGTCACTTTATAAATGAAGACGTGGACGATCTGCACAGGATTAAGATCACAGACGACCTCTGACATTATCACACATCACCAGAGGTCAGATTAGACCAGTCCTGTGTGAACAGGGTTAATGAGGTTAATCTTAAAATATGAAAAAAGAAAAGTCTTGACTACCGAGCAGCTGCCAGTTAAATGAGCATCGACTGATTAGATTATTGACATATTTATTATTATTAATATTAATATTGGTGGTTTCCAGGATCCAGAGCAGCTGCTGACCTGGTTGCTGCCGTGGCCGAACGGTTTGCTGGACAGGTTGGTGGTCAGACTGTGGAGGACCAGGTCACCACTGGTGGACCCGGAGGCGATGTAGCTGTCGTTGGCGTTGAAGGACACACAGGTGACCTCTTCTTTATGGTCCTGAGAGACAGAGGGACACTCATTTGTACTCAGTATCTGGTGGTGTGTTTCAGGACGCTGAGCCACTGTCTGGTTCTTACTCTGAGGGAGCGGTGGAGCCTCTTGGTCTTCAGGTCCCAGATGTGAACACAGTGATCCAGACCTCCGCTGACCAGGAACTGAGACGACGAACTCAGACACACACGGGTCTGCTTCTTCTGCACACACAACAACACACAACTGTCACATCCAGTTTGAGTTTTAATTACTTGCAAAATAAAATATTACTTATGTGATACTGATGACGCCGGTTTAAAAGGATGAAACCGTTCTGGGGAAGCAGTAACAAAAAAAAAAAAAAAGATTTTCTGATTCAAACTGATCTTGATTTGATAAATCTGAGATCAGGACAGAAGCTCCAGCTCTGAGAGCAGCGTCAGGATTTAAGACGTCTGAGGAGATGGAGGAGACTCCACAAACCTCTGGAACCAGAGAGGACGTTAACTCTGAGAACTAACAGAAACTATTTCTAAACTGAAATATCCCTAAATAACTTGATACTGAATTGTAGTGATACCCAGCCCTGTGTAGAAGGTTTTAAAATGTTTCCCCATCATCAGAAAACATTGAGAAAATCCTCCTGTACATTAATTAATTCATTAATTAATTCTTAGTTAATCTTGCTCCTCTGAGCTGCTGTAGAAACGACCACCGTCACAGCGTCTTAGTCTAGAGATGAAGAACGACTCCTGACAGCGACAGTCACATATTCACCACTAAACACGTCCATCAGCAGAGACAGGACATTTAATATGTCAGCTCAGAAATGAACCTACAGCTGAGGACTCACCCCGTCGGCCAGTTCCACCACCGGAACAGGAGAGGACTTCAGGCTGGACACCACCAGTTTGTCTCCGCTGCTGCTGGCGCTGACCAGGTACTGGTCTGAGGGGACTGGTCAAGGATGGCTCAACTTTTACTGAGACAAGACACCTGACTAACGACGGTCAGAGTTTATCATCTAGATCTGCAGGTTTTAAAAAGCGTCTGAACTGAGCTCTGCTCCAGGAAACAAACGTCACCTCTGAACTGTTCCTCAGTCACACACACATTAAACACATTCAGATCTCTGTCATCATTATTATTGTCTCTACCAATATTCTTCTATCACATTTAACCCCCAAACCGCCCCTCAGGTGCTGCATGCTGGCTGCCTACAGCTGACTGGCTGCCTACAGCTGACTGGCTGCCTACAGCTGACTGGCTGCCTACAGCTGACTGCAGAGTAAAGATGTAATGTGATGTTTAATGTGATGATACAGCATCGTCTTCCTCTTTCTAACGCGTCGGTCAGGATACTGTTGGAGCTCCAGCAGGCCTGAGCGACGGGGTGACTGCTGCTGTGTGGGTTAAACTGCTCCAGCGGTGCCATGGAAACCGCATCCCAGATCTTCACAGTGTCCCCTGTGGACACCAGACGAGTCACCTCCTCCATGGCAACGGCTGCACAAAGACACAAACAGGAGAAAAACTAGTGGAGCGCTGAAATAGATCAGTAAGAGACTGATTTACATAAAATAATGAATTAACTGAAGAAAGGATGATCAGTGAGGTCAGTTATTATTATTATTATTATTTATTATAACTGACTCAGATTAAATGAACACACAGTCAGACTCTCTGGAGCAGATCAGGGTCTCAGCAGGTGAGCCAACTTAAATTTATAACTTTATAAAATGTTATGAAACCTGTTTCCTGGCACTACTTTTCATTATCTCAGGTGTGTTATACACAGTAATCCAATATTCTATAACCTGTATTTTATCACCTGGAGATTTTCTTCCTGATGAGCAACGTTGCTGATATTTTAAAAGCAACATTTTGACTAAAGACAAATTATAAATTAATATTAATGTAAAACTAAAGACTTTTTACATCAGGAAACTTAAAGCGGTGTTTTAGTGACACTATAGAAACAACATTAAACTAAACATAACTACTAATAACAGCTGGATGAACTTTTATAACAACCACCTGTTCACTTGTTTAACTTTATTCACATTAACCAGCAGCTCGAAGCTAAAGCTAACGACGCTAGCTAGACCTGAAGACAACATTAGCCCCGCCGGTTTCAAAGTTATTAAACAGCCGCTAAACACAAGTAAAACAACACCAAACAATCAGGAAACACTACAAATGTTTACATGCTCTCTGGAAGAGGAGTCACACACACTCAGGAAGATGAATTAATACCTGAAACTTGTCAAAAATGTTTTGTTTTGAGATCCGCCTGCAGCCAATAAACCGCCACTACGGAACACCGGGAGGGACAAACATGGGCGGATTCAGAAACGAGTTTTGAAACTTTATTCTACAAAAAAAACTTTGGACAATAAAGTTTATATTACTGAGTTTATTATTGCTATTATTATTATTTAAAGACTTTGTTTTGGTTACGTTTTATATTATATAGTTTATATATTTTTTCGTTTCAGGTGAGTCCGAAGTACTTTATCTTAATTTTATCATGTGATCACGTTTTATTTTAATATGTCTCTCTGGTCTAGTTATCATGTGTTAGCTATAGTCAGTCTCTTCTTGTCGTAAAACGTAAATAAGAGAAAACTGGACTAAAAACAATATAAAACAATATAAAGTGTTTAAAAGGAGGCAGGGAGTAAAAACTGAAGCGTTGCAATTACCACCAGTCGCCAGAGGGGGCGGAAAGATCGCTAGATGTCGTCACTTCCCAGAAGCGGGGGAAGAGAAGAAGAAATCTCCCGCCCCATCCGCTGTTCTTTTAAACCAAGGCGGGAGGTTTCACTGCATTCAGTCTGGTCGCTGTAGTTCATGTTGAAACATCATTAACTTGTACAGACCGCTGCCACAATGGTGAGGACTAAAGCCGACAGTGTTCCTGCATCATACAGGAAAGGTACGGTAACAATTTACAGACAACTGTTATGAATTCAGCCTTTAAATGTGAGTTTATGGAAGAACACGACGGGTTTGATATGGAGTCTGGCGGGGAGGGAGGACTGACACACAAATCAGACTAAAGAGACGATATTTATCTCCTGGACTATTCGTTAATGTTTGTTTCATGTGTTTTAAAATGACCTAAATGTTAGTATGTGACTGTAGAAGGTTCCTGCTCGTGTGTTAAGACCAGGTTCGGTCTTCTATCGACAGCCTCCCGCCAACACGGAGGCTGGCTCAGCTGTCCTCTCGGTTCCTCCTCGAACATTTTAAAGAAACAAATTAAAGTTCTTCTTCATCCACAGTATTAGCTCCAGCTTAGATTTGTGATCCGTCAAACGAGAGGTCATTTCACCAGGACTTTTCTACAGTTTGTGCGCAGCTTTCCGCAAACTGGCGCCAGTTTTGAGCGCCTCAGTGCGGCTTTGTGTGAATGCTGCACCAGACTCCATTAAACAGTTAAACTATTTTATTGCATCCATTAGAAGAAACGTGTATGACAGGACAAAACCGACAATATATACTTAATATACTCGCTGAATTCTGTCTTTTGTATAATTCGGCTAATCGTTCTTGGCTCAGGTTATTAAATACTTGATGTTTAAAGAGCAGATTTGAATCCTCGTCCTCCTACACCTGCAGACCATGCTGCTGTCTTCATGTTCAGCTTTTAAAAGGCTCGTTTGACTGTGAGCTTTTATCAAACTGCTCTCTGTCAGTCTTGCTCAACACACTTCCTCCACAGGTGGAAGTAGCATGTCTCATCTACATCTGACTTCCGGTTTTCATCCTTCTGTTTGTTTCTGTTTGCAGCTGTTGCAGCTGCAGCTCCCAGGAAGTCTCTGGGCTCCAGTTCAGCCAACGCGTCCTCCAGCAGTCAGTGCACCACGCCGGGTCAGTTTGACTCTACACCCTCAGTACGAACACACACACACATGACCAGACTCACTGAGCATGTTTGTGATCCACAGCTAAGGGCAAATACGCTGGAGGGAACCCAGTGTGCCCCCGTCCCACCCCCACCTGGCAGAAGGGCATCGGGGACTTCTTCGGCGGGCCCCCCAGGAAACCAGAGAAGGAGAACCAGAAGCCCCTGGAAGTGGAGGATGACGAAGAGGCTGGAGGCAGCGGGATGTCGAAGGCCAGCAGGAAGTAAGTCAGCAGCGTCACAAGATACTAAGATGAACTAAAACCTGGTCAAAGCGTTTACAGCCTGAGTGATGAGTGGTGTTTATTGATTACTGTTGATTGAACACGATCCGTCTGACGATGACGGAAACTCAGATCAAACCGTTTCCTCCAGCTTCCCTTCAAACCAGGACTCCAACGTTTTACTACATTTCTAATTATCAGCTGTTCATTAATCCTTTAGTTAACCAGTAAATTATAAACTTTAATTCAAACATATTTTAAGATTCAAACTTTTACCTGATGATGCTGTTGATTAGAAAAGATGAGTTCATCAGTTATTCTGACGACTGATCAGCTGCTTCTTTCACTCAGACCATCAGGGATGTTGTCGTACAGAACAAACGTCAAGTTGCTTTAATTTACTTTCCTCCACTTCTGGTTGGCCAGAATATGTGGTGTCCATTTTATTAGGAACAGACGCCCTGGTCCTCCTGCTGAGGCTCTGATGAGTCTAGACGTTAATGTTAAATGTGAACGTATCTAAAGGTTTGGAGCTTGAAGGGGACGACTGAGCTGATGCTTTAACGAATTAATAACTGATTAGAACAGATTAATGTCTGATTGTTGAGTTAAACATGTTTAAACTCTTGGATCTGTTTTGTGTTCAGGTCCCGACCGCTGCCTGCTGAGGACGAAGAGGAGGACAACTGAACGATGAAGACTTTGTCCCGTTTTCTGTCTTCTCTGTCCCGTTTTAATGTACATCTGTATATAATTCAACTCATTTCAGTTTGTATAGTTCATTAAACTTTTTCTATTGTTTTTAAAAACCTTCTTCTTTATCTTTTTATATTTTGGTTCATTTATCAGATTAACTGAGTTCTGATCATTAAAGTGTTGATCTGGTTCTGATCTTTATTGACCTGGTGGTTAAAACGAGTTTAGAAGAAATCTTCAGAAATAAAAACTAAATGTGAAAGTAGAGGCTTTCTAATGACTTTATTTTAAACTGATCAACAAATGATCAGCTGATCAGTGGAATATTAAAATAATAATGAACTTGAGACCAGAACAAGTTAAACTGAATCAGATCAGTGGCTATAAAACAGTTTGAGTTGGTTTAAAAGTGAGCTTTGAATCCAGATGTGAGCTAAAAGTGAATTATCTAATTATTTATCTCAGTTCTGATGTTTTATTTAAGCTTTGTAATAATGAGTCAGACTTTAATGAATGAACTGAACATCTGAAATGAGTCCTACATTAGATAAAGCTTTATAACTTTATATTTAATCATTCTGTTTCTTATTCCTTAATTTATTTTTTGACTTTTTAAACCATTTTAACTGAAGTTCGTTTGACTTTTGATTGACTCCGCCTCCTAATGTTCACCGGGACGTCCCGTTAAATAAATCGCTGCCTGTTTGTTCATAACTTCCTGAACTTTAACGTTGACTTTTTAATTTAATGGTTTAACTCGTTAAACTCCGCCTCGTCCAGACGTCCTTGTCTTGTTGCCTGTGACCATCACCGCTCCGCCTCGCCGAGAGGTCCAGAGCTTAAAATCCAACGCCACAGTTCGCATCCTACGGAAGCCTGCGCGGCCAAAGAGACGCGGACGGACGAAGTGAAAAGAAACAGAAACAACGTCTGAATTTATTTTTACTAAACTGTTTCACTTCAAAAAGTTTTAATTAAACTTTTACATAAACGGGGTCAGTTAGTTTTACTTCTATCCGTCTCCTGCTCCGCTAACTCCGCCCGCTGCCTCCGCGGCTGTAGCTAGCATTAACTGAGGTTAGCTAGTGGTCCGTGTCGCCGTTGCTGTGGTCGGTAACCGTTAACCGGAGATATCCGTGACCTCCGCGGAGATTCGGTTTGACAGTGAGCCGCTAAAAGATGTCGGAGGGCGGCGGGTTCCGGTGGACGGTGGTCGTTCTGACCTGCCAACACAAAGACAGCGTGTACTCCTTTCAGAGAGGTGAGGAGCATCTGCTCATTCTACGATCTTTGAGCCGTCTCCTCTGCAGTTACACGGATCCGCCTGCAGGTGTCGCTGATCGACAGGTTTAATGTAGATCAACGGGTTTTCAGGGAGAGTGCTGTGTTTTAGAGACCCAGACGACTCACAAAGGCGGAGTTTATGCTGCTTTAGTGACGTGAAAGGGTGGACAAAATAATAGAAACACCTGATAAACGATAAAACACCAGACAGAGGAGGAACAGGCTTTGATTCACGTTTGATTAAACGTTTTGAACTGTTTAAAATGTTGAATCAGAATTATTTAATGGAACCAGGCAGAATGTATTTGCTGTGTGTGTGTGTTTGTGTCAGAGCTGGAGCTGAGGCAGCAGCGGGGGACTCTGTCTCAGGGTGCGTTGGTTTTAACGGTGCGGGACCGCCAGGAGCCCCTGGGCAGCGGAGGAGCGACGCTGAACGCTCTGCTGGTGGCGGCTGAACACCTGAGCAGCAGAGCAGGACACACGGTGAAGTCCTGAGGAAACACACAAACCCAAACAATCATATTAAACCGTATATGTTTATGTTTGAGCCTTTCACTTCAGACTCCTCTCAGAGAAACAGGAACATTTTATTTGATGTCCTCCATCACGTCTCTGCTTATTCTCAGTTATTTGATGTAAACTTCATGACCTGCTGATTAGTTTCAGCTCCTCATGGACGAGTCCATGAAACATAGAAATGAAACACGCTAACTAGCCTAGCAAGGGCTGTATCTAGAGTCTAGTGGGGCCCAGGAGGACCGTCCTCACTAGACGTGGTCAAAGTTGGGGGTCCTTACTGAAGGTCTTATTTCCGTCGTCTCGTTTTGAAGGTGGTCACGGCCGACGTCCTGGACGACGCTCACATCCTCATCCTCCACACGGTGAGTCCAGCAGAGAAACGATCCGCTCTGATTCTCTGTGACGTTTCTTTTATTTTTAACGGTCCAGTTTCTCGGTGCAGGGTCGAGATTTTCCCTGGAGCTCCTGCAGCCGAGCGTTCTGCTGGCTGCCCCAGGACGAGCCCGACCAGGACGTCCAGGCCCCGGTCTGCGTCCTCGACCTGCTGCTGGACCGCCTCAGCTACCAGGTCTGCTACAAACAGATGGAATTATTATTATTATTATTATTATTATCATTATATAATAGAGAAGATGGCTCCTGGTGTCGAAACGTTTCTCCTCCTGCTCTTCATTCCTCCTTCTAGTCTGACATTTATCTTCTTATTTCTACTGTAGCTTAATTTATTTTATTTTATTTAACTTTAAATGACATTCAGGCTCTAAATGAGACATTGCAGTTTCCTTGAGACAAATAAAAACCTTGACCGTTGAATGTGGGGTACCTCAGGGTTGTATGTTGGGTCCTCTTCAGTTTTACTTTTTGTCTTTTGTGTCTGATTCAGATCTGTCCCGGTTCTCCTCCCGGTGTTTGGGTCTGCAGCACCGACATGATCCTCAGCGTCCCTCCTGACTTCGGTCTGTGTGCCGTCACTTCATTAACCGTTAAATCAAAGTGTTTTAAAGCAGAGTTGAAATCAAACCTGTGATGTTAAAATCCTTCTGTCTGCACTTCAGCTTTGTCCTGGGACGGTTTCTCAGGTGTCCGGGTTCTGGCGTTGCCGGGCGACGTCTCCTACGCCGCTGATCACGGAGTCTACCTGTCGGACTCACAGGTGCCGTCTCGCTTCGTCTCTGTCTGAGTTTCTCCTGTTGGTTTGTTCATGACGTGGTGGACTGATGTGTCACAGGGTCGGGTCAGAGACATCATCTACAGAGGAACCAGGGAGCAGATCCAACAGGCCGTGATGTCTGATGGGAAGGTCCCGCTGGTGTGTCCTCCTTCTTGTCCTGTGAAGTCAAATCAAACGCACCCGTAAGCCACTGGGACGTCCCAACGCTGTAAATGTCCTGTGTCCGTCTGCAGGTGTCTGGTCCGGTCTTCTTCAGCCGCTCAGTGTCAGAGAAGTTACTGCAGACTCACGTCACGCCTCCTCTGGACGGCTGCACCTACCTGGGCCTGGACTCTGGAGCTCCGCCCCTCCAGGTGAGCGCCACCTGTCCATGTGTGTCAGCGGAGGAGGAGTCAGACAAAATACTTAAAAGTCATCTCTATTTAAAAAAAGTGGAAAAAGTTTTAAAGAAATAAAAAATGTAAAATTATGAGTCAAGCTCATGAGAATAAAAGTATGAAATAAAACATCAACATTTAAAAATAAGAGAAAAGTTCAAATATAATAATAATAATAATAATAATAATAATAATAATAATAAATGGTCTCCTCAGATGTCTCTCTTCCTGGACGTGTTGAAGTGTCTCTGCTCCGATCAGAACCAGATCCAGTTTGTCAACGAGGAGCGAGTCGGCTGCAGTTCAGCGGTCGGACCACGGGGGGCGTCGGTGAGGAGCGGCAGGACGGAGCTGTGGAGGGTCCTGAGAGGAGCTCCCCTCAGTCTGGGTGGGGGTCCTCCTTGTTCTGGAGGCAGCTGATAGAACAGAATAATAAGAACAGGATTCATCCTCTTATTAAAGAATGTTGATGCTAAGCTAAGCTAAGCTAAGCTAAGCTAACTATCAGTTTCCATGTGGACTGGAGGTGGGGCAGCTGTCCCAGGAAAGTGAGCCAATATTACATATCAGTAAACAAGCAAATAATAAACAAATCTCTGGTCCTCAGCGTACGTCCCAGGTGGTTGCTATGACTACCTGACTCTGTCCGGGCGGCGACACATCGACCGACTGACGCGTGATTGGACGCAGAGGAACACTCTGTCTCACATCCAGGTGACTTCCTGTCCCTCGTTGTCGTCTCTGCTGCTGTCTCCTAAAGACGAAGGAGTGACGCTTCAACGCCGCTCTGCTTCCTGTGTCCCCTCAGAGAGAGAGCCGGGTCAGTGAAGGGGGTCGGGTGATGAACAGCGTCCTGGAGGGGGACGTTGCCGTGGCGACCGGAGCAGTGGTGCAACACTGCCACCTACAGGTCAGGATGTCAGCTGTCGGTTTGTGTCATGGAGGACGTTTAATTATTTATTTAACGAGCGGCTGCGTGACGTGTCACATACTCCTCAGATTTGTCTTTAAGTCCAGATCTACCTGTCCACCGTCCACCAGGGTCCTCTGGACGTCCCGTCGGGTTGTCTGCTGTCGGGTCTGGAGCTGTCGGCGTCGCCGTGCGTCAGGCAGCTGGCGCTCAGCAGTGACATCATCATCCAGGGACACCGCATTGAGCTGGGGGAGCTGAGGCTGACTGTGTACACGGTGATGGGAGCCCGGGACGAGCTGCAGGTAAAACAGAGACACGTGTCCTCTCTATATGAACACATCAGAGGCTTCTTCTAACAGACAATACGTGACTCCTTCCTCCTCCTCCTCCTCCTCCTCCTCCTCCTCCTCCTCAGGTCTCCCCTGACGACAGTAACGCCTCCTTCCTCAACCAGACATGGAGTCTCTTCTGCAGCAGGACAGGGATCCAGTAGGTTCAGTTATCTTCAGTAATCCAGACCATCTGTCCTCCTCCTCTTCATTACTGTCCTCTCCTCGTACCCCCCCCCCCCCCCCCCAGACCTGAGGAGCTGTGGCTCAGAGGAGAACAGCGCTCCCTCCTGGATGCTCGTCTCTTCCCGGTCCTCCACCCCAGAGGAGGTGCTGTGAGTCTGGAGGGAGGTGTGGGCTGGCTCCTGGGGGGCCCCGGCTGCGTGCGGAGGTGGAGGGAGGCGTGGAGACTCTCTCTGAGGGAGGTGCTGTCACTCACCCACCAGGAGGCGGAGCTCCAGTGGAGGGAGGAGTTGCTGTTCCTGGCGGGGCGGAGGAGAGTGACGGACGCTCTGAGGAGCCGCTCGGACGCCTGCCTGCTGCCTTGCTTCAGGGCCGCGGTGCTGGGGGGCCAGCAGGGGGCGCTGCTGGAGACTCTGGACAGGAGTGAGTCTTTTAGGACGGCGGGGGTCATAGTTCAGTTTAGAGCAGTTAGCTTAGCTTAGCATAAAAACAGAGCAAACAGCTAGACAGCAGTCTGACCAGTCTAAACATTAAGACCTGTGTTTATAATAATAATAATTATAATGACATCTATCTGTGATGTTCTGTGTTTTCAGTCGCAGCGGGGAGCAGGGAGGAGGGGGCGGAGTCTGGGGCGGAGTCTGGGGCGGAGCTGGGCGTGGCCGCTCGCTGTCTCTCCTGCATTGCTGATGTGTTGGTGTGCATGGCGGGGGGGCAGGGAGGTCTGAGGAGCGGACCGGCGGCTAACGAGGCCTGGAGCTCCGCCTACGTCCTGCTGGAGGAGGGCGACCTGGGGGGCGGAGTCTGTGCCCTGGCCCAGCAGAGGCAGCTGTGGCTCAGCAGGTGGGGGTCCCGCTCTGTGTCCCTCTGCTCCGTGTGGTGGTCGGGGGGTGTAATGATCCGCTGCCCCCTACAGGCCGGACCTGCTGGTGCGGGCGGCGAGACACTACGAGGGCGCCGGACAGGTGCTGCTACGACGGGCTGTGATGTCATCGCAGAGGTTCATCTCCATTGGCCAGGGGGAGGCCCCGCCCCTTGGGGAGTGGCAGGAAGTGCAGTGTCCGGCCAGACTGGACCTGGCAGGTGGGATTTATTTTACACACATCCCTCGTGTTCCTAAAGGATCATGTTCTAGATACAGATCCTGATGATTTACCTCCGTCCAGGCGTCTAACCGCAGCCCCCCCCTCCCCCCCCGTCATGGGACGGTCTCACTGGGTGTCCTTGTGTTTCAGGCGGGTGGAGCGACACTCCGCCCATCGCCTTCGAGCACGGCGGCTCTGTGACCAACGTCGCGGTGAAGGTTGATGGGAAGCGTCCTATTGGTGCGCGGGCCCGTCGCATCACAGAGCCCTGCCTCCGGCTGGTCAGCTGCAGCGGGGGGCGGGACAGTGGGGTTTCCACGGAGACCGTGTGTGAGAGCCTGGACGACCTGAAGGACTACTGCCAGCCCCACGCCCCGGGTACGACGCCGGCCGTTTACTGGTCACTGAGGGAGGGAGGAGCTTTCTGATGTGTGTGTGTGTGTGTGTGTGTGTGTTACAGGAGCTCTGCTGAAGGCCGTGTGTGTCTGCAGCGGTTTGGTGTCTCTGACTTCCCAGAATCCTCTGGGGCATCAGCTGATGCAGCGGTGGGGGGGGGGCGTGGAGCTCCACAGCTGGTCTGAGCTGCCGACCGGATCTGGACTGGGTGAGACACAGAAACACGATGTTTGTCATCTAATCATCTACCACTCTGCCTCAGTCAGCTGGAGCTGATGAAGACGTTGTCCTCCTCTTCCTCTCCGTCCTGCAGGTACCAGCAGCATCCTGGCGGGGGCGCTGCTGGCCGCCGTCTACAGGTGCACCGGTCGAAGCTACGACACAGACTCTCTGATCCACGCCGTCCTGCACCTGGAGCAGGTCCTCACCACAGGTGTGTCGTCGTTGTGATGAAGATGATTCCAGAGCCTTCATCTTGTCAGCTGTTGAGTGTCATGTGACCTTCAGGTGGACTCCTCCCACCTGCTCCTGATAAAAACCTAAACATCAGTCACTTAGAGCTCAACTCTTCCTCAGAGAAGTATTCTGGTTTATTATCTGACGTCACCTCCTCCTCCTCCTCTTCCTCCTTCTCCTCCTCCTCCTCTTCCTCCTTCTCCTCCTCCTCCTCTTCCTCCTTCTTCTCATCCTCCTCTTCCTCCTCTTCCTCCTTCTCCTCCTCCTCCTCTTCCTCCTTCTTCTCATCCTCCTCTTCCTCCTCTTCCTCCTTCTCCTCCTCCTCCTCTTCCTCCTTCTTCTCATCCTCCTCTTCCTCCTCTTCCTCCTTCTCCTCCTCCTCCTCTTCCTCCTTCTTCTCATCCTCCTCCTTCTCCTCCTCCTCCTCCTCCTCCTCCTCCTCCTTCTCCTCCTCCAGGTGGGGGCTGGCAGGATCAGGTGGGAGGTCTGGTGGGTGGAGTTAAGGTGGGTCGTTCCCGAGCGTCTCTACCTCTGCAGGTGGAGGTGGAGCGTCTCAGTCCTCCGGAGGACTTCCTGGTTTCTCTGGAGCAGCACCTCCTGCTGGTTTACACCGGGAAGACTCGGCTGGCTCGAAACCTGCTGCAGGTCAGAGGTCACTGCTCCCATCATCAGACTACTGTGGTGTTATTCTGGCTCCTGATGATGATGATGATGATGATGATGGTCTCGTCTGCAGGACGTGGTTCGTAGCTGGTACAGCCGTCTCCCCTCCATGGTGCTGAACGCCCAGCAGCTGGTGGCCAACTCTGAGGAGAGCGCCAGAGCCTGTTCAGACGGTGAGACGTTCACGGACGTTAGTCAGCGTCTGATTAACTTCTTTATGTTTACAGGGACGCTTAGGAGTAAAAGCATCCTTCAGAATTTTCTACATTTCTGCATAAAATCAACCAAGAACATTGTTAGATAAAGAGAAACTGATCAATTCAGAATTCATTGGTCCATCAATGAGGACAAGCCGTCCTGGTCCAGATGCAGCAGAACAGGCCCAAACCAGGACATTAGCACCCCCATGTTTGATGGAGGGATGAGGTTCTGATGCTGGAATGATGCAGTGTTGGTTCATCTCATTTAAACCAAACTATTCTACTTTGGTCTCATCTGTCCACTAAACATTGTCCCAATAGTCTTCTGTCTTGTCCACATGATGTTTAGAAATGTTCTTCTTGGAGAGCAGTGTCTTTGTCCATCACACCATGGTTGTTCAGTGGATTCATCAACATTAACATCAGCCAATGAGAGAGAGGCCTTTAGCTGCTTAGAAGTTCCCCTGGGTTCCTCTGGGACCTCTCAGACTGTCATGGAGTGATCTCTTTGTCTACTTTCAGGACTTCATCTGATGTTTTGAGTCATTTTTATTCAGAAATGTAGAAAATTGTGCAGGATCCTAAAACCTTTAGGTTGCTCTGTTTCCAGTTCCAGATGTCAGTGTTCCTTTATAATATTAGAAGACGTCTCTTTATCTGACACTGAACCTTTAACTAGAACCAGAGCAGCTGCTGTAGTTCCAGTTAATCATCGCCTACATTCCCCAGAATGCCGTTCAGACGGTGCTCACAGACCTGTCCCTGTCTTCCGGTCCAGGTTCTCTGTCCAGACTGGGTCGGTGTCTGGACTGCTCGTGGCAGCAGAAGAAGCTGATGGCCCCGGGCTGTGAGCCGGCCTCCGTGAGGGCCATGATGGAGGCCCTGAGGCCCCTGGTCCTGGGTCAGAGCCTGGCCGGGGCCGGAGGAGGCGGCTTCCTCTACCTGCTCACCCGAGAGCCTCGACAGCAGGAGGCCGTGCTGAAGGTCCTCCGTGACACCCCGGTAAGAGACGGGACGGGTCGGGGTCAGAGGTCAGAGTTTATTAAGAATTAGTCTCAAAGAGGAACAGAAATAAACTGTAGTTGGGTTAAATAATGACAGAAGAAAATAATATAAATGATTTAAAATATGAAACAGAGACAGAGATCTGAATCTACAGCTATAAATAAAACTCTGCTCCACCGTCACAGGATCATTTAAACCAGACTAACTACGACTGTTCTTAATTAACACCCAGCTGCTGACTCATGGTTCTGTGTTTGTGCTGAGTCATGATGAGCGGTGTGTTTCAGGGTCTGGGAGACTTCAGCGTCCACTCGGTGCAGCTGGACATGGACGGTCTCACGGTCCCGTCTCCGTCCACGGTCTGATGGACGAGGTCTGGAGGGAAACCACGGGTTCATCTCTGACGTCTGTTTGTAGTTCACAGTGAATCATGATAGAACCTGAACCAGTTAATAATGTTGTTATCAGTTATTATTATTATTATGAATCTGTTTCATAATGAAGGAAGTGATTGTCATCTGTCAATCACCATGACATCACTTCCTGTTTCTAATAACTACCTGAACTAGTTTAATTTGTTTACTGATGAAAATAAAAAACAGTCCAACATTAAATCACTGATTGTGAGACAGGAGACATGTAGTGGACATGTACAGAAGGTTTATTAGTAAATGTGAACTTTTAATCAAACGTCTTAAATGATGTAACTGTGACTCTGTTGATTCATTAAAAAGTCTCAATGAGGACGAACGTCTTCCTGGTCTGAGCGGCGTCCAGCAGAAACACACAGATCTTAACGGTCACAGCTTGAGTCCAGACTACAGACGTGAAGCGCCCTGAACCAAGATGGCCGCTCATGTTTCCACCATCAGTGGGAGGAAGCAGTGACACGTCGGCCATCTTTAAATGGTCCAAACACTGAATGATGTCCTCACTTCCCAGCGACCACAGACAGCTGGTCTCTGATGCGTCCCAGTCCGTCCAGGATGGTGTCCAGAGACTCCCGGCTCAGCTCCACCGTCACCGCGGAGACCGACTCACTTCCTGCCGTCGGATCCTCCATCTGAAAAACACACCACAGGTTATTGCTCTGCTGGGAGGAAGACTGACCGTCACTAATTAGAACAGAAGAAGAAGAAGAGACGACGTGGACGGTCTGTGAAATGATGAGGCCAGAGGTCACCAGAGGTCACCAGCGGTCACATGACCTCACACACACCTGAAGTCGAACCAGGCAGGTCGGCACCGACATCCGGCTGACTGAGTCTGAGCCCGTCACCATGTCCACCCTCCAGTCCAAGTCTGTCAGCTGAGGGAGGGAGACTGTACACACAGGGTTTAAAGTGTTAATGCATGTACACACACACACACACACACACACACACACACACACACACACACACACACACACACACACACACACACACACACATCTTCAGCAGATAAAAACATGAGATGAACTCACTCTGATCACTGACAGCCTCCGTCCTCCACGTTGGACTGAAAGACAGCAGAGACACGTCTCACGGGTTTGATTCAACAGAAAACATCCTCTGGTGTATTTATGATCATTTCCTTTTATAACAAAACCTTTATTTCTCTTTAATTAATTAAGAGTCAGATTCTTTCCCCCCCATGCGTTTGTCAGGAGGTTGGAGCAGAGGTGACTCCTCCAACCAATCAGAGACAGAGGTGGTTGTTTGGTATTTAGATCAGTCCCCCTTCAGGACTACACTAGAGGCTCCACATCAGACAGAAACCTGATACGTGAGGAGGATTTTTTTTAATTTAAACTAATTTCAAGCCGTCTGCTCAGCTGAGCGACCTCCAGCGGGACCCTGAGGAGGTTTCTGTGGAGCTGACCTGTTCTCCAGCAGGATCTTGGTGATCATTTTCTTCAGACTGGAGTGGAAGGACTCGGGGAAGACGGCGAGGATCTGCTCCGGAGCGCTGAGGTTGTAGAAGAGGACGTGACGGGACAGACGGTGGAGGGACTGGAGCAGCTGGAGGACGACACATGGCTCAGGGTCAAGTCCCAAACGGATCATTTAGTTCAAGTTCTTCTTTTAACACAGAAGGTTTATGAAGTCAAGTAGTTTTCAGCTTCTATTTACATCTTTTAATGAGATTCTAATGATAGAAAATGGGTTCCACTGACTTCTACTCATTTCTTAAAGACTTTGAGTTATAATGTAATGATGTGTGAACACATGGACAGTATTTATCAGGACTGGGTGGTTCACATTCAAACTGATCTACATTTAAAGTTCTGATTTATTTTAAAACCTTCCTCCTCTGGTTAGAAATCTTAGTCCAGAACCAGACTCCATCTGTCTGAATGTTCCAGCGTTTGTTAGTTTCCATTGATTAAATATCTGGAACATTATTCTTGTACAGTAGCTGCTCATCTCTGTCTCTGAGAGCAGCGTCAGGATTTAAAACATCTGACGTCAAAATCAAAGACACACGAAAGACGAGGAGACGGAGGAGACTCCACAAACCTCTGGGACCAACGAGGACGTTAGACCGGAGGAAAAACTGTTTGACAACTAAGAGAAACTGTTTCTGGATCCTGAATGACTCTACTGAGCAGCTGAGTGACAGTCGGCCCTGGCGCCTGTAGGACAGACAGGTGAGCTGTTACCTGTGCAGCCTGGGCTGCTGGGACGCTGAGTGCTGCTGCAGTGCTCTCCACCAGCCGGGGACTGGGACCCCGATGACTCTGAACACAAATGTCTCTCACTGCATCTTTAGACGGAGCCTGAGGAGACAAGAGACACAGAGACAGAGAGACAGAGACACAGACAAGAGACAAGAGACAGAGACATAGACAAGAGACAGAGAGACAAGAGAGAGAGACAGAGACAGAGACATAGACAAGAGACAAGACACAGAGACAGAGACATAGACAAGAGACAGAGACAGAGACAGGTCAGTCCACAACAACAGTCATGTGACCATCTGAGACACTAGTGAAACAAACTCACACTGAAACACTTTAACTCAATAATATTCAGTTTGTTCTTATTATTTTTTAATCAAATATTAACCTAAACATACTACATAGTTTAATTAACTGATTTAACCTAAACTGAGGAAGCAACACACCGATGCTAACAGGCTAATGCTAACTCTTCATAACGTTCATATTTGTGACTTTTCCTTCTTTTCTGCGGTGAACGAGTAAAACGCTGCGGAGCCGTTTAACCTCCGAGTCTTTACCTTGAGGAGAAGCTGCAGGTTGTTGAAGTCTTCGCTGGAAACAGCTGCCGCCGCCATGTTGACACGTGACGTTCACCGCGACGCGTCATGTGACAGAAACGTGTCGCTAGTGCTCATGGGAAGTGAAGTACAGTCTGGGAAACGTCACTGATGAATGATTGAACCAGATAAAACTACAAAAATAAATACTTTAAATGTGGTTTTATTTAATGTGAGCTTAAACATTTACAACATAATAATAAATAAACAAATAAATAAAATATTTGTAATTGTTACAGCTGATTTTACTCCATGTTCACTCAGAGCTCGTTAATCCCACATTTCTACAACACGTGAAGGCAACACCAGACCAAAGGCTTTGTCATAAATTAATAAAAGTCATTAAATCTGGAATAAAACACTAATTATAACCACACGTCATCAATAAATCTACTGATCATTAAGGTAAAATAAATATAATAAATAATAGAAAATGTGATTCAGGACACTTTTAGAATAGAAAACATTTAGTTTATTATCAACAACAGCAATAATAGTAATAGTTTTTATGCTAATATACCAGCTATATACTAGTAAATAATATTAATCTATTTCTAAAATAATAATATATTATTTATACTCTATTTAAAGATGTAAAGGAACATATATATATTTATGTGAGACTGGACTGAACGGAGCCTCCCGGTCCCGGTCCTGGTCCTGGTCGTGGTGTCCGGGGCGGCTCGTTGCAGTGACTCTCCGGGGGACGGAGCAGCTCAGACGGATGGAGGCTGTTCGGTAACCGGCGGCGGGCCGGTGAGCTGCAGATGTCCGTCTCCGGGATGAAGAAGCAGCTGCATAAAGCCAGCCAGGTGAGCGGGGGAGGATGGAGGGATGGATGGAGGGATGGGGCTAACACCTGGATGTCCTCTGAGCTCTGACTGCGACACCAGGCCTGGCTGTCCGCACGGGTACCGACCACCGGTACCGACCACCGGTACCGACCCATGTGATCAGCCCTGAGCTCTGTAGTGAGGGACAGATCACTGCTGCTGCTAAAAATACTTTCACCTTCATTCTGTTAGTGACGCAGCCTGATCATTGTTCAGAGACCACTTTAAATACACACACTGGCCACTTTATTAGGTACACTAGTGACAGCAGTCCTGCATTAAGGTTCTGGTCTTTAGCATTAGCAGCATGTTCGTAGTGTTGATCAGAGTTCAGTGACCTGCTCTAGTTACAGATGCTCGTGTTTCATCAGCTCAGACTGAGCCGCCATGTTTCTACAGAAGCCCAGAGAGGACAAACCAAACACACACTCTAAACACCTTCCATGTTTTTATGCTGAAGCCGTGTAGGTTTGACTCCATGACTGTACGGGGAGGGGCGTCCAGGGGGGGGCGTCCAGCTGGTTGCAGTCTGCAGCCTCACCCCTAGATGGCGCTAAACTATACACACTGCTTCTTTAATGGAAATGACTTCTGTTGCTGCAGCTGCTGAACGAGCGGCTGATGGGCGTCGAAGGAACGAAGCTGGACGGAGACTTCCTGAAGATGGAGAAGGTAAAGAGTGAATTCAGCAGAACGCTCAGAGAGAACGTCCGTCTGGTCAGAGCTGACGTCTGCTTCTCTGTGTCCGTCAGAGCGTTGCAGTGATCCACGCTCTGCTGGACGAGCTGCTGACCAAAACCACAGAGTTCCTGCAGCCAAACCCAGGTACTGGTCCACAGCTGGAGGTCTGATAGGACCAGACTAGACCAGACCAGACCAGAACAGACCAGGACAGACCAGGACAGACCAGACCAGACCAGACCAGATCAGACTTTATTGTAGTTATTACAGTTGTAGACACAGTAAAAGCACAAGTTAGATAAAAGATAGAATAAAGTTGAAAAAAAACGTAAATATATTAAATGTACAAGAAACGTTTCCAGTTGCTGTATCTTCTGGTTCTGATGGATTCATTCTAACAGGACAGAGGAGTTTCTGGTATTTCGATGAAGGTATGAAATGATTTTACTGTAGGTTTTAAAATAGACTACCTGCGATAGACTTAAAAGACTCTTTGAACCAAATGAAACAATCCAGCTGTTCTCTTGGACTAGTTGTTGACTCACTGACGCAGATTCAGAGGTTTGAAGTGTTGCTGAAAAGTCAAACTCTTAGTTTTATTTTTTTCCAGACATTTTACAGGACTTAGAAACCTCCTCCATCCTCCTCCTCCTCCTCCTCCTTCTTCTTCTTCCTCTCCTGTATCTGCTCTAATTCTTAACGCGAGGCCTCGTCTTCTTGCTGCAGGTCTTTGTTTTGGTCTTTGTGTTTCTGCAGCGTACAGAGCTAAACTGAGCATGCTCAACACCGTGTCCAGGATCCGAGGGCAGGGCAGGACGACGGGTTACCCACAGACGGAGGGCATGCTGGGAGACTGCATGCTGCGCTACGGCCAGGAGCTCGGAGCTGCTTCTGAGTTTGGTACGACGTCTGTAGTAAAGAAATAAAAACATCAGTTATGAAAGGGTTCCTACGTTCTAGGGGGCGGTGAGACGATACGTCAGCTGATCTGAAAACAACAGGAAGTGACTTCACCAGTTTCTAATGATTATGACATGAAAGAGAAACATGGAACGTCTTTGGTTTTTAAATGAGCTGAAACTTAATCATTTAACTAATGTGCTGCTGATCTCCTCCTCTGGTTCCTCCTCTGGTTCCTCCTACGGTTCCTCCTCTGGTTCCTCCTCCGGTTCCTCCTCCGGTTCCTCCTCTGGTTCCTCCTCTGTCAGGTGGAGCCCTTTCTAGTGTGGGTGAAGCGCTGCAGCAGGTCGGTCAGGCCAGAGATGTTCTGGATGTGAACATCAAGCGCTCCTTCGTCGACCCCCTGCAGGAGGTCCAGAACACGGAGCTGAAGGAGATCAAGGTGAGGAGAAGAAAACACAGAAACACAAACTGACCTGAGAACGTTTCATGATGAAACAGGTTCAGGTTTTTAGGACGTTCATGTTCTCCAGAGGATCAGTGTTCAGTTCATCAGGTTGGGTAGAAAACATGTCCAGACGTAAAACCTGCAGGACAACATTAGCATGCTAGCACACTACGCTAAGATGGTTATTATTGTAATGATTATTAGCATGTTAGCATGTTAGCATGTTGGAGACACTTTATCTACAACATTTAACAAAAACAGGAATGAGAGAAAACAGAAGCTGTTCAGATCTGTTCATGTTCCCCAGAGGATAAAAACCTTTGAGTGAATCACATGTGTGGTTAAAACCAGCTAACGTTAGCATGCTAGCACACTACAGTGTGATGGTGATGATGATGATGAAGATGACAGCTGGAACCTTTGACGTCTGATCGTTTCCTCAGCACCAGCTGAAGAAGGTGAACGGCCGCCGGCTGGATTTCGACTACAGGCGCAGACGAAGAGGGAAGGTCCGAGCAGACGACGTCCAACTGGCCTGGGACAAGTTTCTGAGCTCCAAGGAGCTGGCGGAGAGGAACATGTTCGTCCTGCTGCAGAACGACGTGAGGTTTAATGTCGAGACGTGATGTTTCCTCCAGGTCATCAACAGTCTGCTCTCAGCACGTCTGACCTTCCATAGATTCAGGTTTAGTTCTGATCCAGAGAAGAAACTCCTCCAACCAATCAGAGACATTTAAACTAATCACATGACGTCTATGACTACTGTTACTCTTTTGTCCATCACCACATTAAGCCCCACCCACAAAGGATCTGATTGGCCCAGCAGAACCAGTTCCCAGAGAGGCTCAGATGAGTTTCTGGTGGTCGGTTGAGGATCAGCTGATCGTCTCCACAGACTCATGCACTAATCACCGGTTCCTCCTGCAGGTGGATCAGCTCGGCCGCCTGGCGGCTCTGGTCGCCGCTCTGCTCAACTTCCACCGCAGCGCCCACCGCGTCCTGCTGGGTCTCCATGGCAACCTGCAGGCCAGGTGAGTCCCGCTTCATCTACTGGGACCAGCTCCAGAGGGCTCCTGGTGACCCGAGCCGCTCTTGTCTGGTCTTGACAGGCTGACTGCTGCCAGTAACAAACCAGAGCGACGCTTCAGGTCTAAAAGGATCCGGGTGAGGAGCGACCACAGCGGGACACTTGGCTTTCACTACCAGCCGTCTGTCCCGTCTACGGTTTCCTCAGGTGACTCTCAGACCTGAACAGGAATGTGACTTTTCGTTCCATCTAATGCTGTAAGAACTAAACGTGGTCTGTGTTCAGGGGAGCAGGTCACAGAGGTACCGTCCAGACCCGGCAGTCCCATCTCCTGTTACGGTGAGAAAACACACCGACCTTGTTTTAATGATCCTACAGGTGACCTCCAGATACTACTGATCCTCTCTCTCTCTCTGTCAGCTGACAGTCGGCTGGTCCTGGATCAGCCTTGTTGCCGGGCGATGTACTCCTTCCTCCCGAACCACGAGGGCGAGCTGGGCTTCAGAGAGGGCGACGTCATCGTCCTCACGGGCCAGGTCGACGCCAACTGGTTCGAGGGGGCGCTGGACGGCCGGGCGGGGCTCTTCCCCATCAGCTACGTGGATGTGCTGGTGCCTCTGCCGTTACCATGACAACGCTTCAAAGCATCCACAGACAGATCCACGCTGAAGTGGATCTGGACTTAGTGGTGGATCATATGCAGGTTTTCAGCTTCTTATTTGCACTTTTTCACGGGTGAATGAGCCATAGGTCTGGAGCAGGGGTTCCCAACCAGATACAGGCACCTCAGCTAGGATGAGAAGCAGCATCCTGAGACATCTGGTCCAGGTGTGAACACTGATCTGGTCTCTAGAGTCCAGGTTAAACAGGTCCAGGTGTGAACACTGATCTGGTCTCTAGAGTCCAGGTTAAACAGGTCCAGGTGTGAACACTGATCTGGTCTCTAGAGTCCAGGTTAAACAGGTCCAGGTGTGAACACTGATCTGGTGTCAGTCCACATGTGGAGGTGGTCTGGGACACATGTTGTTAGTACTAAGAGCAGAATGAGCTGAATCTAACGACATAAAAACAAAGAACTGTGGCGTTTGCTCCACGGCTCAAAGCACAAAGCAGGTCAGATGAGAGAACGAGACGTAGACGGGACAGGAAGAGAAGAGGTCCTGGAAACACAGACAGGACACCCAGTGAAAGCACAAGGTTAAATACATGTGGTGTCTTCTCTACGCAGACAGACTGATGAGGAACGTTGATCTGTTAGCACTGATGCCTCCCAGCCAGAAGGTTCTGGGTTCTAATCCAGGCCCACTGGTTCCTTTCTGTGTGTAGTCTGCATGTTCTCCCTGTGTCTGTGTGGGTTCTCTCCAGGTTCTCCAGCTTCCTCCCACCGTCCAAAGACATGCTGGTTAGGTTCATTGGTGATTCTGTCTCTCTGTGTTAGACTGGGATAGACTGGAGACCTGTCCAGGGTGGACCCCCCCTCTAGACCAATCACAGCTCCGGGTCAGACCCAGAAACCTTCTCCTCCGGCCTGGGAAGGCCTCGGCTGTCAGCTCATCTCCTCATTATTAATCCTTCATTGATTATTAATCTGCTGCTGATGGATGAAGGTCAGACTCAGGTTCTGGATGAAGGTTCTGTGGTTTGGGAACCGCTGCTCTGGATCAGACCTCGGTCTCAAGTTGTACTTTAAAGAATTTAAAGGTCTATGTTTTTATTATAGTCAACAAATCACACAAAAAAAACTGATATGAAAGAAAATATATTTAGAAAAAGCTCCAGAGACGTTTAGAGACGTGATGGTTATCACCTGTAGAACTGAAGAGACGCCGGTCTGTAAAGATCTGTGACTCTCTGGTGTTTCAAGTTTGGTTTTTGACTCTAAAACAAAAAATAAATTAGAGTTGATTTGATTTTCAATTTAAAAAGCAAAAAAATGCTGAACAGGTAAATTTACCTTTGGTCCTTTAATCTATGAAACCAGGAAGAGAAGTAAAGAAGAAACCAGCTGTTATTAGAAGAAGAAGTTTCTATCAGTGATTTCAGATCTTTTCTGTCTAAACGGAGCACGGACATGACTCTGGAACAATATGCAGGGGTAGTTTTAGAGGCTACTTCCTGGACCAAGGAGACCTGGACCAGAGACACCTGGACCAGAGACACCTGGACCAGAGACACGTGGACCAGAGACACCTGGACCGCTATAATATACATATTAATGATATTAATATGAGACTCCAGTGACTCTGTAAGTCTTGATAAAAGCATTTCCCTAACAACTACTTCCTGCTTCATTAAAGGACAACTAATCACCTCAGGAGAAACAACATTAGACTCAGATTAACTTCAGACGACACAATAAATTGGGTTTAAAACTAAAAATCTAACAACAGCTGTTTTTCACAGTTTTTGTTTCTGGTTTTAAAAACAAACTTGAAATACTAGAACAAGCACGGAGCAATAAGTATTAAATATTGTAATGTTCTGACACTGTTGCGCGTTCTCCCTTTAAACTTTTTAGATGCACATGTAGACACTGAAGCTGTAAATCTCTGTTCTTTGCTGAGAACCAGTAAAACTTCAGCTCTTTCTTCTCGTGTCCTTCTCTGTGTTTCTCTGCTCCGTCTGATTGATCAGCCTCAAACCGAACCCATCGACGCCAAAGCTTCAGAGGAAATAAAAATAAATAAAGTAAAGACAAAGACCTGCCAGTAGAACAAGATAATATATTATAAACCAATAAATCTACCCAGCCTCAAACTTTAAAAGGAGAGTTTCAGATCAGAACAGTTTAGTCAGTAGCAACAGTTTCTACTTTCAGGTCAGTACTGACAATAAAACAATGAATTACATTTGGTCATTATCTGTTTTTAATATGTTCAAATGCTGGAAATCATAAATTCTAACTTTTAGAGTTGTGGTAGTTCTCATTTTAAATATTAACTGAACTAAGAAGCAGAAATAAAACCTCAGTAAGACATTAGAAATGTTTATTACGATCAGGAACAGAACACTTAAAGAGTCAAACCTGGGAGACAAATAAAAACGAGCAGTTTTTGACCTTAATTAAAGATATTTCATGTTAGATTTCAGTCTGGAGCTCTTCCTGTTCTGGTAAAAACAGACAAAGATTCTAGAAAGCTTTGATTTAACGACGCCACAGGGTCAGACCTTATTCATCTTCTGACAGCTGGTGAAAACTAAACCAACTTCACCTGAGTCCATGGATCAAAACGTGATAGTTGCAATGGACAGAGCGAGGTCAGAGGTCGAGGACGTCCCCCAGACTCCAGCGCACCGAGCAGTGGACATTTCCAGGGACCCAGTATGACACCACTGATTTCATGCTGGCAGATTCACTGAAGGATGTGACTGCACTCGTCACCAAGTCGCTGCTGCAGGACATGAAAGGTGGAAGTGTTTCATCTGACGCACTTCCTCAAACCTCTGTCCAGGTCCTGGACGTCCCAGAGGAGGTCCACTCTGACAGCTCACAGGTTTTAATGAGTTTAACTTCCCAGGACGATGCAGAGAATTATTTCTGTGTCACAGGTTAGTAAAAAACACAACATACAAACAAAAAACTAATTAATAAATCAATGCAATAAATATATAAAAATGGATTTCCAAAAGTCTTAAAAACAAAAATATAAATGTTGAGAAATGTTTATCTGTTTTTCCTTAAAGAGTTTGTTACAGTTTAGTAAAATAATTAAACAAACAATAATAGTGAATTATTTCATTAAATATAAGTGGCATATTAACATGATCAACGCATTAAAATCATAAAAATATAAACGTTTACGATCTAAATGTTCTAACAGTTCATGTAAATCGAGGGTGTCCATGTTGTTGTAGTTCCGGTCTCCGCCTGACAGGGGGCGCTGCTCATCGTCTCAACTTCCGCCTGAGAGTTTAAACTTCCACCGGAAGTCTACTCGTCCTCTTCTACCAGGCCGATCCAACATGGTGGGTAACATTTATATAGCTACACGAGAAATCTGTGTTAATCCTGCCGCTATACCGGTTTATATGTCCCGCTGATCTCCTCCAAGGAGACCGGAGTCTTAGTTTTACAGGATGGCCGCAGTATTGATGATAGATGACAGGAGCGGAGCCTTTTATTGACACTTTAATGTCGGAGCGCTGCTGCTAACAGGCGGCGTTTGTCTGAATGAGCCGCGGTCCCTGTTCAGCTTTTTATCGGTTCTCTTGATCGACGAGGGCGAAATATCACCGTTATTATCTGTGTTTACATGCGAGCTTTTAATATTATCTGTGGATAATAAATATCAGTGGCCGTTAGCTAGCTTTGGAAGCTAAACCTGGTTAGCTTGTGAGCTGTGAACGCAGCTAAGATCAGAGAGGGGGGGGGCTCTGCTTCATGTTTCTGCTCTAAAGGGCTTCAAACTACACGAATGTACAGCTGCGTGTACTAAACTAATAATTCATTAGTTTCTTACTGTCTGAATGCAGATAAATCAGGCGTGACGAAGCTGGAATCAGGTTTTTAGTTTAACCATGAGGCTGCAGATGAAACCCTCAGTTACATCTAGAACCGTCTTTATCTTTATACTTTTAGTTAAACATTAAAACTCAGATTCTAAATCTCGTGTCTCAGCAGATTCATTTCATCCTCAAACAGTTTAAAGACGTTTAGAAGCTGAGGCAGAACCAGGTTCCTGTTCAGACTCGTTCAGTTTTTCAGCGTCTGTGTCTCCGTGTCTCCGTGTCTTCAGGGACGAGTCAGGACCAAGACGGTGAAAAAGGCCGCCAGGGTCATCATCGAGAAATACTACACCCGGCTGGGAAACGACTTCCACACCAACAAGAGGGTGTGTGAGGAGATCGCCATCATCCCCAGCAAGAAGCTCCGCAACAAGATCGCCGGGTGAGTCCAGCGCCGAGACGCCGAGCGCAGAGACGCCGCCCTGCTTCGAAAGTGTGGCCGCGGCTTCCTCGTAGCCCGGCCATTTAAACTGCAGGGACATGAACCTGGGAGCCTTTCCCGTGTCTGAAGGATGAACGGTTCCTCTCAGACCCTGGTCCTCCCAGACACTCACTGTGTAGACGAGCCGCTGGTTCTGAAGCTGATCTCTTGACTTGAACGTTTGATTTCAGTTCTTTATGAAGACGATCTTGTTGTTGATGACCTCCTGCAGGTATGTGACGCATCTGATGAAGAGGATCCAGAGGGGTCCCGTCAGAGGAATCTCCATCAAACTGCAGGAGGAGGAGAGAGAGAGGAGGGACAACTACGTACCAGAGGTCAGTGAACGCACCGCCACTGGTTCTCTAGGGGTCATGGTGTGAATGTTGACGGGGTGTCTGTGGTGATGAAGGGTCACGTCTCTGACCGTCCTCCGTCTCAATCTGCTGCTGCATCACGTCTCATTAGATGATGATGATGATGATGAAGGTTATTTAGTCTGTCAGACATCAGGAGGCTTAGAACATAGAACATGAAGGGAACATGGTGAGAAACCAGAGATAAATACTACGATGTAGTGGAGGACGGATAAACACTGGACATGATGAATATCAGGAATAATGACAAACTCCAACAGGAGGATTGATCCTGATTAAATAAAACATGACACTGCTCCTCTTCATCAGTTTAAAAGGACTGAACTGATGTCAGACGGTTTCTCAGGACCTGGTTTCATCTGAGCCGTCCCTGCGTCTCGTCTCTCTCTGTTAAATCTGAGCTGGTCCTGATGTGATCAGCTGTAGACGTCTCTGAACCGTCAGTCTGGTCGTAGAAGGCCTCGCGTCGTCTCCTGTATCGAAAGTGATCATGGTGTGTGTGTCGCCAGGTCATTGATAGTACAGGAACATCAACCTGAGAGCCTTTCCCGTGTTTGAAGGATCTGTTCCTCTTGAACCCTGGCGCTCTCAAACACTCCATCATGATGATGATGATGATGATGATGATGGAGAACGTTTGGTTCTTTCTGCTGGAAAATAAAAACATGACGATGTCTGGACGCAGGATGGAAAATGAATTAGTTAAATAAGATGCTGAGCTTTGGAAACGTTAGTTCTAGGTTTATTTTCAGGTCATTTAATAATAATTTATTTAGTCCAGCTCTTCATTCACCTGTTAACACCTTGAGTCACTAAACGTTCAGATCGTCTTTTACTGAAACACAAATAATCTGTTCATCTTTTAATAAACTTGTTCATGTGTGTAGAGACCAGGTTCTGATTTCATGCAGCACATGTGACAGAGGTTAAAGGTCACGGTGCAGAGGTTAAAGGTCACGGAGCAGGTGTGGTATCTTAACACCGATGGCTGACGCTGTGTCTGTGTGTGTGTGTGTGTGTGTTTACCTGTACAGGTGTCTGCTCTGGACCAGGAGCTGATTGAAGTTGATCCCGACACCAAGGAGATGCTGAAGCTGCTGGTGAGTCTGACTCTTTATTTAATGTCTTACACTGTTTAGTCCATCTGACGTTGGAGCAGCAGGTGTTAGCGCTGCTAGCTTTCACCACCGTCTCTGAGACGAGCTCCTCCTCCTCTGGTTCCTGCTGAGTTGAGTTGTTTTGATGCAGTTAGATCTACAGCATCTGGTTAATGAATCACTGGAGGCTGCAGCGCGCTGACCGGCGTCCGACCGGTGGACGTCTGTAGAAAAACAACCTCAGAGGAACTTGATCGGGACTCTGGAGCTTTAACGTCAACGTGTCCTGTCTCTGTTAACGAGGTTTTAATGGATCTGGTTCTGAACCAGAGAGAACGAGCTGAACTCAGACACCTTCACTGGTTGACATGTACCATCCTGTAGAGTCACATGACCTCAACACTCGGACGTCAACGTGAGAGTAAACACAAGGAGAACCTAGAACCTAGAACCCACAACCTTCTGATGTGATGCTAACCACTGCTAACAGTTGCTAACGCCCACTTAGAGCAGAACGTTACTGGGTATCTGCCTGGTTTAGTTTTAGTCTGAGGGCAGCACTGACATGCTAGCTGTTAGCACTAGTGTTAGCATCTGCTCTGGAGTCTTTCAGTTCTTAAACACAACAATGACTTCCTGGTTCTGACCCAACAACCAGCAGAGGATTCAGTTTTAGTTTCATCATCTTAGAGCTTCAGTCAGGTTTCATCCACTGGTCGTTTTGTTCTGCACCAACAAGTTATGAACAAACGTCTCTTTAATGTTTGTGTTCAGGTTTATTTTTATCCGTCAGCGAGTCGAGTCAGGACTAATAATAAATCAGCAGCTGGAGCTTTGAGGAGTGAATCTATTAACTTAAATAATCAGGAGTCAGTTTGTTGATGTTCAGTTCAGTTTTCCTCTTTAGTTTCTTACTGAGACTTAATTGAACCAAACATCATGAACACAGATCTTATTTTATTGGTGAGAACCTTCAGAGAAGTTATTTATTGTGTCTGATGGATGTGAAGTTGTTTTCATTTCCCTCCACCCTGTATCGAAAGTGATCATGGCGTCCTCGTGGCCAGGTCATTGATAGTACAGGAAGATGAAGCTGAGACTTTTCCCGTGTTTGAAGGACGTCTCTTCCTCTCAGACCCTGATGCTCTCAGACAGATTTGATCTCCAGTCAGACCTGTGAACGTTTGTGCTTTAAACCAGCTCTCACTCAGTCGTCTCTTGTCCTTCAGGACTTCGGCAGTCTGTCCAACCTGCAGGTGACCCAGCCCACCGTCGGCATGAACTTCAAGCAGCCTCGAGGAGTCTAGACGTCTGTAAAGTATCTTCCTAATAAAAACCCTTTGGGATAAAAACCAAACCCACCCTCTGCTGTGCAGGACTGTTGATTTGTCTCTGACCTCTGGTGTTAAATTATCTTTTTACTCTTTGAATAAACGTCGATGGAAGACGAGTCGGCTGTTGAAATAAACCAGGAGAAAACCCAACGCTTCATCAGTTCTTGGTTCGAGAGCTAAAACTGACCGACCAGGAACAGCCTGGTACAAGACTGGACCAGGAACAGCCTGGTACAAGACTGGACCAGGAACAGCCTGGTACAAGACTGGACCAGGCTGTTCATTAGAATAGAAAATAGAATCTGGTCACTTTATTACAAACAACGCTTCATTTAATTCCCTAGATGTTTTCACTTAGTTTCCAGAAGTGATTTTAATCTGTAGAACAGATTTTAATCTGTCGGTCTAATTCACACGTCACAGGGTTATTCTAAAGTTTAAACATATCAGTAAAAAGCAGAGTCGTCATTTGAAACGCCAGAAAACTCTTCTACCCCACAATCCTCTGCTCCACTGTGACATGCTGGGACTCATTAGAAACTAGAGGAGCTGCTCTTTCACATGGCTGGAGCTAACCAGCTAGCCTCAGCTAACCAGCTAGCCTCAGCTAACCAGCTAGCCTCAGCTAATTATTTTATTATCCACATGATTCTACATCAACTATGAACCACATGGTGACTGGACTGATAGAATCTTATTTCATTCATGATCCTTTACCTCCATCTAGTGGTCTAATGGTGGTACTACAGATAATAAACACAATACAGTCATCTAGTAGTGAAAGTTAGCTTAGCACTGATATGTAGGAACACTTTGGGTTCTTTGGTTCTCCACATGTCCAGATGGAGAGTGGGCCTGGTTCTGTTGTTACTAGAACCTTTGTGGTATTTCTCTAAACTCTTGGTCCAGGTCTAGTCAAGGGGTTGCTGAATGAGTTCAGAATGATATCATTGCTATCAGGGTGTTTTCAATCAGAACACGACTGAACCAGAACGTTGATCACATAAAGGTTTATTCACACTAACAGCTACTTTACAGAGTCACATTTATATATATTTATATATTTGTAAAATCTACAGCTGAGCTCTTCTCGTGGCCGTGGTCTCATCGGCTCATAAGCACTTGAGCAGGAAGAAGTTACAGAAAGCTCCTCTGGGACAGTCGCACATCTTCCCGATCCGAGACCCCTTCCTGACGGCGCAGTGTTCCCCGAGGTCGCACTAGAACACAACAGCACCCGGTCACTTCACAGGATCATAGAACACTGAGACCAGCTTCAGACTCTAGATCTGGTCTGACTTTAACAGTGATCATGGTTCTCTGCACTCTCTGGTGTTTCAAGTTTTAGACTATAAGTCTGGATCTTGTTCGGATGCCCCCTGGGCTCCTCCCTTTGGAGGTTTACGGGACACGTCCAGCCAGGAGGAGGCCCCGGGGGCAGACCCAGAACACCCTGGAGAGATTATATCTCGTCTGGCCTGGGAACGCCTCGGGATGAGCTGGGATGTGTTGATGGAGAGAGGGACGTCTGGAGTTCCTTACTTAGCCTGTTGCCACGGCAACCAGACCTCAGGTAAGCAGATGGAAAATGAAGGAATGAACTATAAATTAAAAAAATTCAAGAGTTGATTTTGAATTTAAAAGCCTTTTTTTAATTAAAAAAATAGAATTAAGTTCATTTCTGGTTTTAAAGCAAACTTGAAACATCAAAAACTACACGGACTGATCATCAGTTATCTGATCATCTGAGACTAGACCACTGAACCAACCAGCACATCGTGACCTGTTGGTCTGGTGCTGATTATTTTTATGTTGGTCAGTGATTTAAACCCTCGTTGATTGGTTTCTATATTAGTTTTAGTATTTTTGTTCATAAACTACCAGACAGACTCAAGTTAAATGCAGCAGATCTTCCTTCTTCACATTAATGTCCGCTCAGGTTTATCTGGCGACCCCAGAGAGGGCCTCCATCCAGGGGCTGAACCTCAGTGTCTCCTGGTCTTTACTCACAGAGGGAACCTGTCCATACTTCTTCTCCCAGGGGTTGATCCTCTTGGTCTGCAGCTTCTCCAGGACTTCATGCAGAGCGCCGAGCTGAGGAACGAGACACAGACATGAAGCTGAGAGCTAAACGGGACGATATCTGAATGGAGTTTGGTTGAGGAGGGGTTCACTGATCAGTCAATGAGTTGATCAGCAGTAGACTGATCAGTGATCTTAATTAATTATCAATAAATAATCTTTTAAATAAATGTGAGACAGGAACAGAATGTCTATCTGCTTCATAACAAACTGATCCATCAGTGAAGACAAAGAGAGTTAGAGATGAACCAGAGGTTTAATTAAATCACTGATCTGATCTGATCGTTCTTTTCTTCTTCTATTTCTTGTAATGTCCTGATTTATCTGATCTATTTAAATCAGTGAATCCTTTAAGAAACGAGTCACAGATGAACTGACGGAGCAGAAACAGAGTCAACGTTTAACAGCTGATCACTTCGTTTGGCTGAAACCTTCTTTTACGTGTACATCTTGTTATTGGTTCTTTACTCGAGTCAAATATCTGAAGAAAGAAAAGTCACATTTAACCTGAAATGTTAATAATGACTCACTTTTAATAATTATTTCATTTACATAATGACCTTAAAATGAAAAACAATGTCATGATGTCTCTACAAACTGAAAAGAAATAATATCTAATGATAAAATATATATAAAAGACAATAAATACTATTTATGGGTTGTTTTTAATACGTTTATATTTTACACAGATACTACATATTTTAAATTAAATTTCATTTATTGAGTTTCCATCATGACCTCTGAAGACAAGATCAGAAATATAAAAGTGTTTCATTTGTACTGTTTAAATAAAATAAGATGTGAATGTGTCTGTGAACTAATGAAAACATTATAAACATAATTTACTAAAAACATTTATGGCCAGAAAAATACATGTGACATGAAGATGCTCCAGAAATGTTTGAATAAAAACACGTAAAAATAGTTTTTTATTCAATATAATGCACTAAATTATTATCTACATGTTTTTATAATATGTTCAAGTAGTTTTTATACTTTTTAATTATAACAATTCACAGAAGAACAGCAGATGGAGGAGGCTACTAGTGACATTTTAGTATATTTTTAGAACATATTTCCACTAAAACATTATTATTATTATTATTATGATGATGATGATGATGATGAAGAGACAGCCAGCCTCTCACCAGTCTGTTGGAGTTGTACGGATACTCCTGAACGTCTCTCTCGTCCCTCTCGGCTTCCGTCCTTCCCGCCGGACACAGGGCGGACAGCAGCGCCGCGCACAGCACAGCTCGCGCCCACATGTTGACAAACAAACAAACAAACAAACAAACAAACCGCGTTTCTTTTAAAGTTAAAAGTCCCCGGAGTCCGCGCGCTGCCTTCACCTCTCTACAGGTGTTGCACCTCACGCGCTGTCTGCTCGCTCCGCGCCGGGCGGGATGTTTGGATGAGGAAGCCCCGCCCCCTCCACCAGCAGCTGACGGAACACAGGTATGACGTAGAGCGGCTGAACGTTTTAATTAACTTTATTAGTGATTCTATGTAATTAAACTTTATTGTCTCGTGTACAGGTACAACCAATGAAATCAAACCAGAAGAAAACATCAGCAAGTACAAAAGTGAGCAAGCTACGGCGACAACTGTATACTGTAAGTAGTTAATATTAATAATAATAATAATAATAATAATAACAATGTGATAATAATAATATAAGTACAGAACATGAATCTTTTACATTTCTGCATAAAAATGAGTTGAACATGAACATCAGTGGATTTTCTGTGGAACAAAGAGAACCAGTCAGACACATGGGACAGAAACATGAGACTAAAGTGAGCCAGTATTACATATCATGTCCTCCTTGTGTCCAGTATCTGCTGTGACCTCCTGGTAACTAAATGTTTCTGGTAACAGCTGATCAGTGGTCTACAGCAGCTTGGAGGAATTTTAGCCCATTCCTCAGAACAGAACCACTTCAGTTCTGAGATGTTGGTGGGTTTCCTCACATCAACTGCTTGCTTCAGGTCCAACAACAACATTTCTGTTGGACTCTAAAAGTAAATGTCAGGACATCTGTCCATGAGCTGAATGTGATGCAGCACGACAACGAGTTCTACAACAGAACAACTTATTTCCAACAAACAGCGACGAGTCAAAAACTCTGAACAAGCAGCGTCTCATCAGGTTCATCTTTGTTGGATCTTCTAGAAACATCTCTGTTGTCGTTTATTCTCTTTGTATTTGCAGCTGATTCATGTGTTTCACGTTTCCTTCCTCGTGTCTGGATCTGTTTTCTGCAGCCGCTCTGCGTTGAATCAGTCAGATTAATAAAAGCTCTTTAACACACATGACAAACAGGTGAACACTTCCTGTTTCCTGTGGCTTTAAGAAGCAGAGAGGATCTGACACGTGTTGATATTCCTCGTTAGTTTGGAGGGATGAAAGTATTAATGTCAAATAAACACAACTTAAACCCGTCTGACTCACTGAGACTTAAAAACCTCACGTGGAAAACAAACCAGCAGCAGATTATTAACAGACAGGAAGTGATGTGGAAATAACCACAACTCAGTCAAGATGGCTGCTGATACTAAGATGGCAGCCAGCGTCCATTCCTGCTGCGCCCTGGCGGCCATCTTTACATACAGTCTGTACATGATAAGTTCTGCAGGTCAAGCTCTGGGTTTAAAGCAGCTGTTACGTGATCATGGCTTTTTATTTCTTTAGACTCTGATAAGTCGACGAAGAGCTGACGTTTTATTTACGAGCAGATTCAGTTTGAGTAGAGTCGGACGTTTTAGACTCTGGTGTTGTCAGCGAGGTTTAAAGTCTGACAATCAGAGGAAACCTTCTATAAATAAACCTGCAGAGAGAAGTCAGGTAAGAGGTTTAGAGGCGTGATTCAGTCTCAGATTGTCTCTTTACAGGATCAGCTAATCCTGCTGACTAGTTGTTGAAATGAGGATGAAAGAGGTTTTTTTTTTATTTGGATCTTTTCATCGTGCCTTCTTCTTCTGTGGTCGTTTGATCTGTCTCTTTTAACGCCACATCAGACCACTCGCTCAGATTCTTTTTAGTTTTCATTCTGTTTGAGTTTGATTCGTTTAGGGAACAGTTCAGGACAGTCAGGACCAGGACAGTCAGGACCAGGACAGTCAGGACCAGGACAGTCAGGACCAGGACAGCAGCTATGCTATGCTGCTCTAAGTTTTAGGGGACGTGTCTGTTTTGATTGACAGGTGGGTGTCCTCTCAGGTTGCTAGCTGTCTTTGACCAATGCTGAATCAGCTGAGAGTCAGGAGGAGTCAGATAAAGATGGGACGACCAGAGAGGCCACGCTGAGCTCCACATCTCAGGAACAAGTTCCTCCATCTCCATATAGAGTCAGTGATCAGATAGAAAGCCTCTGGAACTACTGAAATAATCCAGATGAAGCAGTTTAATGTTCAACACACCACGCCGTCACTGCTGGAGCTAAACTGGTGAAGTCCTGACCTCGATGTCGGCTCCTCAAACGTCATCGTAGCCAGAATATTTGTCCTGTTTCTCTTCTACTGACACTGAAGAGGAACGAGGCCGAGCTGAACAGAGACACCTCAACTCAGAATCCCTCCGACTAAATCTGACCTTTAACCCATGAGCATCAGTCCATCCTCTGTTTCCTCTAATCTTCAGCTTCATTAAGTCAGACCTGATAAGTGATCAGTGTCTGTGTGAGCAGCTCCTCCTCCTCCTCCTCCTCCTCCTCCTCCTCCTCCTCCTCCTCTATCTTTTAATTGCTGTGACTGTTTGTAGAAGGTCAATAGAAGGAACCTCCAAAACCAAAAACATCCTGCAAAGAGACGAAGAACGAGGAGAAGACACACGACCATTTAGCAAGATGAGAGACGGAGACCAGGAGCTCTTCTTCATGTTGTCTCCGTCCGTCCACGCAGACAGGACTTTGTGTCATTTATGTCTCTGACCACAGAGATGCTCCAGCTCGGAGGATTTAAGTTTTTACGACGAGGCCTCTGCAGCCTGACAGCAGCTCTGACTCTGACGTAAAGCTGCTGATCTGAGCTCAGAAGACGAGACTCAGCGTGAAACATGGAGACTGGAGGAGGAGGAGGAGGAGGAGGAGGAGGAGGAGGTGGTTATGTAAGGTTCTCAGTGGAGATAAACCCAGCAGAGCCTGACGAGCAGAAAGTTTGTTTGCAGCAGAAAATGAATCAGTTTGAGGAGGAAGCTGCAGGAAAGCTGAGCTGCTTGATGCGTTCATTATCCTCCACGCTTTCATGTCAGCGCTTTGAAGCTTTTAGTTTGAACCAGAGGAAAGTGAGGCTCATTAACGCTCCACTGATAACTGATGCTAATGAGCTCCTGGTTCTTATCTGATCCATCCTCAGCTCAACACACATGGAAATAAGAAGCATCTGAGAACAGACGACCACTCTGCTCATCAGCTGATTCTTCTTCATCAGTTTAACGTCTCATTAATCGTCTCAGTTATTTTCTGCTGCAGCCGAGATTTAAAACTTTAGAAACAGAATCGTTCTTCAGGTCATTAGTTTTATCTCTAATGATGCCACGTTGAACAGATTAGAAGATAAAAGATAAAAGTCTTAGTGTGGACAAGACCAAGGAGCTGGTCCTGACCTCAGGAGGAGGAGGAGGACACCAGTGGAGCATCACCATCCAGGACCTGGAGGTGGAGGTGGTGGACCACTATAAGAACCTGAGCGTCCCGTCAGAGCCACAGCAGACCCTCCCACAGCGCCACCTGCTGACTGTCATTACTCCTTCATTTAACGTCTCATCATGAATGATTCAAAACTGCTGCAGAGCTCAGCGAAGACATGAAGAGTCAACCACTCACTTTATTTATGGAACAGTTCATTTAATCAGAGGACAGAGATAAAAACAGGGAGCCGTGGGTGAGGAGGTTATTTCCTGCTCTGAAACCCTGAGACTCTTTTAAGTCTTTAAAGTTCCTCAGACATATGTTTCTACGAGTGACATGAATGAACAGGAGCTTCCTTCATCCTCCTCCTCCTCCTCCTCAGTCCTGTCAGCCTGCAGCCTGTTGAAGCCTCCTCAACACCTCCTCCACGCTCAGAGAGGAGTCCACTCTGATGAGTTTGTCCCTGGACCTGGAGCCCTGAAGGAGACCAGAGAGATGAAGATGAACTGACAGACAGATGTCTTCTACAAATCCACATTTACACATTAACACTGATAACGCTGCTGAGCTCCAGGGACCTTGTCCAGAGAGACGTGACTCTTCTTCAGGTCCAGAACCTCGGCCAGGTAGCGGATGAGTTCAGTGTTGGCTTCTCCGTCTGTGGGCGGCGCTGCGATGGCGACAGCCACCGCCTCAGCTGAGACTTCTACAACAGAAGAGGAGCAGTTAGAGTCTGGGTCCGGTCAGGTCCGGTCGGGTCCGGTCAGATCCTGGTGTCCTGGGGTCAGAGCAGACCTGTGATGGCGCTGTGTTTGGAGCCGGGCTTGGCGTGAACCGCCACCGTCACTGCACCGCTTCGGTCCCGAGCCACCGGCCCAGAGGCCTCGGGCTCAGCTGCTGCTCCGCCGGCCGGACGTCCTCTCACCTGGTGGACCGGGACAGAGTCACACATCACCGGGACAGAGTCACACATCACCGGGACAGAGTCACACATCACTGATTCACTGACAAACTGTGACTGTTCACCGCCTTCTCAGTGGCCACTTCATTAGGTACACTAGAGAAAACATGAAGGTTCTGGTAACAGACAGATGTTGATTCAGCTGTTTTCATTGTGCAGAAACACGACAGGTGTTCCTAATGTTTTGACATTAGTCAGAGGTCCAGATTAAATAACAGTTAAATCCAGATTAACACAGTAATCATCAGGTCAGTCACCACCTCTCTGCTTCTACATCAACTCAACATTATTTACATTAGAATGACTTCACTAGTGTACCTAATGAAGTGGCCAGTATCTGTATTAATAAAGATCTTTATTCATTTATTTGAGACTAAATAAAGAATAAATACTTCTGTCTTCCTCTGTAACCAGGTGACATAATGACTCTGATCAACATATGAAGGTATTTTATTAAAGTTTCATCAGACTGACCACCTTCTCTTTTTTCGGCATCTCTCTCGTTCTGGAGCAGAGTCTCGGTCCCGGGCTGGGACCGGACAGAGGAGCCGGTCTGACCCGGAACAGAGACGTGAACCGGCCGCTGAGAACCGGGACAGAGTCACGTGAGTTCAAAACGTTTAAAGCTGCGGACCGAGTCTGATGAAAGGAAACAGAAGACCTGATAAACACAGCGGACCGCGTTAACATCGCTCAGCTACATGTTAGCACTGCTAGCTGTTAGCAGGACCGTAAACAGCCCGACTTCCGGTTTCGTAAATGCTCATATCCGCCCTTCTTCACAATAAAAGCTCTAGTAATGAGTAAAGCGACGTTTTTATTGATTTTAACCTCAAATGTCTCATTTACTTTACACAAACTGATCAGAAAACACAGGGACGAGGAACAGGAAGTAAACTAAACTTTTAGAGCCTTTTTAGTTGGTCAGAAATATACTAAAGATCTCAGGTAAGAGACTTTAAGCTCCCTCTCAAGGTGCTCAGGAACTTTTACACCTGCACCATCGAGAGCATCTTGTGTGGGAGCATCACCACCTGGATGGGAAATTGTACCAGGCAGGACGTCCTGGCCCTCAAGAGGGTGGTCCGTTCAGCGGAGCGGACCATCAGAACCCCCCTCCCCAACCTGCAGGACATTTACACCAAACGTTGCAGGTTTAGGGCCACAAAGATCCTGGATCAGCCCAGTCACCCCGGACACTCTCTCTTCTCTCTACTGCCATCAGGCCGGCGTTTCCGATGCCTGAGGACAAAGACTGAGACGCTGAAGAAGAGTTTTTATCCCCATGCCATCCGCCTGCTCAACTCTGAGCCTTAACTGGACTTAAATATCACTGCACTTTATTCATGTAGCTGCAAATACTGTAAATTTATGTACATATACAACTACCCCCCCTCCTCTAAGTTTACCAGTCTATATTTTTATTCAGTCTATATTTTTATTTTTATTTTTTTATTTTATTTTTTTTATATTTTATTTCTCTATCGGTGTACATTACACTTATATCGCTTACCTTGTGTGGAAACTACTGTTTACTGTAGTACTTATATATTTTTTTACTACTGGCTGCAGGTACAACAGTACATTTCACTGTGCATTGTACTATGTATAACTGTGCATGTGACAAATAAAAACCTATCTATCTATCTATCTATCTAGGTAAAAAGAACTGATGCAGTTAGCAGAACTTTACGCATACACACTTCCGGTTTTCTTAACACACTTTTTCCAAAATAAAACCTTTAATAATAAATAAAGCCACGTTTTTCTTAATTATCACTTGAAATATCTGAAGATCAGGAGTGAAAAGTTGCTAAAGCAAGAACATAATAGTCTGAGAGGAACCAAAGGAACCCAGGGGAACTTCTAAGCAGCTGAAGGCCTCTCTCTCATTGGCTGATGTTAATGTTGATGAATCCACCATCAGGAGAAGACTGAACAGAACAAGACCAAATAATGAACATTTATCTTAAATCGTTGCTTCAGTTTATTGCAATTTAAATTCCTAAGCATCTGATGATGTTTATATCTAATAATAATGCTCAGTAAACTTTCTAGTGACCTTTACTATTAATCAGGATACAGTTCTTCTGTAGTTAACACTGACGACCAGAGGAGGTCAGCAGTCAGTCACAGAGACAGAGAATGATTTTAATTTCATGGTCAACACATAAACAACTTTATTTTTAAAAGGATTTGGGACTTGGATCTTCTCTCCACATGTGGTTCTTGTTCCTGGACATAAACTGTTTCTGCTTCCTTTTCTGTCTTTGTTGTGTAACTTTGGTTCATTCATTGTCTTAAAGATGAAAACAGGTTTTGCTTTTGAGACATTTTGAGACGTCAGCAAAGATTTAAGAAATTCTTTCTGGGACATTTATTCAGGGTTTTCTACTTGTCTATAAGATTAAATAAAACCCTTCAGTCATGTCACCTGAAGACTTCCTGTAGAGTACCTGGCCGGTACCTGACTCAGTCTAACTGTAACTAAAACATTAATAATAGTGGAGCTGAGAGAGAAACATTTGAAGACGTAATTATGCTTAACTTTAAGCTTTGAGAGGTGAGTTATATAAAAATGAATCTCCTTACAGTTACTTGATCGACGAAATCAGTTATAGAGACAAAACAGTTTTTTGTACCAGGCTGAAAACATGTTTTATTATTCTGCAGTATGTTTGGGACGTATGAATGTGGAGGTCCATTTGTGGACATTTATGGACCAGCAGATTTGTCTCTTCTGCGCTAGCACATCGTTTTTCTGAAGCTTGTATCTGAGACACATACAGAGGGTCAAAGGGTCAAATAACCAAATATTACATGTTTTATATTTTATGGTGTTTCAGTTCTTTTAGACATGAAACTCACAAATGTTTTTATTAATGCTGAACTGAAATTCCCTGCGAGCCAAGGAGTTCACAGATGAGTCTTTCAGTCCAGACTTTAATTAAAAGCAATAATTCACCACCTCAATGTTTTTAGTTTTATTCAACTTACTTCAAGTCTGTGCAGCTAAAACATTCTAAAGGATTTCTTGTAATACCATAACCTCTCTCTCTCTCTCTCTCTCTCTCTCTCTCTCTCTCTCTCTCTCTCTCTCTCTCTCTCCCTCTCTCTCTCTGTCCATGTCTCCCTCTCTCCCCCCCCTCCAGCTGCTCGGCCAGGGGGGAGGGTGTACTGCCCTCTCCCCCCTAGATTTGTCTTTCAGTCTCTCACAGCTCAAATCCTTGTGGAGCCACTAATGGTATAAGCCCTCTGAAATCCCTAATGTTCAAGTTCTTCAACACCTTGAGATGCCTGAAGTTCCTGAATACGGGACGACCTGAGGACTTCACGTTATAGACGACCGACGTAGTCTTGAGTTAGTTTGTCGACTTGTTCTTGACTATTTGTTTCATAGCAGAGTGGTTGTTGGTGATATCTGCTGGACACTGGATGTCAAACAGGATGAGCTGTCTCAATTTTCCACAACTGCTTCATCTGGAGTTCATCACTGTGGAATTACTTGTGGATTAAATTATTTATTTTTTTCTTTGTAAACGTGGAAAGAGACATTTATTTCTTCCTATTTTTGGATTTCAAGGAGAACAGCCACATCCAACCACCACAACAAGTACAACAGTTTACGAGTGTGACTGAAGACAGGACTAGGTGTGTTCTGTGTATGTCTGTGTGATCTGTGTACATGTACAGTATGTGTATGTGTTTTTAAGGCCATGTTGGAGCAAAAGAAGGCCCAGGGTTCTCAGCAGCAGAGCAAAACACTGAAGACCACCAGCAGCATCAACCCCCGTAGCTCTGCAGCCAGTAAACCCATCTCAGACGACAGTCATGCTGTCGGCCCTGCACAACGGTGAGGACGGACGTCTGTGTGTTTGTTCTGATGCAAGAAAGAAATATAACAACGCATGATGCAACACAGTGACTAGACTCATTCTCCTTTTTACACCTGACTACAGCACAGACATGTTGTGACTGTTCAGTCAACAGCTGATTCATTTTGTTAAAGTCAGTGCTTATAAAATAAAAAATACATTTAGACATAAATTATACACACAGTCCCATTTTCTTTTCTGAACAGTTTTCTATGTTTGCTAATAATACATTAATATTCAGCTACAGACTGACTCTGCTCACATGTTCATCTTCTTTGTGATAAGAAAATGAAAAAGATCTAAAAGAACAATAATGGTTTATAGCTAATTTTTGCATGATAGCCATTTTAACAGATGTATTAGCTTAGAATACAGTAGCTAACCTTTGCTAGCTAGCTATGTAAACTAACATTATGCTAACGTAGCCATCTTTCTCCTGTCTCCAACAACCTGTTTCTCTGCTCTCTTTATTAATTTAGCTAGCTACAGTTAGCATGTGTTAGCTTGAGGTACAGTACAAAAACAACCTATCATTAGCATCATTAGTCTCCTGTCAGATTAAACTGGCAAGCTAACATACGATAGCTAGTGATGTGAATTCACATTCAGCAAACATTACCATTAGCTTATAATAATAATTTACTCTTCACAGAAATAAAACACAGAAATTGAAAATAATTTTTTTATTTTATTGTTTAACTGAAGAAAACATATAACTAGTCAGCTTATAAATCTGTTTGCTAAAACAATGATAGAAAAGCAATGCAGCAGATTTAAGAGATGACTTTATTGATTTTATTAAAATGCCTTCACATTGACTTTTAGGCTTTTTCTCCTTGTACAAATATCTGCAGTAGGCTAAACAGTGAATTTAATGTTTTTTTCTCCAGCATGTATAAAGTGACTACATTTTAGGCTCATGTGTGAAAACGGAGCAATTAGCAAGTGTGAAATAGTCCCCAGGTATTAACCCTGATTACCCAGCTGACCCTAAAGCTGAAGCAAGATGACAACTGTATGTGACATGCATGACAGGCATGAATGTGTGGGTGTCTCATCTGTCTAAATCCAAGCTTTCTCCAGCTATGTGTGTGTGTGTATATATATATACACACACACCACACATGCACCAACAGGTTTCTGTAGATTTGTTGAAGACATCGTTGATTTGGTGTTTGTGTCCGTCCTGTTTGGATGAAGACTGAACAAACTTAAATATGTTCAGTTATATTGAGGTCAATGATCAATCAGACAAAGAGCCATAAAGTTTTATGAGAGCTTCATCATCATCTTTACAGCTGTTTGTAGTTTGACCACTGAAGGTCAGTCAGAGCTTCAGTCATAGTTTCTTCTGCTTTTAGTTTTTAAGTTTTTACTTCTTTAGTCTTCATCATAGACGGTTTTTATTCACCCATCCATTCCTTCCTTGTCTTTTGCAGCCATTCCCTCATACAGTCACTCATTCATGTCCTTTGGTGAATCCTATTCATTCATTCATTTATACATCAACTAGTCATTTGTTCATCTATTTCTGCACCATTTGATTTGAATTTATAATATTTCTGTTTAAATATAATCTTGTCTGTACCTATAAAGAATATTTGTCTTGTTTTTTACTTAGTGGAGATAATTTCTGAGGTTGAACAAAGATTTGATTCCAAACTACGTCTAATAGTTTTCTGCAGCCAGCCGAGACACTGCTGTGGCATTTATTACTGTGATGTGTTAGTGTGAGCGGTTGTTATCCAATGCCTCGAGGACATTATGGTCCTTGGCTGGACTTTGATGGAGTGATAGTGATCACAAGACGACTCTTCACTCAAGAGAGGAATAAACCTGGAGCAATAAACAGGGAACGTAAAGGTGGATAAAAGAGACGAGGAACGGTCGAGTGGGACAGAGAGTAGTTTTTATTAAAAGGTGTGAAATAGTTTTGCTTCAGTCTGAGCTCTCTGCTGCTGTAGATATAGTCTTGTAACTTTATGTTGAAGCTATGCTACTAGCAGTCGTGGCTAAGCTTACGTAGTTACGCTACGTAGAAGAATAAACCACCTATAGTCTGGTTAGGTTTAGGCACAAAAACAACATGACTACTGTCTGTAATGTGTTGACCCGTCCATCCACCCTGACCTCCACCCTCAGTAGACTTTATGGCTCTTTAAAGACATCACAGTATTTCCAGCAGTCAGTCGTGTGCTCTGTATCCATCAGAGCTTTAGTCCTGAATGTTGTGAGCTGAAACGACTGATGCTGTCATGTCCTGATGGTCTTTTTGTTTAGTTTTGTCCTCCTCTCACTCCTGCGCCAGTCTAATTGGTGATGTTATCTGCTATTTGGTGATGGGCCGTAGTGTGTAACTGACACGTCCCTAAAACAAAGAGTTTACTTGAGTTGAGTGTATTTCCTGTCAGAGGATGTAACCAGGACGTAAAAAGCTCCTTGAATTCAAAAACACTCTGACCTTGTAGCGACGTAGCCTCACATTTAGCCTACACTCTCACCATATGACCAAACACCTCGTAAATTTTTGGGAGGGTTTTGGTTTTCAGAATGTGACGGCTGTGATTGTCTGAACAGGTGGATTTAAAAGTGCAGCTGAAGCTTTTTTAGTTCACTTGTCTTTTCTTGTTACTAATGTTTCCTATAGTTTATTTTATGTTAAATGTACGGCTCTTGTTTTGTTCAGTGTACTGTTCTCATGCTGACCATTAACACTTTAACAGGACGTTCCAGACGGTCTTTGTCCACTCCATCTGATTTAACTGGTTACACTGGTTTAAGTTTAGCATCACACACAGCCCTGGACTATAATAAGACTCTAACAGTCTAACAATGGCTCGATGGCAGAGATCAGGGTGTTAGAAATGAAAAAAGATGGTCATGGGGACTTTTTTAATTGCTGACAAGTCTCCTCTTTGTTCATTAACTTCCTCATGTCGTGTCTCATGCAGCTGAAACATGTTGGCTTGGTGCTTCCTGGTTTTTGTTTTTCCTCTTTGTACAAAGCAACACAATGTTTTAGTCAGACATGATGATTGTTGACATTTGTGAATGGATGAACATGCTGAGCTCAGGAGTTGACATTGACAACCCACCAAGAGTTCAGTTTTGGATCTGTCTTAACTTTATGTTTGGTCTCTACCAGATATGGAAGGAAATGTCTCTAACGTCATTTGATATATATATATATATATATATATATATGTGTGTGTGTGTGTGTGTGTGTGTGTGTGTGTATCCTAACCCTATTAATCTCATGGATGGTAACACCTGGACAATCACCAACCTACTTTTGAAATTGACCTTGGCTCATTTAATTTCCAGGACAGGACGTACATGCGTATGGGACAGTGCCACTGATGAATGATGAAGGTGGTGGAAGAGATGACAGAGAGCTCTGTTTGTCTAACTCCATTAATATCAACATTACTTTCTTTTATTAGACTAAACGAAGAAATAGCTATGCTCAGTAACTGTTCTGTCAGGTGACATGACGGTAAATGACCCTCCCCCCGTCCACTGTCTCAGGTGTAATCATAGATTTATGGTCCAAATCAGAAACAGAAACCCTGTAGTTGTATGTACAGCCTGGTGCTTTGGAAATAAACCGACTTCATTCGTTATAGATCCATAGAAAACTTGGCACAGTCTTGGTTTTGGAGCAGAGCGATCTCAGGTCACTCTGTGTCGGACTCCATTAGTTCATCCACTGGTGAAAACAGTTTCTGGGTCATCCAGCGAGTTCAGCCTCAGATCCCTGACGTTAAATGTGATAACTGTGGACAGGACATCAGAGTACGAAGCCCTGGCTCAGTGACAGCGGCTTAATGGCTGAAAGAGGACAAAACAGGAGGACCATCTTTAGTGTTTAAATTATAAAAAGACACGAGAAAGGAAAGAGCTTCTCATTTAAAGTATAAAGTATAATGTAAATAGTAAATGGGGTATCTCCTAAAATAGTAAAGGTGTGGAGGCTGGCTCGGTATCAGCTGATACGGTGTCAAGCATTGAATGACGTGATGAAAAGTTTCTGCTGTAAACGAAGCTGAGCTGTGATGATGTGACCACACATTCAGCAGCGCTATCGATTTCCACTTTTCATCACGTTGGAGCGTCAGTCTGTGAGGTCAGACTGGAGCTGCTTCACATCAGAGGATTCCAGTCAAGAGTTTGTCTCTGTGACAGCGGTCATGACGTTTGGAAGTGGTCGAGCACCAAAGGAGCACTCCAGCAAAATCTACTTTGTAAAAATCAAATATTAACTCCCTGCTTGGATTAAGGGTGTATTTAAAGGACTTGTATGCCAGCATTAGCACTCAGTCTAGACGTCAGGGTTTCACCTCTGAGATAGTGTTTTCAGATTCAGTATTGTGTTTTATCTTGGGGTATGTAGTCAGTGGTTTACAAGCCTGTCCACAGATACACACGATGGTCTTAAACTTAAATGATTGGGGAGCTTTCTGTCAGGTTTCATTCAGCCTCATCATATCATCATATTACCTTCTGACCAGTTTGCACTACTTGCACAACCTCCTGTCTATTTATTTATTGTCATAGTACGTTCTTACTGAGCTTAGAACATCAGGTGAACCCAGATGATGACAGCAAGAAGAACAACTGTAGCTCCGTCCATTAACCAGCTCTAATGAGATCATTTATTTTCTGTATGAACTCTTTTTTAGGGTTTTATTAATTACTGTATAGATGCTCCTGACTCTTAGCTTTTAAAGACGTCTGTTGTGGTTTGTGAGGTTTTGTACATGTAGTAGTTTCTGTGTTTGACTTGTTATTTGTTGACGTAGACATTTCTAGCCACTAAACTACTTTTGAACTTTTTTATAGCTTTCAAACAGCTGCAGCCCAGAGACCTGGACAGTTGTAAAAACCAAGGCTTTAAACTGTTGGACTTGACTGACATTAGATTTAAACACTACAAGTTGTACTCTATGAAATTACAGAACTATAATTTAATAAAGACACAATGGCGTGAGTGCCATGATGAATCCAGTCCTCCACGTCCAGACTTGGTGGTGCTGAGTGACAGCAGCTTTCTGTTTGACACCAGCGTTTATTAGACGTGCTGCTAACTCCTCCTCAGGGGATGACAACAGATCTTCAGCTGTCTGTTCACACCGCTGAGACATGCGAACATAACTGTTATACTTCCACATTTTAATCAATCAGTCTTGTCTTTTAAAGCTTCATTTCTGCTTTTCTTAATTAAAAACAACACTGTAGAATAATTAAAATCTAAATATGTAGCTGATGTAATATCATCATCTCCTTGTGCATTAAAGTGCCAACGCTGCTGAGAGATTTATGAGCTGACATGTGGAGCAGCAGGGTTCTCCTGGTGTGGGTTTCCGTGTGGACTCTGTGTCCTCCCTGCCTGCTCATTTAAACCCATCCGTCTGTTGCTGGGCATGTCGCAGCAGACGCCGAGGTAACCCCACACCCATGTCGTATGATCTGTCAGGAGAGCAGGGCGTCTTAGGTGAAGGAGGGTGATGATGAGGGTTTTCACAGCCTCTCTGACTCTAATGTAATCTGTACAGTCAGCTTCAGTCCACTTCAGTTTTATTTCTGTAGCGTCGATAACAATATAAACTCAAGACGCTTTGCAAAACCAGCACGAAGGCGACAGTGGAAAGAAAAGCTCCCTTTTAACAGAAAGAAACCTTAAACAGAACCAGGACCAGGACCAGAACCAGCTCATACCATCTGCTTGAGGCCGAGTAGAGACAGAAAAAGAGAGAGAAGAGAAGAGGAACGAGATAAACATACATCTGTAATCAGCTGCCATTAACTCCACGATGCTCAGACGATCTGAATGACTGCTAACTCTTCTGTCCATCACCACATTAAGCCCCGCCCCCAGGCGATCTGATTGGCCCACCAGATATTTGCTGGAGCAGAATCAGGTCCCAACAGAGAGACTCCAGAGAAACTGTCTGCCACAAAAATGATAGGTGGAGGAAGACAGCTCTGGCCTTCAGGCTCATCATGTGACTAGCTTAGCAACAGTAACACAAAGATCCCTCTGGTTGGTGATACGTTTATAAATCTGTCTGATTGAATTTGTTTTCTAGTGTAAACTCCTTCCACATGTTTTACATCTGCTTTTGATTCACGGACAAATATTTGGTCTGGACGTCCCGAATTTACCGTCAGTGTGGGACAACTGGTTTAAAACTTGTCTCCTGAGAGACCTGAGACATTTCAGTCTCACAACGACAAGAAACGTTAAACTTTAACTACATGTTTAATTCAGATACACAGAGAACCCTGGACAGAGATTAGACTGTGGCTCTGCAGCATGAACGTAGCTTCATATCTGTCCACATGTCTCCACACATGCCTGGACGTCCATGCGCGCTCCGTGGTGAGGTCACTGTTATGAGCGTCCATCTTTGCAGCGATGACAGCTGAAAATAAAACCAAGTTCTTTTGGCTCGGCCTCCCCTTCCAGACGCTCACAGACGTGGACACATTGCATGAGTGCTGCAAGTCAGCTGTTGTGCTGTGGTCAGGTGTTAAGCCCTGTGGTCCTGGGGAGGGGATAAAGGGGATATATGAGCAATTTGCTGCAACACCCAACTGAGAATGATCCTTTAATGAAAATATTAATCATCACCTTTTGATCAACTTTTCATCCACCAGTCGGTAAAGTCAACAGCCGTTAATTATCAGGAGACTTCAGGCTTTTAAACTGGCTCTGAGTCCAGGATACGTCTGCTTTTGTGAGGCTCAGTCCAGTCATGGATCCAGGAGAGACCGGCTGGTGACCAGCACTTAGAAACCAGGGTTTTATTTGCAGGAAGTTTATTCATCACATTACCTGATACAGATTCAAGACTAAATCAGAAAACTGATGGTGTCCACTGCCTGGAGGACACAGCTTAACATTTACATTATTTCTAATATACTGTCATGTCTCTTAGTGTGTGTTGTGTGTTGTGTCTAAAAGAATTCAACAACCAAACCAACGTAGATGTTCCTTTAAAGACACTTTGTGTATGTTTAGGATTCTCGCCAAGCTGCAATCTGATCAGAGGAGCTTTAAAATAGCTATAATACGTATTTATAATGACAACACGTCACATGACAAATATGACACTGTGAAAGAAGTCAGTCAGGATATGGAAAGAGAACGATAACTCCCCCTGGCTTTTTAAAGCTGGCTCAAATTAAATCAGATCAAATCAGATCAAGCTTTACTGTCGTTCTGATACAACTGTAATGGAGACAGGAGGAAGATCTGTGTTTCTCTCTGAGATCTGTGCAAATAATTAAAATGTATATCTGTGGTAAAGTGTAGTGAAGTCCACGGTGCACGGAGCCCAGATCAGGTCAACAGTCTAACAGCTTGTAGAAGGAAAGTGTTGCTCAGTCTGGTTTTAAGGCGTTTACCTGGTGGCAGCATTTCACAGACTTTATTCATTTATTTATTAAACTGTTGTTGCCGTTGATAGATGAGAAAGTCTTTAAGTAAATGCTCCATACAGCTGATAGACAGACAGAGAGCTTTAAATATTAACTGAACAGCACCACTCTGTGGCAGAATAATCATTACAGCATAAATGCATAAGATAAATACATCAGTGTTTATTAGTGTGTAGCAGCTGAAACACTGAGATTTGTGTGGGCATGGGTTGTACATTTTATTTAATTAAAAAAAGCACCATATAACATATTTATGACTCATTTATATTGATTCAATAATGCAAACAATAGAAAATGTATAAAAGTTCAATATTGAAATACTACATCACAAACATCTTGATAAGAGCTGGAAATGAATGTTCATTCATCATAATATCTGAACAATCAGGAAAACCAAATGATAAAATATTTAAAATTAAATTTTATGAAAGTGAGACTAGTAGAAGATCAGTCAACAGATCTTTGGCATGTTGTTTACCAGAACATCAGTTCATTTCCTATTCAATTTAAATTCCAAGTAAACATTTAATCAAGCACTAACTAATAACTTTAATTAATAATTCAAACTCTCATGAATGAATCTTAATTTTATTTTTAAATACAAATAAAACAGATTTCTCTTTATACAGTGAGACAACTGATCGGCAGTTACCGGAAACATTAAGTTGTTGTTACTGTTGCACAAACATACAGATGACTGGGGGGGGCTCTAGCTCCAGATAAGGGACCATTTGTTGACATACATATCCCACATGATGCACTAATGTCATAAATATATTAATATGTCAGTTGCAGTACACCTATTAGCTGTAGTATTATATAATAACATCTTATTATATATATATATATATATATATATATTATATGTATTATATCTTATACTTGATCATTCAGACATGACACCAGGTTGCATTTAAGATTCTATAGACGTTGGTGCTTTTATTCTGAAGGCCAAACCGGATGTTGGCCTCATTCTACCTGCTAACAGCCATATACAGTCTATGCTAACAAGCGGAGATGCTAGCTTGTTAGCATTTAAGAAGAGCAAAGCACGGACATACAACAACAAGTGACACACAAGCATCGAGCGGTATGTAACACAGCATCACGTCGCGGTGTGTAACGCGGAAGTGAACGTCGCTGTCCTTGGTGTGTTTTCTCGTCATCGTTCTCAGCTAAAGGCTAACGTTAGCTCGTGCTAGCAGGCAGCTAGCCAAGCTAACAGAGACGGTGTCAGTGATTTGCGCAGATTGTTTTGTTGTTAAACGTGGATCTAATTTACCGTCTGAGCGAATGTTCATTTTAATCAAGCTGTAATTAACATGTTGGAATAAATCCTGTGTTATAATTGTGTTGATGTGACGCAGCTGCAAAAGTCTCGTGGAGTTCCCCCCCCCCAGGTTCTGTTTGGTCTGGTTCTCTTGTGTTATCAGTTTCTAATTAAACATATATTTAATTTGCTTGTTTAATTGTAGCAGACTGGGTGTCAGTATTTATTTAAAGCAGTTTATCGACATGGACGGATACAAGATCCAAGGATGCTCCTCGGTCTCTTCATCTTGAAAGCTTCCCAGACCTCTCAGGTCTTGAACCTCCATTCTGGAAAAGTAAGACGGGAGGCATCGAAGTCGCTCAGACTGAAAAACTTGTTCACTCTCCAGCTTCACTAATCGTTTCTTCTTCTTCTTATATGCAACCGTTTAAAGTTGTTGTTCTCTACCGCTGAAGGTCACTGATCTCTGAATCGAATGCGTTTATCCCACGTGACGTCACCTTCAGGTTCCTGGAGCAGAGGTTTTGAAGCTTAGTGTGGTGGCTCTGGTCGCTGCCATCTTGGACGAGCCTGACTCCACCTAAACCCCTTAACTGGTGTTCATTGTATCTGCACCACACCAGAACACAACAGCTGTAGTAGGAGATTTCTCTTTCAACAAACCACCTACTCAGACGTCTTCTATCTCTTCTCAGTTGCAGTGTTTCCAGTTCAACTACCTGTTAGGGATGTGCTGATCAAGTGAAATAGATAACCTCGGCCTTGGCTGAAGCCCAATACTGATCTCATTGTTCTCATTGCTCACTTCAGTCACAGTTGTTTGAGGTTCACAGTGAAACTCGTCGCTGCCAGCTAGTGTTTTAGCAGTGTGCTAAATGCTAACATCACCATAGCCTCTCTTTCATCCTCTCGAGCTGGCACAGTTTAGAAGTTTAGCGGCGGAGACCAAAAGCGTTTTTCAGATCAGGCTGTAAACATGTTTGTTTCTGCGGAGGTTGGACATTTTAACACGGAGGCCTGCGGGGGATTTTAAGGAACTATTTTTTGGCTCTTCCACACTGACTTAACTTTTCAGCCCCGGAGGTTACTGTTTGGTCTGAACGTGTTGTCAACCTTGTCCTTGGCACAGCACATCATTTATCTGATAGCATGGCCCTTTCCTGTTCTATTAACTACTATGAACTATGTTATGTTTGCTTTCCTTATTAAATCTGTGTGGAATACAGAGAAAACAAGCCTTTTGCTTGAGGTGTCAGGGAGTCTTTTACTATTAACTACTGCAAGTATCTGTTAAGTGAGGAATGTTTATCATCCAGCAAAATATCATAGAGGTGTGTCACAAGATTGTAGAATTGGAAGCCAGCCCAAAGTTTCTCACCCACAAAATGTTTGTCGTTCGGAATTCATTACGTCCAGCAAAGATCTGCTCGGCCAATCAAATCGTTTGGGCGAATTTTATGCATTGATAGCAACAGAGTCGTACTGACTGGTTAGATTCCGTTGTCGGGTTTTAAAAGATATTGATATTGCAGTAAAGGGTGAACAGTTAACAACGACTAAGTTGTTTGTCATTCACCATACATCATGTGTTTTGTCTCTCTGATATGTTTTAGGACTACCCAGTTATGTACAGAGTTTTTTTTTTTTTTTTTTGTCTGTATTGATTGAAAGGCCTCATAATTTAACTCCAGTGGCATGTTGCGCCGTACTAGCCCGGGTCTAGACCTGTGAATCCATCCACTCCAAGTTGACTGATTCGTCTGGCAGTGTGACACAAAATGGTGGCTTCACGGTTGGAAAAGCAATTATATTCTGAATCAATTGGTCTAATGTGATCTTTGTCATCTTTGTGTGATACTTAGTTTTGCAATGTGCCCACCGAGCTGAGAACCATGTATTGTTGTTCAGGATGTTCCGTGTTAATGAGCTTGTTTTCTTTATCTGTCCTTTTGATGCCTTTGCCTCCTCTGTTTTCTTCCCACTAGTGAAGACCAAGAAGTGATATTGTTGGTATGAATGTGTAACCCATGACACCAGAGGAATCATCAGAGTCTGCAAACCAAGACCAGACCTTTCGGATGAAGATGGTTTTCACCCATACGAGAAGCTGGGGACAGATCTATTCAATAACCCCCATTCTTTGTTTTGTTTTTTAACTTTTCAGCTGCTCGTTGCTGCCGGATCGTTGTACCGCTTCTCCTGCTCCAGGGCCCCTAACAAGCCCCCTACTTGGAGGGCTCCCAGGGCGCTCGCTGCTGATTGGACAGCAGGCTGCATTCTTGCAGCTAGCTCAGTTGAAAGCACACCTTGCATTGGCACAGATAAACAATTCTCTTGCTGTTGGCAGCCGAGCCACGAGCTTGACCGTAAACTCCAAAGCACCTGCGTCATATATACCAACGACTCCCCCTTCACCGACGGCTGCAGCGATCAATCTCCTTAACCTTCTGAAGGTAGCCAACACCATGTCCCATCACCTGTATAACCCCTATGCCACTGGGAGTCAAAGTTCAACCCAGGGACAGTATGGACTCTCCGGGGTTCAGGCGGAAAGGGACCCAAGGAGTGGATCTTCTCACATGGGGTCTGGGTCCACCTTCAACTCTTCTGGACCTTCTTCTGTGACTCCTGCCAACTCCAGAGGAACGGTCCCCTCACTCCTTACTATGCCAGTGAACTACAGGCCTTTACAGAATACGACCATGATTGACAAGGACATAGAGAGGTCTGTAGAGATGCATATTAGCAGAGCAAGGGAGCAAGTGAGTGATCAGTCTGTTGGCCAGGGCACTCGCTTCACCGGTACTCAAAGAGACAAGTTCATTACTTCAAGCACAGGCGCGATGACCTATCCAATGTCCCCGGCCTCCCACGATCATAGACACTCTAACGTTGAAACTGACAGAAGGTCCATGGACTGGTTGCCTTCCTACAGCAAAGCACCTGAGGATGATTCGTCCAAATTCTTTTCATCATCTGGTTCATCTAGCTATCCGAGCAGCAGTGACGGTAGGTTTAATGTCACCAGTGGAAGAGGACGTGATACAGAATGCATTCCGGGTTTAGGTGACTATAACTATCCGGTGCCGGACCAACCTGTGGCCCCTGCTGAATCAAGTCGCCCCAAGTACACCTCGGAGACGGCCGCTAGCATTCTTCTGCACTTTGGACTCGAAAAAGACGACTTGGAACATCTCATCGCCTACCCGGAGGACCACATCACCCCAGACAACCTGCCGTTCATTTTGCGCCAAATCCGCATCCAGAAGGCTAAGAAAACTACAGGTGTGGCTTCGTCAAACACCTACCCTGAAGCCAAACCAACCACAAGTGTGAGAGGAATGGACAGATTGGGTAGTTCCATAGCTGCAGGGATGGCCCAGGACGAAATATCATCTGCGATTCTCCAGCCAAGTAAAGTGATTGACTATGGACATACCGGCAAATATTCTGGAGCGGTTGGGGAAGAGAGTGGGAGTGGAAAAAGGTTGTTGATGGGGACTTACGATAGCAGCGGTCGCAGTCAGGAACCACCTCCAAAAAGTATGACAGAAGTGACTTCACGTGACCAGGGGGCCTCTGTTGCCAGTATCAACTCTCTGTACAGTTCATTGCAGAGCTCTCTGGCTCTTCCAAGCAGTGTTTCATCTACCCACCTGAACCAAGCTCATCAAACAAACCTCAACACTTTCAAGAAGGACACGGATATAAGGCGTCTCGTGTCTGAAGTCTCCAGACCCGTTCATTTACAAGAGCCAGAATCAGGACGGCCGCCAACATCGACAACAAAAAACCAGCCGTCCTGCACTCTATTCCGTGGGGTTCATCCCGGGCGCCCTGGCCTTGTGCTCATTGGCAATAATGTGGACAGTCGCCCTAAGGATCAGAGTAATACCAAAGAGCAAAAGCCAAAGGTTGGTGGGCAGATGAGTAAGCAGGCGACCCAGCAGAAGATTCAGCAGCAACAACCAAAGAAGCAGGTGCAACAGCAAGCTCAGAAGCAGCCACAACACTGGACACAGCAGCAGGTGCACAGTCAGCCGGTGCCTCTGATGGGGCGGTCTCTGCAGTCTGCAGGCTTTTCTGCTGCAAACACAGTTCCTCCACCTCCTTTCATCCACAGCACCTCACATCCCATTCCACCTCCGGTGTTTATGACCGGTGATCCTCGCCAAACCGCTAATCCTCCAGCTCCCGCTCAGCCACTTCCACCCCTCATGAACTTACTTCAGTTGATCCCGCCACCGTCCAACAAGCAGGGCCCGGCAAAAGCGGTAGTCTCCAAGGGCCTCCCAATGCCGGCCATGATACATGACTATGCTGCGGCCACACCAAGAATGTTTCCACATACCTGTTCTCTGTGTAAGAAAGAATGTACCCATATGAAGGTGAGTGGAAGACTGCACTCTGTTCCCCCTCCATTTAGGCAATTATGGGTTGTTTCATTGAAGGGTTATTGTTTTCTGCTCTGAAGGGTTTTTATTTAAAACTCATCATTACATTTGTGTTATTTATATTTTTCTCTCAAAAGATCAGTCGTTACTACAAAATTATTCTAGTTAAGAAGTTGTCCATGTCATATAAAATGTACTCTATTTCAGTCCTGGATTGCAAATATGTGGAAGATATTGATGTATTACAAACTATATTCTGTACCAGAATGTTTCAAGGAATCCACCTACAGATTGTCTACACTCTATTGTTGCTTGTAATCCAAGGTTGTTGATTTACATGTAATTCTAATGACTCTAAAGTGTAATGGTCATTGCCAGATCCACTGTCATTGATCTGTAATATAATTGGTTGTCGAAAATGGAGAAAATGTGACGAGAAAGAATCTGACGAACTGGTGTCTCAGACGATGAAGGACGACAGCTGTTCCCATTTGATTTCAGTTGTTTGCCTGTCATGCTACAGACTTGTTTCACTTTTACATCTTTAAAAGAGCGATTGTCAAATTTCTATTTTTCATCCGCCCACTTTTGGACTTTTTGGCACCACTTTTTGTAACACTGGCTGCTTTTATGGAATTTTTTGGAGGATATCAGTTAGGACTAACTCAAGCCGGAGAGCAGCAAGGGTTTTTACCCTGGGACTCCATATGTGGCAGTCTTGCCACTGAAAGAAGAAACGTCAGCTACCCAGTGTCTACATCTTCCCGCTGCAATTGCTGCAGATGTAATTGCCTCAAGTTCTGCGGTTTTATCCTGATCCATATCTGACTTCGGCCATGATGACCCTTAGATTTCAGGAAATCTGGATGCAGCAGAAGACTGAAGAGCCCGGCATCGCAGAATTCAGAGCCCAAGAAGACATTTTTATTTTGGTTGTTGGCACCAACATTTGTGATTCCTGTATTTGTTCATGATAAAAACTTGTTGAACTCAATCTGTCAGCAATAATTGGAACTAAAGTTTTTTTTTTAAGAAACTTGTCCTCATGGATGCTTGTATTCACACTGTTTGGATCACAAAATCACAAATATGGCAGTGAAGCCATTGAAGCTGATGGTAGTCGTGATGAAGAGAGGCCTTTCTGAATTTTTGTTTGTTGTTCTGGCTGCTAGGATTGGATCTCTCACCAGAACACCAGCCTTCACCTTGAGAACTGCAGACACCTTCGTACTCGGTCAGTCTTTTCTGCTTTTAACTTTTCAGAGTTTATTAAGACTGTAACTGTTTGATCGTTAGTATCTTACTGGTAGCTTTATTCTTTAGCAAGTTTCTGCATCCTTCTGCAACAAGTAAACCACCATTAGCCAGTTGGTTCTTTTCAGTTACCTACTGTGTTTTTACTTTAGTTAATGTCTGCTGTAGATGTAGTAGCTTTTAAATGTGACGTGTTGGACCATTTCTTTCCCCACAGATACCCAGATTGGGATGGCGAAGTTCTTCCTTTGCCAAGGTAATTTTTTGTCTTTGTAGAAACAAGTTATTTTCCTGTCAGGTCAGTTTCTATCTCTGATTTTCTTGTGCATTGCTCTCTCCAGTGCTCCAGGTAAAGATGCCAAGCCCCCACCCTCAACTTCTGCCCAGACTTCTCAGCGACGTCACCAGAAAACCAGGCAGGACAGTCGTTCCCGTTCTCGTTCCTACAGCCCCCACCACCGTCACGACTCGGAGGGTAGAAGGGACAAGCGCAGGAGTCGATCTCGATCGCCACACACCTCCAGACACACTCGCAGGTTTCAGAAAGATAAACACTGACATGAGAAACTACATAGACAAACCAAAGACATTCAGCCCAGTAGTGGCCTTTCAGAATTTCTATCAAAAATATTGTTGTTGTTACGTCCATTAGGTCCCGGTCTCGCTCTTGGTCTCCACTTGACCGTCCTACCTCCTCCCGGTATCGATCACGTTCAAGGAGCTTTGAGAGAAGATTGTCACCAAGGAGGAGCCGTGAGCAACGATCACCGCTATGGAGGAGTGACGAGAAACGCTTCTCACCAAGAAGGACCCGTGAGCAACGATCGCCGCCAAGGAGGAGCGACGAGAAACGCTTCTCACCAAAGAGGAGCCGTGAGCAAAGATCACCGCCATGGAGGACATTACCAAGAAGAAGCCATGAGCGACGAGACGAGAAGGCTCCCCTTCAACGGAAGAAGTCAAGCAGCGCAGAGAGGCTAGCTAAGAAACTTCTGGAAACATCAGGTTAGACAAATTACCAACATTTATAAGTTTCAGGGTTTAAATTGTGTCATAAAAATAAATACATAAATAAGTGTAAGTGACATCTGTCAGGCCTGTAGGAGGTACTACTGTATAAAGTAACAAGCTGAAATTTGGGACATTTTCTGTTAGAAAGGCTCATTTGTGCAGTTGATCGTATTAAACACCTTCAAGATATAGTAGAAAGCTTTTGAGATTGGCAACCACCTACAACTATGGTTTTCTTTTGCACCTTCTAGCTGTCCAGTCTCTGTCTAAAGAGTCTGACCTGGAAGCCGTGGTTAAAACGCTGGCTCCTGCCTTATTGGCCGAGTTAGCCAAGATGAATTCGTCTTCGTCATCCTCTGTCGCCTCTTCATCCTCCACCTCCCATCAGGCAAAATCAACTATGAAATCAAATAAATCAAAATCTAGCCAACAGAAGAGTGAGGTAAGTTATCTCACAAAGTCCAAGGTTGGTTGTTTAGTTTGTGTTGACGTTATGATGGTTGGATTGGACTCCTCACCATGAATGTGTCTTTTATACCATTTTATAAAAGCAACTAGCTTCAGTAGTCTGTTCATCGTGATCTAAGTTTGTGTTTTTCTCTGTTTTATCAGCTCGATAAACTTTCATCTCCAAACATGGTGAAGCTAAAAGAGGTTTATGGTAATCTCTCTCACAATGACGTGTTTACTGCCATGGAGCAGTTTGGAAAAATCAAGTCCGTTGTGTTGTTGAGGTCCAAACTAGAGGTATGTGTATCTATAGAGCGAGTGAAGAATGTGAACTTGTTTCTGCTATCGTCTTGTTGGCTTTATGAACTGAAAATCTTTGGTATTAAAACAATTTATAATCCACCCATTGTCACCAAAACTCTTATCTTCCCATCTATGTTTATGTAGGCAGCTGTGCATTTTGAGAGAGAGGAAGACGCCAAGAAATTAAAGACCCTGAGAAGCTTTCACATCAAAGGAAAACCTGTTTTTGTCGCCAGAGAAGAGGTATAACACTTTCAGATGTCCTGTATCTGTTACTGGAAAACATTCATGTTACTGTTGATCTGCTGTGGTGTGTTCACGCTGTCAAATGAATCCAAAATAAATATTTACAGGATTCTAAGAAGCCACGTTCTGCAAAGGAGCTGAAGAAGCCTCCTCTGTGAGTTTACCTTAAATAAGATAAGGAAGTATGGACTTATGGGAATTAATATATAGTTATATAAATATGCTGTTGCTGCTTGTTAATGGTGTCTGCTCGGTGGGGAAAGATTTTCAGTTAGCAAATTCATTTTGTCATCTAAAAACAGTTACTACCGCATGAAAGAAAACCCTTTGAAGGATATTATTAGCTTATGAGGGAGAACATAGCAAAACGTCCAAGCCTTTTACTTTTCCGTTTTTCCCCTTTTCACCCACTTGACCTCATGTAACTCTTTCCTACACAGAAAATCTGCGAAGCCCAGTGCCTCCACACCTCAAGCCACAAAACGCACTTCTACTGGAAAGGCTGCTTTCCCTTCGCCTAAAACGCTTTCGTCTTTACCCTCAGGAGCCAGAAAAACAGATAAACTCGTCACTAAAGCAAAAGTCTTGGTCTCCAAAGCAAAAAATGTTTCAACTAAGCAGACAGCCAAAACTGTCAAAAAGGGTAATATGGCTGCAAAAGGAGCGTCCAACACCGCAAAGAGTTCAGTAAAGCAGCCTGATGCTGGTGGCCCCAAACAAAAGCTGACAGTGAAAGTCAGTAAATCACAGAACCTAACTGTTGCTCAACCAAATGACGCCACTGATGAAAAGGTCTTGGTTTCCCAAGCAGAAACAACCTCCACTACGCAAGAACCTAAAACTCAAGTGGAAATTTCTCCTGCAGCAGGAGGTGTGTCACAAGAAAACAATGGAAATATTGCACCATCCAAACCAACGACAGAAAATCTGCCTAAAGTAGAGACTCTGATGCCCAAAACAGAGGTTCAGGAATCTGTCGTGGTGCCCGAAGTCACCATCAAAGTTGAGCCTTTGGATCTTGAGGAAACAGGAGTGGCAGAACCCATGGTAGTAGAAAATTCAGCGGAGTGCAAAATGGAAAATCTGACAGAAACGGAGACCTCATCAACCGAAACCAGTGAGAGTCATCCAACAACCTGTGCAGTTGAGACTAAACCAGATATGTCTTCATCTGAACCTCCTGCTGATCATCAACAACAAGAAAACTCGGTCAGAGCTGAAGTGCAGGTCCAGCCAAGCACCATGCCAGGTCCAGATCCAGAGTCTAAAGCACAAGGACTTGACACCACGACAAACGCCTTGCAGCTGCAGGCTGAAGGAAACTCAGCTGAAGCAGCTTTGGAAGCAAAAGGTATTTTGCCGTGAGTTATTCCCTCCATTTCCTTTCAAATTTGAGATCTTCCGCTATTGATCTGAATTAAATTTCCTCCTTTGAAGATCCTGTGACGACCCAAAAGGATCCAGCAGCAAAAGAAGTCACCAGCGTGTCGACTGAAGTAGCTGCAACCGCCCAGACTGACCTGGATGAATCCACGTCTTCTTCTGCTGCTGCCACCTCCCTGACTGTTGGGGAGAGGATAGAAAAACTTCTTTTTCCTGCAAAAATCCGTAAGAAATCCAGGAAATCTGTATTACAATCTCGGCATTCTGCATGTGATCTTAATTCCTAATTGATTCCACCTCTGCTCTGACTCTCCCTCACAGCTTGTCTCTGTATACTGAGGTTACCATTCTTAAAAGTAAGTCTTCTGAAATTTAAACACGTCTGTTTTTCTTAATGATATAGATTTTTCTAGGTCTTAGGTCTTGTCCTATGAAAGCTGCCCTTGGTTACATCTGAAGGTCTGATCCCACCTAAATCATTCCTCTTTTTCCCCCCAGCTTGTTAAACTTGATATAAAGCTGTTGTTAATAAGCAACCTACCAGAGTACCATGATGGCTGCTACACCAAGGAGGATGTTGCCAATGTGCTTATCCCATTTGGATTTCAGTATACAGACGAGAACATCTATGTTATCCCTCAGACACGCATGGTAGGCACCAACTTATAAATCTGCATTGGGTTGTTTTGTTTTTAATTAAGTTGACTGGTCAGATCAGCTGTCATCTGTGTCGGAGAACCAAGTTTTTGCACCACTGCCTTTTCTACCAACTCAGCGCGTTGAATCATTTGCATCTTTAACTCTAAGTGATGTTTATGCTGTGGCTGCATATCGTCATGACAATGACTAGTAATAAGTGTGTGTTTTATGGTTTTCCTTTCAGGCTTTCGCCCTCATGCCTGGGGTAAAGGAGGTCCAGAACGTTGTCAAAGTGTCAACAGGGGGCAAGATTGTTTTCAGTGGGTCTAAGCTACATTTTGAAGCTGTGAAAATCGACATTCCAATGACACCAGTAAGAACCTACACTTCACTACTGCGATATGTTTGTGTATCTGTAGGCATGCTCACTGGTGTTGAGTGTAAAAGTGTAATTACTTTCCTTGCCTCTAGGGGGAGACGTATGTCTTGCACTGTAGCTTTAAAATGATCTAAAAAAAAAGAAATGATAAATATAACGATATAATAAGTGTACTGACATGGAGCATATAGATAATAACACTACCTACGTTGTTTTTTTTTTTTTTTTCCAGTTTGGGTTTTATACATCTTTGATGATGCTGATGCGTTGTGTAAGTAATCCACACACACACACACACACACACACACACACACACACACACCTTTTTTAGAATGATCACATCCCAACTGGTTGTAAATACAACTTTGAGCTTTCAGAGACACGTCTAAAATGTGCTTTTGGAGCCCACAAACTTTCACAAACTTTTGCTTCTAAACTGCAGAAAGTATTGAGAACAACTGTTGGGCTCTTTGTTTTAGCTTTTTATCTAGGGAAGTATTTTCCCAGCATAAGAGGAAAACCTTCTTTATGTAAGCGTACAGGGATTGGTCCAGACTTGGGCTTGAACCATTAGCATTTATGCTAAAATCATTCATTGATGACTTGCCTGAAATATCATAAGGACGCAATGCCAACTGCTTTGCACCAACCAACAATCATTTCATTTTGATCATAGAAACACCACTGTACATCTACATCTACAGCATCCAATGCATTAGGTCTCAGGTTTAAATAAATCCTTCCTTTCTTCTGATTGTGTTTAGACTTAGGTTTTCAGGAAGGTAACTCTAATTGGGGATGAAAGTAAACTTTGCAAGAATTGATGGGATCCAGCAGTCCTAGTCCAGACATTAGTGGGCTTAGACATGTGAGCTCTTATATTAAGCTGAGCAACAAAGGAGAGAAAGTCAAGGCTTTATCAAGGCTTTGGTACAGTATGTTGTTATACGTCGCCAACCACCAGCAGTTGGTTAGGTCCAAAGTGCATAAGTCCAAACATCTTGACATGTGTCTCCAACTACTGTATTCTTCTTTTAATGATGAAAACATCTGTTGGTTAAAAGCTGGGTCACAAATGACCAGGGATGAACAAGTCTGGATAATTCCTGGTTCCTGTCACATAATAAGCTTTTTATATGAAATGGTGCAGGAGCCATTGGGCTTGTACATTAAAGGGGAACTCCGGCGCAAAATGAACCTGGGATTAATAACACATGTGTACCGAGTTCGACCGTTCTCTGGTATTTGTTTTCATGTATTTGTTTTGTTAGTCAAATGTGACCAGTTTTCTTGCAAACCGCTATTTAGCGTATAACGCTAGCCTTCGGGGCACACCTACACATAAAAAGAAATCGCTATTTCCATATAGATCTGAACTGTCTGTTGCCGGAAGAAAGCACTGAGAGCATAGGAAAGAGAGTTCAGTTTCCCCAAGATGGCGCCTGCTTGGATATGCGAGCCGGACGCGAACGGTACTGTATTCCTTTTTTAATAAACTGCCTGTATACTTGCAAAGTTCTCAATGCTTCGGTTTACGTGTAGAGACCCTAGTTATGCTACCGTGTAAGTGTGGTGATATTGTGAGCCTTGTTAGTGGTATAGAAATAGCGATTTCTTTTTATGTGTCGGTGTGCCCCGAAGGCTAGCGTTATACGCTAAATAGCGGTTTGCAAGAAAACTGGTCACATTTGACTAACAAAACAAATGCATGAAAACAAATACCAGAGAACGGTCGAACTCGGTACACATGTGTTATTAATCCCAGGTTCATTTTGCGCCGGAGTTCCCCTTTAACAGGAGGCTTTTTACTATGATATGATATCTGTCAAAGTGAAAGGTTTGTTTCAAATAAAGACCTGTGACCTTCTGCAGTTAAGGTGATTTAAGGCTACGGTGACTATTTGAGGAAATAAAACAGTGAGGGCATGTGTGTCTCTGTTTGTTTTGATTGATGACTTCCTGTTCTCCAAGCAGAGGATGACGGATACAGGAGCAAGAACAATCTACATCAAGAACATCTCTCATAGCGAGATCAGAGAGCTCAGAGAAGCTCTGAAGAAAATCGATTCAGTCAGAAACTTCCTGCCTCTCCTCAATGAGGTAAAAACCCGCTCCCCCTTCAGGTACATGTGTTTAAGTGACTTTCTTAGTTCGTTTAGTTAATTAGTCTGTGGTGTATGTGTGTGTGTTCCAGGTGTTTATTGAGTTTGATTCCATTCGTGACGCCGACCGCCTCGGTGTCTGGTTCAGCCTCCTGAAACGAGGCTTCAGCTTCAAAGTCTACAGGCAGAAAATACCACAGAGTGGAATTACAGCACTCTGTAAGTGTTAAATAAAGATAAAGATATATGCTGTTAATTTACCAGTTTGTCAGTAACAGAACTAATATATTATACATAGTCGGTATCTAGACAGCGTTATCAAGATGCATTTAAACTTTAAGCTTTTGTTTGTCCGTGCAGCACCAAGACTGGCAGCCAACGCTTTCCCAGACAGCAGCAAGGATGTCGTTGCCGGGGCAACCATCCCAACAACATCATGTGGCGTTCCGAAGGGCAGCAATGCACCGTTCTGGGTCACGATGACGACAAACCCCTTTGTGTTTCCTACCACGTCTCCTTGGTTCATCATCCCAGGCAAGAGAAGCTGAGTTACTACTACATAGAGATACTGGCCAGTTCATTAGGTACACTGTGGAATGCGTTCTGATGTCACAGCCCTGCACTAAGTGTTCTCTTCATGAAGGTTCTGGTATTAAGAATAAGTTTCAAATAACAAAGAGAGCGGTTGTTTTCATTGTGGATGCTGTGGTTTGTTGTTCCTATTATTTTGACACAGTAGTCAGTGGATCAGACTAAATAACAGACACTTTTAATTTAATCCAGTTTAACAGCATCACAACCTCCATCCTCCACAATCATCACCACCTTTGTGACGCTGGTTCTACATCAACTCAACATTCATGGAGGAGGATTTAGTTCAGGGCTGTTGTATTAGAATACATTGGTGTACCTAATGTTTTGGCAAAAGAGTGTATGTTGACAATAAGTGACTGTGACTATGTTCCTTTTTGACTCCCTAGAATTCCTGACAGTCAGTGAAGTGGATGACATTGAGGTAAGCTAGTTTTCTTTTACGCTCAGTTCTCATTGTTTTGTGCTAATGTGTAAATGAGTCCTTAATAAACGCTTCAGTCTTCAAACATCTGCTTTAAAGCCACATTAGTTTGTTCTCGCCAGCCTTGCAGAGAACAGACTAATGTGTGAATAACCGTCTGATATTGTGTCTGCAGAAGGTTGGTCCTCGAGGTTCTGCTCTGTCCACCATCATGCTGACCGGTTTACCAGAGAGCCACTACAAACACGAGGACGTGGCTCAGCTGGTGTGGCCTTATCTCCCCAAACACGACCTTCACTCTCTGTACTACAACGTGACTGTGCTGACGCTACAGAGGAGGGTGAGGAGGAGAAGCCTCAGATGTTCAGCTTTGTTGTTTGAATTTAATCGTGACACCTTTTCTTTCTTGTCTCCTTTACCTCCAGGCCTTTGTGTATTTCAGCAGCTGGGATTCATGCTGCAGTTTTGTCCGAGATCACATAAAAAATCCAGTTTGTGTCACAGATGGCACCATCAGTGTCCACCTTGTCTTAGAAGACATGAATCCTGGATTCACTGAGGTATGAAACCTGGAGAATGTATAATATAGTGCATGTTGGGCTGGAACACTCCAGTCTTCTATATACAAGATGGAAACAAGTGTTTAACCAGGCGAAGGTTAGGTATTTAATGTAAGTCTGATTCATTATCACAACATCATTGAAGTAGACTCAGAGAAAGGTATCTGTGAAGGTTCTCAGTCGTCCAGGTCATGATCCATCCAAAACACAACGACAACTGGACTTGTAGAGTTTCCTGAAGACGTTTCATCCAAGTCTTCGGTTCTAAAACATCTGTGAGGAGTTGGGGGTTTAACCAGGAACATCTGTGGGTGTTGGTCACCTCAGACTCACATGACTATGGTCTGTTTACAACAAGATGCTTATCTTTAATTGGAGGAAACCGTTTGATCCTGTTCTCCTCTCCGAGATGTTCCTCATGCTCACAGCGTGGTACTGGAACCGTCTTCCACAGAAAGTCCATAAAGTTATGTTCTAGATTTGGTTTAACTTCCGTCACATCTTAATTTTCTTCTTTTCAAATCCTTTGCGATGTTGTACACAGAGTAAAATTATGAAACGTTGGTCATTACAAGTACAAGGCTTTATTTCTGTCAGGTAGAGAAATCTATAGTTTGATGTGAGATTCTGAGTCCGTCTACCAAACATTATAAAATCACCTCTAACAGAATCAGTGATTTGTGTCTTTTCTATCTTTCTCCAGGAGACAATGTACAGATCTTTGATGAAATGGAGCAATGCTGTAAGTCATCGGTCACTTATTTAAATCTGGTGTCAAGTGAAACCAGCTGCTTTAGGATTTCCTGGTCGTTAACACCAACTGTTGTTGTTTTTCAGCATGTTCCAGATCTAGAGTCTCTGGAGGAGCGGCTGCTGTGTGTGGAGATCTCTGAGATGACCATGGACCTCGTTATGATCGTCATGGATGTGGTGGCGTCCATTGCTTCTTTTGTCAGCTTCCTGCCACTCGCCAACAGGGTACGACAGAATAAACCCCTGTTTGATTGTGTAGAGAAGAACCTCCTCAGGTTCAAGTCATTTGCCTTTAGTTCAGGAAGACCTTAGAAAAAGTCCTTATTAAAAAGTCATAAATGTCATTTATAAAGACAGTAATATTAGTTTTAAGTATATTTGTGTCCTTGAACCACCACCACTTCACCTGGGGTCAAAACCACCAATGAAATATCTTTTAAACACAGTTTTGCTTGATATATATTTTAAGAAGCAATAATTCTGTTTAATCACAGTTAAGTTCATTCTTTTTATTGTTTTGCCTCAGATATGCATTGAGATGGCTGAATCCAGTGGCGTTACACAGGTGGTGGAGAAAATCCCCTCCCTGGACTTGTCCTCGCATGAGACTTGGTACGTCTCTAAACTAGGATGTAACTGATCACATGTCATTCTGGAAATGGGCAGACTATTTATTATTTGTCTTGTTTTTTCCTCCAATGCAGGAGTAAAGTCGGACGCATTGAGCCGTGAGTATTTCACTTTGTATTTTTACTCTCATTTGTAAAAAGAGTTAAAACACGTCAGGAAGATAACGACGGTAATCAGCGTCTCGACTGCTGCAGCCAACAAAGACAAATATCATGTTATATAATGACAGGTCCTAGCTGATGATGATGATGATGGTTATTAGATTTTACCAGTGATTGTTGATTGTTCTGACGGGAATGGCCAAGGAGTTCTGCTTGTTTGACAGATTCCTCCTACTGTCTCTATTATTGGTAGCTTTACTGATTTCAGTATTTTTTATTTTTATTGAGATAATGATAATAATAAGTTACAGGACTAAAAACTAGGGATTCTGATATGAAGCACTCATAACTGAACCAAGACACTGGATGAGAAGCGTACTGTATGTTCTTATTCAGTCGTGATGTAAATTGTCAAATTCAACCATTTTTTAAAACCCTGCTATTTTAATTTCAGTTTGCAGAGCCTCAAGCAGCGTCTGCAAGACTCTAGTGAGATCACAATAAACCTGGGAATAGACACCGTAGTCATCAACACCAACCCTCCAACACATGAAACAGAGCCTCCTCCTCCTCCTCCTGATAATGAACCAGCACCTTCTGCTGCATCCACCATGTCTGAATCCATCACAGCAGATCCAAGCGACGTAGTAATGACGGAGAATGACGAGAAACCAGAAATGGAGATCTCAGCAGACTCCAGCATTGTTCCTACTGCAAGTAAGGATGTAGAGAAAGAAGAAGTGAAGGAAGCGGAGTCACCAACAGCTTCCATCCCCGTTCCTTCAACCACAGCTCTGGTCAAGCCTGAGGAAAGCGTTGCAGAACTTCCTCACATTGACAGTGACCTTGCAAAAGCAATTATAGTAGCAGTTCAGCAGCACAGACTCACTCGAGAAAGCACTGCACAGAACGAGAGCAAAGAGGTGAGAACACCTGCCGTATTGTTGAAAATCAGATGTTTACGTTTCTTTGTACTTTAGTTCATCCATAACTAATCCAGGAAGCTGACTGTCTCTTTTGTGATATTTGTTAGAGCACCAGCAGAAGTGACACAAGGTCCAGAAATATAAGAGATGAAAACACACCACAAGAAAAGGTGAACTTCTCTTTCCTTTATTTATATTTCAGTGTCTACATACAAGGAGTCAAACCTCCAACACGTATTTGGTTTTATCCAATGACAACCCTCTTTAGTCTTTTTTACCAGTTCTGTTTAAATATACCTGTCAACAAGGAATAGTTCTGAGAATCACTTTGGGATTAATACATTCATTTATTTTTCTTTCCATCCAGGTTCAGGATGATTTCAGTGGTGATATTTCCACAGATACATTCTTTGATGAGCAAAATTTCAACCCGGAGGACTTCGTCACTGTTGATGAAATTGGCGATGACGTAGAAGACACAGCCCTCGACCACCACAGCTCCTCCTCATCTAACCAATCTTCCAGAGGGAAACAAGAAAGACAAAGTTCAGAAGAGTCATCTCCTGCCAAACCAACCTCTACAATGTCTTCTAAAGACTCAAAGAGCTCAACCTCTTCAGCAAAGCCCGATAAAGCCTCGGTGAGAAGCAGTTCAACCTCTTTATCACCAAAAAGGAAAAAAGTCTCACCTGAGCCCATCAAATCCCACACCAAACTCTCATCCTCTGCTAGTGCCGGCAAAAGCTCTGCCTCGTCTTCCACACTGTCCTCTCCTGCCTCCCTGAGCAAGACAGTGTCTCGAACCCGTTCATCAAAGACAGCATCAGCAGATGCTGTTGAGACTCCTGTAGTGAGTGGTCAGTCAAGTAGAGAAGGAACAAAACCAAGAGAAAGTGCACTGGAAAAGTCTGACCCCAAAGTGTCATCAAAGGACGCTGCTGCAAAGTTTGTTGAGTTGGAGACAAAAATCGAAGCAGAGATTCATCTGCCTGCACGAGAACCGAAATCAGAGTTGATGAGTCAAACCCAGAGTCCTGAGACTGATTCTAAAGACCAAACCTTCAAAGAGCTGAATAAAAATGAAACTGATGATACTGAAAAACAAACTGAGGAGGAGGGTGATGGTGAAAATGACCAAACTCTTGATTCCCTCATTGACAAAATGGATGAACCAATGAATGAAGAGAGGAACCAAGATGGCAACACCAACCCCCAGTCACCTGGACACGGGGAAGGCCATCAGGTCTTGGACATCGTTGAAGGTAAAGTTGACTCAGAGGAGGGCAGTGAAATGGTCGAAGGTGACAGTTCCTCAGTAAAACCTGATAAATCTGCAGCTGAAGATGCATCTGAGTTAGATACAGATAGAGAGCAAACTCCAAGGACCAAGGGACAAAAGGACGAGGAACTTCTTTCAGAAGAATCCTGCAAATCCTCCAAAGATTCCGGTCAAATCCCAAATGATGAAGAGCAGCCTTGTGAAGACAAAGACACTTTAAAAGATGTACCTGAACAAGAAGCGTTTGAGATACTGGATTCAATTGATGATCAGACTGGAACAGGGGATGAGAAACCTGAAGCTCCCAATGACCAGATACAGAGAGAAGACATAAAACCCACAGAAGAGGAGGAGGAGGACAGTTCATACCAGGTAATCGATTCTGTGGAAGATCAGCCAACAACTGCTGAAACGGCGTCAGAGGCTGACCACAAAGAAACTAGAACAAAGAAAGGCAGTGGGACAACAAAAAGAGACGATAGACCGACCAGGAGGAGTGGTCCAACGACTAGAACATCTAAAACTGAAGAGAAAGCCAAATCTCCTAAAAAACAGGACAGGGCAGTTAAAGAATATGAGTCTAGAACAAGGAGTAGCAGTATGAGAAAAGACAGAAAGACTGACGAGGACACTGAGGAGATGGTCTATGAGATAGTAGATTCTGTTGAAGATGAATCAGTTCAAGATGGAGAGAAGACTACCAGAGGAAACAAAGAGGTTCAGAAGATGTTGAATCGCACAGTAGAGGCTACATACAAGATTGTGGACTCTGTGGAGGACGAGGCTTCCACGGATGAACCAAGCATCGCAAGATTCACCAGAGGAAGAAGGGAAAGAGCGGCTAAGAAAGATTCCTCGACTGAGAAACCCAAACAAGATAAAACGCCACCAAGGAGGCGGCACACCCCCGCCAGAGAGTCACAGGAACGTATCAGGGAGAAGAAAGAAGCAACTCTAAAAGAGTGTACACCAACAAAGAAGAGTGATGTTGCCTCAAGAGACGCGAGTCAGGAGGACGCCACCTTTAGAATATTAGACTCTGTGGAAGATGAGGTTGTTGGGCTTGATCAACCCACAGCACCAGAGAAGGGACGACGAGGACGACCGAAGAAAGGCGTTAAGACGACTAAAAAACAAACGGCAGCACTGAAGAAGGATGACACGCCTGATGAAGTGGTGAATGAAGAAGAAGCTACTTATCAGATTCTGGATTCTGTTGGAGATGAGACGGTTGATGATCAGCCTCCAGCGAACCAGTCCAAGACTGAGAGAACGTCAGCTTCCAGAAAAACAAAGACGGGGAGAGAATCGGCCAAAGGTGAGCAGGAGGAGGAGGAGGAGGAGGAGGAGGAAGAGCCTCTGTATCAGATCGTAGATTCTCTGGAAGATGATCAAGTTCAAGAAGAGACAGAAGTGTCCGACAAAAAGGAGGACGTTAATAAGACAAAAGATGAAAAAACCACGGAAGTCGAGGAGATGGCTATGGAAGCGTCCACCCAAGTGTTAGTTAAGGAGGACAGTCTTCATCAGTCTTCATCTGAAAATGTAGAAGAGGCTGAAGATGATCCATCGGCTGCAGAAGAGGACAAACCAACAACTAAGTCACAAAGTGATACCGCCGCAACTTCAGAAGAGAAGGAGGAGCAACAAACTCCCCAGGAGGCAGCAAAGAGCTCTTTAGTGAACCTGGAAGAAGTGAGCGAGGAGGAGGAGGACTACCCTGACGACACCGCCGAGGAAGAAGAACTGAAGAGGAAGCAAGCCGTCGCTAATGAACGTGAGGAGAAGAGGTCCAGGGAGAGAGAGGAGAGGGAGCGAAGGAGACGGAGCAGGAGCAGAGGAGAAGGAGGAGCGAGGAATTCAAAGGAGAGGAGGCAGGAAAAAGAGGAAGACCCCCAGGAGCTGGTGACCCTGGATGAGGTGGGAGGAGATGAGGCTGGACAGGAAGGAGCTCTGGAGGATCCAGAGTGGGACACGGCGATACCAGAGGGAGAACTGCAGTTACTCGTAACCCTGGATGAGATCGGTGAAGAAGAGGAGGAGGAGGAGGAGCAAACAGTCAACCAGGAGAACCAGACAGAGAAAACCTTCAACCCAGAGGTGAGGTCGACATTTAAACATTAGTTTAGTTTGTCACAAACTTTGATGCTAAGACGTCGTGGGTCTTGTTTTCAGACGTCGTCAGCAGGTGATGATGAGGAGGAGAACGAAGACAAACAAGACTCAGAGAAAACCTCCAGTGCTGCTAAACGCAAACATGACGACGCCACAGGTCAGTGTTTTTACGTTAGCGTAGCCACATGCTAACTGAACTTATAAAAGATCAGGTGATTGGTTAAATTGATCTAAAAACCAAAACACAGACGACTGAACCTGTAGAGTGTCTGAGATGTTTCATCAGATCTAAAGGACTGATGGAGAGTTGGGTTTAACAAGGAACATCTGATCATGAGTTTATCTGAGGACCAACACCACCCCCCCCCCACCCCCCACCAGTGGATCTGAAGAACAGTCCTGAAGAAGCTCTACATGTCTCAGCTCTCTGTTGTTGATGTACGTCTGCAGCTTTGTCTGATTTCTTGTTTCAGAGGAGAGTGAGAACTTTGTGACGGTGGATGAGGTGGGAGAGGTGGAAGAGGAGGAGAAGGAGGCGGCGACCTCCAGGACCCGAGGCCGAGCCAAGAAGAGAACCAGACAGACTCCTGGTAAGAAGAACCCAGCTGTTATCAGCCACACAGTCGGCTCTAAACTCTCCAACATGAAGCTCAGTTTATCGTCTCCTGCTGCAGTCAGAAAATCCACTAGAGGGAAAACTACGAGCGCAAACAATGAGAGAGGAGAAGAAGAAGAACAGGAAGCACGACCTCCTTCTGACTCATCCTCGACTCTGGACCCAGACTCATCTGGACGTTCTGCTGAGAACCAGCTGGAGAACCAGAGGACGGAGGAGGAGGCATCGAGCCAGAGCCAGTCCAACCATGACGCCCAGACCAGCAGTTCTGACGGTAGAGGTAGAGTTGGTTCAGTATTTTAATCTAGACTCAGAGTGTGTTGAAGCTGTTGTCTTCATGTGATCATCCATCGCTCCGTCTTCTTCTTCAGCGCTCAGTAAACGGAGGAGGGATCTGGTCGGACCTGAAGCGAAGCGATCTCGTTCTCAGTCTCCTTGCGTCGCTGCCGACTTCAAGCTGCCCCCGTTCCCCCCCAGCAGCCCCCTGGGTGAGAACCAGTCACTATGAAACCAGCTCTGAATCAGGTTTAAAGGTCTTTCATGGTCTTGATTCTCTGTCCGTGCTCGTCTTCAGGTCAGGAGTTCGTCATCACCGGCTTCTTCTGTAAACTCTGCTCTGTTTTCTACTCCAATGAGAACGCTGCCATGGACGCTCACTGCAGCAGCCTCAAACACTACGGTAACCTGCAGGTAAGACGCTCAGCTTTGAGTCCTCCAGTAGAACGACTTCAGTGTCAGAGTGAAAGGAGATGACGTGTCACGTGATCCAGAGATGTCCAGTTAGAGCTCAGAGATTAACTAGTGATCAACATGAATCCATTAATTATCTTCTGATAAGAGCTGACATGAGACGTGTTCACACAGACCGTCAGCTGTCACGTATTTATTTTACTTTATATTTATTCTTATTCTTTATTAATTCAGTGTTTTATAGGAATCTGTTTTCAGTCTGACAGTGAAGAATCATTTTGGGTCAGTTCTGACAAATTAATGAAAAACTGAAAAGTTTTACAGACACTGATTAAACACTTCTCCTTCTCTTCCTCCTCCTCCTCCACCTCTTCCTCCTCCTCCTCCTCCTCCTCCTCCTCCTCCTCCTCCTCTTCCTCTTCCTCTTCCTCCTCCTTCCAGAAACATTACCTAAAGCTTCAGCAGAAACCTCAGAACACTCAAGGCTCTGTTTCTGACTGATCTTATTCCCTGTCACCGTCTCCACTTCTTCCTTCTTTGTCCGAGCTGATCTGACTCTGACTCTAAAAGCTTCGCGCTGCTTCAGGGAACATGACGATGAGCGACGAGGCTTTTCAGACTCGGGTCAGAAGACACGAGAGGATCTGAACCATGATGTATTCACACCTTCACAGTTAAAGTTTGTCTTTTTCTTTCTGGAGAGTTTTTACTGACATGATTATATGAACAGAACTAAGCCTTGGTTGTTTTTATGTGAACTGATCATTAATTTAGTGGTTTGATCTGACGACGTAGCTGCTGCTGTTTAAGGTCAGAATAATGTTGAAATCATTTCTGTTTAGTTTTTTTGAGTTTGTCACATATTTTCTGATTCACTGAGAAATAAACTGAAAGTCAAATTTGTCATCGTGTTCGTGAGTTTTATTTTTTATTAATAAAGAAAAAAATTAATAAATGAAGGAATAAGAAAACACAAAGATGAACCAACGGTTTCTAGACGACGTTCAGCTCTGAATGACTGGTTGTATCATCTGGAGAACACCTGAAGGTCACATGACACCGATTAGCCACAACATTATGACCACCTTCCTAATATTGTGCAGGTCTCTCTTGTGGTGACTCATCAGAGAATGGGCATGGGCCTTCTGAGGGTGTCCTGTTGTTAGTGGGGGGGTCTTTGAGGGGAGGGGCCTCTGTGGATCATCCCACAGATACTTGATCAGTTTGGGATCTAGTGAATTTGGAGGCCAGGTCAACACCTTGTGCTGTTCTTCATGTTTTTTTTAGTTGTTCCTAAAGTGTTTTTGTGTGTGTGTCTGTGTCAGGCTGCATCCTGCTGGGGATGGCTGCTGCCATCAAGGAGTGTCATTGCTATGGGGTGGGGGGGCCTGGTCTGGTCTAGGTGGGGTGGGGGTGCCTGGTCTGGTCTAGGTGGGTGCTACATGTCTAAGGAACAAGATGGTCGATGTTGTTCATAATGTTGTGGCTGATCAGCAGGGCCGCCCCTGGCCAAACTGGGGCCCTAAGCAGAAATGTCTTTTGGGGCCCCCCCACCAGACACGCGCACACACACGCGCACACACACACACGTGTAAAGAAATGACGAGCACAAAATGCCATTTAGGTTTACAACCTTCATTTGGGGTAACAAAACAAAGAATTTTCAACTATGTACATGTATTTACAAGCATTTACAAGTTAACCCGTCCGCAAGTGCCAATCATTGCGGCGAAGTGTGTCACATTACACCTTTTTTTTCTTCCTGCCTCGGGCTGACTCTTTATGGTACTCACGGTTGCCAGATTGGGCGGTTTTTCCACAAAATTGGGCTACTTGGTTTATGTCCGGCGGGGGAGTGTGACAGGTTTCCATAGGTGGCAACTTCGTGGTTTGGGCTGTTTTTATTGGATTGGGAGGACCAGCGGAGCGCTCGCGCTGGTCTCTCCGCCGCCGGAGCGCTGCGCGTCCTTTGCGCATTTTTAGAAAATGCGTCATCTTGTGCGACATGGGGCCCCCCATGGATCGCGGGGCCCCACGCGCTGCGCGTGTTCTGCGTATAGGGCGGGGCGGCTCTGCTGATCAGTCTAGACCTTTCCTGTAGTTGGAGGAATCCTGTTGACCTTTGACCCAGCTTCCAGCCCTTGGCCTCTGGCTCAGTAAACCTGAATAAAGAACCAACAGCAGCCTCATGACACGTTAACATCCAGCAGAGGGCGCTCTGACTGTGATTATTAACAGTTTGATTTAGAGACGCTGCAGCTGAATGAATCCTCCACAATGTGCTGACGTCTCATCAGCACCAGGATCCAAGGATCAGCTGTTAATAATAATAATAATAACATCTTTAACATGATCCAGCATCCTGCTCAGATCTTAGTCAGAGAGAATCTAAACCTGAAGGAACACGACCTCAGCAGAGGTTCTCTGTCAGAGCGACGTCTGAACATCAGCATCTCTCCTGACTCATGAAATATGAACGACTGCAGCACAACCACCGACCAATGAGAGACGACGCGTGTCTTTCATCTGAGCTCCTCAAGATATTTTTAGACCAGAATAAAATGAGCTTCAGTCAGAAACATCTGTACAGCTGTGAGGCCTGAACAACATCTGGCTGCGTGTCTGCATCAGCACCACTGGAAACCTCAGAGTAGACGTCAGAGACCCAGCGGTCGCTCTGCTCCGCTCTGGCCCCGAAACAGTTAAAGTTGTGTGGTTGTAAATCCAGATGTTTGCTCCTGGACTAACATCTGTCACCAGCTGAACACGAAGATTTATAAAAATAGAAGTTAGTTAAATGAGAGAGAAAATAAACCTAAACCTCTGCTCCTCCTCATCAACACGTCAACCTGATCCTGGTCATCTGCCCCCTGCTGGTCTGATCCAGGCTCTGCAGCCACTAGCTTTTGGCAGCCGTTTCCAAAATGGCCGCCTTGATGAACTTTCTAGTTTCTTGCTAACAAAAAGGTTCTGTTAATAATATCACTGATGATGAACTGAATTAGTTTCTGTTCTAAAATAATAATAATCTGATGTATCAAATATGATAGAAAACAAAACTCTAATGTTCTAAGGTCTCAGTTAAAACATAGATTCATTCATTGCTCCATTCGTTAACAGTAACCTGATTATAGGACGTCCCATGATGCTATAGGTTGAGGCTGCTGTAATATTTTCTATTACATCTCTATTTATTTGTTTTTATTCATTATCTTTTCATCTACCATCATCAGCTGTATCCTCCTCTTCCTCTTCCTCTTCCTCTTCCTCTGGTTGTTTCTCTGTTCGCTCCAGATGTTCTGGTTCTGCTCTGAAGGAGTTTTAGTTTAAATAGAAATAAACCAGACTGGTGTCGTTCAGGATGTTTCTGCTCACAGCTGATAAGTATTCAGACCTTGTCTAGACTGCATCAAGATACCCAGCAGCCCCCCCCCCCCCCCTCCTCCTCCTCCTCCTCCTCCTCCTCTCTCTGCATCGATGCTTTGGGATCTCCTTCATCCAGATAGAGAGGGGGAGCAGAGGGAACTCCCGCCGCCTCGCTGTGATCCATCAGGAGATAAGGCAAGTAAACAACGTCTCCATCTCATCTTCATTTCTTCTCGATGATTTTCAGCTGAATCTAAATATTTGATGAAACTGATGAAGAATAAATCTCTTCTTCTTTAAATCAACCTTTAAATATTTATGTGCTTCTGCTGCAGCTGTGAATTCAGATTCATTCATTACATAACACACTCCTTTACTGCTGGGGGGGGGGGGGTACTGAACACATCTGGACTCACAGCGTTCACATGTGACTAGAACTGACTCCAGATGTGTCACCTCAGGATGAAGCAGTGATTTATTGACCTCTGGGATCTGATTGGTCCTGAGGACGTTCATGTTTTCTCTGAACATGAACGTATGAATTCATGCACTCATCTGTCCTGTTAAGAGTTTAGAGTTGGTCTCATAGTCATGTAGACCAGATTTCCCATGATGCCTTTCTTCATGGAGGTCTGATGATAAACCTGGATCAGATGAAACCTGCTGGTTATGTTTCTGTTCACACACCAGCGGCTTCACATCCAGTCTCCTGAAACCAGATTCATCCGTTCACATGTGCGGCTCAGTGACTGGATGAGAGGAACCTTCTAGCTGCTCTCTGTGTCTGATGTCACTTTGTTAACTGCTGCATTCATTCATTCATTCATCTCTGGCCTCGTTAATCAGCTCTGTGAGTTGCAGGTTCACCAGCTGACAGCAGGCAGGCTGCAGAGAGGGCTGTTTGGGTCAGACGTGATTTATAATGCATGGAGGGAGTAACGGAAAATAAGATGGAGAGGAGGGAGGGAGGAGGGAGGAGGGAGGATGGAGGGAGGAGGACGGAGGGGGGTGGAGGGAGGGGGGAGGATGGAGGGAGGGGGGAGGACTCCGTCTGCTCAGTGTTCAGGATCTGTTCTCTGATTCTCCACCAGCTTCACATTCAAAGAACTGATTGAACCATTAAATCTGAGTTACAGCTCAGAGAATCCTGTTCATTGATTCTTATAACCTTCATTGATACCGTCATCATCATCATCATCATCATCATCTGGACCTGGTCCTGGTCCTGGTCCTGATCCTGGTCCTGGTCCTGGTCCTGATCGATGACCGTGACCGTTTCTCATTTTGGTTTCTTGTCACCAGAGAGAACAGGAAGTCAGAGCTGAGTTCTTGATTCAGCTAAATGTGTCTCCTGCTAACGCCTTCATTCTGGACATGTCCCAGCCGTGGACGCCAGCAGACACGTCTCTACTTCCTGTTCAGAGCTGCACATTTCAACAGTTTCATCATCATCATCATCAGATCTGCTTAGACGTTGAGTTCCTTCAGAGACCTGAGGGTCTGAATGTTTAAATGAGATGCAGGACAGCAGCCAGGGCGGGTGGGGCGGGGGTGGAGGGTGTGGAGATGGTGGGGGTCATATTATAATCAACAGGCTTTTCATTGATTAGTAATTGCCGCTGAGCGCTCAGGCTGCAGAATGAGCAGCCGGCCCGGTCCAATCTAATCCAATCTCATTTGCTCTGGTGCCAGATGGAGAAGATCAATCTCAGAAACTCTGGAGCCGAGTCAGAAAAACTGGTCTGCAGCGTCATCGATGCTGAGGCTCTTTAACATCACCAGCAGTTTTACTCCAACAGAGACCACACCCACCAGCACAGACCGTTACCTCACGCAGTTTATCTGTAAAAACATCGAATCATCAAATATTTGAACAGGATGTGTTTTATCAATATGATGCAGCAAAAGATTCATTTCATTAAGAAAGGTGTTTTTACCAGAGCTACTAAGATAACTCCACATAGAAAGACCTCAGCCAGCAGATTAGAACCCACAACCTCCATGACGTGATGCTAGCCACTGCTAAATGTTGCTAACATCCACTTAGAATGAAACGTTACTGGAAATCTCCCTGGTTTAGTTTCAGAGGTTGATACGAGCAGAGACACACTGATAGAAAGCAGCACTGACATGCTAGCTGTTAGCATCACCACTAGAATCATTAGTATCTCCATTAGCGCAACAATTAACATCGTCTGCCATTAGCATTAGCTTGTGAGGTTTAGTCAGGTTTGATCTACTGGTCGTATTTGGTTTAAATACCAGCTGACTTGTTTGGTTTGAGTTCAGTGATGATGTCTGATGTAACCTGAGGAATCCATCCAGCTAACATCATGTAGCAACGTTAGCACGGTCACGTTAGCCTGGACGTCAGAGAAAGTTTCAGCACCAAGCTTTAGTGAAGGACAAGTTGATCTGGAGTCTCTCTGTTGGGAACTGATTCTGCTCCAGCAAAGATCTGCTGGAGCAGTCAGATCATTAGGGGGCGGGGCTTAATGTGGTGATGTGGAGCAGTCATGGACGTCTCTGATTGGTTGGAGGAGGGTCCAGGTGATGTCATCAATGAAATCAAGATGGAGGATTATTAAAACTAAACATTTTGAGGTTTTGATCATTTCATCCAATCAGGCGTCTCATCTCAGATTTAATCAGATTAATGATAAATTAAATGTGTGTTAGTTTTCATCACATCAACTATAAAACGAGACATAAAAGTCCCACCTGATGGTTGACAGGTTTACATCCTCCGTATGTGCTCCAGTGATTGTGATGCATTGTGTGGATCAGTGTCGTCCTCCTGCTGCTGGACGGACTCTCAGATTACGTCCGTGTAATCCTCCAGATTTGCGCGGCGCTGCCAGAGTATGCCGCCGGATTAAGGATGTTCCTCGTCGCCTGGATGTGTTTGTTTGTGAACATCTACTCCTGATGTGGATCAAACCAAACCCACCTATATAAACCCACGGAGGGGATTAAGGCCATCTGGGTCAGACCGTGGTGGTGGTGGTGGTGGTGGTGGTGGGGGGGGGGGGGGTTGTGGTTCTTTGTCGCTGTCAGGCTGGTATTTGTTGAGCTGCTGCAGACGTTACAGGGTTTACTGTTGATCTGGAGCAGACATTGTCCCTGCAACGTTTAAAGAAAGTGAGGCGTCTCTACATGAGTCCAGATTTACTACGACACTCAGACAAATGTCCTCCACCGGTCTGTGACTGGTTCTAGCTCTATGTTAGTGTCATGATGTATTAACTCTGGTTGAACGGACTGAATATGAAGAGTCATGATCCACATCCATGATCTATATCTGTAGATTATAACAAACTAGATTTTAATTCCAAACAGATAATAAATCAATTTGTGAGTCTTGTTTTTTGTGGAGCTGAAAGTTGAACCCTGGTCTCAGTCTCTGAGTTTACCTGTGTTCATCAGCTGCTCTGCTCAGAGTCTTATTTTTCTGTCTCATGTCCAGAGTCCAGACAGGTTTCAGTGGCGTAGCTACCGTCCACATATAAACACAACGATTCAGATCTGATCTTGTTTTCATCTGGTCCTGGTTTGATGCTAAACGCTGAGCCTCATAATTAACGTCTGTAACTTCTGGACCTTTCTGTGCCTGAGGCTGAGCACCAGAAACACCTGGTCAGGCCTTTGTGTGTCTCTTCATGTGTTCATGTCCCAGCTCCAACGCTCTAATGAGAACACAACAGCTGCTCCATATGTCAGAGCTCTAGGGCGGAGGATGTTACTGTAAATACTGAGACGCTCCAGAGACGTCCTGATCACCTGACCTACAGGTTAAATGGTAAATACGTCTGGTTATACTACTTCTACTGAGATATACTCTGACACAGAGACACAGAGATGATATGAACAGCTGGAATCTGTCAGTAGAAGCTTGAAGCTCCCTCATCACTAAATCATGATGTTTAAAAGCTTTAAGGCAGCGCCGCTGATGGAGCTGAAGAGGAAGAAAAAGGAAGAACGACAAAGATATAAAGACTGAATAAAGACAGACATGGAGACATGGAGACATGGAGAGACAATGAGGACAGGACAGAACGAGGACGGAGCTGCAGGACTTGTGCATCGTCGTAGAGAAAACCTCTCATCAGGCTTCTCTGCTCTAAGTCAACACATCTGTCACTCCCCTGCTCCACCTCCCTCCTCATCCGTCCATCCCTCCTTCCCTCCCTGCCTCCGTCCCCCTCCCACCGTCCTCCCATATGCCTCTTTCAATCCCCCTCCACGCCCATCCCCACCCCCACCCCCCTCCCCATCCCCTGCCCTCCCCTCCTGACGGCCACATGGTGTGATCCTGCTCATCCTGCAGCACTGAGGTGGACTGTACCACTGTGGATGTGGTGGGTGGGTGTCAGCAGGGAGGGGCGCTGCAGAGAAAGAGAGGAGGAGGTGGGATGGGTGAGGGGGTGAGGGGTGTGGGGGGCTGGCACTATCCTCCCCGGCTCTAATCCATCGCTCTCTGTGTGTTGATGCTCTTTACATCCGTTCTCCACAAAGTCCTGATATTTCTGATCTTCCTGGTTTTTCTGGTTCCTGGTCCTGGGGCGGATGTAGTGGTGATGTCTGGAGCCTCGTCTGGGCCGTCCCGGTAAGAGGAGTCCTCTTTAATCTAGTTTGACTTGTTTGTGTTTTATTTGACTGACAAACAGCTGAAGTGAATGTTTCATGAAACGAGTTGAGCTTTAAAGAAACGATCTAACCCAACAACGTTTAAAACATTAAGTCTGGATTTATAGTTTAACTGTTAGTGGTTTTAAAACATTTAGACAAATGTACAGGGGACAGTTCGGTCTTAATACCAGACTGAGGGACATGCACTCAGTGGCCACTTCATTAGGTACACTAGTGAAAACATTCAGACTCAGTTTCTGATAACAGAGATGTTGATTCAGCTGTGTTTCCATTTTGTAGTTCTACTGAACTGACACGTGTTCCTAATATTTTGACGTAGTGTTCAGTGGCCTAGACTAAATAACAGAAACACTTTAGAGTTGAATTTTATCCAGTTTAACTCCATCCTCCTCCTGAATCACCACCTTGTTACTTGGTACTAGTGTACCTAATGATCTGGACTAGTGTACCTAATGATCTGGACTAGTGTACCTAATAAAGTGGCGAGGGGGGTGTATATCATACTGGGAACATGAATGTGTTAATAATAACCAGGAGGCTCTTATTGTGAAGGAGCTCCAGCAGCTCTATATAATGACTGAACACAAACACTGGTCTCACGTTACTCTGCTCCGTCCGTCCTACATGGAGACTCTGTCAGGACAGCACCATCACAATGGGACCAGGATTTGTTACTGTTGACTCATCTGCTGCGTGGAGCCTTGTTTATTCTGGGATGGACGCCTGTACAGAAGAGACGTCCCAGCTCGTCTCTGTTTCACTAAAACCAGTCTGTGATCTGGTTTTTCCTTTCATCGTCCACCGTGTGTGGTTTAGTTTCCATGTGGACGAATCAGCTGATCCAACAACAGCTGCTGTAAGACGGAACGGTCTGATCTGACTAGACCAGACTGGCCCGGTCTGGTCTAGTCCAGTCTGGTCTGGTCTGGTCCAGTCTGGTCTGGATCAGTCTGGGTCAGTCTGGTCCGGTCTGGTCTGTATCAGCCTGGGTCAGTCTGGTCTGGTCTGGATCAGTCTGGTCCGGTCTGGTCCGGTCTGGTCTGTATCAGCCTGGGTCAGTCTGGTCCAGTCTGGTCCGGTCTGGATCAGTCTGGTCTGTATCAGCCTGGGTCAGTCTGGTCTGGTCTGGTCTGGTCCAGTCTGGATCAGTCAGTCTGCAGAGAAAATCATGTAATGTGTGACGTGTTAAGACTCAGACCTTCAGTTAGTCTCTCCTCCATTTCTGTGGTCCAGGTTTGATTTGTCGCCGCTCTTCCTGTTCACCATCACTGTTTTGATATTCCTGCTACTTCCTGTGTCCCGGGCTGCATAAGTGATGATGATTGGCTAAGGTAGGGTAAGATTTCATGGTAAGCCAATCAGCGGCAGGGCAGTGTTCAGTTGGGTGGATGTTGTTTACACACAAACGTGTGTATAGCAGCATGACAGTGATCAGAGATTCTTAGTCATATTTAAACATATATGTATATTTTTTTAAAAGTAACGCAATAGTTACTTTCCCTGGTAATTAGTTACTTTTATAGTGGAGTAATTCAGTTACTTTTTGGGAGAAGTAACTAATAACTATAACTAATTACTTTTTAAAAGTACCGTGGCCAACACTGGTAATTACCCTCACACACTAACAGATAGTTGTGCAGACTTTGGGGGAACATCTGGTAGTGTGTCCTCAGCTTTCGTTCTCGTCCAGCTCTCCTCTGTCCTCAGACGTCTTAAATCCTGACGCTGGTCTCAGAGCTGGAGCTTCTGTCCTGATCTGGACTCAGATTTATCACCAGAGGATGAAGGATCAGAGGATTTTATGAACTAGTTTTCAGCAGGGACGTGCATAGACATGTGGACGGGTCATTGGTCTAACCTGGAAGAAGGACACCAGTCTAAATAATGAAATAAAAAAGGGGCCTGTTGTCTCGTTAATTTGGAAACAACTGCAAAATGTATTTAAGCTAGTAGTTGAACTAGCCTACATGTAGGTGTCAGTCTGTCATGGGACCAGGACGGGACCAGGACGGGACCAAGTGAAAATCCACTACCGTGTCTCCCGGTAGCTCCATGGTGTTTTGTGCCCCAAATGCAGACTTATATATAACGTAGACGTTACTCTGACGTCTCTGCTACTAAACGTTTTTTGTAGTAACGTTCATCAGGACTAGAGGAGAGCAGGGAGTCAACAGTCTGTCAGCAGAGAAATGAAACTTAACGGACTCAGAGAAACACACATGTTCTTAATCTGTTGCCGCCTATAGCCAGTCTAAAGACGGGAAAAAAATGACCATATTATAAAATGTAGACCATTAATCACAGACAAGAATGTGTTTTCTTCTAGTAACGTTATGATACTGACTCTAACTGGATCCTGTGTAGTGAGTGAATTAATATCCTACTCTGCTTCCACTCCACGTACATTTTAGACCAGAAGAAAAGAAAATATTCTTTCGTAGTAGTGACCCTGTCCTCATTCATTCTTTTATTTTATTTATTTATTTATTTTTTTTAGCACAGCCTAATTTGGAGCTTCAGCTTTAGGCTCATGTAAACTACTTGATATGATTATCAGTGTCTATGTATCACAGCTGATAAATGACAATAACAGGTAACTGTAATAATCCTTTATTAGGTCTTTACTCTGCTTCATTATGTCTCAGTGAACGTACCAGAAACTCTTTCTTTCACCATCGGCCATTTTGGGTCAAGTGTCTGAAGGGACTCACCTAACCCGGCTCATCTCAGTGAATGATCTGAATCCCTCAGAAGATCCAGGTTTGATGCGACTGATCTAGAGTCTCTCTGCTGAGAACTGATTCTGCTCCTGCAAAGATCTGCTGGACCAATCAGATCGTTGAGGGAGGAGCTTAATGTGGCGATGGACAGAAGAGTGACAGTAGTCATAGTCGTCATTGAATTAGCTATCTTTGAGGCTACTGTTAGCTTGTTTAGGCTAATGTAGCAGCTAATGTTATCTTTTCTATGCTAATTAAAGAGCTAACATTACGATAGCTGCTAACATGATATCTCAGCTGAAATAGTTGCTTATGTTAGCTTGTTTAGGCTAATGTCAGATTGTGCTAATGTAGCTGCTCACATTAGGCTAATGAAGGAATAACTGAAAAGATGAGAGGGTTAATGGTGAGGATGTAGATGAGAGAGTGAGTGGTGAGGATGTAATTGAGAGGGTGAGGATGTAGATGAGAGGGTTAGTGGTGAGGATGTAGATGAGAGGGTGAGGATGTAGATGAGAGGGTGAGTGGTGAATGTGTAGATGAGAGGGTGAGGATGTAGATGAGAGGGTGAGTGGTGAATGTGTAGATGAGAGAGTGAGTGGTGAATGTGTAGATGAGAGAGTGAGTGGTGAGGATGTAGATGAGAGGGTGAGGATGTAGATGAGAGGGTGAGGATGTAGATGAGAGGGTGAGTGGTGAATGTGTAGATGAGAGAGTGAGTGGTGAGGATGTAGATGAGAGGGTGAGGATGTAGATGAGAGGGTTAATGGTGAATGTGTAGATGAGAGGGTTAACCCTCTCATCTACACATTCACCATTAATGTTAGCTTGTTTAGGCTAATGTCAGATTGTGCTAATGTAGCTGCTCACATTAGGCTAATGAAGGAATAACTGAAAAGATGAGAGGGTTAATGGTGAATATGTAGATGAGAGGGTGAGTGGTGAGGATGTAGATGAGAGGGTGAGTGGTGAGGATGTAGATGAGAGAGTGAGTGGTGAATGTGTAGATGAGAGAGTGAGTGGTGAATGTGTAGATGAGAGAGTGAGTGGTGAATGTGTAGATGAGAGAGTGAGTGGTGAGGATGTAGATGAGAGGGTGAGGATGTAGATGAGAGGGTTAGTGGTGAGGATGTAGATGAGAGGGTTAGTGGTGAGGATGTAGATGAGAGGGTTAATGGTGAGGATGTAGATGAGAGGGTGAGTGGTGAATGTGTAGATGAGAGAGTGAGTGGTGAGGATGTAGATGAGAGGGTGAGTGGTGAGGATGTAGATGAGAGGGTGAGGATGTAGATGAGAGGGTGAGTGGTGAATGTGTAGATGAGAGGGTTAATGGTGAGGATGTAGATGAGAGGGTGAGGATGTAGATGAGAGGGTGAGGATGTAGATGAGAGGGTGAGTGGTGAGGATGTAGATGAGAGGGTGAGGATGTAGATGAGAGGGTGAGTGGTGAATGTGTAGATGAGAGGGTTAGTGGTGAGGATGTAGATGAGAGGGTTAGTGGTGAATGTGTAGATGAGAGGGTGAGTGGTGAGGATGTAGATGAGAGGGTGAGGATGTAGATGAGAGGGTGAGTGGTGAGGATGTAGATGAGAGGGTGAGGATGTAGATGAGAGGGTGAGGATGTAGATGAGAGGGTGAGTGGTGAGGATGTAGATGAGAGGGTGAGGATGTAGATGAGAGGGTGAGGATGTAGATGAGAGAGTGAGGATGATGGAGAACATGATGCATTATTAATGTGCCTCTCCTCACATCTGTTCTCACAGCGTTCGTCTCTCTGCTCGGTTCATTTCTAAACCATCCGCTGGGTAAAGGGGTCTTCATGAGGACAGGATGTCTTTCATGTCAAACAAGTGTCTTCTGTTCGCCCTGAGGGGCGGAGCCTCCTGGTTGTTGTGTTTCCTCTGATCTCAGTTTACAGGAAGTGGAGAGCTCCAGTTGTCTGTAGTGTTTCATCTGACCTTGACTAGAAGCTAACTCCATGTAGCACTGAGTATATACACACTGCCTGGCCACTTCATTAGGTACACTAGTGAAGTCAGAAAGGTGATGGTTCAGCTGATGATCTTTTTACCATCTTGCAAAAACACCAGATATGTTGAGATTGGAAATAAATAATGAAATGACAGAGTTAGACTGGAATAAGAGACAAACCCAGACAGGAAGCTACTAGCTCTTTAGAAATAACCACAAACAAACGGCTTTAAATAGAACAAACTAAAAAGAATTCAACTAATAATTAGATAAAAATATCTACTTCAGATTCTCAGTGTTCATACTGATAAGACTTCGTGTCCAGTTTAGCATTGTTGCTAACGTTAGCTGTCTTGACTCTGAAGCCACAGATCTCAGATATCTTCTTAATGTGCCACTGAAAGGCAACGAAAAGCCTCCAAGGCTAACAGCTAGCATGCTAATGTCTGGGTAAGTTAATGTTAAAGGATGAGGTTGATGCAAAAGGCTAAATTGGAGCTGACTCTGTTTTCTGGATCTGTGTCTTTATGACGATGAAGAAGAAGAACGTCGACGCCTTTGTTGTTTTCTTGTGGACGTTCAGACACTCTGCTGACTCTGCTCAGATTAATTATGAGCTTCATTGGGAGAGTGTCGGTCAATAGCAGCAGATAAAACTGGATCAATCATGGGATGGAAACGAGCAGCGAGCCTCGGTAGAACTTGCCCCGTCCAGATTTTAATTTCCTGTCGACTATGCAGCTCCAGTCCGTTCAGCCGTCGCTCTAAGAGTTTTTACAGAGACGCTGTTTCAACTGTCTGGGTTTTATTTTTAGTCGTTTGTTCTTGAGAGAAGAACAGAAAATAAAACACAAGAAAAGAGGATTAAACTGAAAGAGAAGCAGAATGATTTTATTGTAATGTCTGTTTGGTTTTAGTCACTTTTAACATCATGTTTGTCATTAACTTGTTCTGCTCAGTCACTTCCTGTCTGATGCCTTGAAGCATCATCCTCTAAACATGAGATAACGTCTCACTAGATTACTGCTCCGCTGATGATCCAGAATCTTTATAAAATAGTTGAGTGACAGAAGTAAAATCATAAAGTTTATAGACAGAGCTGCTTAAATGTTTTTACTTCCTTTAAAACAGTAAACTCATTAACAGAATTATTATTATTATATTACACTGGTGTATTTTTTTATCCAGGTAAAATGAGCCAATATTACATATCAGAGAGGAGCTCCTCTAGGATCCAATCAGAGTCCATGTGTTCAGAAGTGTTTCCATCAATGTAATGAGACTCAGGTGTGGTTCAGGTCCTGGCTTAGCTTAAAAACCAAGGTTCCAGAACCATCTCTAAAGAGTTTGGAACCCACAAATAATCCACAGTCAGACAGATTGAAGACGACTGTTCCCCTCCACAGGAGTGGTCCACCAACAAAGATCACTCCATAATAGTCTGAGAGGTCCCAGAGGTGTCGCTGCATTTCTTTGTTCATGTGTCTCAACGACTGAACAAATTCAACCAGACGCAGTCAACTGAGATGATCAGGACCGTCCCGTCAGAGTTAACCAGGGCGGGTCATCGTGAAGCTGAACCCAGCAGCTAAACAAACCTCCACGGAACAAAGTGGAGCTATAAATCCTTGGGCCGTCATCTGACCACTAATGGTGAGCTGCTGTTAGTCTAATGGAGTACTGGTGTGTACTCATCAAGAGCCTCAGAGGGAAGAAGAAACCACAGGACCAGACAGAACCAGTCTGACAGTAATCAGTTCTGGTAGCAGAGATGATTGATGAGGTACAAACTGCTCCTGCTTCATCAATGATCTGTGATCTGGGTTCATGTTTGTTGAGGAGATGAGTCAGGTGATCAACAGTTACCAGAAACATTCAGCTGATGTAACTGCTGCACAGGGAGGTCACAGCAAGGCTTCTCTGATATGTAATATTGGCTCATTTCACTCTAATATTTATGTGTCATGTGTTCTTTGGTTCTCTCGACTCTCAGGATGTTTTGAGTCATTTTTATGCAGAAATGTAGAAACTCTGGAGGATGTTGCACCGCTGTACGTCAGCAGAGCCTCTGTTTTATATCCCACTGGTTAAAGTTTGTTTGTTTCTGCGTCTAAACAACATTATTATTATTATTTCTGTTTTCAGGAGTGAAGACTGAAGAGCATCATCATCATCATATATATGTTATATATGTTTATACGTGCCTCATGTTCACGCTGATGACTCTGGCAGCTTAAACTCACTCACTGTCACCAGACGACTTCCAGCTAACAACACAGAGCCTTATAGCATACTGTAACATTAGCCTTTAGCCTTTAGCCTAGCCAAGATGGCTGACCACTACCAGAACAACATATACCACCACCAAGGAGGGGGCGACCGCTACGGGACGTACGGAGAGGGCGACGGCCACGATGAATATGGATACCAGGCGGACTACCCTCCTCAGGAAGAGGACGCCGCGAGTGACGTTACAGAAGGACACGATGAAGAGGATCAGATGTATGAAGGAGAATATCAAGGCATCCCACATCCAGACGAGGTGAAGGCTGCACAGAGAGCTGCACGGTGAGACAGATGTTCTGTACCGTGTTCTATGTTCTGTTATATGGAATGAAATATGATGAAATAATAAAGTTCAGTTTAACGTAGACAAAGAAACAACCTGCAGAGAAAGTAGAGCAACCTCCACCACCAGAGATACTCACCCACAAACAAGGAGTCTCACTCTGGGAACCGTTCTGCTCCAGCAAAGATCTGCTGGACCAATCAGGTCGTGTGGTGGGCGGGGCTTAATATGGTGATGGACAGAGGAATAACAGTAGTCACAGATGTCATCTGATTAGTTTAAATGTCTCTGATTGGTTGGAGGAGGATCCAGGTGATGCTACACCAGGTTACTCTTATTAAACTCAGAGTGACCCTGTGTGTGTCCAGCCCCGGTGTTAGACCTGAACCGTACTGATGTTAACGCAGGTTCTATAAGAACTCTCTGGTTCTATGTTTCAGGGCTAAAGCTCGAGCCTCCGGCAGCGCCGTCTCTGAGCTGGAGGAGTTATCTGAGCAGTACGAGGACATCATGGAGGACTGTGGCCACGGGAAGTTCCAGTGGACGCTGTTCATGGTGCTGGGTTTGGCTCTAATGGCCGACGGCGTCGAGTGCTTTGTGGTGGCGTTCGTTCTGCCGTCTGCAGAGAAGGACATGTGTCTGTCCAACGCAGAGAAAGGAACTCTGGGTAAGAGCTGGGTCACTGCAGGAGGTCTGGGGACGGACGGTGTCCTCAGGATGTCCATCCTCGGCCTCTGGTCTCGATCAGACATAACATTAGGACCACCTTCCTAAAACTGTGCAGGTCACCGTGTTGACTCATCAGAGAATGGACATGGGCCTTCTGAGGGTGTCCCGTTGTTGGTGGGGGGGCCTTTGAGGGGAGGGGCCTCTGTGGATCATCCCACAGATACTTGATCAGTTTGGGATCTAGTGAATTTGGAGGCCAGGTCAACACCTTGTGCTGTTTGAGTTCTTCCTAAAGTGTTTTTGTGTGTGTGCCCCCCCCCCCCCCCGGTTTAAAGGAATCAGTAGTGTTGGTGGTGTACAGTCCTGATCGATAATAAACTCTAATCATCAACACAGATTCTAGAAAAAGATTTGAGACGTAAACAGGAAGTGCAGCGCTGATGATCTGAGGCTGTAAACAACTCTCCTCTTCTTTCATCCACCTTCAGCATCAGACCTGAGGATGACAGGGATCAATCAGTCTGATCAGTTTCTCCATAGCCTCTGTCTCTTTGTCTCTTTGTCTCTTTGTGTCTTAATGTCTTAGTGTCTTTGCGTAGTGAGTCAGCAGACTCAGATATCGATGCTCTCTGTCCTGACCTTGAAGTCCAGTGTCTTCCAGGGACTTGTCTGAATAATTGGTCACATGAGAGGTTTTTTAGAACCTGAGAGCAGAGATGAGTCACGCCGTCAGCTCCCCTGGTGCGTGGACCATCTGCTCGCCGGGTGAGATGTTGTCAGCCGCCTGGTTTCTGGCAGCGGCCGGCGCCTCACTTGGCTGCAGCTCATTTTAGAAAGAGCTGAGAGACGCAAAGAGACGAGTCGTCCTGAACAAACAAGAACAAAGAATAAATGCTCAGATTAAAGTGACAAGACGGACACAATCAGGCAGAAGTGCTTATAGGACATTTAAAAAATGTATAAAAATGACTTGATACGTCAGACTTTGATGGCATTTTACATTTATTTTAGAACAAAGAAATTAAAAAAAAAATTCCTTTTAATTTTTATCTTTAGTTTCTGTCATTGTTCAGTCAAAGATGATAAACTAGTGTCTGTGTTAATCAGTGGAATTCAGTTCAAGCAGGAATAATTCAGATTCCAGTAAGGACTGATTATTCATTCATTCATTCATTCATATACAGCTGCTGATCACATCTAGTTTCACTACATCATCATGTAGAAAGGATGAAATCATTACAGGTTGATTCAATAAAGTCAATATTCACATCAGTATTATTAACATTAATAAACTAGAAAGACCAGGAAGGCAGCCATTTTGGAAACGGCTGCCAGAAGCTAGTGGCTGCAAAGTCTGGATAGATCCAGCAGGGGGCAGATGACCAGACTGATGTGAACAGGTTTTACAGGTAGACATGCTGTCACCTGTGTAGCTCTGTGTTGAACTTATAAACCTGGAGAGGAAGAAGCATTGAACTGGTTTCAGTTCATGTTTTCACCACTAGATGTCTCCGACTCCTTCACAGAGGACCTTTAATGATCTAAAAGGAGTTCATTTAGATAAAGACGTGAAGACTTGTGGAAAGAATGTTTTGAGTTTAAACTTGTGGAGCGTCAGATTGCAGAGTGCAGCCCCTAGTGACCGTCGGTGGTATTACACTTTGTTGCTTCTTGATGTAAACTGGAGTGAAACTCTTTATCTCTTTGTGTCTCTGTGTCTCTGCAGGTCTGGTCGTCTTCCTGAGCATGATGGTGGGGGCGTTCGTGTGGGGGGGTCTGGCGGATAAAGTGGGCCGGCGGCGCTGTCTGGTGGTGGCCTTGGCTATAAACTGTGTCTTTGCCTTCCTGTCTTCATTCGCTCAGGGCTACGGCTTCTTCCTGTTCTTCAGGCTGCTGTCGGGCATCGGGTAACACACGCATGTTTCTGTCCTTGTGACGACCTTCCACTGACCTAATATACCCCCTATTCTCTGAGACCCCTGACCCCTGACCCCACCATCTCAACTAAGACCCCTGAGTCCAGGTCTGAACAGGTTTTTAAAAGTTTTAGAACCAGCTTAGAGCAACAACAGTATTCATGACTGATTTCATTCATTTATAGATTATTATAGTATATAGTCATTTACATCAGTCCCTACTGTAATCTGCATTATCACTGTTTTATAGTCCATGATCAGGTTTGCTGTTTTCTTGGATCCAGTCTCCTGGTTTGTTTTTAATGAAGCATCTTTTAATTCTGGTGATATATAAAGTGCAGAGCTGCTGTTTTCTAGCAGAGCTGGTCTCAGAATAACTATGTTCCTCAGGGACCCAGAATCCAGGTCACTCAGCTCAGAGGTGGACTCTTTATTCAGATGTTCTATTATTTATTTCTTCTTTGTGTCTCAGCATCGGCGGCAGCGTGCCCATCGTGTACTCGTACTTCTCTGAGTTCCTCCAGATGGATAAAAGAGGAGAGCACCTGTCCTGGTTGTGTATGTTCTGGATGATCGGTGGCATCTACGCCTCGTTCACCGCCTGGGGAATCATCCCGAGATACGGTGAGACTGGTCCAACACGTTCATCTGCACTGCAGCAGCACACAAACAATATCCATCCAGATAAAAACATCCAGAACCAGAACCAGAACCAGGGGGACAAACGTTGACCAGGTGTCCACAGGGAGCTGATTGTTGTATTAAAGCTTTAAATGTGTGTGTTCAGGCTGGGGCTTCAGCATGGGCACAGAGTTCCAGTTCCACAGCTGGAGGGTGTTCGTCCTGGTCGCCGCTCTCCCCGCCATCACCTCTCTGGTCGGACTCACCTTCATGCCAGAGAGCCCTCGCTTCCTCCTGGAGGTGAGTTCACTGACACCGCGGAGCTCTGTTCATGTGACCAAGGACAGTCCAAATACCTGGAGGTAATGTGGACGTGGACTTGGTACGGCCAGGTATCCCAGAATGCATTGCAACTACGCTTCTGTTCCACTTAAAAATGACCTTCAGACGATTCAAGTGTTCAGCTCTAAACGTCTGGTAATGACCTGGACCTGGACCTGGACCTGTTCTGATGGTTCTCTGATGATGTCCAGAGACTCCAGACTCAGATGTTTAGACTGAACCTTTCAAAATAAAAGCATGATTAGAGCACATGTTCAGGACAGTGAATGTGTTTGTGTCTGAGCAGAACGGCAAACACGACGAGGCCTGGATGATCCTGAAGCAGGTCCACGACACCAACTGGAGGGCCAAAGGTCAGCCGGAGAAGGTCTTCACTGTGAGTACAGGTCATCATTAGAGTCAGAGTCAGAGCTGTGACTGTTTCACCTCTTAATGGAAAATACTTTACAGACAGAGGCTTCATAAAATCATTGTGAAGAAGCTGCAGCAGCCTGGAGGCGTTTGTTTTATTCAGACCGGACGTCCCGGCGGGAGGAGATAACAGCAGACACGTTGTTTCAGCTCCGGATGATAAATAGACTCTGATCTGAACCCGACTGAAGCGTTAGTGACTCAGTTATTTTTAGATTATACCTGAACATGTGTTGCCACGTGACCACTCTGCAGGCGCCCCATTGGCTCATAGGTATACGTGATGAGAGGAGATCATTTATTTATTCATCCCACGGCGTTTCAGCAGCAGACAGGAGATAAAATATATGAAAACATTAAATAAGAACAAAAACATTCATAAATGGGTCAATCGGACTTATTACACATCAGAGCATGGACATGGTGGTTTATAGTTCAAATGTTTATAGTTGGTTAGTTCCATGCTTTAATATGACGCCAGTGTTCCTGGGTTTAGATGTGTTGGAGGTGAAAATGCACCAAACAGAACATTTGGTCCAGAGCCACTAAGAGAGAGAGACAGAGACATATTTATCATCGTATAAAAGCAGGAGCTGAAGCTGTAAATTACTGCACACTCTGAGTACATTTACTTAATTAATGACACATTATACCACTTTCAAAATTAAAGCCATGCGGCAGCGTTAAAGGAGGGACCATCAGCGCGCTGCAGGATGAAGAACTTATTTTAATTTGAAAAGTTCAGACTGATGCTGAACGTGTCTCTGTTACATTCAGACGGAGCTGGAAGACAGAACCATGTTTAGTGGGGTAACGTTGATCTGGAGTCTCTCTGTTGGGAACTGATTCTGCTCCTGCAAAGATCTGCAGGGCCAATCAGATCATGGGGCGGGGCTTAATGTGGTGATGGACAGAAGAGTAACAGTAGTCATAGATGTCAAAGTCTGAAAATCTTGGCTTGTGCAGATTTATTTATTTAATCTAAACTGAGATCAGTGAGTGAATTACCAAAGCTGAGAGTTGTTTTTATTTTCCAGGTGACTCACATCAAGGCTCCGAAGACGGCCGAGGACGAGTTCATTGAGATCCAGAGCGCCACAGAGACGACGGTGCAGCGATGGGCCGTCCGATCGCTGACGCTCTGTAAACTGGTAGGAAGTCTGGACTCAGACGTCGTTGGTGTTGGTTGATCAGACGCTGATCTGGGTCTGAATGTTTGCTCCAGGTCCTGAGGAACGTGGCGTCCCTCCTGTCGGCAGAGCTGAGGCTGGCGACGCTCTTCATGGCCATCATCTGGTTCTGCATGGCCTTCAGGTCCGTTCACACCTCCACCACACTGACTGAGACTTAATCTGCTGTGTGCCTGAAAGTTCCTGCGTCCTTCACAACTTTCTACATTTCAGCAAAAAATGACTCAAAGCATCAGCAGATTTCTTCTGACCTTTATAAATAAACTCCATCAATGATTAAAGACTCAGATAAAAATAAGTGCTGCCTGCAGCGCTGCAGACGGCAGAAATAAACATCTATGAATCAACATGAAACAACCTGGTTAAATAAACCACAGTAACACACGACTGTACTGGATGTTGTAGAGCGATGTCTCTGAGACCAGCTCTGAACTTTAATTTCAACTTTATTAAGGTTTGTTTTGTAAAGTTGTTGTCAACACTTCTGTGACTGAATAGTCGATAATAATCCACAGAGGAGTGTGGAGCTGCAGGCAGCAGTTATTTTGATCTGCAGCACATCTGACTGAGTCTTTAATAATTCAGTGAGTTTGTCTATAAATGTCAGAAAATACTTAATGAACAGCAGATCCTGCCATCAGAGAACGTGGAGCCAGAGAATCAATAATGACTTGATCAATTTAATCTGACGTCATCATCTGAAATGAGCTGGAGCTAACAGCTAGCCTCAGCTAACAGAGAAAACACAGAGTCAGACTTTAACTTTCAGTCTGTCAGAATTTCTTCTTCTGCTCCAATATCGTTTTATTATCTTCTGTCCTTTAGAGTCTATCCACATGAACATCAACTATGAACCACATGGTGACTGGACTGACAGAATCTGAGCCCTGTGTCTCAGTTTCATACATGGTCATTTACCTCCATCTAGTGGTCTAATGGTGGTACTACAGATATTAAAGTTAGCTTAGCCTCCTGTAGTGGAATCAGTAGGATTTTGTAGCCAGATTCCCTTTCAAGAGGTAAGAACCCAACGTGGAACACTTTGGGTTCTTTGGTTCTCCACATGTCCAAATGGAGAGTGGGCCTGGTTCTATTGTTACTAGAACCTTTGTGGTATTTCTCTAAACTCTTGGTCCAGTTCTAGTCAAGGGGTTGCTGAATGAGTTCAGAATGATATCATTGCTATCAGGGTGTTTTCTACTATCTGATCTAGAAGATGTTTTAGTTGATCACTAATTAATCAGACACAATGTTACTGACACTGAAGTCTGACCTATCCATAGAGACCAGGGTCCATAGAGACCAGGGTCATAGAGACCAGGGTCCTAGAGACCAGGGTCCTAGAGACCAGGGTCCATGGAGACCAGGGTTCATAGAGACCAGGGTCATAGAGACCAGGGTCAGGACCATGGACCTGGTGGTTCTGGAGATAGTCCTGATTTATTTAGTGTCTTTTTACATGATCAACCTTTCAAACCTTTAATTTATTGTCATGTGATCACAGTTACTACGGTCTCTCTGTGTGGTTCCCCGACATGATCAAACACCTGCAGCACCAAGAGTACGAGTCCAAGGTCATGGTAAAACTCTTTATTTATTCATGAGACGATGAGACAGAGTTAGAAAAAGAAAGAAACCAGGAGAGAATGTGGTGTTTAAATGTCCTGGACGTATTTGAGGCTGGAGGCCGTGATGTTTGGTGCTTTTAGAGTTTAAATGTGATTCACTTTGATGAACTGTGAAGATAATGATGGTTATTAACACTGAGATCAGATCTGATGATAAAATTAAAATATCAGGTGTGAACAAAGTATTTTCAGCTCAAATAATCAGCTCTGATTGGTCCATGCAGCTCTTTAATATGTTCTGCTTCTGCTCAGGTGATCCACGGAAAAGTAGTGGAGGACTTCCATTTCAACTTTTCTCTGGAGAACCAGATCCACAGAGAAGGCAAATACATCCGGGACAAGTAAGTCGACCAGAGGCTCCAGGTTCATGTTCAGATTTACTGATCAGACGAGTTCATTCAGTCATTTCATGCTCAGTTGTGTTGCTAGCAGAAGCTAGCATGCTGTCTTCTGTAGCGTGTTTATTTGCATGTGAGGGGGCGGAGCTCCAGTGAAGACCATAAACCTGACGGGCTTATGAAGCTTCACTCTTTTATTTTATGAACAGATCAGTTTTATGTTGAATACATCCAGAGGTTTACTGCTGGGTGGAGGTGGTGGAGGTGGTGGAGATACACTCCCTCATTATTTACAACCAGAGCTCTGACTGGAAATGAAGCTGAAAAAACAACTGCTATTTGATTTAGATTTTTATATCCAAAAACAAAACATAAACGTAAACTAAGAAACTTTTCTTTTATCTTGTAGTTTGAAGGACGGAGTGTGTCTTCAGCCCTGCAGGAGGTTTCTCTGCTGTAGATTATTGAACTTCTATGATCTTCACAGTAAAACAGACAGAATGGCTTCAACATGATCTGTGTTGTCATGGAGATGAGCTTTTCCACGACAGTACTGTCATGGGCGGCCATTTTGGATCCAGTCCATTCTGTCGGTTCTAGTTCTGTGCTGAATAGAAGAGTCCATGTTTTCTTTAGGCCTCTCTCAATCTGACTTCACGTCTGCGCTTGTGTTCGTTTGGGTTCAGGACACGTCAACAGTTAGCTAGTCCCATGGACTCAGTGTCCCAGAATGCATTTCACACACCAACCTGCAGTGGTGACGGACATGTTGAGCTAGCGTCAAAGCTAGGAGGTTAATGTGTCTCTTTAAGTTTTGGTTTCTCTCCTGACATTTGCAGTATTTAGTTTTTAAAGATAATATCTGGAGTCTGCTGTTGAAGTTAATGAGTCTGAGTGAACTTCAGGAAGAAAGAGTCAATAAATGTGAATGTTTCTGAGCATGTGAAGGATTAAAAGCATTTAAATATGAATGTCCACAGAAACACCAAAGATTTCCACAGATTCTCTCGTTGATGTTTTCAGAGTGTCGGTCCTGACATGTTGTTTGTTGGACGTGATAATAGATTACATTATATATCATTATAATAGATTACATTATATATCATTATAATAGATTACATTATATATCATTATAATAGATTACATTATATTACATTATAATAGATTACATTATATTACATTATAATAGATTCTGTGTGGGACTCTGAATGTCGTCTTTGTAAATTCTCTCTGGTAGCTTCTGTTTTTCAGACTTGTACAGGTTTTTAAATAATCAGACGTATAAAATGCTCCAGAGAACCTTTTTGACTTAACCCTGTACTGGTTCCTCTCAAACGGTTCCTGTTCCTGTCAGAGTTTAGATCATTTATTCTCAGTGCAGTTGGTTCAGGTGAAGCAATGTCATGGTCAACTTTTGTTGCTGACAGCTGTTTGAAGGGTTTTAATAATAATGTGTTGACTGACTTTAAAGCAGTTAAACAAACCGAGCTGCAGCAGTGAGTCCCTCAAGGTCTACATGTCCACCGGCTAACGAGCTAACAGGCTAACACACTAATAGGCTAACACGTCTGCTGTGACTGATGCATGAACTTTTAGAGGAGGAGTTGGCAGCCTAATAATTCTAGATGTCATTAGTCTGGAGTTTCTCTGTTGGGAACTGATTCTGCTCCAGTGAAGATCTTCTGGGCCAATCAGATGGTCTGGGGGCGGGGCTTAATGTGGTGATGGACAGAAGAGAGAATTAGTTTCCAGCTAAATCTCTCTGATTGGTTGGAGGACTATCCAGGTGATACAGAGGTAGTTTTATCTTTGGGTCATTGAGTTTAAGTTCCAGTTAGAAGTCATCCTCCCGTCCCAAGAGTCCAAACTCCCAAGAACACAAGTGAGACTGTGCATTGAGAAAGGCCCTGTGTCTGTTGGTTTGTGTCCCATCCCATCCTCATAGGTTCATCAGTATAGAGATGAAGTCAGTGAAGTTTGAGGACACTCTGTTTGAAGACTGTCACTTTGAGGACATCAGGTCCACAGACACAGTGTTTGAGAACTGCACCATCGTCTCCACTGTCTTCTACAACACAGGTGGGTTCATCTAGAGCTGGTTTCAAGAAGGTACGAGGTCAGAATCCAACGTTTCACAGGTTCAATCTCAACCATCCGTACCTTGTTAGGGCTCCATGTGGACCATCAGATCTTCATAGGTTCTTTAATACCTGGTACCTGGTTACCTCACATTAACTCTTAATAAACGAGACTTTATGTCAAAGTTGAAACAACTTTTTTCTCATCTTTTAATTTAGCTGTATGGACGACAGACATCCTGGTTTTATTGTATGTCATTATGTAAAGGATGCTCATAGGCTTCAGCAAAACCTATGCTTTTATTTTGAAACTGATATTGAACATGTTCCTCAGGGTGAACCATAGATCTATCATGAGCTCGTCTCTGAAAAGTCAAACAAATATTTAGCAGTTTGTAGTTGTTTGTTTGTTGATAGTTTGAGAGATGTTATGATCTTTGTGACTGAGCATCGTTTAGCTTCAGGTTTTCTAACTCCACTTCATGAACGTAGAAAACAGCATCATCTGCAAACAGACGTTTAAAGAAGCACGCTGTCAGTGACAGGACCTCAAACTGAGGCCCTGTGGACATTTTAGATTTAGTCTTCAGACAAAAATGTTTTTAGTAATTTTTATCTTTCATAGTTTCAGCATTTTGAGACTTCTTTAACTTCATAGTTACCTTAGATGGTGATGGAGGCTGCATCAGTATCACAGTGATGCTCCTTCCTCCTCATCTGTAGCCACAGGGCTAGTAGCAGCTAGCTAGTTCTGGTAGCTAATGCTAACTGAGATCAGATAGGCTAATGCCTCTTATCCAATCAGAGGACAGGGACTGATATTCAGATAACATCTGATCACATCAAATAATCTTCTCGTTAACATTTCCTCATACTTTTCATCATCAGATTTTAGCTTTAGCTCGTCGGCGTCTCAGTCACAGAGTAAACGGTCGTTGATGAATGTCTTTCATCATGGTCTTCTGCTTCATGGTCTTCCTCCTCTGCAGACCTGTGGGAGGAGAAGTTCATCGACTGTACGATGGTGAACACCTCCTTCCAGAACAACAAACATGGCTGCCACCTGGACACTATGGAGGAGAACGACGTGCTCATCTACCTGGTCAGCTTCCTGGGCAGTCTGGCCGTGTTGCCGGGCAACATCATCTCAGCCCTCTTCATGGAGAAGATCGGCAGAGTCAAGATCATAGGTGATTCTCTGAGGTTTAAACTCTGAGCAGATTCTGCTGCAGGGTTCCTGACACTCCCTGTGATCTCTTCAGGTGGCTCCATGCTCATTTCGGCCGGCTGCACCGTCTTCCTGTTCCTGAGCTTCAGCCAATCAGCGATCATCGCCCTGCAGTGTCTGTTCTGTGGCGTCAGTGCTGCTGCATGGAACGGCATCGAGGTGGTGACCGTGGAGCTGTACCCTTCTTCAAAGAGGTACGCCATTAGTTTAACATCCTGTAAGAGACAGTGTGGTTACCATGACAACATGACAGCAACATGACAGCTAATGATGTCCTGATCTTTTAACACTGAGTCCCTCTCTGATCCTAAATGTCTGTATTTCCTGTTGGTATCAGTTTATTTTAAAGATGCTGCAGTAGTAAATAAACCATCAATGTTTAAGGACCTTCAAAATAAAAGTCCTGGTCTGTTGTCTGTCATTCTCAGGGCGACGGCGTTCGGCGTCCTCAACGCTCTCTGTAAACTCGCCGCCATCCTCGGCAGCTCCATCTTCACCAGCTTCGTGGGCGTCACCAAAGCCGTCCCCATCCTGCTGTCCTTCGCCGCGCTGGTGGGCGGCGGCCTGGTGGCTCTGAAACTGCCTGACACGAGACAGAAGATCCTGCAGTGAGGTGACTGGATGTATGGGGAAGGGGGGGGGGGGCAGTGTGGAAGCTGTTTGACTCTGATTTCACCCCAAGCAAAGCAAGAAGAGAAAAAAGTTTGTTAAAAAATGTTAAATGCCAAGCGCTCGTTTCTTTATGTGAACCGTTCATTTTGTAAGATGGTCGGGGGGGGGGGGGGTCAAGTGTGATTGTTCAGTGATGCCATGAATCCACTCAGGCTTCATTCAGACCTCACATTAACACCTGGTCTCACCTGTCCATCTACCTGGTCTTAATCTAAATGTGTCTCCACATGCGTCCCCAGCCAGCACTTGAGATCTGATCTCAGTGTGTGTGTCTGTAAATCAGCAGCGCCATCATGTGGTCAGTAGAATATTGTACCAGCTGCTGTCTCTAATGGATCTCTACCTACCGCTGGATCAGAACCATCAACAGCTGCTGGTTGACTTGGAGACATGATCCAGATGTTGGAACAAGATGGAAAGACTCTCACATGTTAAGATCTGATTTATTTCTGATGGTAGTTATTTAGAGAAGGAAGGAAGAATGAGTTAAACTCCTCTTCCTCAGATCAGCCCTGTTGAGTAGGTGGTCTTTAATGTGACCCAGGACTCATTGTGTGTTCACACTACCAAAGGAAGGAGGTCACATGTGTCCCAGACCACCTCCACATGTGGACTGACACCAGATCAGTGTTCACACCTGGACCTGTTTAACCTGGACACTAGAGACCAGATCAGTGTTCACACCTGGACCTGTTTAACCTGGACACTAGAGACCAGATCAGTGTTCACACCTGGACCTGTTTAACCTGGACACTAGAGACCAGATCAGTGAGGATGTTAATGTTTGGTCTGAACGAGGTCTGAGACACTGGACCTACTAACTGCTCGATGATGATGATTTTATTTTGAAGGTTTAAATCACATGATCTCTGCTTCCTGTCTCTCTACAGCAGTGCGCTGCATAACGGGGGAAAATGTGCAAAACTTTCCTGCAATTTTAACAACTAAACACCTGAAATAAAGAAAGGACAAATATTTAACTTTAAAGAAAATCTAAAAATGAATCAGGTATAACTATAAGTTGCTCATGTTGATGGGATTAATTAGTGAACCTCGTCAGCATCTGTAGTCCTGTCTCTGTGACGATCAGTTTGACTCTGAGGACGTCTTCCTGTCTCTAAGCTGTAACCAATCACTGGTGATTATTGATCGTTTCTGCTGATCAGGTTTCAACTAACACGTGTCTGTGTCCTGCATGAAACCTCTCACCCATCCGTCCCGACAGAAAAGAATCTGTACTTTAAACGAGACGTCGAGTTAGAAAACATCTTTTCTTTTCAATCAGCTCAGTTATTTTCACCTTCACTGTTCGTTGTTCTCAAACTCTGGACAGATTTATGCTTCTGTGTCGTTGTTTGAAGCATTTATCACTGAATCAGAAAAGAATCAAATATTTAAAGCTTTAAATATATTTAATCCACCTTCATCACCAACACTACCCCAAGAAACCTGTAGTAATCATCCAGTTTATCCAGGCTCTGCAGCCACTAGCTTTTGGCAACCGTTTCCAAAATGGCCGCCTTCCTGGTCTTTCTAGTTTATTAATGTTAATAATATGATTGATGTGAATATTGACTTTATTGAATCAACCTGTAATGACTTCATCCTTTCTACGTGATGTTGTAGTGAAAGCAGATGTGATCAGCAGCTGTATATGGTCACTGAGCTCAGTCCTTACTGGAATCTGAATTATTCCTGCTTCAACTGAATTCCACTGATTATTTCAAAGATTCTAATCTACATTCATTTATTCCATATTAGTGGAGTTTTTAGATATTTCTCTGATGTTTCTGTTCAACCTGATGTTGCAGAGGTTCTCTTGGTGATTATTATCATCACCTATAGGATATAGATTCACCAGCTCACACACACACACACTGATTTATTTTTTACCACGAGACAAAAATAAATATACAAAAGAAACTAATAAACAAATGTTTTTGTTCTAAAATAAAAAAAAACTGCAGTTAGTAAATCTGCCATAAATGTCATAAATATTAACATTTCCGTCTCTCTATTATTGTATTTTTCAGACCTTAACTGTTATAACTCACAGGGTCATCTAGAGTTAATGGGCCAGTTCATTCATTCATTCATTCATTCATTCATGCCTCTATCTTGTTCCTTGTCTAACAGAACATACCTGAGTTCACTGCGTCGACACAGAAGCATAAACCTGGATTTATTCTGATCTGAGCCGTTAATGAATGAACAGAATCAAACTAACGTCCTTATAGCGCCACCTACAGGAGCAGAGTGACAATTAACTACAGAATAAATGAAAGTCTTCGTCTGGTCGTCCAGAAGCTCTGAAGAGTCAAAATGAGCAAAAATAAATCAATCAATTACACGTTGACTCATATTTTATTTTCCAAAATATGAACAAATACAAAGTAAATAATCAGATTAAATCACATGAAGGTTTTTATTATAAGAAGCAGAACGAGTTTGTTTCTGAGTTAAAACATTAAAAACACATCAGTCAAATGTTAAATATTTAAATGAAAACTCACAGAACATGAAAAAAATGCATATGTCCAAAAACATCCCCGTCGTCATGGTAACCAATAAAACAAAATAAAATAAAATGAGTCTGTGACAATCAACCAGTAAAATGTTTCTATTTTATTCTGGTCGACTGGTTCCACGTCCATCTTTGTTTCTGTTTCCGTCTCTAAACTCGACTCTGATCACTTCCTGTACAGACGCTTTTATTTTTGATCTTGTGTTTGGTGCTGACTGCATGTCTGTCTGTGTTCAACATGTGTGAGTCTGAACTGTGTTTTTGATCAATAAAAGGAACAAACTGCAGCTCTCGTCTTTTATTCTCAATCTAAACCCAACCAGGGAACGTCCAGATGGTTCTATTGTTACTAGAACCTTTGTGGTATTTCTCTAAACTCTTGGTCCAGTTCTAGTCAAGGGGTTGCTGAATGAGTTCAGAATGATATCATTGCTATCAGGGTGTTTTCTACTCTCTGATCTAGAAGATGTTTTAGTTCATCACTAATTAATCAGACACAATGTTACTGACACTGAAGTCTGACCTATCCTAGAGACCAGGGTCCATAGAGACCAGGGTCATAGAGACCAGGGTCCATAGAGACCAGGGTCATAGAGACCAGGGTCATAGAGACCAGGGTCCATAGAGACCGGGGTCATAGAGACCAGGGTCATAGAGACCAGAGTCCATAGAGAACAGGGTCATAGAGACCAGGGTCCATAGAGACCAGGGTCATAGAGACCAGAGTCCATAGAGACCAGGGTCATAGAGACCAGGGTCCATAGAGACCAGGGTCATAGAGACCAGAGTCCATAGAGACCAGAGTCCATGGAGACCAGGGTCATAGAGACCAGGGTCATAGAGACCAGAGTCCATAGAGACCAGGGTCCATAGAGACCAGGGTCCATAGAGACCAGGGTCATAGAGACCAGGGGTCTTTGGGTCTTTTCATCAGAGCCTCGCCTCCAGCAGCCTGGAGGATTTAAAGGACAAAGAGTTAAAAGCTGCTGAGACTAAACTACTCCAGGAAGAGGTTGGGGTCAAACTTCTCTCCAGTCTTTTCTAATTGACTTCAGACATAAAACGATTACTTTCAGGTCCTTTTATAAACCTCTGGCATGTCATTTAACCAGAATAACTGGAGTGTTAATACAAGAAGGTGAAACAACGAAGCAGGAAGTGACTGAAAACAAACCACCAGACTCGGAGAGGATAGAAGAACAAACCAGAACCAGAAAGAACCGGTCCATACATCAACATTAGGAGGAATTTCTACAGGTAGTGATCATCTAAGATGGTGTAAATACTGTACTTGAACTTCTACTTGAATAATTCTGTAAAACGTCCTCAGAGACAAACAGCCAATCAGATCTGATGTAGGCGGTGACGTCACAGCTCTGGTTCTGGTCCGGTCTGCCCGTTGAACCAGTCCAGGATCTCCTGCTTGTTGAGCTGCAGCCACCTGATGTTGGCCCTGGTCCTCTCCAGGGCCTGATCCACGGCCAGCGAGGCCGAGCCGAAGCCCAACGCTCGGTGCTCCTCCACGAACTCCTCCAGCTGCAACAGGAGTCACAACCGGTCACACAGAAGCTCCACATGTGAAGGAGAACCAGGAGGAGGTGTGTCATGAGGACGTACCTGCTGCAGTTCAGCCGGTGTGGAGAACCTCGCTGTGACTCCGGTGATGATCGAGGCGAAGGAGAAGGAGCCGACGCCGTATCTGAAGAAATAAATCACAGCAGGAAGTAACTTATGGAAACATCTACACACGTTCTGTGTTCGTTTGTCTTTACTCCGTCAACCAAGAATGTTCTGTAGATAACAACCAGTCAGGACGTTGTCTCTAACAGATCAGACTTTAAACAAGTGGAGTTTATACAGAAAGTGTCATTTAAATTACATCACGTAGGTGGAGCTAACCAGCTAGCCTCAGCCAACAGAGAACACACGCAGACAAACAGCCAAGTCATCGTGTCAGAGTTTCTTCTTCTGTTTCAATATTTCATCAAATCCTAAAACAGCTGACAACAAATGTAACTGATAAAGTTTAATTATCTTCTGTCCTTTAGAGTCTATCCACATGATTCTACATCAACTATGAACCACATGGTGACTGGACTGATAGAATCTTATTTCATACGTGGTCCTTTGCCTCCATCTAGTGGTCTAATGGTGGTCAGAATCAGAATCAGAAAAGACTTTATTGCCAAGCATGATCGTACATACAACCAATTTGCTTTGGTGTTGTTACGCCTAAAATAAAAAAAAATAAAAAATTAAATATAGAAACTATATTATAGAATAAATATAGAAACTTGCTCTCAGATATATAAAATATAAAAATACAACAAAATACAAAAATATATACACAGTATATATATGTATATTCCACCAGAACATTTACTGTGGGATGGTAGTGGGTTTGATGTGTTCATGGGGGGGGGCTTGGCATATCGGTACTACAGATAATGAACTCTCTAAACTCTTGGTCCAGTTCTAGAATAGGACTGCTTACTTCAGCGTCTCAGAGACACTCACTGTGTGAACATGTACTCCCACTGCTCCCTGATGAAGTCCCAGGCCAGATTCTGTCCCGCTCTGTTGGCGGCGACCGCCGTGATGACGGAGGTGGCGTCCTGTTTACGGATCATGGTGGAGTTTAAGGTGTAAGACAGATACCTGTGAAGGCAGAGGAGACAGGAAGTGATTAAAGCTTGGTCTATCTGAGCCCTTCACCCTAAAACCAGGTTTTAATAAAACCAAGAGCCCCCACCTCCTGAGCAGCTGTGTGTTGTTGGTGCAGGACAGAGCTGACATGAGTTTCTGGGCCTCGCTGGCCACAGAGGCGCTCTTAAACTGCGACCAAACAAACTCCCACTCGGCCTCGTCGCCCGTCGCCACGCCGCTGCAGTACACCACCGAGCGCAGGTTTGGATGGATCCTGACGGGACAAATACCTCATTACAATGAGAGAAGCTGTTCATGTCCTCTATGATCTCCTCACATAAACAGAGCTGTTTTAAAGTTTTAGCATGTTTCAGAATTTTCTACATTTCTTCATAAAAATGATTCAAAACATCAGATAATTTTCACACAAGTCCCGAAAGTAGACAAAGAGAACCTGATCTTTAAAGACCAGAGCCATAGAAGGCTTCTGTAGCTGGGTCAGACAGTTCAGAATCAGACTGATGCTCCTGTCCTCATAGAAATAAAGTGAATAAAGTCGACATACGGATTGTCCTCAGGTTTCTTCATCCACTGTTGGAACCAGGTGGAGCTCAGTGTCTGACACTCTGGTAGTCCGGTCCTGCAGGCCGTACGCAGAGCGTTCACCTGGTTATACCTGCACACGACGTTTAACAAAGATAACATGATGTCAGCTCATAAAGTCTGCAGTGATTCATGTGGATCTCATTGATCAGTGTGTACTCACTGGTCCATGTGTCCGTCAGGAACTCGGCTCCAGTCTGAAGTCATCTTCTTGAAGTGGAGGAAAAGCGGCGTCACCTGCTTCTGGATGTAGTCCTGAGGAAACACAGAGACACTGGTTCATCTGCAGCAGCTGAAACCCAAACTCATCCACGGCTGGACTCACCTGCATGGGCCGGTGGACGTCGGTTCGGTCCAGCATGAGCTCGTAGTACTGCAGATTATCCAGAGCAGACTGCCAGGGCATGAACTCTGTCTCCAGACTCAGGTAGGAGGTCGTCCTGAGAGCGAGGGTGGTGGAGACCAGCTGAGCTCTGTAGAGACCACAACAGACTGAATATGATGGATGTGTGGTGAGGTGGTAGTAGTTGATCATCTAAACAGAATCCATGGAGTCCACTCAGTCAAAGGCTGCACCCAAACAACAACAACAAACACTGAACGTTTAAAAGAAGAGAAAAGTTTCCTGGAGACAGCGTCAAGGAGAAACATCTTCCAGAGAGGGTTAGGGAGTTTATGGCAGCGTTGGATGACCAGAACATTTCTGGAGTAGAGAACACAAGGTACCAGCTACCCTCTCCACACTACATTAACTTTGACTGAAAGATTTATTGGACTGAATCCAGTCCACTCTAGGAGAAGACAAGGAAGACAAGGACAGACTTTAGGAAGCTACAGGAGACCAACTCTAGGAGAAGACAAGGACAGACTTTAGGAAGCTAGAGGAGACCAACTCTAGGAGAAGACAAGGAAGACAAGGACAGACTTGAGGAAGCTACAGGAGACCAACTCTAGGAGAAGACAAGGAAGACAAGGACAGACTTTAGGAAGCTACAGGAGACCAACTCTAGGAGAAGACAAGGAAGACAAGGACAGACTTTAGGAAGACACAGGAGACCAACTCTAGGAGAAGACAAGGAAGACAAGGACAGACTTTAGGAAGCTACAGGAGACCAACTCTAGGAGAAGACAAGGAAGACAAGGACAGACTTTAGGAAGACACAGGAGACCAACTCTAGGAGAAGACAAGGAAGACAAGGACAGACTTTAGGAAACTACAGGAGACCAACTCTAGGAGAAGAAAAGGAAGACAAGGACAGACTTTAGGAAACTACAGGAGACCAACTCTAGGAGAAGACAAGGAAGACAAGGACAGACTTTAGGAAGACACAGGAGACCAACTCTAGGACATTTAGGACCAGAGAGGGAGTTGCTGGCATGTGATTGGCTGATTAGATATTTGCCTTAACGAGTACCTAATGAATGGATTTGTGTTTCTGACCTGGCCAGATTAAAAGCATCGTCCACCAGCTGAGCTCTGTTGATCACAGGTATGACCTGAAACACAGACGGTGATTTTACAGCGGCAGTAAAACGTGAAGCTGATCTTCATCAGATGTTAACGTTTCTGACTGGACCTGGTGATCTGACATCAGCTGAGTGAAGAGACGATCCCAGTTTCCCAGGTTGTAGTTGACGCGGTAATATCCCGTAACGTTGACGTTGGCCAGAACCCACGAGGCAGCGCTGCTCCTCATGTCCAGGTTCACAGCTGACACAGAAACAGAATTATTATTCACAGAAATGAATCATTTAAACGTCTTATCGGTCGTTATTAAACCACACCTTGTTTTTCCAGCAGCCACCAGATGTCTCTCTGGACCTCTCCGGCCTTCATCCAGCGAACAGGAATCAGCCACTCATAGCTGTGGAGGGGGGCAAAGGGGCAAAGGTCAAAAACAACCTACAGTTCCTCCATCGTCCACTAGAGGCTCCACCAGAGTCAGTCTCCATAGAGCTCCATGTTCAACCACGTTTACAGCCTCCTACTGAGACAGTCCTGGTCTCTGGGGATGATTTACAGCAACAACAAGCTGGAAACTGAAAACATCATATAAATCAAAAAGTTTGCTGCCATTGTTATAAATTTACACCACGTTAATCTACAGGCAGTCAAGATTAAATGATAAAACAATGACTCTGTTTTAACCACCTGTCACTGTGACCTCAGTCTGACAGTAGTCTGGAGAATCAGGAAGTGAATAAAACAACAATAACACTGTGGAAAGCAAGCATAATCTGAAGTGTGGCTGTAGTGAATGGTTGTGTCCTGCAGAGGGCAGTGATACGCCCTGACAGCGATGTTAGATGAATGAATAAAACAGAGACGACTGAACGACGCTGTGCTGGACTGTATTGATCTTTGGTTTGATCTGTTGCATTAATAATAACCTAGATTTGCCTGAAGCTGCATATTTGTCCTCTCTCATGTTAATAAGAGGATTAAAGAAATGAGTCAAAACTGGTGATCAGCTCCAAAAATACTGATCACACCACATGATAAATATTAAACATCATGACATTTATTATCTGCTTTAGTTTCTTTTCAGATTCAGGACAGTAATAAAACTGTAGTGATCCCCAAACTACCTGTCAGTATTTAAATCAGCTCCACCTTTACTGACGTGATCACATCATATAAATAAAATCTAACACAATACCTAACGACTTATTTGCACAGAATTAAAATCATAAATGACTAAAGTGACCTGATGTCTCCAGGTAACACTAGTCCCATGTGAATGGAGCTATCGTTAGACATCGTTCTTTCTACATGTTTCCTCTGGACGTACTTGTACGGTGACTCGACCGTGACGTCCGACTCTGGATCCAGCAGGAAGTGATTCTGGGATACCGTCCCCGTGGTCGTATCTATGGTAACCACAGGGAAGCCCATCTGAAGCACCCACGGGTCCATGATGTCATCAACAGGATGAGGAAGTGAAACATTACTGTCGTCCACCGCCTGAAGGAACAATCAGACTCATTACCCAGAGTCACTAACGCTGTGTCTGATTAATTAGTGATAAACTAAAACATCTTCTAGATCAGATAGTAGAAAACACCCTGATAGCAATGATATCATTCTGAACTCATTCAGCAACCCCTTGACTAGAACTGGACCAAGAGTTTAGAGAAATACCACAAAGGTTCTAGTAACAATAGAACCAGGCCCACTCTCCATCCGGACATGTGGAGAACCAAAGAACCCAAAGTGTTCCACGTTGGGTTTTTACCTCTTGAAAGTGAATCTGGCTACAAAATCCTACTGATTCCACTACAGGAGGCAACGTACACACAATTCAACCTCTGGACATTTTATTTATCCTGGACATCATCACATTCTACCATTGTGATCATTATACAATCCAGAAGAAGATGGAGATTTCCTCCATGTTGTTCACACATGTATCTCCCCAGGGAAACCAGTCACCAAGGCATGCTACATACTCTTATTGTTTTAACTAAAACTTTTAAATCAGTAACAAAACACACTTGGACAGTTTTATAGGGTTAAAGGCTGATCCTTTAGACATATGAGCCTGTCGTATGACCAGCTGACTACAGAACATTGTGCTGGACCCGGTACCAGTATCTTACCATCCGTAGATGTTTCCACAAGTCACTTCCGACTGTGTTACTGTAGGCAAAGTGGTCGAGGTAACTCTGCAGACAAAATGAAAACACCGTCAGTTTCAGCTCCTTCACATCAAAACGTAAATATCATCATGTTATTACATTAAACTTACACTGAGTCCCTGGACGAAGACGGGCTCAGACAGGAAGTCAGAGAGCATCCTCAGCACTGCTGCACCCTGAGAGGCCACGGACAGAAAGAGGCGGCCAATCAGAAAACACTAAATATATGAAAATATACTATACAGTGTAGATGAACATTAGTGAGGTGGTTGTGGTTGAACAGTTCCCTCTTGTGGTATTCACCACCTTCCATGTGCAAATTAAAGCTCATCAACTGTGGTGTGATCGCTGACAGTCTCAGAAATGGTGAAGGCTTTACATTTCCTACATCAAGTTAGCCATCCGTTAGCTACCTGTTAGCTTTGGAGGTTTCTAGACGCCTATATTTGCTGAATTTTTGGGGTACAACACGTTTCTTTTCCATTTGACGTTTAATTTAAGGTGGCGTAACTACTGCTGATTCATCACCAGCCTGGAAACGCTGGAAGTTTGACCTGGAGACGCTTTGTTTAGGATTCAACTCCACGTCTATGACTACTACTCTCCTGTCTATCACCACATTAAGCCCCACCCACACGATCTGATTGGCCCAGCAGATCTTGGCAGGAGCAGGAGAGACTCTGAACAACTTTACTAGAAGAAAAAACTGTATGTGGAGGAGGTTTGTTTGGCCTCCAGGCTACTTTGATCGTCTACTTTAATAGTTTGAACTGTTGAGTTGTATATAAAAACATGTTTTGTGAGTTCAACAGAAAGTTTGAGACAAATCTGAAGGAGCTCCCTCCAGATGCTCCTGAGACATCGAGGTCACAAGAATGAGACATACGACCGTTAAACTCAGTTCTAGCCGGTACGTATTGATCCTCTATGTCCACCTTGCTGTATGAGATGACATCAAACTGCTCAGTGATCTGCTCCGGCAGGAAGATGTCGTCTTCTTGAGAGGACAGAGGATGAGACGACGTCAAGGCATCAACTGCAAACACTCTGTGGACGTCATCGAGCACGATCAAGTCTTTCTGGAGCAAACAGACCGACAGCAGCGAGTTAATAAGACGTCTGACCACGGCAGATTTTAATGTCAGTGAATGCAGCATGGTGTTCTCATCAGTGTTAAGACTGGTAATAAAGACCATGACTATAAATATTCATTCATTCATTCATTCTGTGACTCAGACGCAGTCAGTGAGCTAACTCTGAAGTTAAAGAAGACTCATCTAAGAACTTTTTACACTTTATTAAAAGAGGAAAACTCTGATTATTATTTAATTTAAAGACAACATATAAATTTCACTGCTACTGTCAGTTTGACTTAATGTAATAATTAAAAGTTGACAAAAATTACTAAAACTATAAAAGATAAAAATGTCTAAAATGACAAAGACTTAATCAAAAATGGCCGTCAACATTAACACTGATGTTCTATAGCATAGTCTGTATATAAATATGGACACCACGTCTCCTCTTCCTCTCATTGGTCAAACTGACTCTATGTTCCCGGGGATACGGGCGGCGCCATCTTGTGAGTTTGGATCCAGAGTCTGATCAGTACGGTCTGAGGGCGGAGCCACGTGGAGCCGTGATATTGATGCCCCGCCCACACTTCCTCCAGACTCACTCATGTTTTAGTTTAATTAATACTACGCTCTGCTCTACCTCCACCTGGTACAAGGACATGATGGATTATACTCTGGACTTATTCATTACATCTTTTTTTACAATGCTTTACAGAGTGGTTGGCATGGCAGCTGGTGGTTGCCATGATGTCACATCCTGTTTCTGTAGTGTCAAATAACTAAAATTAAATTATCCAAAAGAGTGACTCTTGAACATTCATCAACATTATACTAACTACCTAAAATGACAGAAACCATCCTTGAAAATAAATATATTTGACGTATATTTTAGTGTTTCAGTTTGGCCCAAGCCCCGCCCACTAACATGGAGGGGGTGGAGCTAATGATATGATGATATGTTCATCTTTATACGGTCTATGTTCTCACCACGTTCCACGTAGGCTCAGCGTGGTCCGCCCCCAGGTACGACACAAACGTAGCAAAGCCCTCGTTCAACCAGACCTCGTTCCACCAGCGCAGCGTCACCAGGTTCCCAAACCACTGCAACGCACACACATGGCATCAGCCGGCGAGCTGACTGATCAACCAGCAAAACATCAAGAGACACAAACAGAGTTCACCATGTGAGCTAATTCATGAGCAATGATGGTGGCCGTGGTCTCTTTGTTCCTGTTGGAGGAGGTCACGGGGTCAAAGAGGAGGTTGGTTTCTCTGTACGTCACCAGACCCCAGTTCTCCATGGCACCGAAATAAAAGTCTGGGAGAGCGATCTGATCTGTGAGGAGGACACAAGGTTTTAGCTGTTAATATAACTATCAACACGAAAAATCGGGTTTATATAACATCACTTCACAGGGTCCAGCAGCGCAAATTATTTTATAACCTGTTGTTGTTTTTTAGTTTGGTATTTTTTGACCTCTTTTAGTTTTTTTTTTTAATTATTCTGGATCACCTTTTTGTTGGATTAACGTCCACTGGCTTTTGTTTGTTAGATTTTGAAATTTGTTATTTCATCCAGTCTTACTTCCTCGTGTGACAAACCTGTCAAATCTGAACTACACAAACGCCCATGAATTAAGGTTAAAGATGAACTGAATGGAAAGAGGAGACTCACCTGACTTGTTCAGAGGGTAGGAGATGTTATAGTACGACTGGAAGAAGTCCAGGACGGGTCCGGTCACATTGAGGGCATAGTCTCCCTGTCCCAGCTCAATGGCCTTCCTACGAGCCCAGATACGGACCTGACCACACAAATTCTTGTGTGAATTATTTTTCACTATGAATAAATGTAGTGATTCAAACAACTGACCCTTTGTTGACCTCCTGATTGGTCCGCTGACCACCAATCAGAAGGATTTTACGCTTTGTCAAGGGCTGACTTCTAGTTTTACTGTTGCTAGGGTAGAGAAACTATATCCATGTGGTTAGCAACCATGCTAACGTTAGCTGACACAGGAAAAATGTTTTTTCACCAGTTTTCAGTTTTTCTGTTTGTTTGTTTCCTCCGATGTAGCTGACTGCATCTTTTTCTTGTTTTTGTAGAGTCACCATTACGGATTTACGTCTACAAGTTTCTTTCGGACTTGATGCCATAGGACTTTTTGATAGGAGCCTTCTGGTTGGTCGTTAGCAGACTAATCAGATGGCCAACAAAGGGTCAGTTAGTGAAATATATTCAGAATAAAACATTAATTTGAAGTTCTGTAATTAATAAAACATTAAGAATATGAAGATGTCACGTCTCAGACAGTTACCAGAGTGTCTCCCCGTGTGGCTTTCAGGTGTGAATAGTCAGAGATGACGATCGCCAGCAGGTAAGTGGACATTTTCTTTGTCGGCTCAAACCTGGTTTGTGTCACATCTTGTCCGTCAATGGTGGTGTTAACAATATCTGAGGAAGACGAGGAAGATGAGGAAGATGAGGAACATGAGGAACATGAGGAGGATGCAGACTAACAGACATGACATGTTTTCCTGTATCTCCCGTCAATCATCTACAACTGATTCTGGTCAGTCATGTAGTTGGGACTCTGACCTGTTTCCATGCCGTTAGACAAGGCTACGGTTCCAGGCGGGTGGATGAGAGTTATATGAAACACAGCCTTCATAGCTGGCTCATCAAAACAAGGAAAGGTCTTCCTGGCATGAGTTGGATGCATCTGAGAGGTGGCGACAATCCTGTGACCGATAAAATGTTTTGAACAAAGTGTCGAGAGCTGAGATTCACCCATCAAAGAAGATCTAAACACAGAACTTACTTTCGGACTCCGTCCTCCTCATATTCACTCCGGTAAAAGCCGGCCAAGTCGTCGGCCAGTTCTCCGGTGAACTCGGTGTACAGCTGATACCTTTGTCCTTTAAGCAATTTACCGTTCAACTCAATGACCAGATACTGAGTCTTAGGCTGCAGCCAGGAAAACTTAATACTGGGAGCAGACCAACCATCTTCAGGAGGAAGATCTGATGAGGAAAAGAGACGTGTTCAACCTGAGTGAATATAAGAAAGTCATCTGCAAACAGTCACATTTCATCAGCCAGCAGCCTTTCATTACTCTTTCAGTTTAGGACTCTTAAATAACCAAACAATCTTTTAATAAAATAAAGTCTGAGAGACTGACATCATCATGAACATCAGCAGTTGCTGAAGAAAAAGTTTGTTTGCATTGCTGATTGTTTTTCTGTTTAAGACACGAGAAGCAAAAGCTGAACCAAACTCATCTGGACCAGAAGACGTTTCCTCCAAGTGTTCAGCTCTAAATGTCTGGTGGGGAGTTCAGGTGTTTATCACCTGAAGGTCACATGACTAGAGTCTGGTAATGACCTCATACTCACCTGTTCCTGTCTCCAATCAATGGTTCTCTGATGATCCATTAATGTCCAGAGACTCCAGACTAAAGGCGTCAATCAAACTTGTTGAGGACAGATGTTCAGACAGTTTGATGTTTTCCTTACTCCTCTTTCAAACCATCTGTCTTCTCTGGATAAAATGTGGACGTTGTTGTCCTTTGTCCTTTGGGTTTGTAAATGGGTCATTACTGGGTTTAAAGTGTTTACTAAAACTTCTCCAGAGTTTCTCACATAGTCCTGCCCATGGGCGAGGACAGTGTTTTTCCTTTTGTTGTTAAAGAAGTGAATTATGTGGCAGTTTCATACGAACCATGTGAGTGTGTTAACTAAATGAATGGATGCATCCAGACTCTACCTTTACATGAGTGTGTGCTGTACCTGCATCAACCAGCCTGGCGATGTGTGAGTTGTTCAACTTGGTGTAGTTGAGTTTGTTGGAGTGGATCAGAATCAGATCGGTTTCTTCTACGCACTCGAACTGTACGACAGAATGTCCTGATGGATATAAATGGACAAAAAGCCTGAACGTTAAGTCAAGGTTGAAGCATCTTATTAAAAACTAAAAGAGAAAATAAATGTTTAACCAGAGGAGCTCCGTCTAAACCGGCCCCAAACATTCCTTCTCCACCATGCACCCACTCCACTGTCATACTGGAATCTGATAACGCTCCAGTTGGATTTCATTTCAACATTATCACCTGGACAATCCTCCAACCAATCACAGCGACTGAATATGTGACATTAAGTGATTGAGGCGTCCTCCACAAATGCCTCTATCGCTGTTAACTGTTCGTGATCGTGAACTCTGCAGCCACTTTGTTGTAAACTCCTCTGCGCTAAGACAACGTCTATGACAGCTGTTACTCTTCTGTCCATCACCACACTAAGCCCCACCCACACAATCTGATTGGTCCTGCAGGTCTTTGCAGGACCATTCTGGTCTAGTTCTAGTTCAGTGTGAAGATAAGAAGACATTTTATCAAGTCCTCATTGTCCAGACTGGTTAATGTGGCCACGAATCTCCAGCAGGAATCCATCCAGAAGGTTTCACTGCAGGACGAGGCCTTGGACACCTTCAACGTCCTTTTAACTGAGGACACTTCTGTACCTTTTATTAAGTAGGACTCTGAGTGGACGACTTTGTGACATTGGTACATAAAGAAGTTTAATCACCTGTGAAAATGTAGAGGCCGGTGTTTGGGTCACGGCTGAGACGAGGCCACAGGGTGATGGTGTAGAACTCAGGGACCAAAGCCGTGGGGAGACGATGCCTGAAGTCAACAAGCATCAAAAATGAGAAGAACCATACTGTGAAGGTTCTCAGTCCTCCAAAAAAACCTGAAACTGTTTCTAGAAGACTTTTGCTCCAAGTCTTTAGCTCTACATGACTGGTGGGGAGTTTAGGTTTAATAATTCATAGTGATGTCAGTGCATCATCTCAGTCCAGTTTTATAGAAGACACATGTGTTAGTGTTTGAGTCTCTGAGCCAGGGTTAAAGGTCAGCTCTGGACCTCCTGTAGTTTGTGCTCATCATAAATGTAAAGCTGAGTCTTAGGACTTCACAGGAGCATCCATTCCCTTAATGCTAAGCTAAACCTACTCGTCCTGCACTGGCTCTGAGACATATCTACCACAGAGCAGTCAGACCATGTCCTACCTGTCCCAGGGAGCCGTGTCATCGTCTCCTGTCAGGGCCAGAGTCCACAACGTGACGATGGTGGTGATGGCGGCCACCGCTAAGACCGTGCTCACAATGAAGAGTTTACTGACTCGGCAGCTTCCCCCCATCACAAAGAAAAAGACGAATCCTGACTGAACCACTGAGCCATGAACCCGGCACCAGTCCTCAGCTCGTCTGATTAAAGGTCCCCTCCACAATCATGTCCCGTCCCACTCTGTAATAAACGGGTGATATATGAGGACAGCTATCATGGGAATGGTGCGACTATAAACTATGTGATAGATTATCTGCAGTCATGTTTTAGTGCATGTTCACATATCAGTCATAAAACTCTGAGAATTCACACGCCTGTGACGTGAACATTTTATAATGTCTCTGTGTCCAAGGGTCAAACCTCCAGCTCCGTAAATCTGTTTGCAGACATGGACGCTGAGATCGCCTCTGTTTACTGTCCACCTGTTTATTTGACCGTGGGTTACTTCTTGTAATTCAAACAGTTAAGGTTCAAATGTGTTCAGACCATAAATCTTAATAAAATTCAAAGAGATTAAAACATTCACACGAGTTATTTTGTCCAAACCTCAAATATAATAATGTAAAATAATCATAAGGAGAAGGCACACATGTTGACATTTGAGAAGCTAGACAATCTGTCAGTCAACTGATCAGTCGACTGAGGAGTTACATGTTTGCTAATGAAGCTTAGTTTAACTTAGTTTAAATGAACAGGTAAATATTGATACTACTTTAAATGTAATATTTCTAATAAACTAAACATTTATTTATTTAAAAAAAAAAAAGAAATTACAGAGGCACTCTGAAGTTGAAGAAGTATCAAAAAAAGCCGGGCTCATGTGCTTTTAATCAGTCCTTGCCATGTTAAATTAAAGGCTTTTTTTGATACTTCTTCAACTTCAGAGTGCCTCTGTAATTTCTTTTTTTTGGATTATTACTTCACCCATCGCAGAAGAGCACCTAAGCTACAAACTTTTTGAAGTCTCCTGAGCGCCCTCAGCCCCTTTGTGTCCATTTATTTATTTCAATTAGATATTTAAATCATGTACAAATTTAAAATTTACACCAAGAAAAACGTGTAATTAATGTATTTAAATAATTTAATGTCAATCTCATGAATGAACTTAACACAATAAAAAAACATCTCTAAGATTTTACATTAATTAAAAGCAATTTAATGTTTAAATCAAAGGACGATTAACAGGATTTTAACCTAACAATGAATTAGACGAGAAAGAAATACTAAAGACGTTTACATTTTTAAAATATATTAAAATATTAAAATAAACTTAGAAGAGGATTTCAGGACAAAACAAGGCTGCTGATTTCCTGCTATGTCGCTAGTTAGCATACATGCTAGCTCCTGGCTACAGGAGGTTGTTACCATAGACAGTGTGGTTTTTACGAATTAATACTTTATGTGACAATATGTTTTAAAAATTAAAAATGCCAAATCCCCAATGAGCAGACCACTTTGCTATGTGAGACTTTAAACGCTGACAAATACAAGTCAATGACTTTGTTATTGAGAAAATGCTTAAAACGTGATTATTCTCAGGCAGCCCTTAGCAAAAAGTAGTATACTTGAAGTTCATTTTATTAAGTATACTTGAGTATAAGTATAAGTATAGTAAGTATACTACAGACCATGTACTTGTAGTGTACTAGAAAGTATACTAATTTAATACTTCTTCCGGCTAAATTGGAACGTTTTAAGTATATAAAAGTATACTTTAAGTTTACTTATAAAAGTATACTTTAAGTATACTTTTATAAACTAAAATGTAGACTAGAAGTATATAACTAGTACACTAGTAGTATATAGATGAGTGTACTTGTAGTGTACTAGAAAGTATACTAATTTAATACTTCTTCTGGCTAAATTGGAACGTTTTAAGTACACTTTAAGTATACTTTTATGAACTAAAATGTGGACTAGAAGTATATACCTAGTGCACTAGCAGTATATAAATGAGTGTACTTGTGGTATACTTAGAGTATACTTTTATAAACTAAAACATGGACTAGAAGTATATAACTAGTACACTAGTAGTATATTGAAGAGTGTACTTGTGGTATACTTAAAGTATACTTGTATAAACTAAAATGTGGACTAGAAGTATATACCTAGTACACTAGTAGTATATTGAAGCGTGTACTTGTGGTATATTTAAAGTATACTTTTATAAACTAAAATGTGGACTAGAAGTATATACCTAGTACACTAGTAGTATATAGATGAGTGTACTTGTGGTATACTTGAAAGTGTACTTTTATAAACTAAAATGTGGACTAGAAGTATATACCTAGTACACTAGTAGTATATAGATGAGTGTACTTGTGGTATACTTGAAAGTGTACTTTTGTAAACATAAAATGACCTTATAAAGTATACTTAAAGTATACTTTTATAAACTTAAAAATGTTCCAATTTAGTCTGAAGAAGTATTAAATTAGTATACTTTCTAGTACACTACAAGTACATGGTCTGTAGTATACTTCCTATACGTATACTTATACTCAAGCATACTTAATAAAATGAACTTCAAGTATACTACTTTTTACTAAGGGTAAGTATGAACTTAGAATTACTAAAACTTTTTTAATTTTTTTTGGTATTTTACTAGTTTACTTGTCGTTATACTACAAGTATAGGCCTACTTGTAAGTTTGCTTAGCATATCACTTGTAGCACACTATTTATATACTTGAAATATACTTCTTAAAGTATTCTTAAAGTTAACCCATACCATGTGTACACTAGACTGCAGTGTATTTACAAAATCACAAGACAGAACGTTGAGAACAAGTTTGATATATTTATAGAACACTTTATAACATACCATACAGTGTATTTACAAATACATGCTTAAATCATTAAAGATGTGTATTTCAAAAACAAAGAGCTTCTATGAAATCGAGTCCTTCTTTGCTGTTCACATTTACATGTAAAAATGTAAACAAAACAGTGTCTCCAACTGAGAACTGAAGTACTTCCTTGTCAAAAGAAAAAGGTAAAAGAAAAGTGCACGTCTTTGGAACCAAAAATAATAAATACCTTGACAGAAACAAAAACGTTACTTTTATAACTTCTTTTCAGCTACTTGCTTGGCATAGCTTATATTGTTGCATTTCTTTCTTCTGATTGGTCTCACATCTTGCATGGTGGTGTCAGGAAACTTGGCCTGGACATGGACTGTTAGTGAAAGAACACAAAACATTACTTCAGTGTTATTTTTATTCACCACCCACAATTAATACAATTGTTAAAGAGGCATGAAGGATGGTTTATCAGGTACATTTCTGAACTTAAATGCAATCAGGAAAAAAAACTCTATAGAGGGAATGCACATACATCACACCTGAATCAGCTAGACCAGGGATGGGCAACTTAAATGATGGAGGGGGCCACAATTTTTCATCAACACTACCAGAGGGCCACATAGGACCGCACACTTAACCATATATGATAAAACTGCCATTTTAAATATGTTTGTGTGTGTGTGTGTGTGTGTATATATATATATATGCTTTTAAATTCTGTGAACAGATAATCTTCTTCCCATTTCACCTGAAACACACACACGATTTTCTCGATCAAGTTTTCTCTCTCCTCCGCTCTTAACCACGGCTCAACGTCTCTTCTTCATTGGTGGAGAAGACCCGATGAATGCGCATTAGAGGCGCCATCTAGTGGCCAACGGTGTCATTACAACTGATTCAGTGCCGCAGAAGACATATTTTTATAATTATCAAAAATTAATCTAAAGGCCACTTCGTGTGAGGTCGCGGGCCGTGTGCGGCCCCCGGGCCGACAGTTGCTCATCGCTGATCTAGACTGAATATGACAGAGTGGTAACTGATGGAAAACAATGAGCAGCATGCCGGTGGTGACGTCACGTGCAAACAACTGGGCTATGACAAAGTGACAGATTAAATCAATGCTATCAAGGTAACTAGGAAGCAATAAAATGCAACAACTTACCACCAAACATTAAAACCTTTGCTGGGAAAAAGGCTGGACCGTCTGACTTTTCTCTGCCTTTAATATTCCACTTCACCTCCATGTCGTTTTCTCCTTCTTTCCTTGTTGAGAACGGGACCGTTGGTTTTTCTTTGGAGAACAAGATCGTTACCTGCAGCGGTGGACGCCAATTTGGAACTAGGCTCCCATTGGCTGCCAGGTAGGGAGGCGGGAACATGGACCGGAAGTGCAAAGCGCGACCGTACAGTTTATGTGCGCGACACTGTGACAGCGAGAGCTGGAGAAGCTTGTGAATTAGCTCATTAGAGCTAACATGGAGAAACGTTGTAGACCTTATAAAAGATATTTGGAGGATTACACAGCAGAGATTCCAAGGACTACCAAGTACAGATGGAAAGTAAAAGTAAGTAACAGATAATGAATTAAGACTGTTATGATTTCATGATGTCTAAGATCAGAACACAGCAGCTAGCTTGCTGCTTACAGTGCAGCAGAGCTTTATGTTCAACAGAGTTGGTAGAATATTCCATTCCATTACTTTCCACAGGCTGCTGGTGATGTGAGGTTAGCTCCAAGTTACCATGTGTCTAGCTTTATATTAAATGACCGTTTCCAGTTGCATATTTATGTTGAACTGGTTTGATATGTAAAAAAATCATTATCAGTTGAAAATGTCAGACTAAAATGTAATGTTTTATTTTAGTTTATTTGGGGACTATATAAATTACTAGTTGCATTAATTTGTAATACATTTAGTTGAGCAACTTTGATTGAATTCATCAATTTGTAGCCTAGTTTTGAATATGTATATATTGTACAAATATTTATAGTAATTTAAGGTGAAATGTTGAATCTGGTTTTATTTTCAAAGGTAATTGCTACCCATGCACTATGTACAATCTCATTTGGAGGCATCTTCCCAAAAAATGTTGGGAAAAAATGCACTCAGTATGGGGAATGAAATGACTTGAGTAATTATTGACATTCATATGTGAACACCCCACCTTTCCAGGGCAGGACAGAACTACAGGACAACACACAAGATGACATGAGTCGGCCTATTTTTTCCCACAGAGAAGTTAGAGATGATTCAACAGTAGGAGCTCCTCCACACCCAGGCTTTTGGATACTGCCTTTCAACAGGTAAATACACAATGACACAGTTTGTCCAAGTTATTACAGACATCAAATCTTGAAATATGTCAGGACATCTTCTGTATCCAGGATACATTCCCCCATGTATCTGGTAACTTTCTTATCCTGCTTGATTCAACTTTAAGAATCTTCCCTAAACTGTGCTGTCAGCTCCTCTGGTAGCTATAATCATTACCACATGTCATATGCCACGTCACTGATTTATATAATATTCATCAGAGGGCTTCCAGTGACACCCTGAAAAAGTGTCAACAGTGCATGTAGTTTACTGTACATGTAGTTAGAGGTTTGCTGTAATAGTTGAGTGCATTCATACCATCTAACAGACAGTTTATCTTAATTGTGGTACATTTTGACCTATCCTCTAGTCCAACCCAGGTGTAGACGAATGACAACATTGTCAGCACAAGGCAAAGGCTACAGCAAACCACCTGCACAATTTCAGTCATCGTTTTATTAACTACATTTTTCATTCTCTTTCCTTGGTTCACATGTAGAATGATAATAAAGATAATCTAATCAACACAGAAGAACACTGGAGTAACACTTCCAACAGTGAAGAAGATGATGAAGTCAACACTGAGAACCCTACCACAAGCAAACTGAATGTGGACATTTCAGACTAAAGAAGAGATACAACAGTGCTGTATGCTTGAAAGATGATATGTTTAGTTTAATTAATGACTTGGTTATTTTTAAACGAATGTCTTGACATCAAATTTCTGCTTTTTGTTCATGTGCCAAACTATGTTGTGTTTTAGTTGAGGTACTTACTGAATCACACAGGCCTGTATGTAAAGATTCACATTCTCAAACTCTTATGAAAGGGACTAGAACTTGATCAATAAAGTCAAGTCAATGTTTCTGTTGTTGTGTATGTTTTTAAGGAACATAAAGATAATGCTAGTGAGCACACATACTATTTACTGTAAACTTTTAAAGTCCAGCACTATATGATCTTGAGTTTCTAACGGGGGTAGTACCACAAATAAATTGTGTAGTGGAAAAACCTTTTGATTCTGCTAAATTAAATATATGCACAAGTCAATGACTTGATCTTATTATATACTTGGACTAAGATATACTAAGTATTAGTACTTTGTGGCAGAAAGTAGTAAAAAGTATACCAAAGTACAAGTATAAGCTTTAGTCTCAAAGTATAAGTGTAAGTCTTAGTATATATATACTTAGTCTTAGACTTTCCTTTATACTTTTCAGTATAAGTCAAGTATACTTCACTATACTATTCTTAAGTATATGAAATATAGTATATAAAAAGTAAACTTCAAGTATACTACCTCAATTTTAGTATAAAATAAGTATACTTGTAGTACACTTGAATAAACTTCTTTTTGCTAAGGGAGGTCCCGCAGGCAGTAGGAGCGACTTTCTTAAAGCGGGTTTATGAACGCTTATCGTGAATAACTGTTAATAATATTCACAATCTCAGAAAGTGAAAATGACTCTGTACTTAAAAATATATGTAGCACGTGTCTTAAACTTAAATTACCTTTGCTGCTGTTGTAAATGTTAATGGATTTGACGAGAAACCAAACTACATTTAACTCCCAGTGCTTTTAGAACACGCGTCTCTCTCAGGGGAGGTGAAGTAGCTTCAGCTCTCCCTCTCTGCTAACAAGCCCAAACATTTGGTTGATTTTATAATTATTAATCATACATTATACAGTTTGATAAATTACTGTAAAAATACCCAGTGCCTAAACTTAGCCTGAGCTAAAGCTAGCAGTTAGCAGTTAGCCTGATGAAATGCTCTGAATCAGTTAGCTTCTATTTTAGCCTTTGTTGTGAAATGAATAGTCTTTCAAAGTTGTATACTAGTTAATGTCCTTTTCTGAAATAATAATATATTAATGTAGTAAAACATGCCAGAAGGTCAGACACAGGTTATATAGTTTGCAATCACAATCTGACAGTTATATTTTACATCCAGAAAAAAAAACAAAAAAAAACCAGAACAGTAACTTCTTAAGAAATTTAGTTTTTATTCCTTTTTTCCCACAATAAAATTTCAAGTTTGTAAAAATATCCAGTGAGAACGTTGTACATCCTAGTTCCACAGCAGACAGCCGTCATTACCAGAACAAACATGTACAATAAATATAGGTTTACCATAAATTACTCTTCCAACATTTACTCTTGAGCCCCTGAGTCACTGTGTTACAAATAGAAAAAGGGTTTCGGTTGCTTCAGTGGCTCAGTATTAAATATGTAGAAAACACAAACAATGAGGAGGAAGAGGAGTCCAGTTTTTCTGCTAATATCACTAAATAATTGTCCAATTTTTAGAAGAAAACTAAAGAAAAGCGTGAACCAAATCTTTTCATATAATCAGGAATTATGAAACTATATTACAAACTAATTTAAACAAGTACAAAACAACTGAAACAAGTCCTCACCAGATGATTTTTACTCTTTAATAAACTGTAATTATCTCTTTTTTTTTTAACTAAAGCTCAGTGAGCTGATCCTGGTTTATTTTAAAGGTGATGAAATGATGCATTTATCATTTTACAGGACAGTAAAGCTGGAGGGTAAATCTGCTCTGAGCAACATTTATTTTAAACAGGATGGAGAACGACTGAACACAGGTTCCTCGTTAGGCTTTAGCTTCTTCCTTGAACCAGTTCAGAACGTTCTGCTTATTCTCTTCAATCCACTTCATGTTGGCGATGGTTTTCTCGATGGACTGATCCACGGCCAGGGTCCCGGAGCCGAAACCTACGTCTGAGTTATCAGCCTTGAACTGCTTCAGCTGAAACAACAAACACAAAGAGAATGAATGGTTTTATCATCCCTACACGCTCACATTAAAGTCATGCTCACAGCGTTTTATTGAAGGTTTTATCACATGTTCCATATGTCGGGCCATCAGTAAACTGAGTTTGTTCCACTTGGATGAATATGAGTCAGGTCCATAGACTGTAAAAAAAACAAGTGGACGCCATGACGGCTCCTCAGAGCATGTGGAGCTCCCCCTGGTGTCTGGCTGCAGTATAGAGAGCCGAAGTCCCGCCCCTCTACTTCCAGGTTATGGGACCTATCTTTCGAAAAAATATGAACGGCAGTCTATGGAGAGATCATAATTATTTTCTGGTCCCGATCGAATTGTGGCATGAATTTCACATATGATGTGTGTGAATTTAAAAGATAATTTTTCACGTCAAGAGATAAATTATTTGACGTAAATAAGCTGAACAACATTAGGTTTTGTATGAGATCGCTTAGTGAACTACATCTCTCGTCTCGAACAATGTACGTAACTAGAGAACTATGGCTGTCTCCTTGTTGAGCTTTACCGTCTTCTTCCAGGACGAAGGCAGAAGCATCAAACGAGGTGAAAATCATTATAAATCGGGTCATGTCGAGAGCTGTAGTTACACCAAGGGAGTTTTGGTCGGTTCTGTACGCGCCAGCATGCGGGACTTGTAGTTCGTTTAATTACGTATTTTCCATAGCGTTTTACTGAACTATCTTGCGACAAACTGTGACATTCTTGACATGTAAAATCATTTTTTATTCTGAAAAACAACATATGTATAATCCAAGGCACAAGTCGATCGGGACCAGAAAATAATTTATCTTTCGCCATAGACTGCCGTTCATATTTTTTCGAAAGATAGGTCCCATAACCCGGAAGTAGAGGGGGCGGGACTTCGGCGCTCTATAGTGCATAAGCCCCGCCCTCTCCGTGTTACTGGGTGGGACTTAAGTACGCAACACTTACATGTTATACATGTATATAATATAATGCCAACATGACAATTGACAGTTGCCATGACAACGTGTAACTAAGTGTCTGAACGAGCAGTTGCGCTGTAAGCTAACTGACCTCAAGCTAAACTTTAGTTCAGTCAGATTGTCACTCAGTTTGATCAACAGGAGGAGGAGGAGACACGGCGGCCATCTTGGCTCTACAGTCAATGGGACGGACAAATCCTGTTTCCTTTCCCCATTAATGTTCAGAAAGTCTCAAGACTCTGGAGTCTCTGGACATTAATGGATCATCAGAGAACCACTGGATGGAGACAGGATCAGAACAGGTTCCTCCAGGTCCAGGTGAGTATCAGGTCATTACCAGACTCTAGTCATGTGAGCTTCAGGTGGACTCCACCCACAGATGTTCCTGATAAAAACCTAAACCCTCCACCAGACATGTAGAGCTGGACACTTGGAGGAAACGTCTTCTACAAACACAACAAGTCCAGATGAGTTTGTTTCAGTTTTTGATTCTGGATTTCTCGTTAAAACTCTGCACCGCCACGTTACTGAGACTCTGAACCAAACGGACTCACTTCTACTGAGTCACTGAGTATTTTTAAATTACTAGTACACAAACATCTGACGTCTATAGTCGGTAGTTGGAACTTGTGTGATTTGAACTAACGATGGGAGGATGAATGACGGTGATTGAATAAAACCATAACACATCCAACCGGCCTGTCAACACGGTGAGCTCTGATTGGTTCAGCCCACGGGGACTCATGGTTTCATACAGGTGCGAAGTTGTGATGCGTTGAAGCTTCAGGTCAGAACTTTAACGTAAAAGCCTTCGACCTGGACTCGATGATTAGAGACGTGGCCACAGCTGCAGAACATGAGGAGATATGTCTCACCTGCTGAAGCTCGAACTCAGTGGAGAAGCGTTTGGTGATGCCGTTGATGAGGTTGGAGAAGGAGAACGATCCACCACCGTACCTGAGAGAGGAACCAGAGCCAGACATTAATAAATCTACTATCTTATCGATCTCTGTTTCAGTCGGTTCAATCTCAGCTTCATTAGAAATGATCCACACTGAAGCGTTGACCTGCAGACAGAGCTGATCCAATCAGATCAGAAAGTCGGACTCACTCTTTGAAGATGTACGACCAGTGGGCTCTGATGAAGTCCCAGGCCAGAGACTGACCGATCACATTGTTGCCGATGTAGACGATGGTGGAGGTGGCGTCCTGCTTTCTGATCTTTGCGGGGTCCAGGGTGTACTCCAGGTACCTGGGCAGAGTTAACATGAGCTAATCTAACCCTTTATTTATCTCCGTGTGTCTCTTGGTGTGAATGAACTCACCTGTTGAGCAGCCAGGGCTCTTTGGAGCAGGACATTGCGTAGCGGAGTTTATCCGCCTCACTAGCGATGGATGCACTCTTAAACTCTGACCAAGCAAAATCCCACTCAGCGGCGCCGCCAGCTGCGATGGCGTAACAGTACACAGTGGTGCGCAGGTTGGGGTGGATGCTGCAGAAAGATGTTCAAGTTCAAATGAATCAGGGTTGATGTTTAGGGGAGCAGAACAACGAGACTGGGACGCGTTCACTCACTTGTTTACACTAGTGTTCCTCCACGCTTGGAACCAGTTTGTCACCAGATCCAGGCAGTCCTTCATACCCGTCCTACAGGCCAGGCTGATGGCGTTCACCTGGTTGTACCTGGAGGACAGAGACAGGGGAAGGACACATGAAGACTGTCAGACATGTTCACAGCGTTAGATTTATTAACGAAGATGATGACAAAAATTATTCCCCATCAACCAAGACGTTAACAATCTGAAACTAATATGTGACGATTAAAACCATGAGGGAATGTTATTTGACATGATCAGGTGTTAATAGGAATACCAGACATTCAAAGTACATGACCTCGGTCAGGACTATGAAGTTAAAGAAGTCTCATCTAAGAACTTTACTAGTTACATGAAGACATTGACCTCTGACCTTTCACTGACAGATATTTAAACAGTAGATAATGTGGATAATGGAGCCGTCTGTTTGTTTTTTCTGTGAAATAAAAACGCTTCCAAAACTACAACTTTTAAATCAGTCAGTCTGTTGTACTCACTGGTCCATGTGTCCATCTGGGACTTTGGTCCAGTTATCCGTCAAGTTCTTGTAGTGTTTGAACAGTCCTTCGACCTGATTCCTCAGATAATCCTACAAACAACAGAGAAGACTCAACTCAGGGAACATGACTCGTGTGAAGGTCAGGATCTCATCAGCAGGTTATCTGAGCTTCCTTTTCCTCAGGTGTTCACTCACCTGCATGGGGCCGTAAACCTCTGTGCGGTCGAACATGAGGTAGAAGAAGTCCAGGTTATCCAGCGCCGACTCCCACGGCATGTAATCCCTCTCGTCTTTCAGGAACTTGGTGGTGTTGAGGGCCAGTGTGGTCGGGATGATCTTCGCTCTAAAGAGATTCAACATCACAAAGTCTTCTTCAGGTCTAAATGACTGGTTTAGGTTTTCATTAGACACTCCTAACTTCTCATAGCCTGTCGTATCCAGACTCACTTCTTAGTTCTACATTTCTACCACATTCTGGGAAACCATAAGACAGGCAGAAACACATCCAGGTATTTGGACTTTATTTGTCAGATGGTGCTTTGGACTGGACTTGGACAGAGGATGATAAACACCCCAACTTTTCAACAACTTTGTGGGTGAGGGAAGGTGGGCTGACCTCCAGGGTAAACCTCCACAAGGAACTTCCTACATTTAGAACTGAAGACTTGGATGAAGACCGACACATCCAGCTGTCTTAGTGTCAGCTTGGTTTATTTTGGACGTACAGGAACAGGTCCAGAGCTTCTGTTCAGTTTATTTAGTCCAGTCTTACCTTGCCAGGTTGAAGGCGTCGTCCACCAGCTGAGCTCTGTTGATCACTGGAATCGCCTTACAAAAAAACAGATCAACAAATCTCAGAAACATCCAAAAAACAAAACAAAAACAAATCTAGAAACACAACAATGAGTTTGTCTCAAAGTGTTCAGCTCTGAATGACTGGTGGAGAGTTTAGGATTAAACAGTTTAAGAAACTCATGGTGGTAAATGCCCCTACATTCTGCTACAAAATATTCTGAAGGCAAGTGTAAAGCATAGTCTGTATACATAGGCGCCGGAACCGTGGGTGCTCCGGTGCTCGAGCACCCACGGAAAATACTGAGCACCCACGTGTGCCAGACCAAGACAGGTGGCATTGATTCTTAATTTCCCACGAAGCTGATCGCGTTTAGTTCAACCTTTCATCTCCAATCCTATCTGTATTTTTGAAGAGTGGGCTGTCCTGAAAAATAGCCTACTTTATGGCTTTAGTATCGAGTCTATGCGTGTGTGTTCGTGTCGGCCGCTGTCCATTTGCTAAGGTTCTGAAATGCGAAACGGCTGTTTTTTTGTTAAAGGGCGTGCGCTCATGAGCACCCACAGAGGAAAACATAAATCGGCGCCTATGTCTGTATATAAATATGGACACCACGTCTCCTCTTCCTCTCATTGGTCAAACTGACTCTATGTTCCCGGGGATACGGGCGGCGCCATCTTGTGAGTTTGGATCCAGAGTCTGATCAGTACGGTCTGAGGGCGGAGCCACGTGGAGCCGTGATATTGATGCCCCGCCCACACTTCCTCCAGACTCACTCATGTTTTAGTTTCATTAATACTACGCTCTGCTCTACCTCCACCTGGTACAAGGAGATGATGGATTATACACTGGACTTACTTATTCTACAATCACTTTATGGAGCGGTTGTCATGGCAACTGGTTGTCACCATTATGTCACATCCTGTTTCAATTCAATTTCAATTTTCAATTCAATTCAATTTCAATTTTCAATAGCGTCAAATAATAGCGTCAAATAACTAAAACAAAACTTATCCAAAAGATTGACTCTTGAACATTCACCAACATTATATTAACTACCTAAAATGACAGAAACCATCCTTGAAAAAAAATATATTTGATGTGTATTTTAGGGTTTTAGTTTGTCCCAAGTCCCGCCCACTAACATGGAGGGGGTGGAGCTTATGACCTATACTGCAGCCAGCCACCAGGGGGAGCTCTACTTGGTTTGGCTTAACTTTAACAGAGCTGTTCTGCCTTCATCGTCATACTGTCTATGGTTCAGACGAGCTCGTCTTTGTCTCATCCTTGAAGCCTGTTTGTGATCAGAGTCGTCTTACTGTGTGGTTGGTCTGTAGAGTCGTCAGCAGCTTGTTCCAGTTGTTCATGTCGTAGTTGACTCTGTAGTAACCGACCACGTTGAGGTTGGCCAACAGCCAGTCACTCCCTGAAGTCTTCATCGCATTCATGGTGGCTACAGACGACACAGAGATTATTTACAGCTGGAGTCAGACGTTTAGGTTGAAGACATTCAAACTGACCATTTAACTGCTTCAGGTCAGGACATCTACTTTATGCTTTACAAAAATCATTTCACGCCCCAGAACAACAGACTCCAAAAGCTGAACTGTCTGTATCTCTGTATGAATTTACAACATCTGTCTGAACATCTGTCTCCAAGAACACCTTTAGTCTCTGGACGTTAGTGGATCATCAGAGAACCACTGACTAGAGACAAGATCAGAGCAGGTTCCTCCAGGTCCAGGTGAGTATCAGGTCATTAACAGACTCTAGTCATGTGACTTCAGGTGTTCCTATTAAACATTATGGTGGTTTGAGTCCACATGAGTCTCTGCTAGCAAAATAATCAACACTTTCCCAATTAAAACCAAACTTTCTTGGAAGTATTCTGTGAGTTATTGACCAGTAGAAACAGTTTCCTTTTAAGGAAATATTTAGAAAAGTTTATCTGAAAATGTGAGGAAACTAAAACGTTAGATGTATTTCTCTGTTACATGTTAATCTCTTGTAAGTGAAAGCTGTTTTCTTTAAGGCTCAGTGATCATGTCAATAAATCTGACTCATCCTGCAGCCACGATAAGAAAGTGGTGGCATCATCTTACTGGTTTTGGTCTCCAGCCACGTTGGCTGCTGGACCAGTCCGTTCTTCATCCACTTGATTGGAACGATCCATTCATAGCTGCAACAGACACACGAGTAGTTCTTGTTCTTTACCCAGATTTTTATGAAACGATATCAAATGAAGGTTAGATTAAAGGATGGAGGGTAAATACTTGTAGGTTGATGGAGTGGTGACCACAGAGTCTGGATCCAGCAGGAAGTGTTTCTGGGATACTTCCCCGGTCTGGGTGTTGATGGTGACCACAGGGAAGCCCATCTGCAGCACCCAGGTGTTCATGATGTCATGGAGTTTCTTAGGAAGAGCTGTTTTGTTGGCTTCCACGGCCTGAGGAGACAAACAGAAACCATCAGTCTGCTGTCCCACTAACTAAACACCGCGATACCAGAGTAAAACCAGATCTGAGGTCAATAAACCGAGCTGAAACAAGGACTGATGGATGGAAGGAGGTGGAGGAGGAGGTAGAGGAGGAGGTGAAGGAGGAGGTGGAGGAGGAGGAAGAGGAGGAGTTAAAGGAGGAGGTGGAGGAGGAGGTGAAGGAGGAGGTGGAGGAGGAGGAGGAAGAGGAGGAGTTAAAGGAGGAGGTGGAGGAGGAGGAAGAGGAGGAGTTAAAGGAGGAGGTGGAGGAGGAGGTGAAGGAACAATCAGCCTGTAAATGTTTATTCTGGTTTAGACTGAGGCTTTAAATCAGCTGGATGTGTAAACGTTAGCGTACCATCTGCAGGTGATCCCAGAGGTCGGTGTAGACGGCGTTCCCAAACCTGAACGTATCCAGGTAGCTCTGCAGGAACAGAGAACACAGAGAATGAAGAACAATTAATGAATTAACATCTGAAATTATAGCTGTGGACACACTGACTACAGCTGAAGAGTCTCAGGTTGTGAATTAAATGACATTAAATGTAATTTTAAATGTAATTAACAGATAAAAGGAGAGTCTTTCTTTATATTGAGAATCAAGAACAGTTTTAATTTTTTTATCAGAAGCCAGTCTGTACATCTGAACCGATATCTACTCTCAGTCTGGTCATCACACAGATGTGATGATGAGGTAAATGTGTCGGGTTTTTACCTTGAGTCCCATCGTGAAGACGTCTTCAGTCAGGAAGTCTGACAGCATCCTGAGGACGGACGCTCCCTGAGGACACGGTTAAAGGTCAGATCATAATGAACATATCAAAGGTGGAATACGAGGAGAAATAATGACGTTTATGTTCTGATGTTCAAGATAAAAATAAATATAATGTGAGTGGTAAGATCAGCAAAGGTTTTATGAATTTAAAGTTCCTCTGTAAAGCTTCAGTGTGACGACTAATAATCTAAACACAAATATAAGGGATGTAGATAACACAATAAATCACTTCATGTTAACTTGTTTTTATAAATTAAAATATATTAAAAATAGTCATGTTGGCTCCTGGGTTGTGTCTCTCTGTCTCTCTGTGTCTCTGTGGTCGTCTCTGTCTGAGGCCGTCATCCGTCCACATGGATGTGTCCTGGTGTTGTTACCTGGCCAGGTGAGCGTGTGCTTACCTTGCTGTATGAGATGGCGTCGAACAGCTCGCTGATCTGCGCCGGCTTCTGGATGTCGTCTTCTTTAGAGGACAACGGGTGAGACGAGGCCAGGGCGTCCACGGCAAACACTCTGTGGACGTCGTTGAGGACGATGAGGTCCGCCTGTAGAGGGACAAAGGACACGGAGAAAAGGTCAAAGGTTCAAACTTCACCAAACATAACTTGCACCGACGTGTGAGGCCACGGGGCGGTGGACGGGTTCGTACCACGTTCCAGTCCGGTTCAGCTTCGTTGGCTCCGAGATACTCGACGTAGGAGGCAAAGCCTTCGTTGAGCCACAGGTCGTTCCACCACCTCAGGGTCACCAGGTTACCGAACCACTGCAAGGACAGCATGGAGGACAGGTGTGAGGGACAAGACAGAGACACAGAGAGACACTGTTCACATCAACACAGCCTCAGGTTTTTATCAAGAGGAGCAAACTACATTCATCCATTCATCTTCTGTAACCTCTTGACCTGTGAAGGGTCATGGGGGGCTGGAGCCTATCCCAGCTGTCATTGGTCTAGAGGGGGGGTCCACCCTGGACAGGTCTCCAGTCTATCCCAGCTGTCATTGGTCTAGAGGGGGGGTCCACCCTGGACAGGTCTCCAGTCTATCCCAGCTGTCATTGGTCTAGAGGGGGGGTCCACCCTGGACAGGTCTCCAGTCTATCCCAGCTGTCATTGGTCTAGAGGGGGGGTCCACCCTGGACAGGTCTCCAGTCTATCACAGGGCTAACACAGAGAGACACTCACACCTACGGCCAATTTAGAATCACCAATGAACCTAACCAGCATGTCTTTGGACGGTGGGAGGAAGCTGGAGAACCTGGAGAGAACCCACGCAGACACAGGGAGAACATGCAGACTACACACAGAAAGGAACCAGTGGGCCTGGATTAGAACCCAGAACCTTCTGGCTGGGAGGCATCAGTGATGACCACCTCTCCACTGTGACGCACAAACTACATGTGACCATTTAATCTTTGGTTAACACTTTAGTGACATCTAGTGGTGAGACTACAGACTGCAGGCAACTAAAGACCCTGCATGTCTAAAGCCGGGCATACACTGTGCGATTGTCGGCTCATTTTGAGACGATTTGCCACTTGTGCGACTATTTTTTTGAATCGGGCTGAATTTCGGCTCAATCGCGTGTCGTGCTTCGTGCAGTATACGTGGGGTAACGAGGACAGATTAACACCTCACGACGACCTCCCGATCACAAATCGTGTGCTTGCAAGAAAATCAAACTTGTTTGAAATCCTGGTCGCTCCTCGTGAAGGTATCACACAATGGAAGCAGCGCCACGAGCCGATTTGCCTCAACCTCTCGCACAGAGCATGCGCGATCGCTGAAGTTACGTCTAAACAACTTCGATGTGCGTCTCCCACTTCCGGGTTCCTCTTCTTCTTCTACTTCTTTTTGCCGTTGCCGTTCCGGATACAAAAGTCAGACGTGTGGTATATGGACGTACAGTGTGAGCAGTCAAGTCGCATCAGAGCATCAGGCCGTATAGTGTGAGAACATGATTTGTAGGCCTTGAACTTTTGAACTCAGCGAACTAGTCGTGCAGTTTGAGATGGAGCTGAATCAAAGGATTTAAAATATCTTACAGTGTATGCCCGGCCTTGGAGGAGGAGGTAAAGGAGGAGTTAGAGGAGGAGGTAAAGGAGGAGTCATCACCATGTGAGCCAGCTCGTGGGCGATGATGGTGGCGATCCTCTCCTTGTTGGAGTTGGAGGAGAAGCGCTCGTCGTAGAGGAGAGCCGTCTCTCTGTAGGTGATCAGACCCCAGTTCTCCATCGCTCCAGCATTAAAGTCTGGGAGAGCAATCTGATCTGAGGAGGAGGAGGAGGAGGACACAACATTAATTATTTATTATTAGAAGGTGTGTGTAGGGTGTATAGAGTCCAGTGATGTGATCTGTTAATGAATGAGGTCAAGTATCTTGTCTCTACATCGTAAAGAGTCAGAGGTCAGAGGTCAGAGGTGATGATAGAAGCATACAGCAAGTGACCAGGACTGCCTTCTTTCACCTGCATAATATCCTCAACTTCAGGAACATCCTGTCTCAGAGTGATGCTGAAAAACTAGCTCATACATTCCTCCTCTCCTCTCTCTTCTCTCTCTCCTCTGTCTCTACCCGTCCGGCCTCAGGCAGATGGTTCCTCCATATGAGCTTAAGGTTCTGCTCAAGGTTTCTTCCTGTTAAAGGGAGTTTGTCCTGCCACCGTCACCTTTAGGCTGGACTTTGTAAAGAGTCTTGAGACCATTTTTTATATAATATAATATTTATATTTTACATAAACTGAATTGAGCTGAATCCCACAGGACGCAAACCTTAACTTCATGTCCAGTTATATTTTCAGCCCTAACTTCCTGGATGAGGCCAGGATCTTCAGCGAGTGGTGGACTTACCAGACTTGGGCAGAGGGTAGCTGGAGTTGAAATACTCCTCAAAGAACTTGAGGATGGGTCCAGTTTTGTTGAGGGCGTACTGTCCTTGGCCGGCGGCGATGGCTGGTTTCCGAGCAAAGATACGGATCTGAACCGGCGCAGAGAATAAAAACACTGCGTCACAGATAGGATTCATCTAAGATGGATGACGTGTTTGTGTGTGATCAGGTACCAGAACTCCATCGATGGTGTTGCTGATGAAGTCGTAGTCGCTGACGATGAACGCCAGCAGGTAGGTGGACATCTTCTCCGTCTGCTCAAAGACAGTCTGCTGCAGCTTCTGGCCGTCGATGGTGACCTCTGTTGTTTCTGTAGAGGAGGTTTGATTTTCAGAGTTTAATTCTGAACTGAATGAGCTTTAACTCCAGATGAATGACAGTGAGCTGAACCTGACCTAGCTCTCTCCCGTTGGACAGCGCCATGGTGTCCGGGTCGTGGATCAGAGTGATGTTAAAATAAGCCTTCATGGCCGGCTCGTCAAAGCAGGGGAACGCCTTCCTGGCGTCGGTCGGCTGCATCTGAGTGGTAGCAACGACCCTGATGAGGAAACACACCATCAGTACACACCATCAACACACACCATCAACACACACCATCAACACACACTATGGAGTCCAACATCATATGACATTATATCCATTTAAAACCATTATCGCTTGCAATCATCTAGTTGTTTATTTCTCGTCTCTTTCTAATCCTTATTTGTCTCTTTGTGTTTCTTTTTTTTTACATTTTAAATATTGAGTCTCTGAGGACTGATGTTAACACTAAACCTACTTTGGGACTCCGTTCTCCACGTATTCGCTCCGGTAGAAGCCTCCCAGGTCGTCGGCCAGCTCTCCGGTGAACTCAGTGTAGAGCTGGTACCTGTGGCCCTTCACCAGTTTCCCATCCAGTTCCAGGACCAGGAACTGGGTCACGGTCTGGAGCCAGGAGGTCTTGATGGCGGGGGCTGTGCCTCCACTGGCGGAGGTGAGTCTCGCCATCTTATCACCATCCAGCTTGGTGTAGTTGAGTTTATTGGAGTGGATGAGAATCAGGTCGGTGTCCTCCACGCACTCAAACTCCACGGTGGATTCACCTGAAGCACAAATAACATCATGAGTCAGAGGAGGAGTTAGAGGAGGAGTTAGAGGAGGAGGAGTTAAAGTAGGAGGAGTTAGAGGAGGAATCAAAGGGGGTTAGAGGAGGAGGAGTTAGGGGAGGAGTCGGGGGGGAGTTAGAGGAGGAAGAGTCACAAACCAAACCTTTCAGTCCCAATAAAAACTAAAAACAGCATCCAGTGATTCAGTTACAGATCAGTTAACAGTTCACATAATGTTTCTGAGCTCAGTCTTTATATTTAGAATCATTAAGATGTTAGATCTGGGCTAAAGCTAACAGCTATAGCTAACAGCTAAAGCTAACAGCTAAAGCTAACCTAGCTGCACTGATTGATGGCTTTGCAGGATGTTGATCCATCATCAGTTCCTTTTTGCTGATGACTGTGACAGTGAAGTTAAATCCTGATGATGTTCATTATCTGCTAATTTAAAGAGATCAGCTCAGGATGAGGATCTAGTAATTTGGTGGAATTAATCCACCAAAAGGTAAAGACATGAACACCGAAAGACGAAGCAGAAACTCCTCAACGTGATCAAATAGAATAAATAAAACAGAAGCTGTTATTAGATTTTAATCTTAGATATTCAGATGGAGCGGATGTGGCTCAGTAGGTAGAGGTACCTCCCTTCACATTTGTTTAATTCTATAAAGTCCATACATATACGTTGGAACAGGAATTGTTGTTTTGGAAACCGTCCTCTCTTAGGTCTTATATTACCTTGTGTATTATTATATAGCACAAAAATGTTGACAGTAGTTTGAGAATCCATATGCAGTAAACACTTTATCATCCATGACAAGGTCACGTCTCAATAAAGCAGCATACTTAAACTGTTTTTAGAAATACACATTTATATTTAATTGTCATAACATGAAATGTATTAATTATATTTATCAACTCAAAATAAATGAGTTTATCCATATTTTAGGACTGCCATGTGCACCTGCGTCTGAAAACCTGTACAATCCGTCCATATAGTCCCCGTCCTCGTCCCCGTCCTCCAGCACAGTTCACTGGTACTGACAGCAGCAACATATCTGCTCCATGGGAAAGTCATCTTTTTGGAAAGTATTCCTGTTTTGAGCTTGTTCAAAATTCACCTAGTTGTCAAATAACTTATATCACCAAAATATGTAAATTCAGCCGTGTCAAGGCTACCTGATTTGAATTTAGCCAAAGTTACCACACTAGATAAGTATTCTGTCCTCTCCACCAACCACAGGAGTGAGTTACTGTGGTATGTCGACCTCGGCTACGACAACAACAACAACAAAGTACGTTTGTAAAAGAATTTAACAGGAAGTGTCCTTGAGCAAGACACTGAAGCCCCAGTGTGTGGCACTAGTGTGTGAATGTGTGTGCGGCACTAGTGTGTGTGTGGCACTAGTGTGTGTGTGGCACTCGCGTGTGAATGTGTGTGTGACTGTGAAGAGAAACAAGTAGATAGATAGATACTTTATTGATCCCGAAGGAAATTCAAGGTAGAAACAACAAGAACATTTACCATGTGATGCTTCTACTGGAGCTCTATTGATTCTGACTGATTATGTCAATGAACAATAAAAGTGTGTGTTGATGCAGAGTAAAAGATTTCAGGCTGAATAAAAAACAAATAATCTATGTTTTATTGCTTGTAAAATAACTGGCGTGTCCTCCAGCTGAGCTACACGTTAAAGACTAATAATCCATCTTTAAGAACTAACTTGAATTCCTGATGCTCTCTGTCTGTTTGTCATTATTTCTGGTCTTTGTTTGTCTCTAAGAGAACTCAGTGCACCACAATAAACAACAATAAACAACAAATTCATCTTTAATCATTAACTTATTTTAACAGCTGAATGTTTTTTTATTGCTGTCATCCATCGATCGTTAAAGATTCTTCCAGTGTGTTTTGGAGTTCTGGACAGATTTGATGCCCTTCATCTAAACACTGAACTCTAACCAGAACCAGGCTGCCTCCGCTATTCAGTGGTTTAATAGCTCCTGATATTTATTCTTTTATTTCTGCTGCAGACTTTCAGATATCTCTCTGACCTGCAGCGTCGTCCAGTCACTGATTAAATCTGAACATGTCTTCAGGATTTCAGGGAGTTAATGAAACGTATGGAGCCGTTAAATGTCATCTATCAGTCAGTATCCTCTGAGAGGAGAAGGATGTAGGAGATGATGAAGTCTTACCGGTGAAGATGAACAGTCCAGTTGTTGGGTCTTTAGTCAGCCGGGGCCACAGGGTGACCTTATAGTGGATGGGCTCCAGGGTCTTGGGCAGCCGGTACTGGTCCCAGGGTTTGTTGGAGGGCGGGGAGGTGGTGACGGTGGGCTTGGACGTCGTCCCTCCATCCGTTGGTGACACAGATTGATTATTGTTTTTGGCCTTTTCCTGCGAGTAAACGACAGACAGAGCGATGATGGTGGCCAGGGCGGCGGCGCCCACGACCACCGCCACTATGCCAGTGGCTTTGCTCATGTAGAAACCTTTCCCCATGGCGTCCAGGCTCTGCTAGAGAGGGTGGAGGGGGGACTGGTATATGTAGCCGAGGGCAACATCACTCCTCCCATCCACTGACTCAGGTCACACATTAACAGTCAGACTGTAAATAGCCACCTCCTCACCTGGAGAACACCTGGAGCACACCTGGAGCACACCTGGAGCACACCTGGAGCACACCTGGAGAAGCCCTGGAAACGTCTGAATAAAACTCCTTCTTTAATCTTTCTTCAGTCTGTAATTTGAACTGATTTAAATAATCTGGTGCTGAGTTTAAAGAACAAGACAGAATGTTTTAATACTTCATGAATTATTTCAGAGTTTTCAGTTTGTGTTTGAAGATGTAAATTCATAAACTGAGCTGAATTAAAAGAGAAATATTTTAAATTTGGATTTTGAAATGTAGTTTACTGAAGTGGGAAATAGTTTATGAATCACTGTCTCTTTATAGTCATTCTATGTTTTGTAGTATTTGTATGTCAGTTTATAATAATCTTTAGTCTCTTTGTAGTATTTTTTGTTTCTTTAAAGTCACTGTATGTCTCTGTAGGATTTCTTGCCTCTTTATTTTCATTTTCTTGGTCTTTTTTCTTCTCTTTCTGGTATCTCTTGCCTCTTTATGGTTATTTTTGTCTCTCATTTTACTTTGTAGGCTTTTTGTTGACTGTGTGTGGTAGATTTTGATTTTAAAATGTCGTGTATAGATGTTTCTCACGGAGTCAAAGTGGGGAAATAAATTTATGAACCACTTCTGTCCTGGCTCTCAATAAATGTTGAACTTGTGTTTCCATCGTTTCCCTCAGTTCTGACCAGTTTCACAGACTGATTCTGCCACCTCCATGCTTCCCTGTGGGGATGCTGGCTCATCACTTCTTTCTAGATGTTATGTGTCGTCCTCACTCAGGGTCGACTCCTCACATGATTTCCAGTTTACTGAGCACATCTTGGAGTCTTTGTCCCATTTCAGTTAATGATCTCACTGAGATTTAGAAACAGCTTTTACAGTCTGAACTTTGTCTCCCTGCACTTTTACCACAGACAGGTCCTAGCTCTTCATGGCTCAGTTTTACCCATTACTTTTGATGTGTTATTGTCGACAGAAACATCTCTGGAACCACAGCAAAGAGTCTGAATACTTTTGTAAACAAGAGATCTCAGTTTTTCGACGGCCAACATTAAAATAAATAAAAAGTAGTAAGGGTGGGTAAGGATAAAAACATAAAAACTAACTTTTGGGATGTTTAAATTGTGAAATACAGACTGAAATAATGTTAGGAAAAGGAAGACCGAAGAATTTTGCAATAAGCAACAATGAGATGAATAAAAAAATACAGATTTGTTCTTTGTATTAAGATAAGACAATCCAGTATTTATCCCACAGGGGGTAGGTTTGCAGGCATTAGATATGAACATTAGATAAGTGCAAATAGAAAATTAAATACAATAATAGAATAGAAGAAGCTGGTTTATCTCAGAGCGATGTGTTCTTTAGTTTAGTAGAAAGCGTAGTTAGACTTTAACAGAGGAGCAGTTTTACATAATCTTACTATTTTATGAACATCACTTTATGATATTGCTGCTGTAACGCAAAGTCATCATGAACAGGAGGATTGTGAAATAATCTTCTTTATCTGCTTACTGCAGATCTCTATCTGGAAATAAAACTCTGCCCTTCCTGTCACTGGAAATAATCAGCAACAACAACAACTGGAAAAATCTATGTACAGTAACTCTAGTCCAGATTGGTTCATGGGTCCTACGATGCCACCTTCCACCAGCAATAGTTTCCTTCATGTCATACTCATGGCAGATCAGAATACCTGGAAAAAGTCCAGATGATGTTGGCCCTGGCTCTGTCAGAAACAATATCTGCCTCGTCACACCCATGAGAACTTTATATTTCATGCCATAGAAGCAGAGAAACTGCAGAACACATTTCATTTTATGTCTTTCCGATTTTTTTTTTTTATTCCCAAAAAAATAACAATCACTGATGCCACAGATCCACCAAAACCTAAAACTTCTATTAATATTCACAGAGGTCACCAGTGTCGTCATTATATTACATTAACTGACAAGTTTTTAAAGATTTAAAGTCAGCTTTGAGTCAAAGCTGAGATAGCTGCCACCGAGGTATGCTAAGCTAGCTACTATTAGCAAGAGTTTAACATTTCTTCTCCATTGTAAACTAGCATCTGCCTTATTTATTTAGCAAGAAACAGAAGACTAGCTGCAGATACCTCCCTCAAGCTAGCTCTCACTGAACAGGCTGTCGTTATAACTTAAACTGTCTTGTCAGTATACTTCTATGACTTCTCTGTGTGTTAGCATCTTTTGATTACTTTAGATATGTAATTAGCTTATTAACTTGTCTTTCTATGAGTTTAGCTGTGTTGACATCATCGTTTTTAGAGACTTTAGCTGTGTACTTAGCCTATTAGCTTGTTGTTCTGAAACTTTACCTGTGCTTCTTTCTATGGCTTTAGCGATGTAATTAGCATGTTAGCTTCTCTATCTGTGTATTTATCTGTGTAGTTAGCTTCTTTTAATGACATTAGCTGCATATTTGGTTTATTAGCTTGTCTGTAGTTCATATTTTCTTATTTATTAAATAAAGAAAGTCAGATAGACTAAAGGCTTTAACTCAATTTTAATAAAATATGTAATCACTAGGGTCCATGCAAACGAAGTTGCAGGATCCCTGTTGATTTTGTTGCAATTTTTCTTCTTCTTCGCTTTTTTCTTTTTCCCTAAAAGCGTCTGCCCAGGACAAACTGCAAAGACCAAAGGCATCAAACCTGGTAACTTGGTAGAAGTCCTATCATGTCACTTTGCCAAGGTGTCAGTACACATGCCTACAGCTAGGTGGCGCTATAATAAGCCAAATTACGTTTTGCCTCATATCTCAAGAACCGTGTGCCCTAGAAACAAAATTCTTCCTCCCTCTGATTCATTATATAGCCCTGGTTCTAATGGACTAGGCCACGCCCATTTCCGCCTGCCATTTTTTTCTGCCATTTTGAAAAAACTGCACATCAAAGCAAAATCAACTCCTCCTAGCCCGTTCATCCAGTTCTCACCAAACTTGGCATGTACCATTTATGGACAAAGATAATAAAAAGTTCTCAAAAGAACTTTATCAGAGTTATTGATTATAACGTTAATGGATAATTCATTTTTATGACATGGCGCAGTATAACTCCAAAGCTAATATTTTGTGAAGTATATACCCAAACTTAATCAAACTTCATATCATTGATAATAATTTGATTCTGTACAAGCACCCCAACTTTTGTGACCCTTGGTCTCTAGGGGGCGCTACACAAGCAACATTTCAATATCTCAAAAACTGCAATAGCTAACTTCATGAATTTGGCATACACAATCTTGTGCCTCTGCGTCCCGCTCGGGGACAACGTCGCCACAGCATGGACCCCTTTATGATCGCTTGCAATCATCTAGTTATGCTTTTTTATTAGGTGGTACCTATACTTATTGAAAAAACTAGATGTATTGTACCACTCAGCCTTGCGTTTCATTACAGGTGCAGCAGCCAGGACTCACCACTGCATTCTGTATGAAACTGTACAATGGTCCTCCCGCTCCCTCAGAAGGAAATTTCATCTATTGATTTTCATTGCCAAAGCTCTAATGGGTAAATTACCCGTCTACATTTCAGATTTACTTTCTTACCATAACAGTGTTTACAGGACAAGGTCGTCAGAAAAGATATTATTAGTTACCCCATCAACAAGAACAGAACTTGGAAAAACAGCTTTCTCATCTTATGCACCAAAAGTCTGGAATGAACTTCAAAACACCCTAAATCTAGAATCACTTCCTCCTTTCAATACTTTTAAAAACCTTTTAAAGTCAACTCTGACAGAACAGTGTAATTGTTTTTAACTAAGTGCCCTTTAATGATGTCTGTATTAGCTTAAGTTAAGTGTAATGTCTTGTCTGTGTTTTAGTATGTATAATGTATGTACAGAGATTTGTGGTGTAGTATGTAACCTTTGTCCTGTCTATATATATATTCTTCTTTGTAACTTTCTGCCGCCAGTCTTGGCCAGGACTCCCTGGGAGAAGAGTTACTGTAACTCAATGGGACTTTTCCTGGTTAAATAAAGGTTAAATAAAAATAAAATAAATAAAACTTCCAGTATTTAGGACCTCTGGGATATCAAAAAAAATAAAAATTAAAAAGAAAAGAATTGACCGTATCTAAAACTGTTATTTTACGTTAACATGGGTTCTTATGGCACAAGTTATTAGTTAATCTGAACATTGTTTTTTGTTACACTTCAGTTTAAGTTTCAGTGAAATACTGTCAGTACAGATAATAATGACTCAGCTTTCTCAAACCACCTGTAGAAAGCTACAGTTAAAAGACCTGATAAATAATTCTATCATGTTTGTGAAACTGATTTTCAACCTCCTGTTCTTCCTGTAATGACCAGGCCGACTAAGTATTCAGCTTTTCATCGTCCTTTCATTCCCTAAGAGACAATAACTGACTGAGAGACAGATGTGGACATCCTGAATATGTGTAAAGGTTTATCTGAAATGACTCCCTGCTAAGAACATCGTGTCCAGATTGTGATTGTTTTATAATTTGGTGTTGAGAAAACGTGATACTGTTTTACAAGAGTCAATAAAACATCCCCTTGGTTATTGTCATATTATCTCTGCAGGACTAATAAAACTCAGGTCAAAGGAAAGACATGAAAGAGTCTATATAGGAGCTGAATTAAAACCTTTATAATGATCACGAGGCTCAGAGATGTATATGTTAATCCTCAACAGACTGATAAGAAACATTTAAACACAGAGTTGGTTCATTTTTAAAGATAAGGAGGGATATACTCGAGGTCCATTTATTATTACTGGACGAGGTTGACAGTTAAAAGACGAGTGGCGGCCTTCAGCTCTACACGCATGAACTTCATCTGTTAAACTAGTTTCTTCTTCTAGAAATGAATAGTGTAAATAATTCAGTTTCATTGAGATGTGATCAGGGCTGTCAACACAAGCTAAACCGGGGAAACAGAAAGAAAGCAGAAGTGCAGTTGTAGTCAAAATGACCCGTAGCAACAAAACTGACAAAAACCTTAAAAATAGAAGAAGAAGAAGAAGAAGAAGAAGGAGGAGGAGGAGGAGGAGGAGGAAGTGAAGTATATTCTCCACTGTACGTCTCCATCGTCTCTGTCCACATTGATTCCATCTTGGTTCATCTTGTTTTTCTACCTCCATGTTTCTGTCCCTCCTGGAAACTCCTCACCTGATGTTGATTTATTAGATGATTAATAAAGGTTACCATGGTTACCACCACACCTCTACTGCTGATCTGAAAACTCTCTCTGATTGGTTAGTCCAGTTTAACCAGTAGAAGTCTCTCAGGTTACTACTGTATGACTACTGTTCCTCTTCTGCCCAAATCCACATTAAGCCCCACCCCCAAACAATCTGATTGGCCCAGCAGATTTTTCAGAGAGACTCCAGATAACCTTTACCACATAAATAATTAGTATGAGAGGAACTTGGTTGGACCTCCAGGCCAGAAAGCTCTTACAGTCCTGGTGTTTCTTCGCCCCTCTAGGAAGAATCAACTTTTGCTGACTAGTGAAAACGACCACAACAAGTAATAAGAGTGAAAAAGTGAATAAATATATATGAACAGTATATAAGATATCATAATAAGATAAATAATGTTGTAAAGATAAGTTTCATTGTGCTGTAAAGTGTCTGTAGGCTACAGTCTCCTTCCAGGTTTGTTCTCTGATCTAGTTTTTGATTTGAATCTTTGCTGCCCCAAAACAACCACTAAATGTTTTGTTTTTTTTCCTCCAGTAAAACATTCAGATTATTCTCTGACAATACAATAACACCTACAGACGTTACAACACAACGGGTCAAAATCCTTCTGCACCTCCCTGGTTTATCTCATTCCTTTCCATAAAGATAAAGCTGGAGTTTATCTAGTTTATGTTGGTTAGTTATCTCTATGGAACCTGGGAGGAACCATCCATAAAGGAAGCAAAACAAGTGTTTGAGAAGATGAACCAAGCTGGAACGATGGAGACGTGGAGACATGTTGGTCGTCTTCTAAGACTCTACACATTCAGGACATTCATGGAGGAGGACATGGAGGAGGACATGGGGGGTGATGATGACGAAGAAAATCCCAGACATCTTCAGCTGTCTGAGGACAAGTCCAAAAATGATCAAAGGCTTGATGATAATGAGTGTTTTTAATGATTTACAACTGATAACAGCTTAGTGACACCCAGGATTCATCTTTTTCTCCTAACTGAACAGAAGCTGATCAGGAAGAGGAGTTTAAAGTAAAAAATCCTACACTTTAATAATGAAATATTTCATATAAGATTGAAATCATGACTTAGACTTAGATAAACTTGACTTTACTCATCCATACCTGCCAACATTGAGCTATGAAAAAGAGGGAGATTTTCTGGAGTAGCGGAAATGTGCTACAACGTAGGTCCCGAAATGACTCTACAGCTTCTTGGAGGCAAATGTGTGTAATTTTAATCGCAATAAAATACAATATACAATTATACATACAATAATAACAGAAAACCTTGCTGTCAAAAATTTCAGTTTTTAAACCACACACTATTAATTGTAACTGAAGAAAATCAAACATATTTCATTTGTGAATTAACTCATCTAAATTGTAGTTTTTCATCTCTTCATGAATCCCCAGTTTGACTTGTCACCAACTGTGTTAAATAAACTAAAGTTCTCATTCTTATTATTAATATAAATGTGTGTACCATTATAATGACTGATTGATTATTTAAATCCAACTTCACGTAAATCTGCAGTATAGTAGATTTTTCCGACAGACGTGAAGGCGGCATGCTGTTTCTGGTCACCATAGCAACAGGACGCCACGCGGCAGCAGTAGACGCAGGTGTTGCGTTCAGAGCTTTTTTTCCCCCTTCTTTTTATTTAAAAAAAAAAAACGTGAATAAATTTAATTTAGTTATATTTTATTAAACCAGTAGCAGACCAGAATGCCTTTGCTCGTGTCAGACTTCTCGTGGACTCAGACGGAGTCCATGATTTACATCAACGTGCCTTTAAAAGGAGCGAAAGCCGCGAAAGTGGACATGGTGTCGACGGACGAGTACCTGAAGGTGAAGTCCGTTCTACTGTCCTCCATTAAAGTAACAGTTAGCGCTCATCCGGGTCACTGAGCTGCCAGGCTCAGGCGTTAGCTTACATCCGGGTCACTGAGTTAAGCTAACAGGGGATTTTTTTTTTTTTAAGTAAGCTAACAGGCGATGTTTGGAAAACATAAAATATCGTTTAAAATACTCACCGTGTTCTGAAGAGATGCTTGAAACCCATGAGGCCTCTTCTATAAATCCTCAATGTGGAAAAAAATATTAAAAAACAGACGTTATTTCTTTAGTAAACTAGCTAGTTTTTAACCAGAGAGCGGCCACCATCTTTGTTTTGCCGGAAATTGAAGATGGAGTTAAAATATTTTTGTATTTAAGTAAACACAGCTTGTTTTTACTCACATTAATAGAAGCAGTTTATTTCTGTTTTTGTTGTGCCTCTAATTACCCCAAGTGTACATGACAGATTCATTAAATCGCCACAGAGACCGATAGTAGTCTGGAGCTGAAATGATCAGAATTGATTAATTGACTGAAACGGCTCCTCAGATCAAGAAATCAATCAGATCTTAACATGTGAGAGTCTTTCCTTCTTGTTCCAACATCTGGATCATGTCTCCAAGTCAACCAGCAGCTGTTGATGGTTCTGATCCAGCGGTAGGTAGAGATCCATTAGAGACAGCAGCTGCTACAATATTCTACTGACCACATGATGGCGCTGCTGATTTACAGACACACAAACTGAGATCAGATCTCAAGTGCTGGCTGGGGACGCATGTGGAGACACATTTAGATTAAGACCAGGTAGATGGACAGGTGAGACCAGGTGAGACCAGGTGGAGACACAGGGACATAGAGATGGACAGGTGAGACCAGGTGAGACCAGGTGTTAATGTTAAGCCTCCAACATGTTGTTTTGTTGTTGTTTTCCTGTGCAGGTTCATTTCCCTCCCTACCTGTTTGAAGCCTTCCTGTCTGAACCCGTCGACGACGACAGAAGCACAGCGAAGATTGGAAATGGAGTCGCAGTCATCAGTTTGCCAAAGAGGACCAACAAAGTGTGGGAGCAGCTCATGATAACTTCAAGTAAGAGCCTCCAGGACGGTTTGTGTTCATTATGACATTTATTCTCTTCCATGTCTGATCCGAGACTCAACAGGAAACCCACCTGTTTCATCTGAACTCGACTAAATAAACTATTTTTGACTTTAAATGATGATTTCATTATGAAAATAGTTGCAGTCACATTTATGAATCATTACAGCTCTAAATGTGACCATCCTATTTCAAATGTTGTATAATTAGTGTTTAACTGGATGATGATTCACTGTCTGGATGTGCTTCCTTTAGTGCCTACAATCATTCATATATTTAATAAACACATTTAAAATGCTTTCTATTTCTAATTAAACTAGATTTATCTAATTTAATAAATCGTGGTTCTTGTAAACATTAAGGTGTTGTAATATCTGAAAGCTTTTGGATAAACCATGACCTGAATAAGCTGCAAACTGGATTCTTTCTTCGTTCAAAGCACCAGACTCTGTTTTTTCTTCAAGTTTAAAGTTTGTGTTTCAGACGATAAAGAAAAGCAGAAGGAGATCAGACAGAGGGCTCTGCGGAGACACCAGGAGAAACTGTCTTCAGGGTCCAGACAAAAGGCCGAGAAGCAGCAGGCCGAGAGGAGGTTCACTCTGGAGACCATGATGAAGGTAACGCCACGAGTGTCCCAGCGTCCCATCAGAGATCTGCTGTGACGTCTCCACACACTGATTATGTTTTACCAAACGTCAGCTGGAAAAGGGGGAAAGAGAGAGCATCCAGAAGATGAAGGACGCCGAGCGAGACAGAACGACGGCCGAGCTGGTGACCTGGCAGCTGAGGCAGAACCAGGAAGTAGAACCAGGAACCAGGAGTGGGAGCCCAAAAGAACAGAGAGGCGAGACAAAGAGGAAGGAGACGGGACCTCCTGTTGGAGGGAGGATGAGCCTGGGTGAGTCAGTCGGTGTGATCAGATCCCTCCAGCGCTGATTGATTTTAACAAACATGTTCCTCAATCAGAGCAAAAAGGAAAAAGTGATGCGAAGAAGAAACAGAGCGAGCTGCCTCCTCCAAGACGCAGTGGAAACATTCAGATCACCTTCACACCACGAGTTTTCCCAACGGCCCTGAGGGAATCCAGAGTACCGGAGGAGGAGGAGGTGAGGCTGCTCTTCATCAACATTCAAATCACAAATGAAAAAAACACTCCCTGTGTTCAGACCTCATATTAACACCTGTCCTCACTGACCTGGTCTCTAGTGTCCAGGTTAAACAGGTCCAGGTGTGAACACTGATCTGGTCTCTAGTGTCCAGGTTAAACAGGTCCAGGTGTGAACACTGATCTGGTCTCTAGAGTCCAGGTTAAACAGGTCCAGGTGTGAACACTGATCTGGTCTCTAGAGTCCAGGTTAAACAGGTCCAGGTGTGAACACTGATCTGGTCTCTAGAGTCCAGGTTAAACAGGTCCAGGTGTGAACACTGATCTGGTCTCTAGTGTCCAGGTTAAACAGGTCCAGGTGTGAACACTGATCTGGTCTCTAGAGTCCAGGTTAAACAGGTCCAGGTGTGAACACTGATCTGGTCTCTAGAGTCCGGGTTAAACAGGTCCAGGTGTGAACACTGATCTGGTCTCTAGAGTCCGGGTTAAACAGGTCCAGGTGTGAACACTGATCTGGTCTCTAGAGTCCAGGTTAAACAGGTCCAGGTGTGAACACTGATCTGGTCTCTAGAGTCCAGGTTAAACAGGTCCAGGTGTGAACACTGATCTGGTCTCTAGAGTCCAGGTTAAACAGGTCCAGGTGTGAACACTGATCTGGTGTCAGTCCACATGTGGAGGTGGTCTGGGACACATGTGACCTCCTTCCTTTGGTAGTGTGAACACACAATGAGTCCTGGGTCACATTAAAGACCACCTACTCAACAGGGCTGATCTGAGGAAGAGGAGTTTAACTCATTCATTCAACCACTAGTAGAAATGATCACATGAATAAGACAAAAGCAGCGTAGGTTTGCTGATTTAAAGGTAGTTCAGGATGAATAGTGCCTAATCACTAGGTTTTATTTTTATTACTTTTAATCAGTAAAGTAGTGGAGGTGTGGAGGTATAAAAGATTCTTGAGATTCAGTATTTCCATATAATCATCTATTGTCTGAAGTTCCCCTTCTTTTCAAACCTCAACAGTTTTCCTCCAGACGTACAGACCGACATTAATATCAGTATATTTTAGACATAGAGTGATTGTCTTGGTTTTCTCTCCAGTGGCTCCAGAAACAAGCTGAAGCCAGACGAGCAGTGAACTCTGACGTGGAGGATCTGAAGGACCTGAAGGAGGAGGAGAGGAACCCTGAGTGGTTGAAGGACAAAGGAGAGTGAGTCAAGGCGACGCTGTTCAACATAACGTCTGGTTCCTGAACCACTCAGTCACTAACTGAACTGATTCCTCCAGTAAATGCTTCGCGGCCGGTGACTACCTGGGAGCAGTGAACGCCTACAGTCTGGCCATCAGGCTCAACAGGAACATCCCAGCACTCTATTCAAACAGAGCCGCCTGTCATCTCAAGTTAAGGAACCTGCACAAGGCCATCGAAGACTCGTCTCAGGTCGGTTCATCTGTGACTCAGTTAATATGTCCATTGTTTCTGTAGGTAGGAACCGATTCTGACCAAGAGTCTAAATGTCAAAGTGGAAGGATGGAAGGAGATCTGGAGAAATAAATGTAGTCCAGAGAAAAACTAAAATCATACAGAACTGAGATCTGATCTCAGTTTGTGTGTCTGTAAATCAGCAGCGCCATCATGTGGTCAGTAGAATATTGTAGCAGCTGCTGTCTCTAATGGATCTCTACCTACCGCTGGATCAGAACCATCAACAGCTGCTTGTTGATGGTTCTGACATTATAAGTTAGGAAGGAAGGAAGGAAGGAAGGAAGCTGATTCAGGTCCCAGTGAAGGTTTCAGGACTGATCATCTGACCGACCTCATGTTCCTCTGCAGGCTCTCCATCTTCTGACTCCTCCAGTTGCCGCCAACGCCGCCGCCAGAGTCCGAGCCAGCGTCCGCCGAGGGTCGGCCTTCTGCCAGCTGCAGCTCTACGCTGAAGGTCTGCTGCTAGAACTGATGTGAACAAGGACCGAACAGGTGACCAGAGTCAGCTGACCTCTACCTGTGTGTTTTCAGGGCTTCAGGATTACCAGGCAGCTCTGAAGATCCAACCAGACAACGAGGCTCTGCAGGAGGACGCTCAGAGGATCAGGGACATGGTTCAAGGCTCAAACGGTCCAGACATGATCTAACACACCTGTGGATGGTCCGGTCTAAACAAAGCTCCTAAATCATTTTACATGTGGATAATTAAATGTCTCTGACCTTCAGCGTTCTCTGACCTTAAATAAATCACCTCTGTTTTTAATTTATTGATCCATCTGTCATTTGTCTGCTGCGTTTCTGGGCCGCGTTTAAAGATTAATTATCACAGAATATTCAGTTTACTGTGACGAGACAAGAAGGAGCTCAGAGGGGTTAACGTCCTGAGGGTTAGACCTGGTCCAGGTTTAACTTTCAGACTGAATCACAGTTTAAATCAAGTTGTTAAAACCGAGCTACGCAGAAAAACCAGGAGTGAGTCATGTCAGGACAGAGAGAGAGTAGGCTAACACACCAACACATGTTAGCTTTTAGCTCCTGACAGGTGTCAGGTGTGACTCTTCTGACTCCGCCTCACTGCCCTTATTTGGAAGGTCCTGACTCAAACCAGAGGAGATGATGTCGGCCCCGTCCTGCAGCTCAGTGGCTAAATCTGTTCTAGAAACCAGTGAAAACAGCTGAAACTGGTTCAGACTCAGACATGTGTTTGGTTTGACCTCTGACCCTGAGCCCAGAATCAGATAGATAGATAGATAGATAGATATGTAAAAGATAGATAAAGAAAATAAAGATGAAATGAATCCAACTTCTCCAGATTTATTTTGAGAAAATATAAACATTACAAATATGTAAGAGAGCGTTTTATACAACATTTAGACATTTGACTCTACAGAGCTAGAGGACATTTAAAGGTCATATTCACATCAACGCTGTACAGAGAAGATCCAGGAGAATCTTAAGAGACCGTGATCTCCTCGCTGTCTGACTCCGACGCCTCCGACTGTTTGCTGGACTCTGACGGAGAGGACGGGTTCTGGTGAAGACGATGATGATGGTGGTGGTGGTGGTGGTGATGAAGATGGGACTCCTCCTGGCCTCCGGGCCTGGTGCAGTAGGTGCTGCCCACGTCGGTGAGGTCTGGGTGGGGGTTGGTCTTGGTGGGGAGGGTCTGCTGGCGGCAGCCCCCCGTCGACAGCAGCTCCCTCTCTTTGGAGTTCCTCCATTTCATCCGTCGGTTCTGGAACCAGATCTTCACCTGGACAGGAAACAGAAAACTTCAGGAAACATTCCTCCACCAGTTTCTGTCTACGTCACTACCACCTTCATAAAATAAAATATTAATGAATAGAAGCTGTGCAGAGAAGAAGATGCATGTTTCTATTAATAGTTTATAATCTAACCACTGACTGAGACTTTCAGAACATTAAAAACTGAGATTTACTTTTAATAGAATAAATATAGAATAAATATTAATTATCACACAAATTTCATTTATTTATTTATTTTAGTATTAATATTATTATAGATATTTATTTAGATTTTATATATTAAATTTAATATATGCTATATGTATTTATGTTGTATTATATTTATTATACATTACTGTTGATATATTGTATTTTTATAAATATATAATTATTTTACTCATAAATATATATTATGTATAAATATATATGGAAACATTTTAACCATTATTAAATTAATTATTAAATTATTATAGTTTATTTGAATATTACATAAAAGATTAAACATGGTATCTTTAAGTATGTTGATAGTTTAAAATATAATTTTTTAAAGTAAAAATATAAAATGCACAGTGTTCCACAGAAATATGATCTATCGTGTTTTAAACTAAATAAATATTCAATAGTGGAGACTGCTGCAGTGCCTGGATGATCCAGTAGAGGTCAGTGTTTCTCAGCTCAATGATTAGATTGATCAGAGTGAATGAATGAGTGAGTGAATGAATGAATGAATGTTTAGCGCCTGTGAACCTGAGAGTCTTTCAGTCCCAGTTTTCCGGCCAGTTTCTTCCGGTCTGGTTTGCTGATGTATTTCTGTTTCTGGAACGTTCTCTCCAGGGCCTTCCTCTGCAGGTCGGAGAACACGGCCCGCCGCAGCATGCCCCTCCTGGGCTTCCCTCTGGGGGCCAGGGGCCACGAGAAGGTTCCCGGGACAGGAACCACGGAGGAGGAGGAGGAGGCTGGAGGGACGAGACAGAGGGACGTTAGGTCACGTTCGTTTTTTATCGTCGTGTTTCAAACATCAACAGAAGAAAAGCATTTTAGTGTAATACCAACAACGGCCACTAGAGGCTACAGCCACTGACGACATCTCTACATATACCACAGACTCTTTAAAGTTAGCTTGTTCATGCTAAGATAGCAGCTAACATTAGCTTGTTTAGGCTAATGAAATGTCTCTTTATTTGTCTCATATTCTGACTCCAGAGTCTTTTCCTGCTGATGCAGACTTTGACCCAGAGCTCAGACTCCATGTTCACATCTGAAGCTGAAGAGACTAATTTGTCCGGCGGTGGAAACAGAGGCTATGCTAATGAGCCGCTGGGCTAACACTGGTGCTAATGAAGCATGAAGGAGATTTGTATGGGCTGCAGACGCATGGAGGAGCTGATGGACGGAGAGGTTTATTAGAGAGTGATCAGAGCAGAGGTCACTGACACTTTCATTCATTCATCGCTTCCTGAAAACATCCATGCTGCTTTTATCTGATACGAGAACTTAATTAAAAGTTATAGAAGAAGAATAAACTGAGAAACGATCGATAGTTGGTCTTTAAAGGAAACTCTGGATTATAGGACTGAAGTGGATGAATGGATGATGGATGAATGGATGATGGGTGGATGAATTTTTAAAAACGTCACAATGACAACATGAATTCAGACATTTTCATTGAACAGATAAAATCATAATATAATATATTATTATACTTTGATTTTCTTTAAATGAAAACTAAAGGTCTGTATTATTTCATTTTTTATGGATATATAACAGTATAGGGTTTAAACAGTTAAGTTATAGAAATATATACGTCAACAAAAAGTCTGTATATTAATATAAGAAGATAGAAATATAGAATAAACAATTAGATACTCTGAGTATATAAATATATGTCTAATGTAAAGAGATATATGTGTTTATATAGAAGATTAAATAGATGTAGAATATATATCTATCTATAGATAAATATAATTTATTAGGATTTAAAGGATGAATCAGTTTTTCTGTTTGTTTCGAGTTGATCTTCATCAGGAAACATTAACACTGACTTCATACAGAGACTCAGTGGGACCCCTGAAGCCCGGGGCCCCACTGAGAGGCAGAGAAAATGATTACGAGTGAACACATGAGGAAATAAAAGATTTAATCTCCTCTTACCTGAGAAATATGAGGCTCTGATGAACGGATGGAGGCCTCCATCCAAGAACGGCAACGGGAAAGATTTAGTCTGGAGAGTCTGGACTGAAGCAAAGAATCACCAACGTCATCAGCACCATCACAAATATCATCATTAATACCAACAATAATATTAATACCATCAATAATATTAATACCATCAATAATATTAATACCAACAATAATATTAATACTATCATTAATAATACCATCGTTCATCTCATCTTTATGATTATTAATATCACTAATAATCTCCGTCTCTCTTCATTTATTTGTCTTTATTGTTTTATTTCAGATTAAAGTTTAAAGATTTAACTGATAACAAACAGAATGAAAATAATAAAATGTCATTAGATTAAATCACTTTATTAACTCTCATCTAAACTCATCACATCTTTAATAAATAAAATTCAAATGAGAAGAATGATTTAAAAAATCACTTTCAGTTAAAATCAGTTGAACATTGAGACGTTTTTAAAATTTAATACATTTAACTAAATAATTAAAAACATGTTGATGAAATTAATTTATTCATTTATTTAGGAATTTACCTGTAGATGTTTTACTTGTATTAAATGTGATGATGGAATTAAAAATGACTTCTTGTTTCACTCCTGACTATTTTCCTTATGTTATGTCTTTCTATTTATTTTTTTATCTTATTTTATTTCTATTTATTATTATTTTTTTATCTGATCTTGTTTAATTTATATTTCCTTTTAAACCAGTTGTATTTTATTTCTTATTATTTCTTATTTTATTTTAATTATTTTTTTATTTATTTGATCTTATTTTATTTATATTTCCATTTTATCTTAACGTATTTTATTACTATTTCTTTTTAATTTATTTTATTTCTTTCATCTCATCTATATTCTTAATCTAATATCATTATTAATAATTAATCTTGAAACAGTAAATGTCAGTAAATGATTGGTTCACCCACCGCTCCGGGAGGACGGGGCCAGGATGGTACTGACGCCGAACTTGAGGTATGCGGAGTCCGGGCAGGAGGTGCGGGGAGAGCCGGGGCTGCTCTGGAGCGGACACCGGTCCGCGCTGGCTCCGGACGCCCGGGGAGAGGAGCACGGCCCCGGGCTAAGAGGGAGAAAGTCCCTGGGACTCCTGGAAGACAGAGTCCGATGTATGAAGCCGACAGGCTGCAGCCGGAGCAGATCCTCCACCAGGAAGCCGGAGGGCAGCGACCGGTTCATGGGAGACGAGAGAGCCGCGGGGGGACGCAGGAAGCCCGGGTAGAGAGGAGGCGGCAGAGCGCTGCATGGGAACATCATGACTGGAAGGATGGAGGAACCTGAAGGCACCACCACTCTGAGACTGAGACCCTGGAGGAGGGATTTTATAGAGGGGAGAGGTACAACCCCCCCACTGCCCCCCCACTGCCCCTTATAACACACACTACATACAACACACACACACAATACACACTTTTCAAAATAAAGTTCATCTGAGTTTCACTTTTTAAAGTTTACACAAGTTTATAATTTAAAACATTTAAACTTTTCTAATTTTATCATGAACGAGTCATAAAACTGATGATTAACAAATGATTCATATTATTTATATTTCAACATGTTTCAATCAACAGTAAAAACTATAATCATGACAATTATTAATAATTATTAATGATCACAGAAACTAATCTGATGGATTAACTCTAATATGCTGCATCATTAATATTATTAGTTTTAATACATTTTTAATTAAACTTTTTGTTCATTTATCTCCTTCCTCCATCACTGACCTTCATCCTCCTCCTCCTCCTCCTCAGTACCGTCAGCAGGTCGAGGGGCTAATGGGGGGGTGATGGGGGGTGATGGGGGGGGTCCCAGTAAAGAGTGAGGGTCTTAGAGTCAGCTTTGTTCTGTGGCCTTTGATCAGAGATCAGCTGAAAGTCTCATGTTGACTCGAACGAGTGTGAGAGAAGTTCAGAAAAACAGAACTCCCATTGTCCCTGAATGCATCAGAGTGTCTGATCTTCTCCAGGGGTCCTTGAACTAATCACGTCATTTACATGTGGTTTATACTGTAGAGAATTTAAATGTTCATTTAAATATTATTTATATCTAGTTTTGTTTAAATGTCATTTATAATCCTATCATGGAGCAGGACGACCTCAGATAAATGTAGATCAGTGAAACCAGAGTCCAACATGGAGATCTGGACTAAAATCAATCAGATCTTAACATGTGAGAGTCTTTCCATCTTGTTCCAACATCTGGATCATGTCTCCAAGTCACCAAGCAGCTGTTGATGGTTCTGATCCAGCGGTAGGTAGAGATCCATTAGAGACAGCAGCTGCTACAATATTCTACTGACCACATGATGGCGCTGCTCATTTACAGACACACAAACTGAGATCAGATCTCAAGTGCTGGCTGGGGACGCATGTGGAGACACATTTAGATTAAGACCAGGTGGAGACACAGGTGAGACCAGGTGAGACCAGGTGTTAAAGGTCTGAACATGTTTCTACTGGAACCTCAGAACTCAGTGATGGATAAAGTTTTATTTGTCCAGTGAAGTCCATGCTAACTTTATCTAGGTCTTGTTTTCAGTCTCGTTTTAATTGGACCTGTGTTTGATGACGTCGTTGTTCTTCAGCAGCTGTTTGTCTTTGAGGAACATCTGTTTTCAGACGTTTTAATCAAACCAAATGTAGAGAACTCCTCGGTCTGGAGGCATCACGGTGAAACGATCATTAAATCTGCAGCAGCAGTGGCAGTGGCGGTGGCGGTCCCGCCGGGAAACTTGACACCTTAACCAAAAGCCCCGTTGTGAAAGAGAGAAAGTGTTGCATTCAGAGCATTTTATTCCTTCAGAAAATCCCTCTATTGTACTGAAGTGGAGCAGATGGTTCTCAGGGAGGGAACACGGGCATGGAACTAATTTCTCCTCCTGGTCCGAGGGGCTCGACCGGCCTGCTGCTCGGTTCTTAACCAGCACAACAGCTGTCGGTGAATTAAACACCAGTTAAGACTCATTTCAAAGCTATTAGCCTCTTGAAGTCTTAAACATGGAGCAAAGTGATTACACATGCAAAGACGGGAAAACAACCAATAACTAGTTAAGACTCCAGATGAACTGGAAGTGAAGGTGAAGACAACCGGCTCTGTGTTCACACTGACGTCCCAGATAAGTCCTCAGTGGTCACAAGAACCAGAACCAGAACCAGATAATTAACTGACCATTATTTAGAATGACTTCTCTAGTGTACCTAATGATCTGGCCAGTGTGTGTATATTCCTCCTACTCTTGTTTAGTTAAATGAAGGATGTGAATGTTTGTGTCAGATTAGAGACGAGCGTTAAAACCAAATTAACTTTCAGATCAGTTCACTGTGTCGGTGACGATGAAGCTGCTCAGAGAAAAGGTTCAGACCTGAACCAGGTCACGCCTAATCTAGAACCTGAACCTGATTCTGCTCCAGCACAGATCTGACGGGCCAATCAGATCGTGTGGGAGGGGCTTAATGTGGTGATGGACAGAAGGGGAACAGTACTGAAACACATCATCTACAAAATATATGTGGTCCAAGAAAAAGACTTTAATGGAACAACAGTTAACAGTTATCACAAATACTAGCTTCCTAGCTTCTCAGCCTCCCAGCTAACAATAGCCTTTTCCTAGCTTCCTAGCCTCGTAGCCAACAGTAGCTCGTCCTAGCTTAGCATCCCAGCTAACAGTAGCTCTTCCAAGCTTCCTAGTCTCCTAGCTAATAATAGCTAGCCTGCCAGCTAACAATAACTCTTCCTAGCTTCCTGGCCTCTCCACTAACAGTAGGTCTTCCTAGCCTCATAGCTAATAGTAGCTCTTCCAAGCTTCTTAGCATCGTAGCTAACAGTAGCTCTTCCTAGCCTCGTAGCTAATAGTAGCTCTTCCTAGCGTCATAGCTAACAGTAGCTCTTCCTAGCCTCGTAGCTAACCGTAGCTCTTCCTGGCTTAGCCTCCGGTAGATCTGATTTGTTGCCTCCTCAGTCCGAAGCGGCTGCAGCAACAGGTTGCTGTGAGCACTGGGTCACTTTCTGTTTCTGGGCGCTGACAGAACTCGACCTGACAACCGGATCGGTCCCCCTCCCCGTTTCCCCGGCAGTGCTTGGCTTGTGTTCGGGCCCCCGGAGCCCATTTTAACCACAGGCATTTACAAGCTCCCCTCTAAACAACCTGCCAGGTGCTTTAAGCCTCCCGCTGAAGGGCCGCAGAACGTTATGAGGCTCCGATACGATTAGAGCAGAATGGGCCCTGAATGGAAGAATGGAAGCTGTGATAATGGGGGAGATTGTTAGCACAGCGATGTGCCGCTCTGAGCCCCCGTGACCAATCTACAACTAATGAGCATTCAATGAGCGTGCTCTGTGTCACCAGTGTCCCGAGGCTGTGATGGGACACCGAGCCGAGCCATTTCTCATATTTGTCAGCAACACGGGCTAATCGCTTCGGTCAAGTTTTACTTTTATTGTAGGAATCCAACAAGCCGAGGACGTTCTCACACTCTCACACGGCCTGATGAAAATTCATGGGGTCGCTGGGCGGCGAGGATCCGACAGTGAGACGTTCACGTCAGCGTCCACATCCTTACCTGGAATGAATCAGAACAGCTTCACGGGACATTTAACGGGATTGTTGTCAGTTTATTTGTAAGAAGTTAAAGTACATCACGGCCTGTTCACTAGTTCTGTCTGTAGTTTATGGATCAGGTCAGAGCTCCGTGATTAAAAGACTGAGAGTCTACTGGATGAAATGGAATCAGAAGAATCACAGGTTCTAGAAAGTTTAACTGTGTCTATGAAGAACCAACAATTATTATTTTCATTATCAAGACATCTGATCAGATTTAAGGTTCATGGTGTTTATGGTGTAACATGTTAGTTATTATTAGTCTTAATGGAACATGAAGGGCTTAGCATGAATGCTCCAAGTGGACCTGGAGATAGATAGATAGATAGATACTTTACTCATTTATATACAAGGACAATAAACTGATATGATACTGATACTCTGATCTGAAATCAAGATATTCAGTGTTTGTTGTCACAACTCAAACAAATATGATCTAGTAGGGTTAGGGTAGCCAACTATCTTGCCAGCTAACAGCAGCTCTTCTTAGCCTGCAAGCTAATGGTAGCTCCTTCTAGCTTCCTAGCTAATAGTCGCTCTTCCTAGCTTCCCAACTTTGTAGCTAATAGTAGCTCCTCCTAGCTTCGTAGCTTATAAGCTAGCAGTAGCTCTTCCTAGCATCCTAGCCTTGTAGTTAATAGTAGCTCTTCATAGCTTCCTAGCTTCCTAGCCAATAGTAGCTCTCCGTAGCTTCCTAGCCTCCCAGCTAACAGTAGCCCTTCCTAGCTTCCTAGCCTTGTAACTAATAGTAGCCCTTCCCAGCTTCCTAACCTCCCAGCTAACAGTAGGTCTTCTTAGCCTCCTAGCTAATAGTAGCTCCTCCTAGCTTCGTAGCTAATAGTAGCCCTTCCTAGCTTGCTAGCTACATAGCTAATAGTAACTTTTCTTAGCTTCCTAGCCTTGGAGCTAATAGTAGCCCTTCCTAGCTTCCTAGCCTTGTAACTAATAGTAGCCCTTCCCAGCTTCCTAACCTCCCAGCTAACAGTAGGTCTTCTTAGCCTCCTAGCTAATAGTAGCTCCTCCTAGCTTCGTAGCTAATAGTAGCCCTTCCTAGCTTGCTAGCTTCATAGCTAATAGTAGCTCCTCGTAGCTTCCTAGCCTATAAACTAACAGTAGCGCTTCCTAGCTTCCTAGCCTTGTAGCTAATAGTAGCTCTTCATAGCTTCCTAGCTAATAGTAGTTCCTCCTAACTTCTTAACCTCCTAGCTAACAGTACGTCTTCTTAGCCTCTTAGCTAATAGTATCTCTTCCTAGCCTGTAAGCTAACAATGTTGTCCAGGTGGACGTCTCGTGAGGAATAATTAAATCTTTAGATGGATATGCTCCAGTCTTGACTCAGATCATTAATTCTTCTGTTATCAACATTTCAGACTGACAATATTTCCTGTCTTGTCCTTCGTTGCATCTTGTTATATAAGCAGTGATGAGTTTCTGCGACAGCTCGGGCCCTTCGGGTCCTTCACAGGGGATTTGGTTTTAGCCGGGGGCCTTTTTAAGAGAAGCACCTTGTCCAAAGAGCCGTGTTAAGCCGGGCTGATGGGCTGAGCGTAGGGTTGAGGGCCCAGACTCGGAGCTAGCTGAGGTGAACAGGCCGAGGTTAGCGCGAGGCCCGGGGATGAATGCTGCTCGTCTCATTTGTGAAAGCGAGGACGCCAGCGCAGCGCTGCATGGCTAGCAGGTATTGAGGCGGGCCACGCCACATAATTGGATTGAACGCCGGCCACGGTATTTATGTCACTTCTCGTCTTGTCAATCCCATAACAGGCATGGCAACGGCGTGGGGATCTCCCATGGAGACGGGACTTTGCCTCATTCAGGCAGAGTGGAGAGAAAAGAGCCAAGCCTCATTTAATTCACGTTTAATTCTCACTCAAACCGTTTTAAGGGCTCACGCTATTTGCATAACAGGGAAAAAGGGACTCTGCCTTTTGAGTGTTGCTGTGTGTGAGAGAGAGAACAGGAACAGTGTTGTAGTTGAGGGCGTATAGTAGGCTTATATATGCATACGCCGAGGGACAAGCGTTCTCACACGGATCAGCACACACTGAGATTCTGTTGCAGAACATTCATGCGCACCGATGTTTATCTTCACATTCAAATGTGACGGCATTTCTGCAGAGTTAGAGCTGCAGGCCGAACTGTTCCCACACGGAAAATAAGAAAGAGCAACGACGTTCAGTTAAAAAATTTACAATAAGCTTTAAGAAACAATCACCAGAATAAAACTAGACACATGTGGTAGAAACAGCAGGAGCGTTTCAGCCAGCAGGGAAATAATCTTCAGAGAAACATTGACCAAGACCCCGAGACGCCCGCCGAGACGAGGAGCGAGATTAAAGCAGCGAGGGGTTGGAGGTTCAAATCCCCGACTGAGAGAAACCTCGGCTGAGATCAGAAAAGTCACAGCGTCAGAGAAGAAAGTTTAATCAGGACAGAAAGTTTAGATCAAACCGTTTATTCATCTACGTGATAAAAGTTTAACCTCGGCTCCAAGATATGGATCAGCTCCTCAAGACGTGACACCGACACCAGATCAGACGAGACGAGTTTGATCTGACTTGATTTAACTGAGCTGATCCTTAATGATCACTACAGTTTATAAAACACAGCATTTACTGATGGTTCAAAGTCAAACTGTTGTTTGTGGGTTTTTTTATTTAAATCCAGAAACAGAGCTCAGTCTTTTCTTCTGCTGCTTTTTTTTTTTTTTTTTAAACCGACTGATCAGGACAGTCACAGCGTCAGAGAGAAAAGTTTAATCAGGACAACGAATAAAAACATTTATTTATTTATTTGTTGCATCAATGAAATAAAAGAGATTTGAGACAAATTCAGAAAAAATAAAAATAAAAATTCAATGAAACATATTTATTAAGCACTATAGAAGAACTATTCACTCTAAATCATAATATATATAATATATAATATATAATAAATAACACTTTAGAACATATATATATATTTTCATCTCTAACTCAGTTGCACTTTACAGGTTTTTTATTTTCTAAAATGATAACGTGTCCAGGAACAAAACCAGTGAAGAGATTTTCTAATGATTTTAGTAAAAAGATGTTTAATAAAACATTTTTTAAACTTTAGACAAAACTAATTACGTTTTTATTTTTCCTCAAATTAAAAATGAAAATAATTGTTTTGTCTTTATTTAAATATGAACAACAGCAGCTTCTTTTAACAAGTGATGAAGCTAAAATATAAAATAACATTTAAAACTCATTTTCATTTCATTTGGGATGAAACTAAATTAAGATGAATTAACTTTAAGTTCATTTAAGTGGAATTTAAATGAATTCATGTGCTGCCATTTAAAGGTTTTTACTTATTCACTTATTTTTTTTTATTGTATTTTAACTTTATATTTAAAAAAACGTCAATGACATTTTTTTTATTTCTGAGCATTTATCATCTGTTAATGAATCATTGGTTTAGACTTAATGTTCAGTCTCAGATGAGAGGATGAATCCTTAATGATGACGGTGAAGCTGAGGCTCAGACTCCAGTGGACTGAGCTCAGTGACCATATACAGCTGCTGATCACATCTGCTTTCACTACAACATCATGTAGAAAGGATGAAGTCATTACAGGTTGATTCAATAAAGTCAATATTCACATCAATCAGATTATTAACATTAATAAACTAGAAAGACCAGGAAGGCGGCCATTTTGGAAACGGCTGCCAGAAGCTGGTGTTGAGAATCATGAATTTAGGAAAACGTATTAATACACAGAGGTTTAACAGTTCTTTAGTTTTGTGTCTTGAACTGATCTGAACACTTTTAAACTCTTTCTCTTTCTCTTTCTCTTCTAATCAAACTCAGTCTGTTCTGTTCTTTCTTTGAAATGTTCTGTAATGTGCAGCCGACTTGTTGCTTGTGTCTGCAGGACTCAGACGTTGAAAACCATCGCGCTCGGCTTCTTTAAACCTGAGCCGCCCCCCGCCCCCCCTCCCTCTCTCTCGGGACTAATCCTGTGCTTCAACCTTTGATTTTAACTTCATCTTTCTCTCCTGATCCCGCCGTCTGCCCGGCAGAGAGAGAGTGAGGGGATAAAGTGACTAGTCAGCTTCCTGCTGCTTCTCCCTCCTGGTCCTTTGTTGGCCTCGGCCCTTCAGTCTGCCTCTTGGCTCCTACATGAGCACACACTAGTGCACACGGGCACATGTTATGATATGCACGCTCTGCACATGGATATTAGTTGTGTGTGGTTTGATCTGGTTTCCTGGTGCAGTCCATTGTGTCTGGGCAGGAAACAGCTAATCCAGTCAGATCCATCACAGCCAGGGATCTGCTGCTCACATAATCTGACTCTAGGACTCTACCAGAGGCTCCGTCTCCAGCCCACAGACCAAAAATACAAATAAATGAAGCTTTAAACTAAATCAGAGGAGTGGGTCACGCGAGGCCGACTGACGTTCGACAGAAAACAACACGGATTGAAGCGGTTTATGAAGTGATAGTCAGGATAATATAAAAATATACGGATGTTAAAATATCACAATGATAGAAATAGAAATATTAGAACAAAAATAAAACTGGTTTCATTTTATCTGTGTTTGCTCTACTACTAAATCAGTGTGTGTGTGTGTGTGTGTGTGTGTGTGAGCTGGTGAATCTATATCCTCTAGGTGATGATAATAATCACCAAGAGAACCTCTGCAACATCAGGTTGAACAGAAACATCAGAGAAATATCTAAAAACTCCACTAATATGGAATAAATGAATGTCTTTGAAATGATTCCAGTAAGGACTGAGCTCAGTGACCATATACAGCTGCTGATCACATCTGCTTTCACTACAACATCATCACTAGTCTCCCACGTTTAACTCACGTGAAAGGACCCAGAGTCTCCCACCAGTTTGTCTTCTTCCCATCATGCATCCTGGTTCCATGTGTTCCCCAGGTAACAGACACACCTGTCCATCATCAGACCAGACCAGGACCCATCCAGGTCCCTCAGGTCCTCGGCTGTCCCAGACGCTGCCTGTCTCTAAATACATTCATTTTTATTTTTATTTGTCAAACGTTTCATTTTGTGTTTTTAATCAACGTGGTCAACAGCTGTTTTTAAATAAACAGATGAACAAAGTTGGAGTCGTCTTGGTCTTCTTCTTCTACTGAAACAATTCAACACATCTCTGGTTCTCCTTTCTTCTTCACCACCTCCTTCTCCCTTTCCTCCTTCTCAGTATCCTCATCCTCTTTGTCTTCTTCTCCTCCTCCTTGTCCTCATTCGTCCTCTCCTCGTTTTTCTTTTTCTTCTTCATCTTCTTCTTATATTTTCCTCTTATATGTTCTCCTTCTTCTCTTCCCCCTTCCTCTTCTTCTTCCTCTTTCTTCTTTTCTCATCCTCGTTCTTCTTCTCCTTCTGCTCATCAACTCCTTCTTTTCTCCTCTTCCTCCACATTCTCCCTTTTCTCTTTCTTCTCATTCCTCTTACCCCTCCTCCTCTTCCATCTTCTTCTTTTCTTCCTCATTGTTCTCATTTTCCTTCCTCCTCCTCCTCCTCCTCCTCCTCCTGTTCTGTTTCCAGTAGATGTGTTGCTCCTCTTCATCACTGCTTGATGTTCAGATGTAAACACATGTATCTGATCATATCATCTGGTTCCGTCTCCATGGTAACAGCTCATCTCTGATCAGAGTCGTATCCCGTTTCTTCTTCGGTGGTTTTAATGGCGGTATCTTCTTCTTCTTCTTCTCTATTAACCTCGACTCGTTGCCTCTGAACGGAGGCTTTTTATTAGTGGGAGTGTTAACATGAAGATATTCAAACGACTCATTCTGAGTAAAACAAGTCTCCATTGACGGGACCAGCTGAGCATCGTGTCCATTATCACTGAGGACGGACTCAAAAGCACAAATTCAGACCTGCTCCAAGAAAAGGATTTAAAAAAAAAAAGAAACTCAAAACACATTTTCATTTCCTGCCGTTGGTTCTCAGATTATAGTCGCTCTGCTCAGCGGGACGTCTATTCAAGCTACTTCCTGTTTGAGTGTTGGTTGATGGTTTCACAGTCAAACACTCAAACGCACCGTGAGCAGAAGAAAAGAGCAGCCGGAGGATTTCCCCATTCCTTCCATATCAGGGCTCCTTTCAGAGCTGAAAGACTTTCATTCACCTCCATGATCTGCTCTGATCTACTCACAATCAACCATATCTGTCATACATGGCTAGGCCCGAGGCCGGGGGGAGGAGGGGGGAGGATGGGGGAGGAGGGGGGGCAAAGAAATAAAAAGACATGAAACACAAGTCAATTAACAGGGAACGTGTGTGAGATGATCCATGTTTTAGAACGAGCTGTAAAGTCTGTCAGACGTTAAGTTTTCCTTTATTTTATTAATCCATAAGTTTGGTTTTCAGATGTTTAGCAGCTGATGAAGCCGTGACAACCTCAACACAGCGGCCAATCAGATTTTACCCTCGGCTGGTTTCCACGGCGACAGCATCATGTCCTGCTGGTTTCTGGACACTGACTGAAGTTTTATCATCTCAGGAACTTTTACCAAAATCCCATTTTTATCTTTTAACATGTTTTTATTTTGTCTTTTTAACTTTCTAAAATAATAAATCAGTTTCTCAGGATTTTAACCAGAACCAGTAAAACACATAAAACTAAAACTAAAGGGTTTTAGGTTTTAGTGTCTCTTCTTAAAATATATTTGATCTGAAAATCTCTGCTCTTCTTATCTCCTTGTATGTGTTTGTATTCAGTACATCTAATTATACCTTTATTTATCACCTTTTAATAAATAAAAATTACTATCATCACTGTTATATACAAGCATTCACACAGTAGCATGACACGGATACAATTAATAAACGGCAGAAAGCAGAATAAATCATGATAAAAGAGAATAAAATAAGATAAAAAATAAAATAACAGCCCAGAATAAAATGTAATATGTGCTTATTAGAAACACTATAAAGATGAGTAATAAATAACTGAATCAATGAATGAATGAATGAATTACACATATCCGTTCTACCTAAAGTACGTCGTACCAAGACCAGATCAGTCAACAATCATTTCATTTAACTCAGTATTTAACATCTGGAGGAATAAATGATGTGTCTTAAGGCAGCAGGTAGCGCTGACCTGATGGAAGAAGAAGAAAATCATTTCCAAGAAGATGATTGGTTCATCAGACGACATGTTTCTCCCAAAGAGAGTTCAGGTCACACATTTGAATTCCAGTAATTTTAGAGAAGACATTCACAATATTATTTAAACTATTCTGGTCCTTCACTGTTGTATCAGCAGACTAATAAATAAATGAAAAAGTAAGAAGGCTGTCAGTAGGACGCAGCACAAAGTAGAGATCTGGAGACGCCAGAGGAATTAATCCTGAGAAATAAATGAACACGTTCAGCTGAGAATCAAAAACCGTCGTCACATATTTAGAAGAGTTTACGATCTCTACATCCATTTGATGCAGTATTACTGCAGTATAATATGTGAGTACTTCCTACACACACACACACACACACACACACACCACACACACACACACACACACACACACACAGCTGTTGTGTTAGGAAGTCAGTGGTTGGTGGGACACAGGATCTTTAGTTCTGCCTTTTCACAACCAGACAGTAATGCTATCAATTTACCATGGACATTAGCAGCACACACACACACACACACACACACACACTCTCTCTCTCTCTCTCTCTGAGTTAAAGGGTGATTTCATGGGGGTCCGTCCTGAGAAAGGAGTCCAGCTAATGTGTAAATCCCGGCCTCCCTCCCTCCAGGTCCAGGTGCTTCTACGCTCGGCTGCTCGTTAAAGTCAAACTTTAAAGCATCAAACTTTCTCTGCTTTATCTGAGCTGGACCAACACACTTTCATTTATCCCCATAAAAACGAAGGACATCAACAGGTTCTTGTTGCTGCCGTGGTATTAAATCATAGTTTAAGAACTTTAACGTCCACATTAAGAGACTTTAATTATAAATCAGATGATATGAACGCCTCCGTGTAATTTAGTTTTAGTTGATAACACTTTTAAAACTGCTATGTTTGTTATTTCTGTAGAATAAACCTTTTTATTCCTGTTCAGGTTTGGAGGTGGAAAGTTTCCCATCAAGTCTTTTTAATCCAGCCCCCCCCCCCCCCCCCCCCCCCCACTCGTCTCTAATCCCTGAAATAGAGAGAAGATCATGAAACGTCCTCCACTTGTCCATATGTCCCATAGAGCTGCTTTCTCCTCTAATCATCATTCACATCATTTACTTAACATCCTCCCTCCATCCCTCCGTCCCTCCGTCCCTCCCCCCGTCCCTCCGTCCCTCCGTCCTCCATCCAGGTCTTTTTGTGTTCTGATAATTGCAGCTTTTCTCATGACAATCAGAGAACAGGACAGAGTTCAGTCCAACGTGATCAAGTGCATGTCCACGTCCTTTTCTCCAGAGAGTCACATGAAGTTTAGTTAAATCACACTTTAACTCGTTATGAGAAGCTCAGTCTGAGGTCTGAAGGACAAACAGCTTCACTAAACGTCTCACACTTCTTATTTCCACATATGTAACCTAATTAAAATAAATTCACCACAACACGAAGCTCCTCAACACCAAGTAAAACCAAATAAAACCAAATAAAACCAAGTATTATAAATAAAAACATTGAATTCAAAACAGGTAGAATTCATTAAACGTATATTCCAGTATCCAGATATTATAAAGTTAATGTTCATTAAACATTAAACTCAGTGATACAAGACAAGACAGAACATAAAACACTTTTCCAAAGATGAAGGTTGATTTCTAACGTTACTGATCAGTTGATGACTAACGTCTAATTAAAAGACATGAAGCAGATTTTCTGAAACCTTCATTCACATCATGACATTTACCTTTTAATCACATTTTATTGCATTTAAAAATATTTGTGTTGAATCTTTGCAAGCAGGAGACTTTATTTGTTTCCACTTTAATTTGGTAAAAAGTTAAACTGGAATGAAAATTAATTGATTTTTGGTTAAAGATAAAATCAGGAAAATGATTTAGCATCAAAGTTAAAAAAAAACAACTTTAGCGTCGAGGTTTAGCTCACAGTTAACTTCTACAGCCAGTTAGCTTACTGCTAGGTTTATATGTTTAGCTTGTAGTTATCTCCAAGCTAACTTCTGAGTCCTGTTCATAGTTAATCAGACGTCTCAGTTAGCCGACCGCTAGCTTTGTGGTATTGCTAGTTTACCACTAGATAGTTCTGCTTGTTCAAAGTAAACTTCTAGGTAGCTACTGTTAGCTTAGTAATCTCAGAGTTAAATTCTGTTAATGTAGCGTCAGTCCTTGGTCCCCATTAGCTTACAGCTTGCTTTCTATGTACTGAGTTAATCAGTAGGCTACTGCCAGTTAGTGTAAAGTTTGTTTGTTGGTATTGTTAGTTCAACGATAGCATCCTGCTAGCCCAGAATTAGCTTCCATCTACTGTTAGCTGTTATCTTAGGGTAAGATCTAAATCTAAATAGTTCAGAGTTAATCAGTTGTCCTTGTAAGCTTACAGCTAACCTCTTGGTATTATTAGCTTACTGTTAGCTTCTTGGTATTGATAACTTTTGACTAGCTTCTTGTTATTGTCAGCTAACAGCTTCTGGGTAATGTTCTTGGTAATACCGCTAGCTTCTTGGTATTGTTAGCTTAGAGCTAGCTTCTTGTTATTGTTAGATAACAGCTTCTAGGTATTGTCCTTGATAATACAGCTAGCTTCTTGTTATTGTTAGCCTACAGCTAGCTTCTTGTTATTGTTAGTCTACAGCTAGCTTCTTGTTATTGTTAGCCTACAGCTAGCTTTTTGTTATTGTTAGCCTACAGCTAGCTTCTTGTTATTGTTAGCCTACAGCTAGCTTTTTGTTATTGTTAGCCTACAGCTAGCTTCTTGTTATTGTTAGCCTACAGCTAGCTTCTTGGTATGGTTAGCCTACAGCTAGCTTCTTGTTATTGTTAGCCTACAGCTAGCTCATGTGTGTAACGTTCTCAGCTGCGGTTTCTCTCAGTTCTGCTCTCGTCTGTGGTTTGATGAGGTTTTATTATGGAAGCTGTGCTAAGCTACGCTAAGCTACGCTAATCCTCATTATTCCTTTAAGTGTTGCCGCTGCCCTCTGAAGTTCCTCCTTCATCCTCCTCAGCGTAGTGACGTAACGATGCAGAGGAGGAGGGAGTCAGATCTGAGCCAAGTCTTTCTTCCTCTTTGTGTTGAACGACTCTTATTCTGAGAGAATTTAATTAAAACGAACCTCTGCTCTGAGCTCATGGATTAATGTGAGGAGGAGGAGGAGGAGGAGGAGGCTGAGAGCAGAGGAGAGGCTGTTTACACTTAAACCCATTAGCATTCCTCGTTAATCAATTAGTTCATTCATGGCTAATGAAAAGACTAATTAACTCCTGGTCAATGGAGGAGGAGGAGGAGGAGGAGGAGGAGGAGGAAGAGGAGCTGATTCTTCACATTTGATCTAAATAACCTGAACACTAACAGCAGTAATTAAGACATTGTTTGATGTTCGAATCAAATTGACACTGAAAAACTAGTTAATCAGGTTTAAGAGCTTTTATTCTGAAAGGAATAAAACAGGAAGCGGGAAGATAGGAGTTATATGTCTGAAGATGGGACTGTTACTGGAAACAGAGCAGGAGGAGGAGGAGGAGGAGGAGGAGGAGGAGAGGAAGGAGCAGTAGAAACAGATGATAAATAAAAAAGAGAACAAGGAAGAGAAGATGATGAAGAAGGAGAAGACAAAACAGGAAAGAAGGGATGAGGAGGAGAAAGAGGACAAAGAGGGAGGGGAGGAGGAGGAGGAGAAAAGGGAGAACAGGGACAAGGAGGAGAAGAGGAACGAAGAGGACAAGGAGGAAGAGGAGAAGGATTAGAAGAAGAAGGAGGAGGAAGAAGAGGAAAAAAGAGGAGGAGAAACAGGATAAGCAGAAGGAGGAGGAGAAGGAGGAGTAGTAGTATGTTTCTGTCCCTCCTGGAAACTCCTCACCTGATGCTGAGGAGTAAAGGTTACCATGGTTACCAGCATCCATCAGTCGGAGGTTTGTTTGTCTCTTTGCTGGTAACGGTTCTTTCAGTCTCTATAAAGGAGGCGGTGAGGCGAGTGGAGGGTCTCCTCCTTCTCCTCCTTCTCCTCCTTCTCCTACCTGAGAGGAAACACTAACATGGTACCGAGGGGCCGTCAAGTGCAGCAGAGAGGGGCCACAACAAAGGGCCCCCGGGGCTGCAGTGACCCCGAGGAGTCCATCATTCACAGAGAGGTTAGTCCGTCATTCACACTCTGAACAGACTCACGGGGGCAAGACAGGGCAGTTCATCATCACTGAGGGGGAGGAAGGAGGAGGAGGAGGAGGAGGAGGAGGAGGAGGAGGGGGAGGATGAAGGGGGGGGGAGATACTCACTGAGAGTTAAAGCTCAACATCAGGAACAGAAACATGAGACACAACTAGAAAACTTTTCTCTGTGGATTTAAAAACACTCAAAGATGGTGCAGCATTAGCATGTCCCACCTCCTCTCTCCTCCTCCTCTCCTGTCCTCCTCTCGTCTTTTATTGTCTTATAGTGGACATGAGGACAGTCGTCTTCCAGGATAAGTTCACTGACGTCTCTTACTTCCTGTTCTGAGCTGATTTTCTGGTTTCAGCTTCACCTGTCCAGACGTTTGTGTGTCACAAAGAAAAAGCTGAAGAAGAAAAAGAAGGAGTTCCTCCTCCTCCTCCTCCTCTTCCTCATCCTCCTCCTCCTCCTCCTCCTCTCTGTCCAGCTGAATAACCTCTAAAGGTAAATGAGATCGATAACGACCCCACAGCGTCCACACTGAACCTGATCGGACACGCTAGCCCCGAGCTAACGAGCTGTGAGAGTGTGTGTGTGTCCGATGTCACAGCTCTGTGTGGCATCGGACACACACACACACACCCACACACGCACACACACACACACCCACACACACACTCAAATAGAGCCTCAGCCTTGTTTCCTCCACCAGGGGGCAGAGCTTCCTCCATGTCACTTATAAAATGTAGTTTGCATCAGTAGCATTAGCAGCATTAGCAACATTAGCAGCTTTAGCATCACATGCAGCATTAGCATTGAGTATAGAGGTGCAGTATCACCATCAGCCACTAGAGGTCCTTTAAACAGAATCAGAGCTGATGTTTGTTTCTTTGTTAACGAGATCTAACGAAGACTCTGACGTCTTCACCTCCACTTTTCTCCACCTCCATCTTCTTCACCTTCTTCCCTTATTCCTTCATCTTCTTCTCCTCCCTCTCCGTCTCTGATTCCTCCTCCTCCTCCTCCTCCTCCTCCTCCTTCTCCTCTTTCTATTTCGTTTGTTTTGTGTCTCAGATCTTTGGAGCTCTTGTTCCTGATCTCCAGTCGATCAGCCTCTTTCTTTCTTTCTCTCTTTGGTTTCATTGATGAGTGTGATCGAGTTAAAACCTAATCATCAGTTCCCACCACTCCTCTCTCTCTCTTTCTTTCTTTCTTTCTCTACATTAATCTTTTGTGATAACACTTGAGTCTCTGAATACTGACATTGTGTTTTCCACATCAGAATAAACGGTGTTTACAGATGTGAGGGGCCGTGAGGGGCTGTGGGGGGCCGTGAGGGGCCGTGGGGGGGTCAGGGGGGCTTGTTGGGGGGGTCGGGGTGTGTGGTCGAGGCCGTCGAGAGCCCCTTCACTCTCAGGATCAGATTAAAACATTATGTCATGACGAAGGAACTCAGAACCAGCAGCTCCTCTCAGGACCCGGCGGACGTCCCGCTCTGGGTCCTGACCCGCTGTGTGGTCCCGTCAGCTGACCTCAATTTACACTTCACATTCTCCACCAGAGAAAAAAACAGAGACAGAGACAGAACGTTCGACGTGGAACCAGAGCAAAGAGACACCAGTTAGCATCGACCAGGAGTCTGTTTGTTCAAGTTTTTATTAATATTCACTGATTTCTGTGTTTTGTTTCATTTCTATTGGATCAGTCACAACAATAAACTCCTCATGTGTGATAAAGATGACGTTTTTTATTCTGATTAAACAAACACAATATATTTACACTAGACAAAATATTTTTATTCATTTATTTTTAAATCTGAAAATCTCCAAATGTCCTGGTGGAAAAGATTTTCAGAATTATTTGTATTATTTTAATCATTTATTTACATCTTTTTTTAATTAGTTTTACATTAGAAGAGATTTTAATGTGAGTTAATGATGATTGGATTTTAACTAAACTGTTGATTAATTGTCTTAACTGATATAAATATAAAATATAAAACAGAATTATTTAACACATTCAAAGCTCTGGAAAGAGTCTTCAGACAATTTAAATAATTAATGCTGTAGAAATTAAAATGAAAGTTGAATTTAAATACAGGATGTTTATGACACGTCATAGTTTAGTTTTTAATAAATAGTGACAAAGATTTTATAATTTTATAATATAAAACTTTAAAATCCTGAAACTAAACCTGAACCAATCACTGAGTCTCATTAAAGATGAATCTGTTTCAGTGATCAGTATGATGCTCAGATCTTTCCTGGTTCCAACATAAATAAATAAATAAATAAATAAATAAAAATAAATAAAGAGTCAAAGTTGGATTGTTAAAAAAAAACAAGACTTTATTGGCGTTGTCCATGATGGATTATACAAGGAAAGCTGAGACGTGAGACGAGTTAAATACAAAGTTATCTGAACATTGGGCTACAGAACGATGAATGAATTTATTAACACAAACTTTATTTACAGGACAAATAAAAACGAGCCACCAGCGAGCGGCGGCGGCCATCTTGGCTCCACCTGGTCCATGGCTGTTAAATACGTGAAGGAGTTAGAGGAGGAGGAGAACTTTACAAACGGTATGTACACACGACTCCCACACACACACTTCCTCCCCCCTTCAAAATAAAAGCTGGAGTTTTTTTTTTTTTTCTTTTTTTTTTAAAGTGTCACCAGACGGAAAAACTACGGCCCGAATAGTTGAGTCGGTTTACCGTGTTTTATTTATGATAAATGAAACGACGCTGCTCCTCCTCCTCCTGCTCCTGCTCCCTCGCTGCTTTCAGTTATTTTCTAAATCACTGGAGAGAACTCGGCTACAACCTTCTTTATAACAAGGTTTACTGCACCTGAACGCAGCAGGAAAAGAGGAGGATGAGGAGGACGCGTTCCTTCATCACGTTAGGAGGTGATATTTCAGAGTTCCAGCCTGAAACTCTCAAACATCAGCTCAGAAAACTGGATAAATAAAACACTGATCAGCGTTTCATCACCTGCTCTCTTCATTTAATTCAGTTATTTATTTTCTAAATCACTAGAGGAACTCAAGCCTTTATTCCAACACTCTTTCCTGTCCCTGAACGCAGCAGGAGGACGATGACGACGTGGTTAAATGTGTACAGAGACGTGTTGCTATGGTTTCTGGCCTACAATCAGGGTGCGTTTGATGACGAACAGGCACGGTGGGTTTGTCGCTTTATTATTATTATTTTTTTTCTTCTTTTCAGAACACGAACAGAAAACACGAGTGAGTTTTATTTAAAAGACGCAGAGGTTCCTGCTGCCGCCACCGCCACCGCCGCTTCACTGCCGGTTGCTCTTGATGCGCTCCAGACGCTTCTTCAGGTCGTCCAGGTTGGCGGCGGGCGAGGCGGAGCGGGGGTGCGTCGGGGAGTGCGTGTTGTGCTCCTGCTGGTAGAGCTCACGGGACTCTTTGAGCTGCGACAGTTTGCTGTGCAGCATGTCGGTCGACGACGCCACCGACGGCTTCGAGGACAAGAGGGAGGAGATGGAGGGACGCTGCTGAGGCTCGTCCTCGCTGCCGCCCACGCCCTGCTGCTGGAGGAGGAGGAGGGGGAGGAGGGGGAGGAGGGGGAGGAGGGGAGGAGGAGGAGGAGGGGGAGGTTAGCTCTGTTCAGACCTTCATCTCACTCTCACATAAACATCACAGCAGTCAGGAAGCATTTGATGTGGAATCATGAACCACTGAGTTAAACGTTAAAGGAGGCTGAGAAGACATCCAGACACCAGGGGGCGCTGCAGAGTTTAAATGTGGACTCACCCTGGAGGTGTTCTCCAGTCCTTGTCTCTGTCTGAGGATCTTCAGTCTCTCGTAGTAAACGGCTGGTTTCAGTTCTTCGGTGGTTCCGCTCAGACCGGAGTCGACGCCGTGTTGAGGAATCACTGCAAACAAACACAGAGCAGCGTTACCAGGACGTCCTGATCCACCGAGTCGGGACAGAGGTCTCCCGTCCCGTCTCGTACCTGCTGAGGTCTGGATGCGAGCCTTCCCCTCCCTCTCGGACTCGATCATGCGGAGGCCTCGCTCCACGTAGCTCTGGAAGAACTGGGAGGTGTTCTTGAGGAACGGCTCCAGGTCTGCGTCGGAGTATTTCTGTTTGTACTCGTAGAGCTCGGTCAGACCCTGAGGACGGTCACAGGCTCCACGTTAGAAATCAGACCTGTCAGAGACTAGTGGGACGTCTGAGGGTCAACCAACCTCTTTGGTGTTCTCCTTGGAGCCGATCTTCTTGAAGATCTCAGACAGGATGTCGCTGACCTTCGCCTTCGACATGCGGTCGTCCTGACAACGAGACACAACAACAACTACAGCTGAGGTTCAGCTCAACACACTCACGGTCGACTGCAGGGTGTCTCTGTTGTGTGTTGTTGTGTGTCTCTGTGTATCGTTGTGTGTCACTAACCATGCGCTGGCCGCTCTTCTCGTTGCCACGGTCACTCTTCTGTCCCATCAGGTTTCCAGAGTGTTTGACGACTCTCCTCAGATGAGCCTCCAGCTCCGACTCGTTACGGTTCTCTATCATCGACAGGTGGTCCAGGATCTGACGGATCAGTAATACCACCATCAGTACCATCGACAATATGATCAGTAATTTAGAGACCAGAGACCAGAGTCCTAGTGAGGACATTCTGGTCTCTAGAAGATCTGTAGGGGCTGAGCTACCTTGGCCCCTGTGAGCTTGCAGAGCGTGTGCAGCAGGGTCTTCAGGGTCCGATGGGGGACGTCGTTCTTCAGCTGCTTCAGCTTCTCTTTGGGGAAAACCTTCATGAAGTTGTGGACGTCCAGGAGGATCCGGTCCAGGTTGATGCTGTTGATGGTTTCTGGGAGGAAGCGGATTATCCTCCACAGACACTGAGGACACAAAGACAGGAGGGGACGGGGGGGTCAGACTGAGGCTCAGTTCAGATCTGGTTCTGATCCAGAGCCGGGGCGGTCTTACCTTCATGACCAGCTCAGAGAACATGGGAGAACCGGCCGTCGTCACCAAGGTGTCCTGGAGGAGAACCAGCAGAGCACTGCAGAGAGGAGGAGGAAGAGGAGGAAGAGGAGAAGGAGGATGAAGAGTTTAGATACAACCACATCTGGAGAGAGAGGGCCCCAGACTGAAAGCTTTAGGGGCCCCACGGTAGATCTAGCTTTAATGAAATGTTTCAACTGTTTCACCTTTAAACCAACTGGAGGAGGAGGAGGAGAAGATGAGGAAGAAGGGAGGATGAGGAGAAGAAAGGAAGAGAAGAACAAGAGGAAGAAGAAGAGAGGAGGAGGAGGAGGAGAAGAGGAAGAAGGGAGGATGATGAGAAGAAGAGGAAGAAGGGAGGATGATGAGAAGAAGAGGAAGAAGGGAGGATGATGAGGAGAAGGAGGAGGAGGAGAAGAAGGGAGGAGGAGGAGAAGAAGGGAGGAGGAGGAGAAGAAGGGAGGAGGAGGATCTCGTCTAGAAGTAGTTCCCACTCACCTGATCATGTTGGTCTGGTCTGAGTTCTCCAGGACTCTGATCACCAGCAGGTTGACAGACCTGATGACCTGCGTCCCGTCCTCTATGTCCTCCACCCGGCTGTCCAGCATCAGCGTGATCAGACCGTGCATCAGGTCCTTCAACACCCCCATGGACGCCTCCCTGGCCAGAGCCTCCATGGAGAACAGCTGGAGGACAGAAACCAGAGGACCTTCAGGGACACGCCTCCTCGCCGCGTCCCCGTGGAGAAAGTGGGCGGAGACTCACCGACAGCATGTTTCCTATGATGCAGCTGTAGAGCTTGATGATGTCCCTCTTGTCCAGACGCTCGTCGGCCATGTGAGTGCTGTAGATGAGCCTCAGCTGCATGAAGGTGGCGATCAGGAACTGGTCTATGTGTCCAGACATGACCTCGGCCTTGTCCTCCTGACGCAGGACCTCGTCAATCTGGAGGAGAGGGAGGAGGAGGAGGAGGAGGAGAGGGAGGAGGGGGAGAGACCGTCAATGATGGAGGAGGACAAAAAGAAAAGGAGAGGGAGGAGGAAGAGAAGGAGCAGCAGGAGCTCCTCTAGTACAAACATTGACCCTGAACCACGTGATTCTAATCAATGCAGAGAGGAGGAGGAGGAGGAGGAGGAGGAGGAGGAGGAGGAGGAGGCGGCGGCTCATAGACCGACCTGGGCCAGCGCCTGGATGCTGGTGTTGATGTCGCCGCTCGCCACCTGAGAGATGACGAAGTTGATGGTGGAGGCCGTGCTGTTGTGGAGGTCGTCGAAGTGAGGAGACACGGCTCTCATCCTGTTAAAGACAAGATCATCATCATCATCATCATCATCGTCATCATCATCATGGGGGGGTCAGGGTGGGGGGGGGGGGGTGTTGTGGTTACTTGGGCTCTGGGATCATGATGGGCTCCAGCAGCTCGTCCAGCTTGTGTTGGACCAGGTCCGGCAGGTCACACACTCGGCTCTGGTCCATCTCGATCATGTCCAGGTCCAACTGGAACTCCTTGGGGATGGACGGGTGGGAGGACTCGCTGTGCTGGGCGTTCTGGCGGGCTTGGCTGGGCGGGGACAAACAGAGGGGGGCGGAGTTTAGACCGGTGTGCTGTCGATCGGTGCCGCTCTGCTCCTGTCCCGACTGGACCAGCCCAGATTCATCACTTTGATTTAACAACACACTGAATTTTAATTAGAGGAGGAGGAAATAAGATTAAGAGGAAGAGGAGGAGGAGAAGATTGAGAAGAGAAAAATGAGAAGAAAAAGAGGAAGAAGGAGCAGAAGGAACAGGAGGAGCAGAAGGAACTCCTCTTGTACAAACATTGACCCTGAACTCAGTTTAAAGTTTGACTCTAATAAGTTTAAAAGAGTCAAACTTTTCCTGAGGAGGATGTGAACCCAGTCTGAAGAGGAGCTGATGGGCACTGATCTGAAAACAACATGAAGAGGAAGGAGGACAGCCACGAGGACAGCCACGAGGACGACTGGGACTCAGTAACATCTAGAACACGTCCTCATACATCTGCAGCACAAGGTGATGTATTCAGTCTGAATATGAAAACTAAAGTAGGGACAGTTCAGGACGGGGACCACAGGTATGTCCTCAGTAACTCTGGTGTCTTTATGTCCTTCATCATCAGAGACCTGGTTCCTCTGAGGATGAAGCTTCCAGGGTTCAGGTCTAATCTGAGTCTTTGTCTCTAAAATAAATCAGATCTTATCATGTGAGAGTCTTTCCATCTTGCTCCAACATCTGGATCATGTCTCCAAGTCAACCAGCAGCTGTTGATGGTTCTGATCCAGCGGTAGGTAGAGATCCATTAGAGACAGCAGCTGCTACAATATTCTACTGACCACATGATGGCGCTGCTGATTTACAGACACACACACTGACCTTACTTCCTTCTATCCTTCCCCTCCCTTCTTCTTTCCTTCTCTCATTCATCCCATCTTCCTTCTCCTCTTTCACTACTCCTTTTCTCTTCCCTCTTCTTTAAGTAGTCCCCTCTTTCTTTCCTCCCCTTTTCCTTTAATTCCTTCTTTCCTCCCCTCTTCCCTCCCTCCAGGTTGTATTTTAACTGAACCATTAACATCTTAATTAGCGGTGTAGAGCTAATGAATGGAGCTAGCAGACAGTTAACAGGTGAAGCTGCAGAATGAGACTCAACAGAGACAAACATCTGCTCTGACCTACTCTGTTAGTTATTAATGACGTGATCCTAATGTTTGTAGCAGACGACACAACAACATCCACAGACAGACAGGAATGGTTTTAAAGCTGGACATTAGTCTGCTTCTGTTTATTAGTCTCATGAATGACAGCGAGGACGAGGAGCAGGAGGACGAGGAGGAGGACGAGGAGGAGGAGGAGGAGTTGGTACTCACATCCTATATGTGCGATACATTATTCTGCTCCGGAGAGGAAGGCAGGCCGAGCAGAGAGGAGGAAATATCACACAGGAAGAAAGATGAAGGGTTAAGAGACAGACAGACAGACGGACGGACGGACGGACGGAGCTAGCTCTGGTTGCTCTCACAGACTCTTTCCTTTAAAGCAGCAGCTGTGAGAGCAAGACAACATGCGACGAGTCAAGACCAGAAGAGAGGGACAGATTAGTACGAGCAAACGTTCAAACTGACGTGAAATGAATCTGATCATCAACACGGTGGATGTGACACAGAGAAGAGAAGAGGTTGATAGAGACGCTGACATGCTGAGAAGTAACAGACGCTTCATTCCACATTCATGACCTTTCAACCGTTAGAGACGGGTCAAGGTGGAACGGTACAGGACGTTTAATTAAATCATTTCACTGCAGTTTAAAATAAATTAATTATTTCACAAATGCTTCACCAGCCAACCCGACGCCTGAACGGATGACTAATCTGTGTTTGTAAGAACTTTTTAATATCCGGTGTTTATGTTTTCTAATATAGTTCACAGTACCAGGGTCATGTACCGTTACACCTCTAGTTGGTGCCGTTTAACTAAACCGGTCGTCTCCGTTTACTCAGTAAGAATCGTTCTGATTCATCCTCTGGTTACAGACTCAAACACTGATGTATATCTGATGTATTTCACTCAGAGATTAAAGTGTCGCTCATGCAGTGAATTCCTGCTCCTCAGTGTTAAACATCTCATTCTGTGAGTGTCATCTTTTCATTCAGGCAGAGTCAGAGGGCACCTACTTGAGTTTGTTGGGGTCTTCCTGTGCAGGTTTGCGGAGGAAGGTCCCGTTGGGGTTCGCCGGATGCTCCCTCTGAGATCTCTCCGCCGCGCTCGGCTTGGCCGGAGCCGCCGGCGTCTTCTTTGCAGATCGTTTGATTCTCTCCTCCAGCATGCTCATGTCCTTCTCAGACAACTGGACACGAGACAAACAGGATCATTGAATGAAATGTCCATAAAAATATCAGTGCTAAGCTAACCGTCGCTACTAGAGCACTGTATTATGTGTATTGTGTGCAGTACCACCATTAACCCACTAGATGGAGACAAAGGACCATGAATGAAACTGAGTCAAGTCACCATGTGGTGGATAGTTGATGGAGAGTCGTGTGGATAGACTCTAAAGGACCATAAGAGATAATAATATATCTGGCTACCTGTGTTAGCTGAGGCTAGCTGATGCTAGTTGGCTAGCTGGTTAGCTCCAGCTATGTGATGCTTTGACTCAATAGAAAGAGTAGATTCTCTAGTTTCATTCTTTTTACCTAAAGCATTTAAATTAGTAACAGGTCATTTGTTTAAAGCATGCGTCTCTCTTACGTTTCCGATTAGTTTGTAGACCTGATCCCCACAGACGTTGTAGACGGCCACCACCGTGTTGAGGGCAGCGTTGCGGACAGACGTGTCTCTGTCTCCGATGTGGACGGCGATCTCCTTCAGAGACTTGGCTGGAGTCGGCTGGCAGACGTTCATCCCGTAGCCCTCGATCAAACAACCCAACTCCTCCAGACACTCTGAGGAAACCATAGAGACGACGCCGTTAGGAGACCGTCTCCTGACGACCCGCGACCTCAGAGAGCTTCACTTTCTATGAACCCTTTAACTTCTACTCCCATCTGGTGAGCGCACGCACCAAATAACGTCATTACTTTATCAAATAAATAAATAAATAAATAAATATGTGTGCAATTTGAATCGTGGTCTAGTTATATTTCTGGGACGGGTGACTACAAATTAAGCTTTAGCCTTAAGATTATTTGGAGGACGATGCTGGGAATCGACCTACCAGCTCTCTGCTTGGAGTTCTTGGACTTGGTTCCGTCCATGAGGAAAGGGAAGACCTTGGATGCAGGGTAAACTTTACACAGCATGTTCAGGATGGCCCGAACATCTTTGCGGACCACATCCTTTGACTCTCCGACCTGAGGAGGAGGAGGAGGAAGGTGGAGGAGGTCAAATAAAGAAATAAAGGGAGCTTTAAGGCGTCTCATCAGATCACCGTCCCGTGTTCTCACCTTCATTATGAGGTACGGGACGAAGGAGTTGGCCTCGTACTCCGTCAGGTGGTAGTTCTCTCGGTTCAACATGGCAAACAGCAGCTTGAGATACTCCAGCACCTTCATCAGGACCGTGGTGTTGGTGTCAAAGAACCGCAGGGTGAACCACTTCAGGATCAGGTCCAGGCAGCTCAGGGTGGCGTCGCTCTCGCTCTCCAACCGCTGTCAAACACAAACTTCATTATTAAACCAGCCTCAACCTGACACAATGAGATCACACCACATGGCACACATATTCTACAAAGGTTCTAGTAACAATAGAACCAGGCCCACTCTCCATTTGGAGAACCAAAGAACCCAAAGTGTTCCACGTTGGGTTTTTACCTCTTGAAAGGGAATCTGGCTACAAAGTACTACTGATTCCACTACAGGAGGCAACGTACACTCCATGTTGTTCACACATGTAACCAAGATGCCCCCCTCCACCCCTCTCCACCCCCCCTCAGTACAAACAGTTACCTCAATCATGACCCCGATGGCCTTCACATGTCTCTGGAAGTCAAAGTGAAACAACTCGTCCTGCAGCCATTTTGCAAAACAGGTGGACATCTGAGTTTTCAGCTGCTCCAAGTATTCATCTCGAGGCGTGTTGAAGTTCCACTTCAGGATCTGAAACAAGTAGAAAATCAGATGATGCAGCGCCCTCTGCTGTGTAGACGCTGGAAACTACAGCTTACATTTACACCAACCGGCCACTTCATTAGGTACACCAGTGAAAACAGTCCTGCTCTAACTGGTGACAGATGTTGATTCTACTGTGTTTTCATTCTGTAGAACTATTGAACTGACACGTGTTCCTAATATTTTGACATTGCAGTCAGGGGGTTATTCTAAATACCAGAAACACTTCCATAAACACTGAGTTCATTAGTTTTACCTTCAGCTGCTTCTCCTCTTTGATCCTCTGTTCCTTAGCGTTGGGGATGAGGATGAAGATGGGCCCAGACCTATCTTCATCATCCTTCTGGCCTTTGGCTGCAGGTTTCTTACCAGCAGGACCCTGAGAGAGGAGACAACGTCCCAGTGAGAGACAGAAACACTGAACCAGAGTCCTGACGGGGTTTTATTTTAATGTTTGACTGGACGCAAGAGGAGTAAGAGACGGAGCAGGGACAGGAGAGGAGGTGGTGTTAAAGCTGAAAGGATCAGAGTGCAGGTTAACAATCAGAAACACTGAGATCTAACGCACATGCAGTGGAGACCAGAAACCTTCATGTGTCCTTTAACGTCTCTTCAGACCTTTACCATCAACATCCTGATCAGCCTGGTCTCACCTGGTCTCACCTGTCCATCTACCTGGTCTTAATCTAAATGTGTCTCCACATGCGTCCCCAGCCAGCACTTTAGATCTGATCTCAGTTTGTGTGTCTGTAAATCAGCAGCGCCATCATGTGGTCAGTAGAATATTGTAGCAGCTGCTGTCTCTAATGGATCTCTACCTACCACTGGATCAGAACCATCAACAGCTGCTGGTTGACTTGGAGACATGATCCAGATGTTGGAACCAGATGGAAAGACTCTCACATGTTAAGATCTGATTTATTTATGATGTTAGTTATTATAGAGAAGGAAGGAAGGAATGTGTCCCAGACCACCTCCACATGTGGACTGAGACCAGATCAGTGTTCACACCTGGACCTGTTTAACCTGGACACTAGAGACCAGATCAGTGTTCACACCTGGACCTGTTTAACCTGGACTCTAGAGACCAGATCAGTGTTCACACCTGGACCTGTTTAACCTGGACTCTAGAGACCAGATCAGTGAGGATGTTGATGAAGGTCTGAACGAGTCTGTTTCTTCTGTGAACATGCATCACGCTGAGCTTTAGTTCCTCTAATGTTTCACCGTCCAGTGTGTGACTAAGACTCTGCTGCATGTCCGGTGTATTTCATATTAGTGATTAGAGACACAGAATTAGACGGAGCCGGGTCACGGCCCAGAGAAGCTGGACAGGGGTTAACATCTGTCCAGCTGACAAGTGTCCTCTGAGAAACTCTGCCGCTCATGAAGATAAAGACATGCTGGACTGAGTTTCGTCTCGAGGACGTCCTGTTCATCACATCTACCTGTTGACTGCCAGCAGCAGCCTTCCCTTTGCCTGGGGGCTTTTTACTACCATTACAGTCCTTGTCCTTGGAGGGAGGGGGAGGGACAGGTTCCTCGGGAGGGGAGGGAGGCTGGGTGAGTACAGAAACCACATCATGTTTACACTTCATAATAAAATAAGTGGTTTTCATGGAGACAAGAAAACAAACCAACAAAACTAGAAATTAAAATGTACATGGTTGATGTGAATAAAACGGGTCAGACTAGATTTAAACCCAAAACGAGTGGAAAGTTTCAGTCTGGTGTCGCTTCGTTTGGATTTCATTACTTCAAGCAAAGATGTTTAGATTTCTCTATCACAGGGATGTCTAACATAGGGACCGGGGCCCAAAACCAGGCCACCAGAGGATCCAGTCTGGTCCAGAGGATGAATTTGCAAAGTTCCACAAAATGACAGAGAAGACATAAACTGCAAATTTGAAAGTTTAATGCTGAGGCACTGAGAGCCAGAACTAAATTAAAAAGTATTTCATTAAATGTTTAGTTCAGTAAATAAACATTTTCATAATGAAACTGAATGTGGCCTCTGAACTAAATCTAGTTTATCACCTCTGACATAAACGGTTTGATCTGTGGATCTCAAACAGATGACGCCACAATCTCCAGATAATTTCCCCAAATGTCCTCCAAGGTGCCTTCAGTTTTTTTATTCGATCCCACAGAAAGCAGGATTATATCTGTTTATGTATTTATGTGTTTCAGACCAACCCTGTGATCAGCTGATCAGACCGTCCTTATAGAGGACTATCTAACTGATGCAGAGCCGTTCTATTCTCTGTATCATAATGAAATCCAGATGGACAGTTACCAGACTTGTATAAAACCAGGAGAGGATCCAGACTGACGTACCTTCTTTGCAGCCACTCCTCCTCTGACCTTCTTCACTTCAGGTTTACTGTCCACGTCCTCTGCAGCTGGTGCAGACCTGGAGGCTGCAGAGAAAACCAGCAGAGGTCAGTTTATGTGTGTAGCAGCTAATGTCAGTCCAGTCTGAGTTTAGTCCTGAGTGTCTGTAGGTCTGGTTTATGGTTTGATCTGTGCTGTAGATCATGGTCTATCGTTTCAGGACCAACCTGAAGCAGCTCTGCTCGTCTCTCCAGATCCTTTCCCTCCTCCAGCTTTGGCCGGAGCTGCAAGTTTCGCGGGCATCACTGCTCGGGCCTTTTCCAACATGGCTACCACCTGATCCTTGGAGGCCGGCTGGAAGCAGACAGGAAGCAGACAGGAAGTCATGAGTCACTGCCAGCTGTCTGCAATGAAAAGCTTTTAATGGTGCTTCCGTTTCAGTACCTTGAGTTTCCCGGTGGCCTTGTGCATCTTGTCGTAGCCCAGGTGCATCATGAAGGTGGGCAGGGCGTCCTGAGCCTTCTTCCTCACGTCTCCGTTCCTGTCCTCCAGGCAGGCGTACAGCTGAGGGATGCACAGCATCAGGTCTCCAGGTACCGTCCTCAGGCTGGGCAGCTTCTCTGCTAACCAGCCCAGCACCTGGATGATGAGACGGACAAGTTTTATTATAAAGAACCAGGGATTAAGACTGAATATTTTTGGAGACAGTATTTCTCTGTGCATGTGCAAAATCTGGATTAGGTTTAGCCCACGGCGTTTAGTTTAGACCGACAATGAACTGAGCCAATCAGATGATTTAGATACGATGCCTGACTATCAGCTCTTCTATAAATGTGACGGTTTCGTCCTGAAAGGAGACGGTAAAGAGTTTATTTATTGTTGCACCTCCTGTCGTAGGAAGGGATTCTCCCTCTTCAGCTCGTCAGACAGGTCTTCTCCCTCCAGCCAGTCCTTCATCCCGGTCTGCTCCACCCAGGCCTGCAGAGTGGTCAGGGCAGCCGCCCTCACGTTGGGCTGCACAGAGACAGAGACACCAGGTTAGTTTTAGTTTTCTTGTATCTGGGTTGACTCATAAAGGCTTTTCTTTTCTTGTATTTAGCTGCAACAACTCGTCGACATCATCCTTACCTTGCTGTCTCCCAGCACCGTGATAACAGGGAAGCCCAGAGCTTTAACGTGCTGCTTCAGTCCTGGTCCTATGGCCGTAGCCAGCTGCTGCAGGATGGTCAGAGTCTGCTGCACCTGGAGGACGAGGACGATGACGGACGGTTTATTTTAGTTTGAGGAAAAAAATAAATAATCTCTAAAATCTTTCCTGACGTCTTCTGAGACCTCTGCTCCACATCATCAATACTTAACAATCTGATCCTGGTCTGATCTGAGCCTCTGCAGTCACTAGCGTGTCGTAGCTTAGCCTGTTATTACTTTCTACATGATGATCCAGTGAACTCAGATGAGATCCAGCAGCTGTATGTGGTCATTTAGCTCAGTCCTTAATCTCTAAATGAACTGAAACCTTGTGAATCAGTAGTGACGTCCAATGGATCTAAACTATTGAATTAAACATAAATACATTTCTGAACTCTTTTCATGGACGTGTATAAAGACCCTCTGGTGGATAACGTGTGTTCTTCCTCACCAGGATCTTGTTGGAGTCGCAGAGTCGTCCCTTCAGGGCCAGAGGAAGCTCTCCCAGGTTGGCTGTGATGAACTTGGCCTCAGAGATGACGGCTGCAGCCTCGTCCAGACCCTCCTTCCTGATCTTCCAGTTCTTGTCCCCGATCTTAGACACCAGGTCGGACGTGATCTTGTCACTGGGAGAGAGGAGGAGGAGGAGGAGGAGGAGGAGGAGTTAGGATGAAGCATTTCACCATCAAAACAAAACAATTAAAGATATCAGTGAGAAGCCTGAACTAAAACCTGGAGTCAAACCGTCTCACAGATTCTTCTTCTTGAAATCAGTCGTCCCAGACTAAGTTTGTTACCTGATGTCTGTCCGAGGCAGTAGATCCATGATGTCTTGTCCTCCTCCTCCTCCTCCTCCTCCTCCATCTTCGTCCTGCTCGTCTCCATCATCACCTTCGTCATCTGCTGCTGCTGTTTTCTTGATGCATCTGATTGGAGCTGGAGGAGACTGACCCTGCATCTGTTCGAGAGAGACACACAAACATTTATCATTTACCCTGAACTCAGCTATATTTTATATTTTTCTTCAGTATCATTTCATTTTATTTTTAAACTCTGTTGTGTGCACATTTTCCTTCTTTTTTTAAATTTAATTTAACTAATATGTAATAATTTAATGCATATTTTAAGATGATATTTTAACCATTTAAATAATCAGTTTAGTTAAAAGAAAACTGACACACACCGACATTTAATTTAATATATAAAGTGTGAAGTAATTGTAGGTTGATTCAATAAAATAAATATAAATATGTAGAATATATTTAATATAATAATTTTCTGCAAAACAACAACAAAATAGAAAGTAAGTAAGTTTTGTTCTGTGCATGTTCGACTTTCCTCTACATTTAATTTCTTAGATCTTCTTCTCTGTGTTGTGTCACTGTTATGTCACCTCTATCAACTACCCAGGTTCAGTATTATTGAGGATCTTCTCATTCTGACTCATTTTCCCAGAGTCGGGCCTATAAACAAGTCGTTCTACCTTCTCAAACTCGGCGTCTATCTGAGCGAGGAGAGCCGGCTTCTCGTCTTCAAAGAACATCCTGAGAGGAGCTCCCATGTAGAGGTACATGACGCCCAGCAGAGCGATGGCTGCCGTCCGGACGGCGGGGTTGGTCGCCCCCAGAGCCGTCTTCACGTTGTTGATGAAACCCTTCACGTTGATGCTGAGACGGGAAAAGATAAATGAAATGAGTTTTTGGTTCATTCAGGGTCAACAGGTTTAAAGCTAAAGCTGAAAATCATCAAGATTCATTCATCCATAACCTGCATGAAGAGAAGATTTACTGCCGTTATATTAACTCAACGATATAACAGAGAAACATCTATTTTAGTTTCCAATAGACGTACTTTTAAAATCTTTAGACAACAAATCATTTATAATCATTTCGACATTTGCATCATATTTGATACACCAGACATTTGTTGTGATTTACTGAGGAAAATTATTTATGTAGTTTATTGTATACAATGAACTGTATTATATTTAGTTGTAAAAATAGAAGTTTCTTCCAGCTCATCACGAAATAAAACGTTGATGTTTCTGGAGGAAAATCTGCAGGAAATAGTTCTTATTCTATGATTTGGGTTAAAACGAGTTCAGGACTTTACCCAGCGAAGCCAAACTCCTTCATGGCGTTAGCCAGCCAGTTCAGACTCTCTGCCTGGTTTTTTGGGTTCTTCTGTGAGAACGCCATCGACACAACCTGGAAAATAAAAACAAGTTAAAATCCAACATCGTGTTTGTTGGATGAATCTTTATATAATCCTAAAAAGCTCCATCTCAAACCTGCTCTGCGGTCCACGGCAGCGTGCAGGCCTCTCCGATGGCCGTCAGTCCTTCTTTGGCGTTTCCGCCACATTTGACGTCTCCGACCTTGTCCACCAGGCCGTCCAACACCACCAAGGCAGACGTCTTTGAAAACCGTCCTCTCTGAGCGACCAGAGCCACGACGTGCAGCTTCATCTGCATCACCTGCACCAGAGGAGAGGAAGCTATCAGAGCTGGTACGACATCAGGGTCAGTTCTGCTTATTGACCTGTTCCTGGTCAGTTTTCAGTGTGGATAAAAGGACGTCTCTAAATGTTCTATTATCACCAGCAGTTACCTGGAAGTTGGTCTCCTTCCAGCCCGGTTTCTTGGCCAACATCCTGACTAAAGCCTGGCAGGGCATCGTGGTCTTATCCATCGTCTCCACGGCCTGAGAGACGACACAGATCCACATTTATACTCATTAACAAAGCAACTTATTATTATCCAATTATTATGTCAATTAAATGTGAGATAATAATGAGAGATGAGGATCTCCAGCCAGAGATAATAAACCCTGATATCTTAACTTCTTATACGAACAAGAAATGATTTCACATCATCAAGAACTGCAGCCAATAAAAGTTTAAACTGATTAATTTGAAATGAATCAACATAAAGAAGAAGCCTTCACCTTCTGGAACTCCTCCATACTGGCCAGCCTCTCCTTCCAGTTGGCTGAGTCCAGCTGCTGCAGACAGGAAGCAGGAAGTACACCTGCTGCCAGGTCCTCGCACGCCTCCGCCTGATTGGACGACACACACACGTTAGAGGAAGCAGAAGATCAATAGCTACTAGAGAAACAGTGTCTGGAACCCCCCCAGAGCAGGACTAAGAGAAACTAGTTTAATGGGAAGAAACCTGGAGCAGAACCAGGTCCTATGGAGGAAATATCTGCTTGAGGCCGCAGCTAAAAACACACGCTACACAGTAGTAGGAGGGTTTTTGTTGCGGCAGGTTAACCCATATATTAAATGAAGTCCAGTCCTCTTGAATCTAATCAAAACATTTCTTTAAACTGGTCGGGGTCTGGAGTAGTTTTCTTCTTTCTTACCGACAGCTCAGTCTCTGTGAACTCTTTACTGTCGGACGTCTTCTTGGTTTTTCCAGCGGCTGCAGACGCTGCTTTTCCTTTCTTAGCCGGACCTGCAGACGGCTGCAGAGAAGAGACAGGAAATCATTTACAGGACCAGGATGGACACCTTGGTTTTATTTCTGTGCATCGTCCTCAGCGTACCTTGCTGGCGGCAGCAGCCTGGGTCTTCTTGGGAGGACCGGAGGATTTAGTTGGAGCTTCAGCTGCTGGAGCTGCTTTAGCTGCAGGCTTCTTTTCCACTGCTCCACCTCCTCCCGCTCCCTTCTTCCCTCCAGGAAGCTCCACTTTATCAGCAGACTCCTTAATCTGTTGTGCATCAAAGGACCCTGGTTAGCAGTTTATTTAAAAATGAAATATGAACCGGTGCTGCATCCTCTGCGATCTTTACCTTATCTACTTTGAGTTTATCCAGGTCGGTCAGGAAAGGGTTCACAGCTCTCTCCCCGACCACCTTCATGGCCGTACCCAGAGCTTCGAAGGCAGCGTCTCGGACCTCAGGAGCCGAGTCGTTCACTTGCTGCAACGGACAAAGAGGACAACTTCAACAAGAGACGATCTCAGAGAGGGTTTCATCTTGATCTCAGCTCAACCAAACCTCTTAAAAAAAATGATATCTAGATAAACGTCCAGCTCAGACATGTGCTCAGTGCATCGTCCCCCAGCTGCCTAGGCCGATAGCAGCATGTGTCTCGTGTCTCATGTTCTTACACTATCCATTCATCTTTTAACCGTTCTTTACGGCTGAATATCTGGAAGCTCTCCTGTGATGACTGATCTAATGTTTTAGGTCGGTACCTTGAGGAGAGCAGCACAGAGAGGCTTGAGGACGCTCTTGGGCAGCGTGGCCTGGCTGCAGTGTCTGAAGGACCGGGCCAGAAACAGAGACGCCTGCTGCTTGATGGACGGGTTCTTGTTGTCCATGACGGCCAGGACGTCCTCAGACAGGTTCTGAAGGGTCGTCTGGAAGGAGAGGAAAATAAAACGTTGTGTCAAACATCGGCTGACAGATGGATGACAATTCATTGATCACGTGGTAGATTCAGGAAAAACTCTTTCCTAAATTTGAAGAATTGTTTTGAAACTGAAATCTCTCTAAATGATTCGACACTGAATCTAATCCAGACGTCGTGGATCTAATCCAGACGTCGTGGATCTAATCCAGACCGTGTGAATCGACTGGTCCCTGGTGAAGACGATACTCACGGTGAGGAAGATGGCGTCGATGGCCTCCTGCAGCGCCTGCACAACCTGAGGCTTCTTCTCCTTGAACTTCTCCAGAATAGTTGGAACCACCTAAAAGAGAGCGAGCTCCAATCAGAGACAAGGTCTGGTCCAGAACCCAGAGAGGATGTCCTTCATGTCCTCTACTCACCTGTCCAGCATACGTCCCAAACTTCTTCCTGAGTCCGCTGGCCAGTGCCGCCAGACATTTAGCCGCCATCGACACCAGCATCACGTTGGCGTCTTTCCCGACGACCTGCAGCACAGAACCAGAACCAGAGTCACCACAGACGTTCCCTCTCACATCTTTACTTTAAGAGACAGGTCTGAGTCTTCACCTTCTTCAGGGCTCTGACCAGGTCTCCATAGTCTCCGTTCTCTAGTTTAGGGTTCTTGGTCAGAGCCTCGACGGCCTCCAGAGCTTCCTTCCTCTCCTGCCACTTTTTAGCTTCCTGTAAAAACACAGATCATTTTGTTTAATTTGAGCTTTTAACAACAAGATGGATCGTCTGTTATCAGCTTCATAGATGAACAGGGTTCAAGTAAAAGAGAAAGAAAGGAACCATCACTGACTCTTTTCCTCCTCATCTTCACAAACTTACTATTTTCTCATAAAAGTCTTTTGGCATCTTGGACAGAATCTCTACAGGTTCCAGCAGCTCGTATGGATCCACAGCCACCACCGCCTCCTCCTCGTCTTCTCCTGGAGGAGGAGAAACATGATTTAAATGATTTTAACTCCTCATCAAGGTTAAAGATAAACCACAGTTCAGATGTCAGTCACACCCACCATCAGACTGGTCTCCTGCTTGGGCTTGTTGCTGCTCAAACTTCGCCTTCAGGTCCTGCTGAGAGCGAAGGAACCTGGTCTGCTTGGGAGGAGACGAAGGCAGCTTCACCCACTCCTCCTCCAGCTCCTTCATCTGTAGGGGCAGAGATCAGAAAGGCCTCGTTCACTTTAAGTCGACTCGTGAAGCTGAACATTAATAAGGAAGGTGTGTGAGTGACTCTCACCTGTACAGAGTTGATGCTCTGCAGCGGAGGCCTCAGAGCGTCTCTGATCCACTTGTAGATTTCTACTGCGAGCAGCTTGGCCTCATCTCTCACCGCCTTCTCTCTGGACTCAAACTGTTTGGATAAGATCTTCACCACCGGCTTCAACGTCACGACCTTGGATCCAAACTCACTGTGGGAAGAAACGACGACGCAGCCAGAGGTTAAAACCAGACGGCAGGTAGACGTAGATGACTAACGGATATTACTGAGCAGCTTCTGTCAACAAGGTCACTGCCCTGCTTCTTCAATTGACTGGAAACTGGAAAAGTGTGAACTGTAAACTCATCCATCATCTGCAGAGACTGTATTATTTAAATGTTGTTGCAGTGACTCATCACCGACTACATTAATACGTTGACAGAGTCTAGAGACACCTGTTGTAATAATTTTATCCTGCAGAGGGCAGTGATGCGACTCTAAGAGGGCGTTAGAAACCTTTGGCAGTGGTTAACGTCACAGCATGAAGGTTCATAATGACTCTCAGATATAAAGGTTATTATTTAGTGACTGACTGATTAAAGGACGACTCAGAAAGTCACTCTAACAGACCTGAGAGCCTTCCTGAGGGTCTCGAGGCAGGACACCACTATCTTGGGGTTCTTGTTGTCCAGTCCTTTGAGCAGCTCGTCCTGAACCACCTCAGCCTTCTCGATCTCGATGTACATCAGGCAGATGTCTGAGCCGAGCTCTTTGGCTCGAGCCTTCGGCTGGTTGAACACTTTGGTCACCACGCCCGACACCACCTCGCCCGTCGTCCTGCAGCAAGGAAGACAAAAGACATGCGACTCAGAAATAAAACGAGCTTCATTTTAAAGACACAGTACTGATGCAAAACGCAGCGTCAGGATTTAAAACGTCTGACAAAGACACGAGAAAGACGAGAAACTAGAGGGAGAAGACCGAGGAGACAACACGAACCTCTGGAAATAGTTGAAACTAAAACTGATTCAAGAAATCAGTCGTGACATCAAGTCCTACTCAGAAGAACGTAATAAAATAAACATTATGTTGATTTATGTAACTGAATTAGTCTTCAGCTTCACATCTGGCTGTTTGGATGTTTTCAGAGCTTAAAAAGAAAGGAGTCAAAGCGTCATGACAACAGCTCTCTATTTATTTACATTAATATTTAAATTTAACTATTACACAAATATGGAGGCGACAGTCGCACGCAGCTCGACCTCAGTGGCTCAGGTCTAATTGGTTTTATTTTGTACCAATAGAACACAGAGAAAATCAAATATGTCCCAACAACAACAACAGTCTGGAGGCTGAATCCCCAAAAAGAAAACCATGTGAACAGGGATGCTGTGATCACAGGGTCCGTCTGAAGCCACTTCAAAAAACTAAATCCCTGTTTGAACTCATTTCTATTCAGTGTGGTTTCAATCAGATGTTAAAATAATGAAATCACTGTAATGTGATTTTATTCCTCGGGAAAAGTAGAACAGCTACACATCTGGAACATTTAAAAGAAGAACCAACGTAGCCCTGATTTACTCTGGAATAAAATACGTAGGCAAAAATAGGTAAATGTGAACAGAACACCAGGTTTGAAAATAAATTAAATTATCTATGGAGGTCATGGTTTATCTAAAAAACAGCTGAGACAAAGACATGTGGAACTGTGTTTTATTTTTTTTTTTGACATAACATGAAACTGAAGCCACAGAAGGAATAAAACAAATCTGACCCATTTCCTCCTTCATTAAAGTCCAGTAGCTGATAATAGAAACCAGAACCAGTCTTCATGTCGCCTCAAAAACAAGAATCTATTCAGTTTGAGGAATGACTGGCTCTGATTGGTTGTTCATCTGCCAATCAGAGCCAGCCATCCCTCAAAGTGGGAACCTAGCGGCCTGAGCAGAAGCAGAAATCTGGATGTGGAGGATGTTGTGGGACGTTATAGTCGTTATAGAGTTGATAATAATAATAATCAGTGGCTTCTGCATCGCTCACCTCTTTAAACCACGATGAAACATACGAGTCTGTTGTTGATGAACCTTTGAACAAACAGATGAGACTTGAACTTACTTCCCAGCCACGTGGGCGTTCTCCACGAAGGCCAGGGCGGCCTCCAGGCCTTTGAGCTGAGCCACAGCATTAGAGTCTGTGACAAACTTCTTGATCAGCCCCAGGTACTTCCCCCACTCAGGACTCTTCTCGTCTTCTATCCTCTGAAACAACTTGAGAGCTTCTTCGTAACCGTTCAGACGGGCTTTCCACACCTGGAGGACACAGAGTCAGACAAACATCAGGCTTCTGTTTCTGAGAGGGAAACTCAATCCATCCTCCAGCTCCTGTAGGAGGAAGGTGGAGGTCTGAGGATGTGACCTACATTCAGTCGCCAGTCATCCACTAGACATGAATGAATCCTTCAGCCTTTTAAAAAAGGTACAAAAGACAAACTGTTTGCTGAGAGACATCAGTAATGAGAGTCTCAGTTGTGGTTTGATGATGCACAAATCAAAAAGGTCTTTGTTTGGAGACAAAACGTCTGGACAGTTAAAAAGCAGTGGAGCAGGACACTGAGGTCAGAGGTCAGACTGTTAATGGTTCTGTTTCATCTCAACAATAACTGAAGAGAAGAATATAACCTCTGTAATCTGTAAGAACAATAAGAATTAGCTCTATCTGTACACATCAGAGGAGTTCATGAACCAATGTCAGATCTTTAAAATCAAGATGGATTTGAGTCTAAAAATTATATTCTATTTATTTATTATTAAACCCAGCCCTAGTTTTCATATTCGAGCTTAAATCTAAATGTGTATTAGCTCTATCCTGGAGGTCAGACCTAACACTTACTCTCTGGTTCATTTAGACCGGAACCAGATTATTATTCAGTGATTTAAATGAGTTTGTACTGATCCCAACAATCACTACAACGATTCTGTTCTTTATATAAAGAGTAGTGAGCGTCGACACTAAGAGATGGAGGACGCAGTGGATTACAGGAGAGACCTGATGAGTTTAATCCTAAACTAAAGTCCAGACGAACAGGAAGAGACTGATCATTTAATCCGTCTCAGTCTGCTCTTTAACAAAACTATCCTCTAATATTCTAATACACCTGAAGGAGTTTGATTTTTGAAGACTCCTCCTGCACACTGGCCACTTCATTAGGTACACTAGTACAACAGTCCTGCATTAAATCTGAGCCACATCGTCCACAGTGATCATCCAGATGAATTCCCACCTTTAATAAATCAACTCAGCATCAGATCAGTCGTTGAGGAGAATTTATATTAGAATGCGTCCACTAGTGTACCTAATGAAGTGGACAGGGAGTGTAGAGAACATTAATTACTACAGGAGCAGCAGACATCTGTATTCTCCTTTAAAAACATGTTTTAACTTCATATCTGCTCAGTAAACAATAAAACTATCAGCTTATTTAGTTATTTAATGCTCCAATAATAATAATAATCAGGCTTTCAAAGACACAGACAAATAAAAATAAAGTAATTTATAAAAAGAAGTCATAAATAAACTTAATAAACTGGTGTGTTGAAGTGAGCAGCTTGTTTCTATTATTAAGAATTATTCTTAATATCCACAAATTCTATTTTCTCCATAATTATATTTAAATCTTCTTGTTTTTAAAAATTAACTTTAAGTTCTCCATTTTATTATTTTGTAACCTTCTAACTTCTCGTCGCCTCAGGGATCAATAATGTTTAAATAATGTTTTATTTCTCCACTGGGTTTCAGGCTCTGGTTTCTTTGAAGACATTATATATTATTTACATCACATGAATAAAATGTTTTCTTTACCTAAACACGTCTTTAATCAGCTGTACCTAAAGAACTGGCCAGTGAGTGTATTTCACTGATCAGAGGAGCAGGATGAGATGAATGAAACCGATCATAATCTGAGTCTATAGATCCAGAGAACAAGAACAGCAGGGAGTTGTTCACCTTGTGTTCACATTTCTGGTCGATGGGAAGCTTCATCCACTCGCTATCGTCCCCCATGGTGACCGGTCGGGGGGGCTGGGCTACCCCAAAGGAAATCAGCTGCAAAACAACACAAACAACACAAACAACACACAATCACATCCTGAGTCAGTCACTAGTGTAGATGTGGATGTGTGGTGAGGTGGTAGTAGTTGATCATCTAAACAGAATCCATGGAGTCCACTCAGTCAAAGGCTACACCCAAACAACAACAACAGACACTGAACGCTTAGAAGAAGAGAGGACAAGGGAGACAAGGAAGACAAGGACAGACTTTAGGAAGCTACAGGAGACCAACTCTAGGAGAAGACAAGGAAGACAAGGACAGACTTTAGGAAGCTACAGGAGACCAACTCTAGGAGAAGACAAGGAAGACAAGGACAGACTTTAGGAAGCTACAGGAGACCAACTCTAGGAGAAGACAAGGAAGACAAGGACAGACTTTAGGAAGCTACAGGAGACCAACTCTAGGAGAAGACAAGGAAGACAAGGACAGACTTTAGGAAGACACAGGAGACCAACTCTAGGAGAAGACAAGGAAGACAAGGACAGACTTTAGGACGACACAGGAGACCAACTCTAGGAGAAGACAAGGAAGACAAGGACAGACTTTAGGAAGCTACAGGAGACCAACTCTAGGAGAAGACAAGGAAGACAAGGACAGACTTTAGGAAGACACAGGAGACCAACTCTAGGAGAAGACAAGGAAGACAAGGACAGACTTTAGGAAGCTACAGGAGACCAACTCTAGGAGAAGACAAGGAAGACAAGGACAGACTTTAGGAAGACACAGGAGACCAACTCTAGGAGAAGACAAGGAAGACAAGGACAGACTTTAGGAAGCTACAGGAGACCAACTCTAGGAGAAGACAAGGACAGACAAGGACAGACTTTAGGAAGCTACAGGAGACCAACTCTAGGAGAAGACAAGGAAGACAAGGACAGACTTTAGGAAGACACAGGAGACCAACTCTAGGAGAAGACAAGGAAGACAAGGACAGACTTTAGGAAGACACAGGAGACCAACTCTAGGAGAAGACAAGGAAGACAAGGACAGACTTTAGGAAGCTACAGGAGACCAACTCTAGGAGAAGACAAGGAAGACAAGGACAGACTTTAGGAAGCTACAGGAGACCAACTCTAGGAGAAGACAAGGAAGACAAGGACAGACTTTAGCAAGACACAGGAGACCAACTCTAGGAGAAGACAAGGAAGACAAGGACAGACTTTAGGAAGCTACAGGAGACCAACTCTAGGAGAAGACAAGGAAGACAAGGACAGACTTTAGGAAGCTACAGGAGACCAACTCTAGGAGAAGACAAGGAAGACAAGGACAGACTTTAGGAAGCTACAGGAGACCAACTCTAGGAGAAGACAAGGAAGACAAGGACAGACTTTAGGAAGACACAGGAGACCAACTCTAGGAGAAGACAAGGAAGACAAGGACAGACTTTAGGAAGACACAGGAGACCAACTCTAGGAGAAGACAAGGAAGACAAGGACAGACTTTAGGAAGCTACAGGAGACCAACTCTAGGAGAAGACAAGGAAGACAAGGACAGACTTTAGGAAGCTACAGGAGACCAACTCTAGGAGAAGACAAGGAAGACAAGGACAGACTTTAGGAAGCTACAGGAGACCAACTCTAGGAGAAGACAAGGAAGACAAGGACAGACTTTAGGAAGCTACAGGAGACCAACTCTAGGAGAAGACAAGGAAGACAAGGACAGACTTTAGGAAGACACAGGAGACCAACTCTAGGACAGTTAGGACCAGAGACGGGGCAAAATGATTTGATTGGTTCATCCCTAGATATTAATTAAGTTATTCAAGTTTGTTGGCTGTTAATTTATTTTGTTAAAACAATCCAGATCTAAATGTTCTTTGGTTTAGAGACAACGGACGAGAAAATAAAATAAAATAAAACAGCTTAGAGGTTGTTTTAGTCTTAATGTGCTGTAGAGCTATGTACATGTTGTCATATATTTTATTGACACAATAATGAGAAATAAAAGGACTCATATGACAAAGACTGAAGTCCAAGTCCAGAATGACACTAAAGGACCAGGCCATAAAAACAAACACACCGTCTCCTTATGTGGGCTAAACATGACACAACCTAATTATTGAATCCTTTGTGTTAACATGTAATTTTTAAATGAACTAAGTTAGTTGAAACATCAGAGACTCTAATCTGTGTAAAGTGATTTCTTTGTCCATTCGCTCACATGCACTCTCTTCCACTTGAAAGAGTAATCATGTGATCGTCTAATGCACATTCAGGGAGAGGCTCTGGGTTCATATTTCACATTGATCCGGTCCAGTCTAGTAAACAGGCTGCAGGACGCCGTCAGTTTGGAGTCGGTCTTAAACATGAAGCATTTCAAATAACTGGAGGCCACATGGAGCCACAGACGTGTGACAGAAAAACCAGAACTCTGGAGGGAAGGAGCACTAAAAGACTAAAATACCAACATAGCTCAGGTTTAACAAAAGTCATGTCTCAAAATCCTTACGATACGTTTGGATAAAACACAATTAATAAAATAATTCTATTCAGTCCATGAGAGAAGCTGCAGATGAAGTAGTTTCTGGTGACAGACTCGTTCATATTTACAACTCTGATGCTTTCTGTGAGAACTACATCCTCAGCAATGATCACACCACTGCCACATTATTTAGATTAGGATGTCTGTTACCTAATTAACTGGACAGGGAGGAAATATCACCCAGCCAACAACACCAACAGTTCCCCAGGTGTGTGCATGAGCAGAAAAACAACCGATTTGCATCTTTTGAACCAACCAACAGAAGCAGCAGAATGTGTTTTAGGCGTGCACCCTGCATGCAGAGCTAGCCCAGAGGGACTGCACCCTCATAAACAGGCCACCGTGTCAACAACTCAACGCTCCACTGGCTGTCAATCATTTAATCCCTTAGTTTACTCAACAGGGAGCGGTCAGCATCCTAACTAGGCGACGCTGGTTAGCTAGTCAGACAGACAGACGTTAGCTAGCTAGCTAACTTAGCAACACAGTGACAGTTGCTAGGTTAGAGCGTATCCCCGCTCATTCCGGTTCAAACCGCTTCAGTGGAAAAAATACAAAGAGCTATAGTTGAGACATTTAGTGTTATCATGTTAACATTGAGCTAAACATTTATTACGCTGAGCAAATGTTGACAGCGAGACCTCATTGTTTGCTAGCGGGTCGGTAACCGTCGTTAGCCACCAGCTAACCCTCCATCCGCGCCAACACACACAGGCCTGACAACGCAGTTCACAGCGACAGCTACGCGTTCGCACCGGCCTAGCATGCTAGCCCCGAGCCTAGCATCCGCGATAACTGAAAAAAAGAAAATAATTTTTAAATCACCTGTTTGCGTTTTGATGAGACAATGCGATGCTGCAGCCCAGTTAGATGAGAGCGATAATGAGATCACTACAGCGGAGCCCGGCCGAGCTTTATACAACAACTGCGTCTGTCACACACAAGACTCAACACAACTTCCGGTGCAAAATAAAACCGACAGCTTCACCGTTTCCCGTCTAATAAAGAGCATCGAATAAACTCATAGATGTGGTGTATTCGTGATGTTTTTTAATGAATCAATGTTGTGGAGTACAGATTCAGTTATGTGTGCGTCTATCTGTGAAGGTTGTGCGTATTGCGCTCTTATTTTACATTCAAATGACAGCCCACTTCCGGTCTGGTCACTGCTTAATGTGTTCAACTTGTTGCAACTTTTTGAAATGGCTCCAAGGGCGGAGAGACAGAGGAGGGGCGGAGACCGGGGCACCACCCCGACTACATCGCTCCTGTGTTCGGTCACAGACTTTAGATTGAGTCGGTCTCCGTGGAGGAAGTCCTTCACACCGAGTAACGACAACAAACACATTATTACGCGGTCACAGCGAACACCGTCACATTCTATTCTTTAGCGATTCATCTAATGGGCTTCCTTGCGTGTCACCAAACGAAGCCACTGATTGGCTGCATTTGAAATACGCCCCGCCCCGAAGAAACAAATTTTCTCTGCTGATTGGTCCGTCACGTGCATTGCTCATCATTTGAAGAGATTTGATTGGTTGTTCGTAGTAAACCCCTCCCTGTCGCTAAGTTGGTCAAACCGATATTTGATTTTATACGTTCAATTTATATATTTTGCAACTTATAACATGTTTTTAATATATATATTATAATTATAGTAGTCTCTAAATAGATTCTTCTATTATATTATATATGACATGTTATACATTTATACATTGTTATTATTCATTCATTCATCTTCTGTAACCGCTTATTCCTGTGAAGGGTCGCGGGGTCTACATTATTATTATTATTACTCAAAATGCATGTGATACCTGCCACCATTACTGGCTCTTGTGTGTGTGTGTGTGTGTGTGTATACACACCGTTATATTGTTTTATTCTATCTATCTATCTATCATATTTTATTTTATTTGATTTATTAAGACAAAGGAGGAACCTTTGTGATCTGTGTTTTTCGGGGATCTTATTGATTGTAACTCACAACATCCGGTCGTTTCCATGGAAGCCGACGCCCACCTACGGCAGATAGCTAACATGACAGCCAGGACAACCCCAGAAACTAAATGATTACTCACTAAATGTTTACATGGACTAACTTTATAACTTTATAACTTTATTAATGTCACAGCGACACATTTGTTGAGTTTGTTATCGATCGTTTCATCAGAATGAACCGTTTTAATTCCACCGTCTCCGCTGAGGAGTACCTCGGTAGGTCCCGTGTTGTTAGCTCAGTTAGCGTCGGTTAGCCCTTGAGCTAACGGTGTGTCTGTGTTTGTGTCTCTGTTTGTTTGTGACCCAGCGGACAGTAACGTGTTGTTCTACCTGAGCGACGCCGTGACTCAGCTGCTGGAGCATAAAGAGGAATACACGCAGTTCGGGGTCGTCAGATACTTCGCTGAATAGTACGTTGTCTCCCACAGGCTAGCTAGCTAGCTAACGAGCAAGCTAACTAGCTTTAGCTGCATAGTCTGGAAACACAGACTCTGCAGGTTTTAACATATTTAAATGGAATTGTTTCTCGAATATATGTAGAACGCACTGGATTAATGGATTCATTCCAGTCAGCTGGTTGTCAGCTTCTCTGGGGAACCGTGAGACTGGAACCAACAGTTTTCTTTAGTCAAACCTTCCATCCAGCGTCTGACTCCAGCTGTGTGTGTTTGTAGCTTCAGCAGCGTGAAGAACAGCAACCACGTCCTCTTCAGGGAGTTCAACTACATCAGAGCCACTCCTCATAACAGAGCCTCCTTCATCAGAGTCTTCTGGAGATGCTTCAGGCAGATCGGCAAGAGTGGAGGTGAGCCACAGACTAGAGGAACTGATCATCTGTGTTCTGGTCTGAATATGTCAGAAAATAGATCAAAAGTCCTCCTCAAGATATCTAAAGTATTATTATTATAGTAAACTAGTGAATGTTCACATTTGAGGAGGTGGACGTGAACGGAAGTGACTGAAAACGATTAATAATCAAAGTGTTGTGTGATTTGTTCCCTGAGTGCAGACCTGCTGTCCACGCTGGAGTACAGGTCTCTGCTGCAGCTGCTGTGTCCAGACTTCCCTGTGGAGACGGTGCAGAGTGCAGCCAGGTCAGCAGCAGGAGGACAGGTTCATTAGAAATGATTTCAGGACAAGATGGAAGAAGAAAGATTAAGATTAAAACCAAACATGATTAAAACTAGGACAGGGCGTCACTACCGACCTCCTGGTTTGATTCTTATAGAGATATGTTAATTTACAAACGCATGGTTCCAGAGGTTTGTGGCGTCTCCTCCATCTTCTCCCTCTAGTTTCTTTCACGTGTCTTAGTCTAACTCTCCTCTGTCAGCTTTAATAAAGACTTCAACACGTTTCTTAAGAAAATGATAAGAAACAAAACTAATGAAGGAGAAATCAGTGAAGTGTTGAGAATGACCCTGAAACCCTGTCAGCGTGTAGATGACGTCTCTTTCTTCTCTGCTTCTGTAGAATCGTTCTGATGGACGACGCCATCGACTGTCTCATGTCTTTCTCTGACTTCCTCTACGCCTTCCAGCTGCAGTTCTACTACCAAGGTACAAATACACTGAAAACCATCTGATCTGATCTTGTGATGTCTTTCCTCATCTCGTGGATAAAATCTAAAATGAGAGGCCGATGAAGCCCCTGATCAGGTCACTTCCTGTTGGCTCTGCAGAGTTCCTGGACAGCGTGCTGATGATCTACCAGGATCTGTTGGCGGGGAAGAGTCCCAACACCGTCATCGTCCCCACGTCCACCTCCATCGAGCAGCTCCCCTCGGTGGCGGCAGAGAACGACAAGGAGGAGCAGGACGGAGTGGAGGCGTCCACGCTGGCTCAGTGTTTAGACGCCCTGTGTGACCGCTTCAAACACAGGTAGACGTCCTCTGGACTCATTAATGACTCGTCAATGTTAATTAATATTCATGAGTCATTAATGAGTCAGTCTGTGTGCAGCCACCCTCCCAGGTCGTGTATGAAGGACGTCCTGGAGCAGACGGACAGAGTGTCCTACTACGGCTTCCTCATGAGTCTGACCAAACACGACACCATCAACCAAACTATAGGTCAGTTCTACACATTAACATCTCCTCCATCATCTCCTCCATCATCTCCTCCATCATCTCCTCCATCTCCTCCTCCATCTCCTCCTCCTTTAACAGCAGAAGGAATCATGGGACCAGGACACACACCTCAACAAGTCATAAAACTTTGAACAACAGGTTCATCTCTTCCTCTTCCTCTTCCTCTGCAGCTCGTCTCTCAGCCGTCATAGCGTCGGTTTGTTGGTTTGACACTAATGAATCCTGTTTGTCTCTGCTGCTGCAGGAGCGTTGCCCAGTAAGGCTGAGCTACTCGTTGACCCAGAGATGGACCAGGAGCTGGACAAACTGTGAGGACACAAACATTATTCTCTTTATTCATAGCGTGCTAGCAGGGTTAGCATTTAAAGCTAACTGATCTCATGAACGAGGAAGCTTCTTGTTAAAGTTCACAGACAGATAAACCCAGAGCTCCTGACCTCAGAGCCGACGCTCCAGGTTCTTACTTCCTGATTCTCTCCGTCCAGAATCGCTCAGATCTCCGTGAGCCCCGGCAGCAACAGCAGCGGCAGCGCGGTGGGGGGGCTGAAGGAGGTGCAGAGGAAGGCCTCCCCCAGGAGGAACATCCACCACAGGAGGAGGATGGAGGTGGAGAGTGACGGCTCCACAGAAGAGACCGACTCCTCTGAGAACTGACCTCTGACCTCTGACCTCTGACCGCTCCACCATTACTCACGTCCGTCTAAACGTCGCCGTCAGAAAAACGACCTCCTGACGCAAGAAGTAAACCTGTCTGGACAGCATGGCTTTAAGTTCCCAGAATGCCTTGTGTGCTGCACGGCATTCTGGGAACTTAAAGCCATGCTGGTGCTTCTGTTTCTGTTTATTTTGTTCAGAAGAGTTTTGTTGTAAATTTGTTTATTTTCTTGTAAAAAGATTTAAAGGCTGATTTATTTATTTATTTATTTATTAATTATTCCTCATCCATTAATCATGGTAACTAATAATTAGGAATCATTTAGAGCTGCTTGATGCATCATTTAATAACATGACAGACTCTGACGGCGTCTCAAACGTCCTCTGACATTAACACTGTATGAAGACAGCTGATCAATGATGTGACTCACACTGTGAACAATAAAGATGGAACTGTGAAACTGTTGGTGTCTAATAAAGATGGAGGAGGAGTTGAATGAATCAGCTGATCTTATGTTGATGTTCTAACGTCTGAACGATGAACACATGGTGATCAGCAGCTGTATATGGTCACTGAGCTCAGTCCTTACTGGAGTCTGAATTATTCACTGATTATTTCAAAGATTCTAATCTACATTCATTTATTCCATATTAGTGGAGTTTTTAGATATTTCTCTGATGTTTCTGTTCAACCTGATGTTGCAGAGGTTCTCTTGGTGATTATTATCATCACCTATAGGATATAGATTCACCAGCTCACACACACACACACACCTTCTTCCATTCTTTAATAAGCTGACAGATAACCTGTAATCTGGTTGTAAACATGATTTATTGACAGGAAACGACCTCCATCAGCTTCAGTCTGTGCAGCTCGTCTTCATTTTACAACACTGATATCATGCTCTGTTACACCCGGGGTTTAGTCAGACCGACGGCATACCATAATAACTCCTATACAAACATACATACATACAGGATCTATACAGGGGATATCTATACTGATGACTTATGTACAGCAGAGTCCTGGCTGTTATAGAGGTGGAACACATAGAAAGGACACTTCCTGGTGGAGCAGACTGGTGGCAGTGCACCTCCAACGGGGACAGACCGACCAATCAGAGCTCCCCGTCTGTTCCTACCTGAGTGATGTCATCTGGAGGGAGGAGTCAAGAGTAAACAAACAAGTGGGAGATGGAGCTGACCTGTCCTTCAATCTGTCTTTATCGTTGCCATGGTTACAGGCTCTGTGATGCTATTGGTCAACGCCACAAACACGTGTCTCCACCTGGTCTTCATATAAATGTGTCTCCACATGTGTCCCCAGCCAGCACTTGAGATCTGATCTCAGTTTGTGTGTCTGTAAATCAGCAGCGCCATCATGTGGTCAGTAGAATATTGTAGCAGCTGCTGTCTCTAATGGATCTCTACCTACCACTGGATCAGAACCATCAACAGCTGCTGGTTGACTTGGAGACATGATCCAGATGTTGGAACAAGATGGAAAGACTCTCACATGTTAAGATCTGATTTATTTTAGAGACAAAGACTCAGATTAGACCTGAACCCTGGAAGCTTCATCCTCAGAGGAACCAGGTCTCTGGTCTTTAATGTGACCCAGGACTCATTGTGTGTTCACACTACCAAAGGAAGGAGGCCACATGTGTCCCAGACCACCTCCACATGTGGACTGACACCAGATCAGTGTTCACACCTGGACTCTAGAGACCAGATCAGTCTAATAATCAGGTCTGAGTTTAGTTTGGACGACCATGTGGTTAATTACTGATGTGATCATGTTGATTATTTCTCATCAGAGACCTGGTTCCTCTGAGGATGAAGCTTCCAGGGTTCAGGTCTAATCTGAGTCTTTGTCTCTAAAATAAATCAGATCTTAGCATGTGAGAGTCTTTCCATCTGGTTCCAACATCTGGATCATGTCTCCAAGTCAACCAGCAGCTGTTGATGGTTCTGATCCAGCGGTAGGTAGAGATCCATTAGAGACAGCAGCTGGTACCACATGATGATCTCCATCTTTGACGCCTCACAACCTCCACAACAAATCTGAGACCCAGTTTCAATCCGTCAGCTCCTCCTTCCTGATGACATCACACAGGTAGTGAAAGACGAGCTGAGCTCTGATTGGTCGACAGTTTGTGACTCTTTAGTCACCTGATCCAGCTCTGAAGCTCTCCATCAAAGGCTCCAGTGAACTTCTTTAAATCATCTGACTGCACACTGAGCAATGAAGAGTCATGAGCAAAGATGGCTGCCGTTTCCATGGCAACGATCAGTATGCGCACCACATCATATTTAAAACAAGATGTTTTGTTGTGTTTGTTTCTGTGATTGGAGACATCGAACAGTTAATACATCATCATCATCATCATCATCATCATCATCACTGCACCAGAGAACTAAATAAAAACAGAAATAAAAATAGAGGCACTGATTTCTTCAAATGTGAAACGTGTGCGGCTTCGTTTCCATCGTCTTCACCTGCTCAGATCTCATCACGGTCGGTTTGAATCTAAACGTTTGAATCCTGGATCTTAAAGCTGCAGCAGAAACGAGCGTTAAATAACTGATCAGAGTGTTTTGGCTCCATGTTTGGTCTCCACCAGCTCAAAACAAGTTATCTGGGAGTTCAGCTGAGTGCAGCGTTATATATGATATAGTTTTAACACTAAAGAGGTTAAATGTCGTGGCAGAACGGAGGGAGCTGCTCTGTTTAGGGAGAACATTCTGGTTCGGTTCTGGATTTGTGGAACCAGGACCCAAACCTGCAGCATCGACTGTTGTCTTACGATCAGTTTTCAAAGAACCAGATCAACAGTCTGGTTTAGCTGCTAGCTTTTAGCATCTTGTTTCCAACATCTACTTCACATGAACCACATCTGGACGCCGTGCAGATGTGAAGAAAGAGTAAACAGAAAACAACCACCATGTTCTCATCAGGTGGTTCTGTGTTTGTGGAGCTGAAGACGATAAAAGCTTTGAGATTAAAATGAGATTTAATGTTTGTTGTGTTTCCATCAGAGTGAGATCTGAAGAACTGAAGGAAAAGTCACGATAGAAATTAAAGAACAAGATGAATCAAAGACGTCTGGACCAGAGGATGTTTCCTCCAAGTGTTCAGCCCTAAATGATGGTGGAGAGTTCAGGGTTTTATTACCTGGAGGTCACATGACTAGAGTCTGGTAATGACCTGATACTCACCTGGACCAGGACCCGGACCTGGAGCTGGAGGAACCTGCTCTGATCCTGTTTTCTTTCCCCATTCATGTTCAGAAAGTCTCAAGACTCTGGAGTCTCTGGACAATAATGGATCATCAGAACAGGTTCCTCCAGGTCCAGGTCCAGGTCCAGGGCCAGGTGAGTATCAGGTCATTACCAGACTCTAGTCATGTGACCTCCAGGTGATAATAACCTCAACTCTCCACCATCATTTGGAGCTGAACACTTGGAGGAACCGTCTTCTTGTCCAGACGTCTTTGTCTCAGGTTTGGTTTTAGATTCACATCAGATCTAACCTGGACCTCATCGTTCTATAAACCGTCCTAAAAAGTCTCGGCTGCAGCTTCGACACCAAAATGAATCCATGTAACCCCAGACGACACCGACCGTCTCAAACATCCTGGTCTTTGGTCGTGGATTTGAGCAGGTGATGGAAAGAAAAACCTGAACAGAAAAAGTGACACAGTGGAAGATGAGAGCACAGTGAAGCACCTCCCTCCATCGCTCTGGTCTGAATTGCACGGCGTCACTCGGGCCTTGTCGTTAGAGAATTAAAGGAAACCCTGTGATGAAGGCTTCGCTCGGAAGAAAGAGGAGAGCAGCAGAAAGAGAAACGAGGCACCTTCGCCCTGCCACAGCAGATTGTCATCCAGTCATCAGGGTTAGAGATTTAGATTAATACGTACGTTGGGAATCTGTGCAAAGAAACAAGAGTTTGGTTTTTACGTGAAAACTTTAAAACTGCAGAGAGTAGCTGTTAATAAGAAGAAGCCCTTCGTTGTGAAGTTGTTCCTTATCCTTCTGGTGCTGCTGGACTTTTAACCACCTCATATTTCTTTCTCGGGGAAGTCGCATCAAAAATAAACCTCCATTTAAATTTTGGTTGAACGAATGCAGTTAATTTAATCGTCCAGGTAAATAAATGGATTACATGAGCAGCTACATTCAGCTTCTTATTCTACTTCAGACCCATGCAGAGTGGTTTTATTATGTCACTATGTGCAAAACTTTCAGAGAGTCTGCGCACGTCTGCAAACAAATTCACGACCTCTTTTAAGTGTTTAATAATCACAAACTAGAACTCCAGTGTTTCCTGGGAACTTTGTCAGGCAGCAGGTTCATTTTAGGAATTTAAGAGAAAAGTTTCCAGGAAATTAACTTAAAAATGTTTTTAAATTTAAAAGTTGAATAAATATTTAATTTTATTTTACGTTGTGACGTTCCCAAAAGCTCAGAGTCACGTCTTTAATGACGTTAAAAGCAACAAATGTTCTAATTTTAGAAGCAGGAAGAATCACATGACAAATAAAACGTTCATGGTCCCTGCAGGATGAATCCTGATGGACACATCGTGGAGACTTCAGGCCCCTGGGCGCCGAACATAAGACCACCACCTCCAACATTAGAGATCACGACCCAGACTGAGAGCCCCGGTCATGTCTGTAGAAGTTCTCGTCTCTTTGGAGTCTTTTTGTGTCTCTGTGTGGGACGCTGTGTCTCTTTGAGCTCGTTTTGAGAGGTTTACATGTCTCTGTAGTTGTTTTCTGTCTCTTTGAAGTCGTTTGTGTCTCGTCGTCGTCATATTGTTTCACTGTGTAGTTGTTTTGTGTTTTTCTAGTAGTTTCATGGTCTCTCTAGAGATGTTGTTGTACGTTTGTAGTTGGTCTCTTTGCAGTCGTTTTGTCTTTGTGTGTCTTTGGTCATGTGTAGTCTCTTGCGTACATATTTGTGATCTCTGACTGAGACTCTGGCCCAGAGACCTGGTCCATCATCTCCACGGCTGCAGGACGGACTCGTGTGAAAGCGTTTTGTGTCGTTTGTGTTCTGAACATTAATGTGATGCTGATCGACCTGGCTGAGCTGCTGACGTGGTCGATGAATCAGACCGTCTCTGATTAGTGATGATTCACTGGAGCAGCTTCACAAACAGATTAAATTAACTTCATTCCTTCTGACAAAGTCTGAGCACAGTAATTACACAAACAATAAAACTGGAGTTTGAAGCGTGTGAAGGTTTAAAAACGTTGTTATTCAGTTTAAAAGTCACCGACTGACTCTAAAGTTTAATAAAGTTCTTAACACGTTTAAATATTTGATTTAAAATATAGTAACTAAATAAAATCCTCACTGGAGCTGGAGGCTGTCCTTGGCACTAGTCTGCTAAGCTAAGCTAAGCTAAGCTAAGGTAAGCTAGTTAGCGTTTAGCACCACTAGTTGATCTTTGTTTATCTGTTTATTATTTCTTTGTTTCAGCTGCAGCGTTTAATGTCATTTAAAATTTAAATCTTTGGAGCATTAAATCATCTCGACACAGAAACGAGTCAACTAGCCGTGGCTAATGCTAGCTTACTGAACAAACGACACTTGTTCCTGGTGTCATAATGTTTCAGATTCAGATTTAACCCAGTTTTTAGAAAGTGTAATTACTGTGTTTGTCGTCTCTGTGGTTTTATATCAAATACTCATCTGTACTTACATATAAATATCTGTTTTTGCAGATTAATGCGTCAGTATTAGACATGTTTGGGTGGATTGACGTGATCCTCTCCATCCATATTTATATGGTGACGTGGCCAGAGGAAGGAGAAGCTGTATCAGTGGATGCAGCTGAGAAAAGAAACGAGATCCACCATGCAAAGAAGGAGATATATGGGTGGTGCAGACGGTGGTGTAAGACCAGGCTTACATGCACATAGTGAGTTCATAGTGGAGACGGGGGGGCTTCACTCGATGAAGATGTCCTCGGTGGGACAGGAGTAGCTCATGTGCTCCTTGTAATACTGCTGGAACGCCCTCCTGTAGGAAACACAGAGACTCAGGTCAGCTCCAGAACAGCAGCAGGTCACAGAGCTAAGAACAAAATATAAAGACGACCACGGTTCATCACGGCGGATCTGGATCTGGATCTGGATCTGGATCTGGAGGAAGGAACCAAGGTGGGTCTCTTTGTTTTCTGTGTCTCTGTAGAAGTTTTACAACTGATTGACATGTCTTTCTAACTGTCTGTCTAGTTGTTCTGTGTCTCTTTGTGGTTGTTTTTGTCAGCCTGTAGGCGTTATGGACTTGATTTTTGTCTCTTTATATCGTTTTCTTTCTCTCTGTAGACGTTTTGTCTCTTTGCAACTGATTGACATGTCTTTCTAACTGTCCTTGTTGTTGTGGTTCTTTTTGTCGTCATTTTGTTTGTCTTTGCTGTGGTTTTGTATCTGTTGGTAGTTGTTTTGTGTCTCTCTGTATTCTTTGTTGTTCTGCAGCTGATTTTCTTTTTCATTTTAAGTCTTTTATCGTTTGCTTGTGTGTCTTCACATTAGTGATCGTTCTGACTGACACCTGACCAGGATCCAGACTCTCGTGTTCTCCAGAGGATGAACCTCTTACCCGACAGACTCAGCCAGAGGATGAAGAGTTGTCTCTGACATCAGCACGTGGCAGGCGAAGCGCTGCTGGTCAGGATGTTTGGTGATGAAACCGAAATATCTGCAGGGACACAAGGACACGTCTTTACTGATGGAAACCTGGTGGACAACGTTCAGTCAAGTTTAGATGTGGTCGCTGGACTCACTTGCTGTGTTTTGGATGACAGCCGCAGAATGAGATGTTCTTCAGCTGGAAGAAATGGAAACACTGGTCGCCCTGAAGGAGACAAGACAAGAAGACGTTATCCCAGAACGTGAATCTAAATTAGAAGAACAGGTACAATGAATAATGAAATCATAGATATTCTTTTACTCCTCACTGATATCTAATATTGGCATCTTTTAAGTATAATATTTCCGTTCCATGCATCGTCTACTTTCATGTGCTGACGTACTCTATGAGCAGAGTGACACTGGTCCTGGACGCTGATCTTCACCCCCCTCACGCTGACCTCCAGCACACAGGCTGACGGAGGCTGACCTGCTGACCGCCTGTTACACGCCACCTGTTAACACAAAGAACCAGTCAGTCAGAGACTCACAGACCCAGGCTGTGTACAGTCATCAGTGATCAGGTTCATAAATAAATGTAACAGTGTATGTGTATATCTGTACCTTCTGCATCGCAGCACAGAGCACATCGTTGCCTCTGTGGATGGGAACCTGAACTGAACCCAGAAATCGAACCAGGAACTGCTCCTTGGAACCGTCTTTCTGGACTAGTAGAAGAAAAACAGAGACACAATTTAAACTCTTAATCAAAAACACCCAAAATAAACCTGGACTATCTCCATCAGGTCATTGGTCTGGACCCTGGTTCTCTATGGACCCTGGTCTCTATGGACCCTGGTTCTCTATGACTCCAGTCTCTGTGGACCCTGGTCTCTATGACCCTGGTCTCTGTGACCCTGGTCTCTATGACCCTGGTTGTCTATGACTCCAGTCTCTGTGGATCCGGGTCTCTGTATGGACCCTGGTCTCTGTGGACCCTGGTCTCTATGGAGCCTGGTCTCTATGGACCCTGGTCTCTATGACTCCAGTCTCTATGGACCCTGGTCTCTATGACCCTGGTCTCTATGGACCCTGGTTCTCTATGGACCCTGGTCTCTATGACTCCAGTCTCTGTGGACCCTGGTCTCTATGACCCTGGTCTCTATGGACCCTGGTTCTCTATGAGTCCAGTCTCTGTGGACCCTGGTCTCTATGAACCCTGGTTTCTGTGACTCCAGTCTCTATGGACCCTGGTCTCTGTGGACTCTGGGAAACCAGTCACCAAGGCATGCTACATATCAGTGCTTAGCTAACTTTTCCTGCAAGATGAATGTTTATTATCTGTAGTACCACCATTAGACCACTAGATGGAGACAAAGAACCACGTATGAAACTGAGGCACAGGGCTCAGATTCTATCAGTCAAGTCACCATGTGGTTCATAGCTGATGTAGAATCATGTGGATAGACTCTAAAGGACAGAAGATAATAAAACTATATCAGTTACATTTTTTAGATTTGATGAAATAATGAGACAGAAGAAGTAATTCTGACATGTGTGAAATTCAAAGTCTGTGTGTTTCCTCTGTTAGCTGATGCTAGCTGGTTAGCTCCAGCTACATGATGCTTCTCTACTGCTGCTGTCCAGTCTGTCGCAGCGTACCTTGGTTAAAGTCTCTGGGCACCCTGACAGCGTAGAAGGCTGGGAAGATGCCGGTAGCTCCAGTCCTCATGTTGTAGCCCTGACACCACAGATCCTCCGACTGGTCCAGGATTAAGACCGGGTCGTCAGTCTCGAGGTTCAGCTCATCCGCATGACGAGGGACGAACCTAAAACCGGACCAAGAAAGACCATGGATCTCAGCGTCATGTGTTTCTTGGTCACGTTATGTTTTAGTTTGTTCATGTGTGTCGACCTGAAGGCGGCTCTGTGGCTCTGCTGCCTCTCCACGCCGTCCAGGACGCAGGAGAACACACCAAACGGGCCGGCACCTGAACGGGACAGCGCTGACGTTATTCTCACCAGCTACAGCTCAAAGGTTGTGTTTTATTTAAATCCATCTTTTAATGAAAGAACACGCAGAGAAATCTGTTTTATTTAAACTAAGACTTAAAGACTGGAACTCTAATTATTCTAAACCCAGCAGACATTGAAAGTGGGAGATATTCTTCCTCCAGACCCCCGTGACCCTTCACAGGACAAGCAGTTACAGAAGATGAATGAATGAAGATGAATGAATATATTCAGACTGATTTGATTTAAATGAGAATAAACAAACCTGTGGCGCTGTAATGGCTGCTGCTGTTGGCAAACAGATTGAGGAACTTCCTGCTCCTTGGAACGCCGGCTCTTCCTCCATTACACTCGTCGTCCTCTGAAGTCGTGGCTGACGTCACCTTAGGCTGTTTGCAGATCCTCGCCACAACTTCCCTCCTCCTCTTCACCTCCTCCTCCCGCCTCCTCTTCACGTCCTCCTCCCTCCTCTTCTTCACCTCTTCCTCTTCTTTCCTCCTTTCTTGGAGCAGAAAACAAGGACAGGTAAAACTGAGGCCTTCTAAACCGTTATCTTGTCAGCGGTGTTCCACAGGGTTTAGTACTGGGTCCTCTACTTGTTGCTCTTTTTATTTGATATTAATAACAGACAACTATACATGACATGCAGATGACACCCAACCTTTATTAAGATAATTTAAACTGCATTTAATCCAAAAGTCTTGTTTTAATATTGAAAAACTAATTTCTTTGGAAAATAAACCTTTTTATTTTTAATCAAAACTGGAATTATTAATCTCAGAATGTATAATTAAACAGTTACACCTAATAAAGAAAAAGAAATGACTTGTTACTCACTGACCTCTAATACTAGCAAAACTAGGCATATATATATATATAGATATATATATATATATAGATATATATATATATATAGATATATATATATAGTACCTATATGTGTCTATATCCAGATGACCATTGTGCACATTATAGAATTTATAAGAATATTGAGATTTCCTCCATGTTGTTCACACATGTAACTCCCCAAGGAAACCAGTCACCAAGGCATGCTACGTATCAATGCTAAGCTAACTGTCACTACAAGATGACTGTGTTGTGTTTATTATGTGTAGTTCCATCATTAGACCACCAGATGGAGACAAACAACCACGTATGAAATTTAGTAACAGGGCTCAGATTCTGTCAGATAAGTCACCGTGTGGTGCCCAGGATCGCAAAGGTTCAGTTGAAAAAAACAACATGAATAGCAAAATAAATCTGACTCTACTATTGTGAACATTATAGAATCTATAAAAAGACTGACGTGTCATCCACATCATGTTACATATTTCTGTAAACATCCCTTTCTGTACCATATGGCTGTAGTGTGTCTGACACCACACGGCCTGAAGTAGATTTGATGGACGTATGAATCTATGGTGTCATTATACTAAAGATTTTCATGCATGTGTGCTCAGCCTGTTTTAAAATTAATCTTCATCACCTTGCTCTCGTGCCTCCTCGCTCTTCTTCCTCTCCTCCTCGTACTCGGGGTCTTCCTCCTCGTTGGCTGACTGGTAGACGGTTTCTGTATCGCTGTCGTCGTTGTGCTCGTTGTAACCGTGCAGACAGTCCTTGAGGTTGACCAGCTCCAGCTGAGCGTGTTCATCCACCACCAGAGTGTATTTAACATTGTCATAGCTCAGGCCTGCTGCAGATTCACTCTTTGGTACAGTCTGAGTGTCCCTGACGCCTCCTTGCCCCCCTGCGTCCACCTCTGACTTGGTTTGGTCTGTACCTGTGTTGTCGTTACCTGCGAGGCGGCGGCTCGGACCGTTCTGGACGTTCACGCGGGGCGTCACATCTCCCTCCCCCTCCTCCTCGCTGATGACTGGGTTGGTTCGGTGGGACAGGGAGGGATGCAGGGGCCCTGGTGGGGGGCCCTCGGTGTCTGAGCTGAGAGACATCCTGTTGGACCCCCCCTCGCTGCTGGACCGGGAGAGGACGGGGGGGTTGTCCTGGGTCCTGTCATGGTTTTGGCCTGAGAACGATTTCACTCATTACACAACAGGATCATGGTATTAGAGGCTTTAGAGTCGTTTGTTCCACGTCTACAACTAAACTGTGATTAGACACATTCCCTCCAGACGATTAAAACATGAACACAAATATTTAGTCAACAGCAAAAACAGAGACGGATGAATTCACATGAATACTTCTCTATTTCCAAACACAAACACATGAACATTACTCCTTCAAACCCTAATGTTACTGTAACTTTTAAAGTTTTTTAAAGTTGCCCTAATGTAAACCTGACATTATCTTTATTTAACCACGACCCTGGAATTACACAAACCTTTTATTCTCAAGTTAACATAATGAAGCTAGTCTATATCTATAATTACCTTATATAAATCCAAACATTAAACATGCTAATATTATCCTCATCTACACCTAATATTTCCTTACATTAACCTGACGTTGCTGCTGTGACGTTCTCTCAGATTGTTCTCAGATTGTTCTCAGGTTGTTCTCAGGTTGTTCTCAGGTTGTACAGATTTATTACTGAGTGATGAATAATAACTAATAATAATAAGAAGTTGTTCCTGCTCCTGGAGGAGTTCCTCACCTTGGTCCTGGGTCTTCTCCTGGTTCCTGGGGGCCACAGGTGTGCGTGGGACGACCATTGCGGGCAGATAGACCTCCTCCTGGTTGGACAGTATGTTGTTCGTCTTGACGCCTCCTCCTCCTCCTCCTCCTCCTCTGTTGCCTCCTCTAGCGCCTCCTCCTCTTCCTCTCCCATCAGCTGCTCGGCCTCTCGGTCCGTTGGCTGCTTTGTTTCTGTCCTTGTCCTTCGTCCTGGACTCGTCACACAGTCGTCCTCCTCTTCTATCCATGCCTCCATCCTTCCCTCTGACCTCCCCCAGGCTTCTCTCTCTCATTGTTGTGGCTCCTCTTCCTCCTCCTCTTCCTCCTCGTCCTCCTCTTCCTCCTCCTGCTCCTGCCGCTGCTCTCCGTTGGCTCCTGGGCGTGCTGGAGGACGGCGGCCGTTCCCCGGGTCGAGCTCTGGCGTCTTGGTTGGAGGCGGCGGTCTGACCCGTGGCTCTGCTGTTGTTGGATCCATTCGGGGGTTTTGGTGCCGGCCGGCGTTGCGTAGCGTGACGGACTTTGTCCTCGGCTTTGGGTTGGACGTCTGGAGGCGTTAGATCTCCTTAACGCACACGCAAACAAACAAAAGCTTCAGTATTAAGAAACGACAAGAACACGAGGGATTATCAGAGCTGATCCTGGAGGAGAGAACTCTGTTTGACGTAAACTTTCATTTCTAAACGTTGGACGGAAACTAAACGGCTTCACTGAGTCTGATAATGAACAGAACAACCAACTGTTAATCTACTAACTACTCCTTCCAGACTGTGGAGCTTTAATTATTAGAATCTTTATTTATTGATAACTGACAAAATGACAAAGAGCTTCACAAGAACAGAAGAAATCTAAAAGTCTAACGGTGCAGAAGTTCATAAAAACAATCAAATTAAATCTCAGTTAAAATCAGGAAATGCTTTAACTGATGTATTTAATTAATTAATTAATTAAACTTGAGATGAAGTGAAAACTAACTTTAACTTTAATTAAAGAATTTACTTTAAATGTTCTTGATTTACACCAATAATAAAATAAATACACTTTATTTAGTGTTCATGTGTTCACACCTGCCCTATGTTCATCCCTGTCATGTGTTCACACCTGCCCTATGTTCATCCCTGTCATGTGTTCACACCTGTCATGTGTTCACACCTGTCCTGGGTTCAAGTGTTCACACCTGTCATGTGTTCACACCTGTCATGTGTTCCTGTGTTCACACCTATAATGTGTTCACACCTGTCCTGTGTTCATGTGTTCACACCTGCCCTATGTTCATCCCTGTCATGTGTTCACACCTGTCCTGTGTTCATCCCTGTTCATGTGTTCACACCTGTCCTGTGTTCATGTGTTCACACCTGTCCTGTGTTCATGTGTTCATACCTGTGATGTGAGGGGAGGAAGAGTGGGAGTCCTTCCAGCTGTCCTTCTTTCCAAACGAGTTGTTGTTGATAGAGTCCTGGACACAGAGAAGAGACTTCAACCAACACAGAACCAATCAGCTGTGAGATCAGATCAGAGCCAGATTTCCCATCATGCACCGGGCGGCCATCAATCATCATCATCATCATCATCCTCATCATCCTCATCCTCATCAGCAGCAGCAGCAGCAGCAGCAGCAGCGTTAACAGTCAGCCTCTGTCTCGCTCTGATGACATCACTGCCAGGAAGTGTCTGACAGCAAGGAACTACACAGACACGCTGACTCACACCGACATCCCATCATACATCTGCTCTCCCTGTTCTGTTGCTAGGGCAACGGTGTGTGTGTGTGTGTTCCCTGATGTTGACCAGTAACACAGATCTGTCTCGTTTCATCCTAAAGACGTTTAGATTTAGATTTAGATGATGATGTTATTATCCTCTAAATAATCCACAGCTTCTTAATTTCCAAACGTTTGAGTAGATCTGGATCCTGACCAGCTAGCTGCAAACGCTAATGCTAATGCTGTTAGCAGCAGTAAACAGAGTGGAGGCTGCAGAGATCAGCTGTTTCCTCCTTGTCCTCACAACAAACACTCAGAGTGGCCAGATCAGATTAGATCTGTTCATATCAGCCTGTGTTCCTCTACTAATCAGAACTGGACTCCTCCTCCTCCTCCTGTTCTGTTTCCAGTAGATGTGATGCTCCTCTTCATCGGTAAAGATGCTTTGACATAAACTCATGTCTCTGATCACATCATTTGATCTGGTCTCCGTGGTAACGGCTCATCTCTGATCTCTGTCACTGATCATGATGGAGAGGCGTCTGTGAAACAGTCTGATGATGAATCTCAGTCTGTTTCTCAGCAGCAGCTCAGAGACAATCAGCTTCTATATCTTCCTGTCAGCACAAAGTCGTCCCACATCAGGTTACAGAGGATCAGTGACGGTCACATCACCTTCACCGTTAACTGGGATGAACAGCAACACACCTGACTCTGGATTAGAGGACGGGTCAGTTCAGACCTTCATTCACAGGTGTGAACACTGATCTGGTCTCTAGTGTCCAGGTTAAACAGGTCCAGGTGTGGACACTGATCTGGTCTCTAGTGTCCAGGTTAAACAGGTCCAGGTGTGAACACTGATCTGGTCTCTAGTGTCCAGGTTAAACAGGTCCAGGTGTGAACACTGATCTGGTCTCTAGTGTCCAGGTTAAACAGGTCCAGGTGTGAACACTGATCTGGTCTCTAGAGTCCAGGTTAAACAGGTCCAGGTGTGAACACTGATCTGGTGTCAGTCCACACGTGGAGGTGGTCTGGGACACATGTGACCTCCTTCATTTGGTAGTGTGAACACACAATGAGTCCTGGGTCACATTAAAGACCACCTACTCAACAGGGCTGATCTGAGGAAGAGGAGTTTAACTCATTCATTCAACCACTAGTAGAAATGATCACATGAATCAGTGATGTCTGTTCATTAGTAATGAGAGACTTTTAAAAGAGTCTGGTCTTGGAGCTGAGAACCAAACTAAACTAGAAACTAATCTGAACTAGAATCAGCTCAGAAAATAAATCAGATCTTAACATGTGAGAGTCTTTCCGTCTTGTTCCAACATCTGGATCATGTCTCCAAGTCAACCAGCAGCTGTTGATGGTTCTGATCCAGCGGTAGGTAGAGATCCATTAGAGACAGCAGCTGCTACAATATTCTACTGACCACATGATGGCGCTGCTGATTTACAGACACACAAACTGAGATCAGATCTCAAGTGCTTAGTTTTTAGCATTTAGAAGGACCTGTTAAGTTTGAAAGAATTAGCTTTAGGTTTACATATTCATTAATTCATTCATCTTCTGTAACCACTTGTCCTGTGGGGCTGGAGCCTATCCCAGGTGTCATCAGGTGAGAGGCGGCGTCCACCCTGGACAGGTCTCCAGTCTTAGGTTTACATATTACATGTTAGAAACTAAACCAATTACTATTCCTTCTTCTAAAAGCTAACCACAGCTAACCACAGCTAACCACCGCTAACTACAGCTAACTAGCTACACATTATATAAAGACAGAATATACTGAGCTGTCATTTAAAATCTTAACCTGGAATAAAATAGATTAAAATTCTGATTCATTTTAACATAAAATTACATGAAACTCACAACAGTTAGAGTATAATGTTAGCTAATTAGCTTTAAGAGATTTAGCTTTTTTCTTTACACATTATGGTTTAGATTTCGTCTCAGTTATGTGATTAAAAACTCTGATAGCAGATCAACAAAACCTGTTACTGAACTAATAGCTAAAATGTAGCTAGCTGCAACTAGCCACAGTACAATCGCTGTATTACAGCTAGGCTAGTTAGCTTTTAGCTGATTAGCTTTTAGAAGGACTAGATACATTTCTATCCTCATTATTATTATTTATATGATTTAATAAACGGTGGCAAACAAACCAAATCTAAAATGTAAATTATTCCAGGGAAAGAAAAAAACTAGCTGAAAGCTAACTAGCCTAGCTTAGTGCACATTACACTCCAGCGTCTTAAAGCTAAACATAACATTCACACATTCATCTGTTTTATGGAAGATGTAATGTTCTTAACAACTGAGTTAGTTAAACCACAGAAATAAGAAAAAATAATTAATAGTTATAATTAATTAATTATATTGAAGAAATCAAAGCTCGTCTGTCTGAAGGCTAATTAACTAGCATTTATTTACGTTGTTGAGCTGAATTTAAATCACACAGTTTATTGTAAATTAAATGAATGTATAATAAATAAATGGACAACAGAGCAGCTGGGTTCAAGTAAAACTATTTGAAGTGTTTGTCATTTATTATTTTTAGCTTCTTCTTCTTCTTCTTTCATGGTGTAATATTAGATATATACGTATAGAAGGTATACTGATGCTGGTTGTGTCTGAACACAGCTCCTCTATTAAACTAGTATTTATTTCACAAGATGGCAGAACAGCTCATGTCTGAGTCAGGTTCAATCCCCACCGCCACCGTCCAAGTGTCCTTGAGCAAGTCACTTAACCCCGAGCAGCACGACACAGACGGACTCATGAGCATCGATCGACTGAATCAAGATATCCTGGGTGAAAACAACAAACAGGAAACTGCAGCTGAACCGTTTCCAGATCTGACCCAGAGCCAGAACACAAGCAGACTCACAACAAGCCCCGGATCCACCCAGGAGACAGACCAGCACCCACAGAGACCACGCTACCCACCAGATCCACCCAGGGGACACCCCAGGACCCACAGAGACCCTGTCATCCAGTGGATCCACCCATCATCGGACCCTCGGTCGGGGCCGGGCCCCCGTCTTGCCTACCTGGGTGCCAGCCTGTGGCAGCTGTGGGAACAGAGCCAGGGTGGTCGGTCTCTTTGGTCGATATTTATCCATGACAGCTCAGGTTGATACTTCCTCCTCTTCCTCCTCCTCCTCCTCCTCCTCTTCCTCCTCCTTTATGAAGCCAGCGTCGGCGCTCCTCAGCTCGGACTAGGCCTCCCCCACCCTCCTCTACCTCCCTCTCTTCCCCTTCTTCTTCCTCCTCCTCTGTCTCCTCAGCATCGATCAGCTCCGAGCTGATCTGGCCACGCCCCTTCCTCTTCCTGCACGCCTCGTGATTGGCTGGCCACGGTGTCACATCATCATCATCATCATCGTCATCATCCTCCTCATCCTCAGCATCAGCATCATGTTCCTGGCAGCGGAGGAGAGCAAACAGAAGGAGGAAGAGGAGAGGTGGTGCTGAGCAGTGATGGAGTGAATGAGGGCTGAAAGATGGAGGAGAGAGAGGAAGGAGGGAGGAGGGAGGAGGGGGAGCAGGAGGAAGTCAGGGCCAGCCAATCAGAGCGAAGCATGACATCATCAGCTGATCGGCCCGAGGTGTTTTCAGTGGAGCTAATAAACACTGAGTGTGTGTGTGTGGTGGCTTTATGAGGTTGTGAGGCCTTTTCTGTGTGAACGACTATCACTGTGAGGACGTGTGTGTGTTTCAGTGTGAAGCTTCATGGATGTGGTTTAGTGAATGACAGTGGAAGGTTCTCACAAAGATAGGAACACAAGAGAGAGGCTGATTAGATTAGACGCTAACATGGAGACACAACGGCAACAGTCAGTGAACCAGTCAGTAAACTGAGGACCAGCCGGTCAACAAATGGTTGAATATTACACTGACTGAACCAATGAACAGTCACTAATGAAAACAGACAGAAAATCAGTCAACAAACCATCCAGTCAGTCAGGACAAAGATCACCCAGTGAACCAGTCAGCCATTCAACAGTCATTTAGTCAGAAGCTAACAGTGACCAGTCAGTCAGTCTAGCATGAAACCAGTCAGCCAACAAACCAGTCATCAGGAAATAAGCCAGTGGTTTATTTATCCAGTCAGTCAAGTTAAAGGTCACCTAGCAAACTAAAAACCAGTCAGTCAGCCAGTAAAACTGTCAAAGTTCTAAGAGCAAAACAAACAGTCAGCAAACCAGTCGTTTAGTTAAAATCAGTCAAGCTAATAAACCCAAACCCAGTCAGTCAATTAATATTTCACACATAGAACCAGGGAACCAGTCATTCATTAAAACAGTCAGAAAATAACCCAGAGGTTTATTTATCCATCCATCCAACATCAGCAAACCAGTCAGTCAGTCTGCTGGAATGATATTAAACCAGTCGCCAAATAAACAGTCAAACTCAACTGAGAGTCAAATTAGTCATTTGATTATTTTGTTAGCTTTAGCTCTTTGATGCTACATGCTAGCATTCAGGGCAGTCAAACAGTATAAAGATGGACGTGGCACTCAAACCAAGTAGAGCTCCCCCTGGTGGCTGGCTGCAGTATAGGTCATAAGCTCCACCCCCTCCATGTTAGTGGGCGGGGCTTGGGCCAAACTAAAACACTAAAAATAATTTTTTTTCAAGGATGGTTTCTGTCATTTAGTTAATACAATGTTGATGAATGTTCAAGTGTCAATCTTTTGGATAAGTTTTAGTTATCTGACGCTATAGAAACAGGATGTGACATCATGGTGACTACCAGTTGCCATGCCAATGTAAAAAAATAATAAACTAAAACATGAGTGAGTCTGGAGGAAGTGTGGGCGGGGCATCAATATCAGGGCTCCACGTGGCTCCGCCCTCAGATCAGACTCACAAGATGGCGCCGCCCGTATCCCCGGGAACATAGAGTCAGTTTGACCAATGAGAGGAAGTGGAGACGATATCCATATTTATATACAGTCTATGGTTAAATCAGATGCTGTTTCCTCAGACCTGCGAAATAATCATTTACCTTCTCTCTTCTCAGTTGTCCTTCAGTTTGTTGGATTCATTGTATATTAAATACGTTAATGGTTGAAACTCACCAAGCACATTCACCTCTGTGAATAAACAGGAACTGTCCATTTTTCTTGGAAGACTCGTTTCTCTATGTCCACTTTTCCCCTTTTTGACAAAGACATTCTGGTAACCATGGATACATCTCACGCCCAGTTAATCTTAATCACGATAAACAAACGTGTCATTTACGGCCCCAGGCTGCGCCCTGCTGCCCCCTGCTGTTTATGTCTGGTATCTGTGTTTTAGGTCCGCTACTCTGACTAAACGGTGCGACCCCTAGTGGACAAATTAGGATAAACAGATTATCAGCTAATTTAGCATTAGCATCTTACCTTTAGCTAGCAGCTAATAGGCCTTTCTAGCATTTATCCACATGTAGCTGTTTTCATTCTTTAAACCAACACAGTTCCAGCTGAATGTGTTCAGACTATCAATCAAAAACATCTGAATCAGAGAAGACACCAGGGACGGAGGACGCCATGTTGTTGTTGTATTTAGAAGACATATCTGACTAGTTGTTGGTGAAATATCTTTCCTGTGTAGATGCTTTCATTTATATGTTCCTGTAGTTTCAGGGAAACTTTCCCGATAATTCCATAAAAGGATGAAAGTATTTTCATGTCTTACTTCCCAAGAAGAAACGAGAATCAAACAAACAAATATTTTGTCTTTCATTGGGACGATTAAGATTTAAACCTATTTATTTTTGGTTTTGGACTTTACGGTTAGCATCAGCTAGCTTAGCTTAGCTAGCAGGGCATTGTACTTCTGTTGTGAATAAAGAGAAATGACACCATGAACTCTCATTGAATCACAATTTCTTCAGCAATTTTAATGAAAATAAACTCTTTTTTTGTACAATAGAAAACAAATAAATATCCACGAGGCCCACGACATTGGACAGACCCCCCCCCCCAACCCTGTCACCCCACCCCACTGAGAGCATCACGCTGACTCCAGCTGGAAAGAACGACCAGGAGCCGGTGATCCAGGCCCGTGTTGCGTTCAGGATCAGTGGGAACTTTTCCTCTCCAGTTGGTCAGAGGGTTCCACCGACAGGACGCCTCCATCGGGAGCTGCAGGGTTTCTGTCTTACCCCGCTTTGAGGGAAATCTACGCCGTCCAGGAATCAGTGAGGTGGGGGGGACGGGGGGTTCACAAAGAGCATCAGCTGCAGGGTCTTTATGATCCTGCTCCTTTAGAAAGAACCCAACCTGCCTGGGTCTTAAACCTGAACAGGTTCGAAAGAGTTTGGGTTCTAATGGGTTCACATTCGACCCATCTGGTTTTTGAACTTTATGAATAAACCAAGTAAAGAGATCTTGAACAGACTCAGATATTTCTGGTCTTTAACTGAATTAGTTTGACCAACGTCATCCTCATATTTTTACAGTGTTAACAATATTAAAACTCATTTAACAATTCCTGTCATGTTTAAAATATATATAAAAAAAATAAATCTGAAACGATTAAAGGACGTTTTCTTTTACTAGACTTTTGCATCGTACCTCCACATGATGGAGAATCTGTAGTTTTGATTAAAAGTTGAATTATTTCCAGTGATGTTTGAGACACTGACTGATCGGCTGATTTTACTCTCTCTTATTATTTATTAACTTATTTGGATTGAGATTAATTTAAAAACAGGTTTTACAGTTTGACCGACCGGGTGCAGAATCTGCTGCTGCCCTCTAGGGGACACTTTTAGTTTGAGCCTTTGTGAACCCCCCCCCAACCAACCAGACCCTTAGTGACACGGGACGAGGTTCATTTACATATCTTATATACAGATAAATATGTGGGGAGAACAACACGTCTTGTTTCTTCTCTACATTCAAGTCACGCAAAGCAGCGTTTTCAGGCTCCGCCCCCTCGTCACCTCCTCCATCTAAATCCTGTCGGCTAGCATCCCGCTACGCCTCCACAGACGGGGAGGTCACGCACTACAAAAACATTACGCTCCCTAATTAAAATTGCTGCTGGCAAAAATATCAGATATCTTCCAAAAAACATTCACACGAGGCATTTACATATCAACACGTTGAGATTCGCCGGGTTCAGACGTTTCTGGGTCAGATCAGCTGATCACAGGCTCATCAGGTCTACTTCCTGGTATACGGCCAATCAAAACGCAACAACTTCCAAGAATGTAAGTCTGAATATAACAGACGTCTCACTGAAACAGGAAAAAAGTGGTTAAATTAGCTTTTGCTAAAGCTAACTGCTAATTTCCAGCTGTTGTGTGTTTATAATTTAGTGAAACAAGCTGTTAAAAATAAGTTTCAGCTCTTATTTCAGTTTTGAATAAAATCATGAGGGTTTTGTTTTTTTCAGGCAGATCTACGTCACAAACTCGTTACGAAGCCGTTGGGTTATGATTTGATCCTGATATTGTCTGAAGTCTGAAGCCGACGTCTGCTGCTAAAGACGCTCTTGTTCTGATTCAGAGTGAACTGGTTTAGAAACAACATGACCCCGCCCCCCCACAAGTGAAGCCAAAATATGGTGGAAACGGAGGCGGCCATCTTGTGCTGGAGACGCCATGAAGGCTGCTTATATATCAAGCTTAGTGTTAAACCAAAGAAGCTAACATTTAGCTAACTAGCTAGCGTCAGGATGGTGACAGCTGGGATAAACTAACTCTATCTTTGTATGAACAGCGCCCCCTTATGGTCACGAGTTGTGACGTGTTTGCTGATGTTTTCAGACGTTGACATTTTGTAATTTAATCTCATAATATTCCTTTATATTTCCTACATTAAGCTAGCTGCTTGTTAGCTGTTAGCCTCTATAGGTCAAAGGTACCAACAGTTGCCTTGCAGCAAAACAATGTCACTGTTCATTTCTGACATATTTCAGCTTCACTTTTGTACGACATGAGGAAACTGCGACGTGTCGGCCATCTTTGTGAACACCTTCTTGTTCTTCTTGTTGCCACATCTCATTAATCTTTAGAAACGACAGTAATACAACGGTGGAAAACACATCGAGGTTCCTTTTCTGTCCCGGAGACCTGGCGGCGGGCGGCCATGTTGCTGCAGAGCCTCGTTACTCCTGAGATACTCACGGCTCACGGCCTCCACTTCCTGTTAACCACCGAGTGTTTGTTCTCACTCACTAGAACGTCTCTGTTGTGTTTCCACGGTTTTCTGGAGTAAATGTGAGTAAAATGTTTATTTAACTGCGTCCGTCGTTCTCCTGAAGTCCAGAAGCCGGTTCCTCGTACGTCTATTGTGTGTCCAGGTGTTAGCAGATTGTTCTCGTACCTGAAAAACAAACCAGAGGAGGAGAAACCGTTTAAGCACTAATGAGTTCAGTTTTATTGAGCTCAGGTTCAAAAGTTCTAATGAGTTCAGGTTCTAAACAGATCAGGTTCTAAAGACACCAAGATGCAAAATTTCAGGTTCTAACAAGATCAGGAAATGATCAAACAAATTCATCAACAAAACAAGACAGTGACTTTGTAGCTTGGAGAAAACATCCAATCAGATAGTGTGGGCGGGGCTTAATGTGATGATGAACAGGAGAGTAACAGCAGCCACGTCATCTGACTAGTTTAAATGTCTCTGATTGGTTGGAGGAGGAGCCAGGTGATCATAATTACATCCAGATGTTTCACCTTGAATCACTGCTGCTGTCCTCCCGTCTCCTCTGAAGTCTTCTCATCCTCCATTCTCTCCTCGTCCTGCTCCACGTCCTCCTCCATCCTGTCTTCCTCCATCCTCTCCTCCATCCTCTCCTCCCCCACTGCCTCCTCCCCCTCCCTGGCCACCGGGGGGCAGCAGTGTCGCGCTCGCTGCCTCTGGCCGCGACGTGATTTCCGGGTGAGGCCTTTCCTCCTGGGCCCCAGAGAGGAGGTCTGGGTGGTGGACGGAGTCGGTGACGGAGACGAGGTGGGGCAGGAGGAGCATGGGGAGGAGGGTTTGGACCACGACAGGGGGCTGGGGGTTGGGGAGGGTGGATGGCCGGGGTGAGAGCCCGAGGAGGTGGAGACGGTGTGAGGGTGGCGGCTCGGGTCGGCCTCCTCCAGGTCTGGGTGTGGGGCCCAGGTGGAGGAGTCGGGGGCCGTGGAGCAGCCGGCGGCTTCACAGTCGGCGACCAGATCTCTGGGAGGAGAATCTGAAACGAGACAAGAGTCAGAACACGTTCATCAACATGTTCTACATCTCTGAAGGGACAATATGATTCTTCTGTCTTCTGTGGTGTCCTCCTACCGGGGCCACTGCTGGTCTGGGACTCGTCGGTCATCGGTGGCTCTGCTTCCTCCTGGATCGTCGGGACTGATGCTAGCAGACCTGACACAAACACACACCTCATAAGAGAACGGTTCATCTCCTGCCTCACGCTACAAGAGTTAGCCACGAGTTTCCTCCCTGAAAAAAAACTCAGATCGAACTGAATCTCTGCTCATCACCAGCTCAGAGCGTCCAGAGGTTATCTGATGACGTCCTGGTTGATTAATGAGCTCTGAGCAGTTCTATAAAAACCTGATTCTGACATGAACGGGACCAGGATCTCTGACACGGTTATTAAAAGGTTTGTCCCCGGTGTGTTTTCATCCAGACGGAAAGAAAATGTTTTAAATGATTCCTGTTCTAGGACTCTGGGAGGAGAGTGTCGCCTAAAAAGACCCTAAATAAATCAGGACTATCTCCAGAACCAGCAGGTTCATGTTCCTGACCCTGGTCTCCATGGACCCTGGTCTCCGTGGACCCTGGTCTCCATGGACCCTGGTCACTATGACCCTGGTCTCTATAGACCCTGGTCTCCATGGATAGGTCAGACTTCAGTGTCAGTAACATTGTGTCTGATTAATTAGTGATCAACTAAAACATCTTCTAGATCAGAGAGTAGAAAACACCCTGATAGCAATGATATCATTCTGAACTCATTCAGCAACCCCTTGACTAGAACTGGACCAAGAGTTTAGAGAAATACCACAAAGGTTCTAGTAACAATAGAACCAGGCCCACTCTCCATGTGGACATCTGGAGAACCAAAGAACCCAAAGTGTTCCTACATATCAATGCTAAGCTAACTTTCACTACTAGATGGCTGCATTGTGTTTAGTATCTGTAGTACCACCATTAGACCACTAGATGGAGGTAAAGGATCATGTATGAAACTGAGGCTCAGGGCTCAGATTCTGTCAGTCAAGTCACCATGTGGTGGATAGTTGATGTAGAATCATGGGGATAGACTCTAAACCACAGAAGACAATAAAATAAATATCAGTAGCGTCTGTACGATACGACGGAAGCCTTGCTGACTTACTGAGTCCTCTGTAATGAGACAGCTGCTGGTAAACTTGTTTCATCCTCTCGATGTTGAGCCTGCTGCCCTCTGCGTGGTTGATCATCGGTTTGGGGTAATCCACTCCCACCACACAGTTGGCCGCCTTCTGTAGCGACTCGGGGGCGTTCCACGGCTCGTAGATGTAACGGTTGGGATAGTCCTTCAGGATGGGGATGTAACGCCTGCAGGAGAGACCAGAGGAATGTCAGCTGAATCTGGTCTGAGTCTGGAGATCTGATCTCAGTGTGTGTGTCTGTAAATAAGCAGCGCCCTCATGTGGTCAGTAGGACATTATACCAGCTGCTGTCTCTAACGGACATACCTGATGTAGTCTCCTGTCGGGTCTGTCCTCCGTCCAAAGCCGACGGGACAGTAGCAGTGGAAGAACTGCTGGAAGAAGGCACTGCAGGACAACCACATCCAGCTGCCGGCGTTCACGCTCCAGTCTGCATCCAGCAGCAACTCCTCAAACACCTGCAGCGACAAAGAAACGCCGACGTCATGAAGCATCGCCACTCTGTCCCAAAATAAAACCAAGCCTGAAAGTCTCGGGGGTCCCACCTTCATGCCGCTCTCCCAGCTGATCCACAGGTCTCCCCTGGTCAGGAAGCAGGCCACGGCGTGACGGGCCAGGTGGTGGATCCAGCCCTCCTGTCTCAGCTGGGTCATGATGGCGTCGATCCAGGGGAAGCCGGTCCGACCCTCGGCCCACTTGGCCAGCGCCTCTGGATTCTGGTCCCATGGGATCTGGAGACAAACGTGACACAGACCCGTTTAACTTCAGTGTTTACACCGAGAATGAAGGCATTTATCCAAGTTTAAAGAAGTCTCATCTACTTTACTAGTTACGTGAAGTTATCGCCTTTTTCCTGACACATATTTAAACAGACGACTAAAACGTCCGTCAACATTAACCCTGATGTTAGCGTGACCCTGTAGGTCATTGTTGATGCTCACCTGGACACAGATGGGGTTTCCCTCCATGCGGTCAAAGTTGGGGTTGTTGGTGGCGGCGGTGTAGAAGAACTCCCTCCATAAGAGCTGACCGAACAGAGACAGAGGAGGACTGCAGCGCTTACGGAGCTGATGGACAGAAGAGGAAACACTGAGAATCCACGTCTGAGGGTCAAATAAAGAACTCAGCAAGTCACTGAAGTTTATACGGGACGATTAACAACCCTGAAGAGATGGAAAGACTAACTTCACCACTTTAAAGGACAAACAGTACAATGAAAGTTTAATCAATCAAAGTTCAACAATCAACTTTTACTACAAATGTTGGTTAATTAACTCCTTAATCAGTTTGCTGTAACTCAGGCGTCTGGTCTCTTTCTGTTGCAGTGATTTCAGTCTTCCTTCAATCTTCCTTCTTCTTCTGGTCAGATAGTTTAATCCTTGACAGATTTTGTCTTCTACTATATAATAAACATTTCTGAAGGTGTCCACGCTACCTTCATGTAGAGCTCTCGGAGGTTGTAGTACAGCACTCTGCAGGAGAGGCAGCCGAAGCGCAGGTAGGGGCTGAGGCCGGTGGGGCTGGCGTACAGAGAGCATGTGCTGACCCGTGGGTGCTCCAGGTTGGCCACCCACACCTACACAAAAAAAACATCCAGCTTTAATTCAGACAGGAGAACATTTAAAGTGACACCAGGAGCTTCCTGTTTGTATGACCGACCTTCTTGTCCAGATGTTTGTTGAGTCGGTCCAAGGCCTCAGACTCTCCCCCCCGCCACACAGCTGTAGGTAAACCCTGCGTCCTGAAGCCTGGACACATGACCACCAGGAAACAGATGCTGTTAACATGAACTCTTCAGAAATGAACTAAAACTCTGACTCTGAGAAGACTTTATTTGTGTCACAGTGAAGCCGAGACTGGAGATCCATTCAAACCTTAAAACCCATGAATCCTACCTAGTTCTTCCAGTGAAGGGATGCTGTACAGCTCTTGGTGGTTGTCGGCTATTTTAGTTCGACATTTGTCCATCTGCTGCTGGTTGATGGGGGGCAGGGGTCTCCTTGGTAACTCCAGTCTGCTGACGATGGCCTGAAACCTCTTAAAGGTCAGAGGAGGACTGTTGTTGTTCAGCTCGATGATCCTGAGAACGAAAGACGAAAGAATGTAGAACAATGATCAGACTTTCACAAAAGCAACCATAAACCCACAAAGAGACACTGGAGGGAGTCTAACAACACAAATGAAATAAAGCAACAAAAACAACACGAAGAGACACAAAACAAAACAAATCTAATTCATAATGGCTTCAAAACAACCACAAAGCTCTGAGAGCAGAACCTCTGCTGCAGCTCGTCAGTGTTTTATTGATTTATCCTAATTAACAAACTGGAAATGCTTTTAGTCAAAGAGACAAACACGGGACCTTGAAGCTAAAACTCAGATCAGACATTTTAATGGCTTCAAATTCAAACGTTTCTGTTTTTAAAAGTAAAATATGAGAAAATAAAAAGTAAACATACCACAAACAGAAAGAAAACGACCCAAAATGGCGTCAAACGTAACCACAAACCCACAAAAGACACTACCGGAGCACAACAACACAAATGTCCACAAATGAAACTACAAAGCAACAAAAACAACACAAAGAAACACAAAACAATTCCAATCAAATTCAAATGGCTTCAAGTAGTGCACAGACAACCACAAACCACCAAAACTAAGACCTCTGAGAACAGAACCTCTGCTGCAGCTCGTTAGTCGACACGTTTTACTGATTTTAGTCAACAAGACAAACACGGGACCTTGAAACTAAAACTCAGATCAGACGTTTTAATGGCTTCAAAGTCTATTTTTTTGTTTTTAAAGGTAAAATATGAGGAAAAAAAGATGCAAAACAGAAAGAATATGACCTGAAATGGCATCAAACTTCCACAAAAGCAACCATAAACCCACAAAGAGAGACTTGAGGGAGTCTAACAACACAAATGAAACTACAAAGCAACAAAAACAACACAAAGACACACAAAACTAAATAAATCTAATTCATAATGACTTCAGAACAACCACAAACCTCTGAGAGCAGAACCTCTGCTGCAGCTCGTCAGTGTTTTATTGACGTGGGACATCCAGCCATACAGGTGTTGTATTATGGGATGTATCCTATGTGTTGGTTAACATGTGACCTCGGCTGTCAAAGCTTTAACCTATTAACTGCTGTGATTCACTGATGTTCTGTGTTCTGTATTTATAGTTTTTCCATCTTAGGCAACTTGTGTGTATCCGTGAGGCGTTCAGGAGCGCTGGTTGGAGGCTCCGCAGCAGAGGCGGCCTCCTATTGGCCGGCTCGCCGTGACTACAACAAAGGAGCTCAATAAGCTGAACACATGTCCACGAGGACCAGAGCTAAGCTCCTCCTGCCTCGTACAGTCCACCCAGTAATATTCAGAGAGTTATGTAACGCTGCTCTGCTTCAGAGGAAACTCCTCCAGTCTTATTCATTGAACCACCTGATCTCTGCACATGGACCGGGGTGTGACCTGCAGGGGCCGCGGGGGGCCACCGGGGGGCGCTGCAGCCTGTGCTGCTGTCTGATTCTCCAGGATGTTGTTGGAGAGTTTCAGCTGAACTGAAGTGAATCATGACGACTACAGAGAACGATGTGGTTTAATATGTGACCGTAGCACGTTTTAATGAATCATTATATAACAGTAATTAACCAGTGAACCCAGACCAGAGCATGGAGCACTGAACCGCTGACCGCTCAGACCCCGGGGCCCCTGGGTGAGGGCCTCTCAATGAAGTGACTGTTTACAGAAACTGGAACTGGGAATAAATGCAACCATGCAACACAGAATGACCAATCACAACACATTAAATACAACACAAATCAAAACCGCTTAAAATGGCACAAAACAACCAGAAGACCAACGAGTGTGACCTAAAACAAACAGGATGAGCCTGAAGAGACCCCAACAACACAAACTGACCTCAGACTAACCACAACAACACCACAAACCAACCTGAACAACACAAAATGACAAATATAACAACCACAAAAAGATGAAAAACAACCACAATACAACTCTACATGATCTGAGAGAGACTCAGTCAAAGTGAAATGACACAAACATGACACACAGTGATCAGAGGATTTGGGTCGTTGTAATGTGTTTAAACCTTAAAATAATACAAAGCTTCTTTAAACTGAACATGACGTCTGATAAATAAAAGAAACTGAACCACTGTGTATAATATGTCAGTATAAATGTTTTCCTCTGTCGTGTCTGAACAGATTTTGAACCAGTATTTCTGTCCACCATGATTTCAGGAGGTATTTTCCGTGCAGCTCCACTCACCTGTCCAGGGTGTAGAGGGTGTGTGAGTTCCTGACGATGGTCTCCACTCCAAACTCGTGGGCCATCTTGATGATGGCGTTGTCCCTCTCCTTCCCATAAGGCTCCGGGTCGAACTCAAACGTCAGCCGGGTCACGTTCCACTCCTGACAGGACAGAGGGAAACAAAGGGTCACGGGTTAATAAATATAAATATATACGGTTACTGGTGTAGTGTTTATCTGGAGTCGCTCTGTTGGGACCTGATTAATATTATTATCTGAGGGTTTTATGAATTGATATTGTCTTTTTTTCAAATGAAGATAATTTAAACATTACTGTTGCTGACAGTTCATACTCAGGTCCCAACGGAGCGACCACAACAGTAACTATGGCTGGAGAAAGTCTGGTCTCAAATATGAAAAGTAGGACCAGGTTTAAAAATAAATTCCTAATTTTCTTTCCTTCGATTCAAAACGATTGATTTGAGAGATCTGATACTGATTTATAAAATGTATTTAATAAAATAAAATAAAAATCCAGATAAGAGTTACCAGACTGTGATTCTGAAAAGAACTGAGGCTACAAGTCCTTCCTGTTATTCTTGTTTCTCAGTTAAAAATCTTTGTCTTTGTGTTTCTGAACCATTTGGGGTCCAGGAAATAGTCTCCATGGTGACCACTGGTCCAGGTCTCTCTGGTCCAGGTCTCTCTGGTCCATGGATCATTGTGTTCAGCTCTAAATAAACCTGGTTCTTCTCCAGATGACCAGATCCCTTGAGTCAGAAAGTCTAAACTTCCATCTGAATATTGTCCAGAGTCATGACCATGCTCCGTTTAGACAGAAAAGATCTGAAATCACTGATGGAAACATCTTCTTCTTCTTCTTCTTCTTCTTCTTCTATGAATCTAATAACCACTGGTTTCTCCTTTACTTCTTTCTGGTTAAAGGACCAAATGTAAATTTACTGGTTTAACATTTTTTTTTGGCTTTTTAAAATGAAAATCAATTAAACTCGTGTTGATTTCATTTTTCTTTCAGAGTCTCAAACAGCAGAGCTCCTGGTTTGGATCATGTGTGTTGCATAACAACAACAATAACAACAAACTAAAGAATCATCAGGTGTGTTCAGTCTGTTGTGAGATGATCGTTCCTTCAGGTGAAACAGGATCGATTTCTGAACACACCCCATCCCTGAAAAGACAAACTAGTTCTCCTCTTTCTTCAGTGGCCTCCAGCAGACAATCATCGTGATTCTTATCGTGTCGCGGCCGAATGGAAACCTCATCACTGACTCCATCAGTTTACATGGGAGGTAGAGGACGGCGTCAGAGATGGTTCTGGAACCTTTTCCAGCCTGATGAGCAACAACAACTCTTTCTCTGAGCTCCTCAGAAAGCTCCTTTGTCCACAAACATGTGTTGTGAAGATCAGACTGAGACAAATCCCTGATTTATTGAAACTAAACCAGGAACTGAACCACACCTGAGTCTCATTACATTGATGGAAACACTTCTGAACACATGGACTCTGATTGGATCCTAGAGGAGCACCTCTCTGATATGTAATATTGGATCATTTTAGTCTAATATTTGTGTTTCATGTGTTCATTGGGTTCTTCTCTTTAACTTATTCTCTGCATTTAACCCACACATAGAGTGGGTTACCTCCTACTTTTCAAACCACTAGGCCACTTCTTCGTCAGCGACACGTCATCACAACGTTAACATCAACACTAGCATGTTTAAGCTAACAGATCTTTGCTGGAGCAGGATCAGTTCCCAACGGAGAGACTCCACAACAACTGTCCACCACCACATTCAGAGGACGGGGACACTTCCCACCACAAAAACAAAAATATTTGGAACCAAGAGGATCCAAAGTGTTTCTATCCTGTAAAGAATCGATCCAGGAGTGAAGCCCAACCCTGTTGATAATACTGGCTTTTACATAAGTGCTATTCTGTTTTATTATATTTTGAAAAGGCCACAGGGCGACGTAGGTGTTACTACTCAGAGCAGTTTACTGTCTGTTTACAACGTCAGGGCAGAGATTAAATATACGGATCATCTCCTCAAGTCATGATGCACAAACAACTCCCTTCCTTCTTCCTCTCTTTCTTTCCTTCCTTCCTTCCTGTCTTCTCTAAAATAAAGAACTTAACATATGGATAATCTCCCCAACTAAACCAACAGCTGGTAAAGAGTTCAGTGAGTGCGTCTTATTTTTACACATCGTCCTGAATAAAGCGTCTCATTTCCAGCCACTCCAGGGAGTCTTTGTTTTGCTGTCTGAGTGGGACCCTGCCCCTCCACCTGCAGTGAACTGACTCATGTGGGCTGGTTCTCTGGATGGTGATTCCTGGTTGAAGAGGGGTAACAACAGAACAGGCTGGCGGGGCAGGAACACTGACCTTAAAAAGCCTGGGGAAGACGTCAGTTGGCTGCCCTCTGACGACAAACAGCCTGGAGTTGAGCTTCTTCAGACTGTTGTCCAGATCCTCCAGAGCCTCCAGCAGAAACCTGCACACACACAAACATCAGTCAAAGAGATGGAGATCTGTTTCAACTCCACGACATCTTATCAGAGGATTCAGCTTCTCTGAGGGGAGGATTTTCTGGGTTGTATCACAGCTGGACTGAACATCTACGTGAAGGAGGTTAATCTGAATATGGAATAAACTTGTTGGGATTGCTGATGACATTTCATCCAGCTGTCTTTGTTTTGTCTTTTTTGTATAAACCTGGATGACTGAGAACAGACTCTGGAGATGCCCAGCCCTAATAACACCAGCACATGCATGTTTCCCTGTAGGCCACAGAAAAGATTAGAAACGTCTGTTCAGCTGCAGCTCGAAGCTTTAAATGATTCATAACGGGCTGTCTTCACTCAAAACCTCTGACCCGTATTCAGACCCCACACAAACAAACACAGTAAAGTACAATGTCTACGCAGGCACAATAATAGGAACACATGTCAGTTCAATAGTTCTACAGTTGACTCATCATCTCGCTCAGTTATTAGAAACGAAAGCTAAACACCTTCTAGAGGACTGGATTCAGAGCAGGACAGGTTCCACTGGTGTCCCTAATGAAGGGAGTGTTTTTACTATATAATTAACTCTGATGCACAGCACGCTGGATATGTAGGGCTGGTTTGATCTTTACTGTGTAGCCCTGTAATGGCTGCTAATGATGGCTTTATAGAAACCTTAATTTTGTGAAGTAATTAAATGTGTAGTGGAATAAAACTACAGTAAACTTCACCATTAACATGCATTCAGTGTCCAGCAGACATTTCTGTGGAGGAGTAAGGAGTTTAAATCAAATGTAAAACATAATTTGAGGCTTGTTTACATGCCCGTCTGTTCTGTCTCTATCACCAGACTGCTGTGAGAAAAGTTTACACTGACCATGTAAACCTCCTCTAGCTGACAGTGTGTTGACTGTTAGCTGGAGGGGCTGTCTTCGATTTAACCGTTTCTAAACTGTCCACGTGTATGCCGAACAAACCAGGACGGAGCACGGATTCAGTTAAATAAGTTGTCTTATTCTAGTCGAGACACTTCGCTGATAAATGAGGATAACATAAACTTGTACGTTTCTTCTATGGGGCTCGGAATGGAACGCTCCATTTTAAGCTAGCGCTAGCTAACTGACGCACAGCGGAGGCCCAAACCTAAACTCCAAGAGCTGAATATTTATCAGACAAACAAATCCTTTAAAATGGAGCCTGGGGGCTGCTGTTAATATATCTAACTGTGTTTAAAGGAGTTTAAATGAGTCACAAACCTCCATCGGTTGATTCCTACGTTAGCGGCGCCAGCGAACCACGGATCCAGGATATAAACACAGCGCACCGTGTCCGCTCCGTTCAGGGCCTCCTGCAGCGCCGGATTATCGTGGAGCCGCAGACCTTTGCGGAACCAGTGGACTGAATTCACCACCATGGCGTCTTCTTATTCCATCATTCGGTTAGAATCCAACGGGAGCGGCGGAAAAAAGAGGCCGAGACGAGCGGGTTTGAGGCCGAAGACGGAGACGCGTCAGGAGGCTCCAGAGAACAACTTCAGCCACCGTCAGAGCACGAACGACACTGAGGGCGTGGTCACAGCGGCATGGGCGTGGCTGGAGGGAGTGTCGTCGCTGATTGGACGGACAGCAAAGCGTCACCGTGAATTATAAAACAAGGGAGCTGTGATTGGCTGATTCGGTAAATAGCAGATAGCAGCTCTGGGTCACGTTTCCTGCGGAGAGGACGAAGAACAACAATAACTATGGAATATAGAAAAGACTGAAAGCGTCTATAAGATACGGAAGAGTACGGAAGAGTATTGCTGCCACACTGTAGAAAAAAAAAAGGCTCAATATTATGTAATTACATGAAAGTTTCTTGTTATAACATATTTTTCACGTTATAACGTGAAAATATCATCATGAAATAACGTGATACTTATGTTAAAACGTGAAAAATATGTTATAACAAGAAACTTTCATGTATTTACATAATATTGAGCCTTTTTTTTTCCTACAGTGTGGCAGCAATACGCTTCCGTAATAAGACACCACTGACCTATACACATAGAAAACTATATTTTAGACTTATTCCATATATTGTTCATATTTAAACCTCCTGTGAGACTTATGTGAAATAAAATAAAGACAGATTCCAGCTCCCTCATATATGTATGATATGCTGAATGCTGCTGCAGTGACAATCCCCAGTTTGAAAGCAAACTTTCATGAGCATGATGACCGTTTAATCAGGTATCAAGGATGAAGCTCATCCCTTCTCTTGTGCGTTTCAAACCCTGGATCAGTTTTCCTCTTCGTATCAGGCTGGTCCAGACAGTGGCCGTTTTTAAACCTCAACACATTTAACTTCTGCGTCCATTGTTTTAGGGCTGTTTGTGTTTAATTTAAAAAAATAAAAATAAAAAATCTTCTACCCTTTGTGTTGAAAGTGAAAACATTTGGCCAACAGTGGTTTTAAATATGTGCTTTAGAAATCACTTGACCACTGTAGTTACACTTGGACATGTACAATAATTCCAAGTATGTGCATTTGTAGTATTTTACCCCTTTTGTGGTAGATATGCCTCAAAATCTTTTTAAAGTTAAATCCATTCTAGCGATAGTCCTGCAGGTCAAACAGTTGCACCAGGCTGAACTTATCACTGAAATCTGAAGAGACTTTAACTAAGTTGGACATAACCGACAGAAGGTTTTATGCGTGTTCATAAAGTCCTTTATTGCATCATGAGCAGTAGAAAACGGCAACAAAACCTCAGGAACTTTAAGACCTGAAGACAAAAAGAGTCCGTGAACCATCGACTGACTGATCCTCTCCACAGAGACGGTCAGTAGCCATATTTGCCTGAAGCTTTAGATCCGCTCCACGCCGGCGTCTTGGTGTCCTGTCTGAACTCTGGCTCAGCTGGGAACACAGAATATATGGGGGTGTAGCGGCTCTGGGAGAACACGGCTCTTCCTCTCTGGTAGCGTGAACGAGAGCTGATGGAGAAGAGCGGCTCCAGATCAGACACGTCGCTGAGCACCGGCTCGTCCACGGCTGCAGCGGATTCAGAGACCCAGGTCTCCTCCACAGGGGTCTGGTAGTAGTTGGACCACTCAGGTACAGCCTGAGCCGCCTCATGGCCGCCGTAGGGTCCAGGTCCAGAGTTAGACTGGTCTCCTACTCCAAGGAAGCCACCTTTTGGGTCAGAACTCCACGCTCCTGTGAACCCATACCCAGCAGAAGACGGCTGCCACACGGGGTCTGAGGCCGCTCTCTGAGATCCACGATCTGAGGAGACACCAGCGTTGGTTGCAGATCGTTCAGATCTTCATTCTGGTTCAGAGACGTCTTACCTTTCTGGACAGGAACGCAGGAGACGCTTCCCATCAGCAGACACGAAATCCACAACACCCTGCACACACACACACCAGCCAACGTTAATGAGATGGAAACCACCACCACCTCTGAGACGTTCAACACGCTCACCTCATACTGCTGCAGGGGATTCTGGGTAAAGGTAAAGGTGACTGGTTGACCTGCTCCTGATAGACACACACAACAATAAACTGATAAACAACCAGGTTAGAGAAAGTTCAGGTGAATCAAGAGGACAGTTTCTACCTTCAACTAAAGCTGCAGCTGATCCCAACCAGAGCTCCTCAGTGACTCCATCCTGCAGGAGCTGCTTTTATATGATCCTCAGAGCACAGTCAGCTGATCACAGCTGATTGCTCAGTGGGAACAGCTGCTGTTTGGTTAATTAACCACCTGCAGGTGATTCAGTGTCTTTATGCTGAACCTCCACTTCCTTCTGATTTCAGAGCTTTAACATCTTTATCTGGCCACAGAATTTATTTATTGACTTTTATTCTTCAAGCTGTTTTCCTGTCCTGCTCTGGCACTAATAAAGATCCTGTGTTGTCTGAAGATGTTTCTTCATCTCAGTAGATCCAATAAATGAACCAAAATCTGAAACTAAATGAGATGAACTAAACAACATCAGAGCTCTCTCTGGTTCTACAAGCGGCGTCATGTTGTCACTTAAAACAGCTCCTGAACTGGTGACATGTCCTCTTCTGTCCTTAACGTTGGAGAAGACACATGAAGATGTTTCAGCGTTGACACTAAGACCTCATATGAACACCTGTCCATCTCTAAGTCCCTGTGTCTCCACCTGGACTTAATCTAAATGTGTCTCCACATGCGTCCCCAGCCAGCACTTGAGATCTGATCTCAGTGTGTGTGTCTGTAAATCAGCAGCGCCATCATGTGGTCAGTAGAATATTGTACCAGCTGCTGTCTCTAATGGATCTCTACCTACCGCTGGATCAGAACCATCAACAGCTGCTGGTTGACTTGGAGACATGATCCAGATGTTGGAACAAGATGGAAAGACTCTCACATGTTAAGATCTGAATTATTTTAGAGACAAAGACTCAGATTAGACCTGAACCCTGAAGCTTCATCCTCATGTGATCATTTCTACTAGTGGTTGAATGAATGAGTTAAACTCCTCTTCCACAGATCAGCCCTGTTGAGTAGGTGGTCTTTAATGTGACCCAGGACTCATTGTGTGTTCACACTACCAAAGGAAGGAGGTCACATGTGTCCCAGACCACCTCCACATGTGGACTGACACCAGATCTGGAAGGAAACACAGAGGACAGAAACCAGCTGGTCTGGTCCAGTTCAGTAAGAGATGTGAGGATGAGAAGGTGGAGAGGACTGAACAGCAGCTGTTCCCACTGAGCAATCAGCTGTGATCAGCTGACTGTGCTCTGAGGATCATATAAAAGCAGCTCCTGCAGGATGGAGTCACTGAGGAGCTCTGGTTGGGATCAGCTGCAGCTTTAGTTGAAGGTAGAAACTGTCCTCTTGATTCACCTGAACTCTCTCTAATCTGGTTGTTTATCAGTTTATTGTTGTGTGTGTCTATCAGGAGCAGGTCAACCAGTCACCTTTACCTTTACCCAGAATCCCCTGCAGCAGTATGAGGTGAGCGTGTTGAACGTCTCAGAGGTGGTGGTGGTTTCCATCTCATTAATGTTGGCTGGTGTGTGTGTGTGCAGGGTGTTGTGGATTTCGTGTCTGCTGATGGGAAGCGTCTCCTGCGTTCCTGTCCAGAAAGGTAAGACGTCTCTGAACCAGAATGAAAATCTGAACGATCTGCAACCAACGCTGGTGTCTCCTCAGATCGTGGATCTCAGAGAGCGGCCTCAGACCCCGTGTGGCAGCCGTCTTCTGCTGGGTATGGGTTCACAGGAGCGTGGAGTTCTGACCCAAAAGGTGGCTTCCCTGGACTAGGAGACCAGTCTAACTCTGGACCTGGACCCTATGGCGGCCATGAGGCGGCTCAGGCTGTACCTGAGTGGTCCAACTACTACCGGACCCCTGCAGAGGAGACCTGGGTCTCTGAATCTGCTGCAGCCGTGGACGAGCCGGTGCTCAGCGACGTGTCTGATCTGGAGCCGCTCTTCTCCATCAGCTCTCGTTCACGCTACCAGAGAGGAAGAGCCGTGTTCTCCCAGAGCCGCTACACCCCCATATATTCTGTGTTCCCAGCTGAGCCAGAGTTCAGACAGGACACCAAGACGCCGGCGTGGAGTGGATCTAAAGCTTCAGGCAAATATGGCTACTGACCGTCTCTGTGGAGAGGATCAGATATCAGGATGTGATCATGAGGACTTGATCCCGTCTCTGACTCCTGCTTTATTTGCTTCTGTAGGTTCTGTCTTGAGAGGAGCTGCTGATTCTAATGTCAAATAAAATGGCTTTAATACAAATACTCACTGGTGCATTTATTAACAATTCAACACATCTCTCTCGGCCTGTCTGGCTTCAAGCAGACGTTTTCTCCATCTGAACTGGTTCTGCTCAAGGTTTTTTAACTTTGGTGTTTCAGTCTCTGGGTAGTTTAACTTGATGTACTCTAGTCTGGGGTCCTGGTCATGAGCTGCAGTTAAATGCTAATTGACTAAATGATCTGAAGCGGCTTTAAACGGTCACCAGTTTGGGCGTATATCCCGTAAACTCATGGTCTTTGCCTACAGCAGCCTGCCCACCCTTGCTTTCTCATGGGCAAAGTGTCATTAAAGCATCCATGTTTAGCCATTTGTCTGCTTGGACCAGAGCTGGATCTTCAGCTGAGGATGTAAAGCTGTGGCTGCTTCTCTAACCATCAGGTAGAAACCTTAAAGTCCTTGACCTACTTGTCCCCATTGGTGACATCCAGGATTTAAAGTTCCCTTATATCACTTATTCCATTCCAACTATCTCCAGTTTTCAGCGCTCAATTCAGCAGACTTCAACAACACAAAGGCTTGTTCACACCAGGACATCACAATGTCATGGTAACCCTGTTATACAACACAGCTCCTCACAATATAAATCTATATGTAGTGTTACATGTTTCCTGGATTGATCCAAGATTAAATGGAAACTTGCTACAGCACAAAGATGTGTGCAACACATTTCAACTTCTCATTGTGTACTGCTCCTGCTGTATATGGTTGAAATGATTAAAAACCTCCTTACAGAGGGACCAGAGAGAGAAGTAGCAGGACAATGAATCAAATGTTCAATCTGTTTTTACTTATATTTAATATTTTAAATTCTGATTATTCATTACAGACATCTTATAGCACATGTAAACGTTTCACTGTGGGTACTTTAAGTACATCCTGACGATACATCATCGTGTTCTTTTACTTTATTGTGATGTACTGACTATGGTGACTTTTATCTATAATCTGTGTAATAATTGTAGTTTTATAATTCCTACTTCATTAAGTGTCCGTTGGGTAATTAAACATCAGTTTATTCTGACTTGAAAACAAATGCTCGTACATGTTCTGGTAAAATTACGACGCTCTTTGCTTGATTGTGAAGGCCACGCAGCGTCAGCCAATCCCAGAGGTCGCTGCGCTATGACGTAAACTCTCAGCGCCGTTATGACATGTTTTTAGCTTTAGCGGCTCAAAGTTAAGTCAGTTTCTGTGTAAGACGGGAGTTGGAGCTCGTTTAGGAACTTTAAAAGAAGCGTTAGCGGTCTGCGTGATGGCGAGATGACTTCCGGTATCATCTCGGCGTTAAATGTCCTCACCAGACCACTCGGCGGTAAGTTTATGAGGTTACAACGAAGCTAAACTGAAGCATGTAGCAGCTTTAGCTTTAGCTCCACGGGGCTCACCTGTGTTAAAATACATCCTTACATTGACATTTAAGTCAGTCTGTGTATTCTGGGTTTGAACTAGCAAATGTAAAAAAGGCATTTTTTTTTTTTTTGTGATTTTAATGATTCACAGAAACTAAGTTTACTTTCCACTGTCAGGTGTTAACTGATCTGATGAGCAACAACAACTCTTTCTCTGAGCTCCTCAGAAAGCTCCTTTGTCCACAAACGTGTGTTGTGAAGATCAGACTGAGACAAATCCCTGATTTATTGAAACTAAACTAGGACCTGAACCACACCTGAGTCTCATTACATTGATGGAAACACTTCTGAACACATGGACTCTGATTGGATCCTAGAGGAGCTCCTCTCTGATATGTAATATTGGCTCATTTTACCTGGATAAATAAATAAATAAACGAGTCTAATATTTCAGTTTCATGTATTTGTCTGGGTTCTCTTTGTCTACTCTCAGGATCCTCTGGTCACGACCTCCTAGTCAGAGTTAATTAAAAATTAGATGAAGATGAACGTAGTTGTTCAGTAATAAATCTAAAGCAGACTTACTGCTGCTGAAAACAAATCAAGAACTTTATTTGACAGTGAGTTTGTCACTAGATGGATCCTGGTGTCTCTCCATGACTAGAATTTAATTAATATAGTAATAAAATGAGTTTAGTGTCTAAAGTAAAGTCTTAATGACAGCGGTTCAGTTCAGAGTTAACTCCCATGTGTTACTGTCTGCAGAGCCGTCTGTGCACGATGCTCAGTCCTCACAACAGGACGTCCTGCTGGCGGCTCTGGGGGCCAACAGGGCCCTTCTCCTGGAGCAGCTCCAGAGCGAGGGCAGCTTTGAGGAGGTGAGGAGGCTGAGGGAGGAGGTGAAGGCGGAGGCCGTCTGGTTCTGCAGCGATACCGAGGACGTCTCATGGGCCTTCGTGCAGGAGTGTCTGCTCCTGCTCCTCGCCTTAGCGCGACACCTCTCTGAGGAGCTGGAACGCTTCCAGCAGACTCCGCCCCCCTCTGCAGCAAACCGCCGCACAGCTGAGATGGCTCCGCCTTTACCGCCAGACGTCCTGAGCGTGGCCCAGCAGAAGACGCTGGGGGCTGCTCTGCAGTTTGTGGTTTCTCTGGGGCTCTGCCCCTACCTGGCCCCTGGAGTGGGGGTTCCTCTGGGACGCAGGTCAGCGTTCGGGGCCATGGTGGAAAAACTAGTGTGCAGGGGGGCGGGGCCTGCCGGGGGGCGCCGCCTTCTTACCACCACTAATGTCCTGTTGCAGCTGGCAGAGCTGTCCTCTCTGGCCACGCTGGTCTTCACACGACATCTGGGGGACATGATGGCAGCGCTGTGTCAGCTGGGACACCAGCCGCACCGAGAGGAGGACAGGGTAATCATTTCATTCTCTGTTAAAGTGACACATGAACAAGTAAACACCAGGGAATGGAAAGATGAAGCCACTGAAACAGAAGAAGAAGAAGAAGAAGTTTTCTCCTTTTTCTTCTTCTTCTTAGATTTTTGGCAGCTCTGATGTTAGCTGAAGAGAAGAAGACATTTTGATGCTACAGGGACGTGGTTTTGGTTTATGTCAGACCTAAAATAAATAACTACAGAAGATGAGACTTGGCCGAAGCCTGATTCTGATCCATTCATTTTGCCTGGTTTGCCCCCCCCCCCATCAGGACATCCCTAATTTTTACTAAGATGTTTTTGTCTTTCTGTTTTTCTTCTTGGACCTTCCAGCCGCTCAGTGCTGAGGAATGTCGACTGTGCAAAGACGCCCTGAGAAACCTCCTAGGGAAAGTCTACCAGCCGATCATCATCAAGGAGCTGCTGATCCTCCAAGGTGGACCCAAGCAGGTGCTCATGAAGAGTTTTAATCTGTTAAAAAGTCTGTTTGACTGTTGGTAAACCTGCATGTTCCTTCATTGTGTTGTGTCCTGTCAGTCTGGTCCCGTTGGTGGATCCTCCGGCTCCAGCAGCAGGGCAGCTCTGGGATCAGCTCCAGCCTGGCTGAGGCGTCTGTGTGGTCAGCTGCTGTCTGAGCGTCTGATGCAGGCTAACGGTGTGCAGGCTGTCGTCAGAGCCATCCTGGAGGGAGGGACAGGTGAGGAGACCTGTGGAAATTATTTTTACAACATGTTTGAGCAAACTGGTGATGATTAGAAATAAATCATTAGTCTAAGCAGACGTGTTTCAACCGATACAGGCTTCAGACAAGCCAGGACATTCGTAGTTATTTGTTTTGTGGATGTGTGGTGCGGTGGTAGTAGTTGATCATCTAAACAGAATCCATGGAGTCCACTCAGTCAAAGGCTGCACCCAAACAACAACAACAAACACTGAACGTTTAAAAGAAGAGAAAAGTTTCCTGGAGACAGCGTCAAGGAGAAACATCTTCCAGAGAGGGTTAGGGAGTTTATGGCAGCGTTGGATGACCAGAACATTTCTGGAGCAGAGAACACAAGGTTTTTATTTTAATAAACATCTTAAACTGAAGCTCAGTGTCTGTCCTGCAGGGGGAGAGTCAGACTGGAGGAAATGTGACGCTGTAGCTCGGATCCTGGTGGCGTGTCCTCAACAGTCTTCAGCAGACGTCTACTTCAGACTCGTCTGTCCTCAGGTCAGCTACACTCTGGTTCCTCCTGTCCTGTCCGTCTTTGTCTTCGTTTGTGTTAAAAAAAACTAAAGTCAGTGTTTGATCCTCAGATCCTCGACCTCCTGCACTTTAAAGACAAACTGACGGCACGACAGTTCCAACGTGTGGCCACAAGGGCGGCGCTCTCCATGGTGCAGGAGAGGCCCAGCTTTGCCCGGCAGTACCTGCTCGGCCCTCTGCTGGCTCCGCTGCACCGCTGCTGCACCGTCACCTCCAGTCAGTAACAGGCTGCATCATCTCCACACGTGTTACATGTTAAATACAACGTACCCCAAAATAAACCAGGACTATCTCCAGACCCTGGTCTCTATGGACCCTGGTCTCTATGACCCTGGTCTCCATGGACCCTGGTCTCTATGGACCCTGGTCTCCGTGGACCCTGGTCTCTATGACCCTGGTCTCCATGACCCTGGTCTCTATGGACCCTGGTCTCTGTGGACCCTGGTCTCTGTGGACCCTGGTCTGTATGGACCCTGGTCTCCATGGACCCTGGTCTCTATGGACCCTGGTCTCTATGGACCCTGGTCTCCATGGACCCTGGTCTCCATGGATAGGTCAGACTTCAGTGTCAGTAACATTGTGTCTGATTAATTAATTCAGTTCAATTTCAATTCAATTTTATTTATATAGCGTCAATAACAATACAAATCGTCTCAAGACGCTTTACAAAAACCCGGCCTGAAACCCCCAGAGCAAGCCTAAAGGCAACAGCGGCAAGGAAAAACTCCCTTTTAACGGGAAGAAACCTCGAGCAGAACCCAGCTCACATGGAGGGAACCATCTGCCTAAGGCCAGCCGGGTACAGACAGAAGAAAGAGAGAAGAGAACAGCAAGATAAACATACATCTGTCATAGATACACATATCTGACTAAAGTGTACATGTGGAATCTGATGATACAAACTGATGATGTTACATGACAGTTTGAAAATGTAAGAGGAATCATAGGCAGGTTGGAGAATTGTTCATTCAGGTAGGAGTGGATAATTAGTGATCAACTAAAACATCTTCTAGATCAGAGAGTAGAAAACACCCTGATAGCAATGATATCATTCTGAACTCATTCAGCAACCCCTTGACTAGAACTGGACCAAGAGTTTAGAGAAATACCACAAAGGTTCTAGTAACAATAGAACCAGGCCCACTCTCCATTTGGACATGTGGAGAACCAAAGAACCCAAAGTGTTCCACGTTGGGTTTTTACCTCTTGAAAGGGAATCTGGCTACAAAATCCTACTGATTCCACTACAGGAGGCAACGTACACACAATTCAACCTTTGGACATTTTATTTCTCCTGGACATCATCACATTCTACCATTGTGATCATTATACAATCCAGAAGAAGATGGAGATTTCCTCCATGTTGTTCACACATGGAACTCCCCAGGGAAACCAGTCACCAAGGCATGCTACATATCAATGCTAAGCTAACTTCATGATCTGTAGTACCACCATTAGACCACTAGATGGAGGCAAAGGACCATGGATGAAACTGAAACACAGGGCTCAGATTCTATCAGTCCAGTCACCATGTGGTGGATAGTTGATGTAGAATCATGTGGTAACTCTCCAGTTCATACAGTATATGTGTTTTCCAGATGACGGTGATTCCCCGGCTGTTGTGGAGGAGTCTGAGCTGACTCAATGTGTGGAGGACGTGTACAAGGTGAGGAAGTCCGGGACTATGAAGACAAAATGTCTTTGTCCAGTCTAAACTAGTCTAGACATCTTTTCCTCCTTTATCTTCAGCCCAAAGTTAAACTGACATCCTCAAAACTGAATGTGTTTCAGCTCATCACCTTTAGTCTTAGTTGACCCACAGCAAACACTGATGACTGATTCCAAACCAATTAAACCAAATAAATAATTATTAGTTTTCTCCTCTCATTGAGCAGATTGATCTTGTATTGTTGTTAATAAGAAGCTCCTTTTGTATATTTAATAAATCTGAAATGAATTTATGAACTAAACTTTAACTACAACCAGAATTGTGCGAGAAGCTAACGTAGCATCATCAGCTGATAATATAACTTCAAGATCGTAAGGAAAGATTGATTCAGACCCAAGTAAAGATAAACTCAGTGTTTATTACAATGAGTCTACAGAGCCGTAGATGTCAAACTCCTGTTGTTGTGTTTTCTCCTGATGCTCTCAGATCTTTGTGGTTGGAAACAGTCCATCATCGTCTCTTCTCAAAGCTCTAGAAGAACTGCTTCCTGTCGTCTTCACACTCTTCTGTTTCACCAGGCAGAACGTCTCCCACCTCCGGTAAATGATTGCTCTCTGATAGTAGCTGGGACTGATCTGTAGTTTAAACAATGCAGCTTTATAAAGTGGAGAAGGGTTAGAAGACGGCTAACGTTAGCTTGTTCAGGCTAAGTAAAGGCTAGGTCAACTGTGATTCTGAGTGCGTCCTCTGTGCTCCACAGCGCCCCCTGTCAGGAGATTCTTCTGTGGTACTTGAGCCACGCTGAGACGCCTGCAGCCCTGTCAGCTCTGAGGCAGCTCTCAGGTCTACAGGGGCGGAGGAAGGAGGTGGCGGCAGGTTTCCACTTCATCCCTGGCAGCGATGGAGGAGCCAGACTGAGCTCCAGAGACGGCTGCAGGTGACGACGCTCAGCCAACAGATCCTCTGAGAGCTCCTGAGACTCTCAGCATAACTTCTCTGTGCTGTTGCTTCCAGCGACGAGGATGACGAGCTCTACGAGAAGCTGTCGGGGGAACAGTGGAGGCTGGAGTGTCTGATGCATCTGCTGGTTGAACTTAAAGACTGTGACCTGCCAGGAGACTTCTTCCTGGACCTGCTGCAGGTAAAGAACCACTGACTGTCAGACCAACTTCACCTGAGGGTGGATGTTAATGTGGGATATGTGAGGTTGTCTGACAACAGAACTTCCAGTCAGTCTTAATATAAATCCAGCATCATTAAAAACATAAGCCCCCCGTTCACACCTCACACCAACACCTGGTCTCACCTGGTCTCACCTGTCCATCCACCTGGTCTTAATATAAATGTGTCTCCACATGCGTCCCCAGCCAGCACTTGAGATCTGATCTCAGTTTGTCTGTCTGTAAATCAGCAGCGCCATCATGTGGTCAGTAGAATATTGTAGCAGCTGCTGTCTCTAATGGATCTCTACCTACCACTGGATCAGAACCATCAACAGCTGCTTGTTGACTTGGAGACATGATCCAGATGTTGGAACCAGATGGAAAGACTCTCACATGTTAAGATCTGATTTATTTATGATGTTAGTTATTATAGAGAAGGAAGGAAGGAATGTGTCCCAGACCACCTCCACATGTGGACTGAGACCAGATCAGTGTTCACACCTGGACCTGTTTAACCTGGACACTAGAGACCAGATCAGTGTTCACACCTGGACCTGTTTAACCTGGACTCTAGAGACCAGATCAGTGTTCACACCTGGACCTGTTTAACCTGGACACTAGACCAGATCAGTGTTCACACCTGGACCTGTTTAACCTGGACACTAGAGACCAGATCAGGATGGATGTTAATGTTAAGGTCTGGACACCAGAGGCCAGAGTCTGGTTTAACAGGTACGTCTTACCTGTGACTGGACTTGAATGAAACATCTGATCTGGTTTAAAGTGGTTTCTTTCCTGTTGTGTGTAGATCAGGTTCTCTTGTATATTGTGTTGGCGTTTGCTCAGACTCTAACCTCTGCTGACGTTGCTCCTCCTGCAGGAGTTGACGAGCTGGGCCGCTGCAGCAGACGAGGAGACAAAGGACGAAGGACGTCTGGACGTGTCGGCCATGACGCTGCTGGAGGTGGAGCAGCGTCTGGTGGGTGGAGCAGAGAGACGAGCCCAGAGGCTGGCTTTGCTGCAGGTGCTGGCGGCGATGGTTGAGTCTCTAGAGCACAGCGAGCTGCTGAGAAAAACCACCCAGGTGAGACGGAGACGTCCTGAATTCATGTTGTTTTGTTTAAGGGACACATTTAATGAGACAGCTACTGTGTCTCCGCTCAGCCTCCTGAGGCCACTCCTACCCACCTACAGCATAGTTAAAAAATCGGTCGGTGGTCCAGAGGGAGCTCTGGTAAAGGAAGTAGGCCACAAGAAATAGGCCGTGTGCTTCATCTCTGCTGTTTAACGTCTCTGATAAACTGACCTCACTTCACTGGATGACGTCTTAGTCTTTATAAGGACTGAATGCTGAGAGATGCAGCTGTAGTCATTTTTATCTTTCATAGTTTTAGTCTAGTTTTAAAAGTCTTTGCATCTTTATCAACTTCTAATTATCACATTTAGTCAAACTGACACTAACAACATTTATTTAATCTGTCGTCTTTAGACTAAACATTAATCAGAGTTTCTCTCTCTAGACCAGTTTAATGTGAATCCACTGATCTCTTATCAGCTTTGATCATTTAGAAGGTTGGATCATTTAAATGCTAATCCATCATCCACTCTACTGTCTGCTGTTTAACTATGTGTCAAAGGTCAGAGGTCATTAACTTCATGTAACTAGTAAAGTTCTTAGATGAGACTTCTTTAACTTCAGAGTTATCTTAGTGACCGTGATGGAGGCTGCATCAGTATCAGAGTGATGCTCCTTCCTCCTCATCTGTAGACACAGGGCTAGTAGCAGCTAGCTAGCTTTGGCTAGCTAGATCAGATTTATCCAATCACAGGACAGACAGTCAGCCTGTACGAAGAGATCATGTATCTTGAACGTCCGACATTCAAATAACATTCTATTCTCATCTCATTAACATTTCATCATAGTTTTTATCATCAGCTTTAGCTCGTCAACATCTCAGTTACAGAAGAAACGGTCGTTGAGGAATATTTTTCATCTTGGTTAACGAGCTGAAGACTGGTTTCTCTGCAGGTGGTGGACTTCATGGTGTCTCTGCTCCAGAGGGCATGTGTTGGCCTCAATCAGGCTGCTGGGCCAGGTGTTGAGAACCCAGTGGAGAGTCAGACTCTGAGCATGGGGATGGGCCTGGTGGCCACGCTGCTCTCTGGACCTCAGGTATTCACTCACCTAACACGTTATCTGCATTACCCACAATCCTCTCTGCTCCACTCTGCCATGCTGGGTGTCATTAGAAACTAGAGACCGACTCTTTCCTGGAGCTAACCAGCTAGCCTCAGCTAACCAGCTAGCCTCAGCTAACAGAGAAAACACAAACTTTGACTATCCACATGATTCTACATCAACTGTGCACCACATGGTGACTTGACTGATAGAATCTGATCCCTTTACATTAGTTTCATACACAGTACTCACCTCAGTCTAGTGTTCTAATGGTGTACTACCATATTACAGCCATCTAGTAGTGACTGTTAGCTTAGCATTGATATGTAGCATGCCCTGGTGACTGGTTTCCCTCCCCAGTGATGATGTCCAGGCTAAATAAAATGTCCAAAGGTTGACTCGTGTGTACATTCACACTTGCCCCTCTTTCAGCCTCTTTGGACACATGTTGAATTAAGTCGTCTCTAATTTCACAGCTTACTGCAGACGACTACTCGTCCATGTCGAGGCTGCTCCCCCCTCTGGAGACACTTTCTCAGCAGCATCCTGACGTGGTTGTCCAGGAGCTGGCGTCCAACCTCAGAGCCGTCATTGCCACTCACGGCGCCTACTGTCCTGAAAACCTTCCCGCTGCCCCTCAGCCGCCCAGGAACAACCCTGAGACGACGACTCAGACTAAAGCAGACCACTCACAGACACCTGTTAACGCCCACGGCAGAGTCCCACCGTCCTCTGGAGGGTCTGGAATGAGTCCTCGTTCATATACTAAGCCCTTTTCTGATTGGCTGCTGGAAGCGTGTGACCCGGACGTGCCGACCAAAGCGTTCGCCCTGAGGGTCCTGACCCAGATGGTGCAACACGGAGACCCAGAGGCGGTCCAAGCCCAGGAGAAGGTCCTCACGGTGAGTTCAGGACCAGAATTCAAACATGTATTATTACTGGTCTTATGTGTGTCTCCTGGGACATGTATAATAAATGAGGCGGTTGAACCTCTTCTCCTGGGCCTTGTTAAGGTTCTACCAACAACAAAGGACTCCAACTCATTTACTATTCTCTGTCATCAGAAGCTTCAGCCCCTGCTGGTTCTGCACAGACCCCCTTTTATTGATTATCAGTAGACCCTCGTCACTTTACCTGAGCCCCCCCCCAGACAGACGCTGTCCATGTGGATTATTCCCTTTGATGGCTGGTTTAATGCATGCACCCTGCTCCAGTTATTGATTCAACACATCAGAAGTGTCAGAAGCAGACTCTGTATGATAAATAAATGGTGCTCATGTCTTCTGCAGCTCTTCTTGGAGAACCTGGAGCATGAGGACTCGTTCATCTACCTGTCAGCCATTCAAGGTAACGCCCCCGCTAGGCTAGCTGTGATGCTAATACTGATAAAGTGTTAACTGATTATAAACTGTCCTCAGGTCTGGCTGCTCTGGCTGACTCCTACCCAGACAGGATCCTGGAACGGCTCCTGAAAGACTTCCAGCGTGGCCCCTCCCTCCCCTCATCCAACAAGGAGCGCTCCCTGGAAACCCGGCTGAAAGTGGGCGAGGTCCTGATGAGGGCGAGCCGGGCGATGGGTGAGCATCGTGTCCTGGTCCTGGTCCTGGCCCTGGTCCTGGTCCTGGTCCATAGTTGGGTTTGTGGGAGCAGATTAGAGACGTTGGACGTTAATGTCCATGTTGTTACGTAAAGGAAAGGTCCAATACTTTGGGGAATCTGGTTCTTCTCTTCCTTCCTTCCTTCCCTCCTTCTTTTCTTCCTTCCTTCCTTCCCTCCTTCTTCCTTCCTTCCTTCTTCCATCCTTCTTTTCTTCCTTATTTCCTTCTTCCTTCCTTCCCTCTTTCTTTCCTTCCTTCTTCCTTCCCTCCTTCCTTCTTCCTTCCCTCCTTCTTCCTTCTTCCTTCCTTCTTTTCTTCCTTCCTTCTTCCTTCCCTCCTTCTTCCTTCCCTCCTTCTTTCTTCCTTCCCTCTTTCTTTCCTTCCTTCCTTCTTCCTTCCCTCCTTCCCTCCTTCCTTCCCTCCTTCTTCCTTCCTTCTTCCTTCCTTCCTTCCTTCCCTCCATAAATAAATCAGATCTTAACATGTGAGAGTCTTTCCATCTTGTTCCAACATCTGGATCATGTCTCCAAGTCAACAAGCAGCTGTTCAACAGTTTGACATCTTTTAGATCTTTGTAGTTTTGTAGTTTTTATCTTTTCCTTCAGCAGGTATCAGAATAAGCTCATTTACCAGTAGACACACTTAGAGACCAGCTGGTCGATATAAAGACACATTCAGCAGCTAAAGGGTGAAATATTTGTCTTTGGAGCTGGTGGTGACCAAACATGGAGCCAAAAGAAGAATGAATATATAAAGTGTTTGTTCTTATTGTGCTGCCCCCTAGTGTTCAAAAACATCAATTGCTGCAGCTTTAAACAGACTCTGTGTTGAACCGTCACACTACCCCTTCAGCCTGTGATCTGTTTCTTGATGAGTGAGCTCTAAATGCAGCTGCAGGTCCTTTCAAAGGAGCAGCTTTCTCTCAGATAACGTATGTTTGTCGTAAATCTGCCACAAACAGACAGAAAAGACTTTGTGTGAGTGGTAAACACTGTTGGAGATGAGCAGCTGATCGGCACAGTGGAGGCTTCTCTCCAGGCCCAGCTCTGTCAGAGGCGACCCTGTCCCTGATAGAAACTCCTGTTTTGGTTTTTTGCCCCTCTTGCTCTGGTTTAATGCGCCAGGTTGCCCTCGTACCACTTCTCCGGGACAATCGGGGGGTTTATATCGTTGCCGAGAGATTGGACGACGCTTCACACTCAGCAGAGAGCCGATGTGTTTGTGGCTGGCCAAGGTTTGTCTTATGCCAGACTGTTTGTAAAGATGAAGGTTTTCTTAACGGACTCGCCTGAGTAAATGTTTAGTTAATGAATGGATGAATGAATGAATGAATGAATGAATGGATGAATGAATGAATGAATGAATGTCTGGCTCTGGTGCTGTTTCAGGGAACCTCTCTGCAGCTGATACAGTTTATGTTGGAGGACGAGGACGTGGAGGTGTCGCATCCGGCTGGGATGTGTTGCAGGTTTATGACGCAGGCTGATTCAGCTGCTGACTCACACTAACACACACACACACACACACCCACCCACACACACACACACAGTGTTTCTCTTTCATTAGCTCCGTCACAGATGTCTATTGAGACATGGACATGAGAGCCAGCTGGATCAGGACGCTGTGTGTCTGAGCCACCAGACAGAACCAGAGGACGAGCTGCTAGCAGACAGTCAGCGCTGGTGTTAGAGTACGACTGAAACACTCCAGTACACTTTGATAACATGGGGTCAAAGAATTAAATTTGAAGAAATGTACAAAAAATAGAGACAGGTGTAAATCTACATTCTATCCATAGGAAGGATTAATAAGGTGCATTAACATGAATAACATGGAGTTCTGTTGTTGTTGTTGTTGTTGTCCAGCTGGATAGAGTAGAGGATGAATGACGTCCTGTAGCGTTCACTGTGGGAGTGGAGCTGGATCAGTCTGGTGGAGTGGATGAGACCGAGCTTCATGAATTAGTTTCTAACTAATGCCAGACTCAGTCTAGTGGTCTAATAGTCTAATTTCCAGACTTTAGTTGTGTTTTTGTGTCTTCTTGTCGTGAGTTTGAATCCTTTTACTGCCACTTGTTTCTCTTTGTGGTTGTTTTTGTGCTTTTCTTTGCGGTGCTTTTCCAGCCGTTTGTTTCTCTGCACCTTTTTGTGGTCGTTTTATCTTTCAGTGATGGTATCGTGTCTTGTTGTAGTTTTATTCGTAGCTGTTTTCCATCTCCTCTTGCAGCCCTTTGACTCTCTTTGTGGTCGTTTGATTGACCTTCAGTCAATAAACGTTTAGTCACGTTTGGGGCCAGACCTTAATGTGGTGATGGACAGAATGGCTTCATGTGTTTTGTAGAGATCTTCGTTAGAAGGATGGAACCATCTCCATGTTTTAGATGTTTGTCTCCCAGCTTCTTCCACATCAGCAGGTCTTCTGATAGATGTCTAAGGAGGAGTGGTTCACATCAGACTCCAGTTAGTATCTGTTGATTAGAGTCAAGGTTCATCCTACAGCGTCAACGTATGGACGACGTATTCAATATATATGCGATATATTACACTTTCTGCTGCTGTAACGGGTGAATTTCCCCGTTGTGGGATAAATAAAGTATAATCTAATCTAATCTAATGTCAACAGTTTATCTGCAGTCTCTCTGTTGGGAACTGAATCTGCTCCAGCAAAGATCTGCTGGGCCAATCAGATTGTGTTGGGGCGGGGCTTAATGTGGTGATGGACAGTAGAGTAACAGTAGTCATGCAGGTCATCTGATTTGTTTAAATGTCTCTGATTGGTTGGAGGTATCATTTTTATCTGCATTGGTTGAAACAATAATAAAATCCAGACTCTGATTCTCAGAAGTCAGACTACAACACGTTGGTTTTCAATAGACACATGCTGCTGGGTTTATTAGAAGCTGCAGCATCATTTTCCTCACAGCCTGATAAATCTGATAAAACTCGTCTCCTCCAGGTGAGCTGGCCCCCCACCTTGGCCGTCCTCTGGTGGGCGTCTTCCTGCAGGGAACCAGAGACCTGGACCAGAGCGTCCGAGCCAGCAGCCTGTCCAACCTGGGGGAGCTCTGTCAGAGACTGGACTACGCCCTGGGACCGCTGGCTCAGGAGGTGAGAGCTGATGCACCAGATCAGCATGTGATTTAATTCTACGTTAAATAAGGTGTAATTCTGGAGCCTCTAGACACCAGGGGGCAGATGACGAGGATCAGACTAGAATGATGATGTGGGTGGGGCAGAGGTCTCAGAGACCAAGTAAAATAATAATTTATTTATCCAGATCAGGACAGATCTGTAGTTTAAGACGGGACAGTCGACCATGTTTGAAGAAAAATCAAAGAGAACATTAGCTTAGCATTAGCATTAGCAGAAAAACAAAAGCAAATGGGTCAAAGACTTGTTTATTTAAGTTTACAACATGAACTGTCTACATGATGCAATCAACTAGAACAACAGATTAACCGATTAAGTTATATGACTGGACTGTTTTCTTTTGAATGTCACCTCGTCCTCTTCGTTCAGGGATTTGATCCAGGTCCGGGGGAGCCTGTGTGGGCTGCACAAACATGAACTCACAGACTTTGATCACGGCCCACGGCCTCACATGTGTGTTCCTGGCTGCTGCAGCGGTCAGCAGCTTCTAGGAAACATGCTGCTGCAGCCTGATGGCGTGAAAGAGCAGCTCTGTCAGCAGCAGGAACAGGATGCTTATTCATGAACCTGGACATCAGTCCATCCAGTTTAGCTTTGGTGTTGACCTCAGCAGTTAAATTAACCCTCAGGTTGTCAGTGACTCTTCAGAAGAATCAAACATGTTCAAATAAAGCTCGATGCTGAATGAAGATGATGGAAGGTCATGTTGTAAATCGCAGTCTGACCTGATGGTGTCAGTGTTGTCTCTGTGGTCCAGAGTCTAAACTCAGACGCAATAATTCTGGCTGTTTGTCTCAGTCCCTGTTTAGATCTGGTTCAGATCATCTTAAAGTCCAGGTGTGAACACTGATCTGGTCTCTAGTGTCCAGGTTAAACAGGTCCAGGTGTGAACACTGATCTGGTCTCTAGAGTCCAGGTTAAACAGGTCCAGGTGTGAACACTGATCTGGTCTCTAGAGTCCAGGTTTAACAGGTCCAGGTGTGAACACTGATCTAGTCTCTAGTGTCCAGGTTAAACAGGTCCAGGTGTGAACACTGATCTGGTGTCAGTCCACATGTGGAGGTGGTCTGGGACACGTGACCTCCTTCCTTTGGTAGTGTGAACACACAATGAGTCCTGGGTCACATTAAAGACCACCTACTCAACAGGGCTGATCTGAGGAAGAGGAGTTTAACTCATTCATTCAACCACTAGTAGAAATGATCACATGAATCAGTGATGTCTGTTCATTAGTAGTGAGAGCCTTTTAAAAGAGAGGATGAAGCTTCAGGGTTCAGGTCTAATCTGAGTCTTTGTCTCTAAAATCAATCAGATCTTAACATGTGAGAGTCTTTCCATCTTGTTCCAACATCTGGATCATGTCTCCAAGTCAACAAGCAGCTGTTGATGGTTCTGATCCAGCGGTAGGTAGAGATCCATTAGAGACAGCAGCTGCTACAATATTCTACTGACCACATGATGGCGCTGCTCATTTACAGACACACAAACTGAGATCAGATCTCAAGTGCTGGCTGGGGACGCATGTGGAGACACATTTATATTAAAGTGAATGTGTTATTTTGTGTGTTTCTTGTGCAGCTGACTTCGTGTCTGACGGCTCTGATAAAGACAGAGAAGGAGGCCGAGGTGAGGAGAGCTGCCGTCCACGTCATCGCTCTGCTGCTCCGAGGCCTCAGCGACAAAACCACCCAGGTACAAACTCCTCAATACGTTTCTCATCCACAGAGACAATAAAAGATCATCCATTTTAGATCAAACTAAACCATATAAACCGTGTCTTCAACCACACACATATGCACATTTACCTACAAAGGTTAAACCCCTTAACCTTGTCCACCCGACGGACCTGATACCGGGTTCTGCAGAATGTTGCATCACTAAAAAAGTGTTGGTTATTTATTTGAACAGTTAAAAAAAATGGAGGATGGAGGAAATCTCCATCTTCTTCTGGATTGTATAATGATCACAATGGTAGAATGTGATGATGTCCAGGATAAATAAAATGTCCAGAGGTTGAATTGTGTGTACGTTGCCTCCTGTAGTGGAATCAGTAGTTAGACCTGATTAAATGAGAGGATGGAGGAAATGACAAACATTTAAAAAGTCTAAACAATGATTTTATGAATAGATAGATTTGTTTTCAGCCGAGACTCCCAGAATCCAGAATCACGTATTAAGTCACTTTAAATGTGTCAGTAAAACTTTAAAACATCTTAAATTTGAAGGATAATAATAGTTAAAGTAATAACAGTAACAGGTTTAAATCATTGGATAAAACTGATAGAGGAATAAATAATAATTTGATAAACTTGTGTTAATGGTTAAATAAAATGAAAACATCCAGATTCCACATCAATAATTAAAGCTCAAACTATTTTTCTTTGTCACCTTTTAAACTCATGAGAGCTGAGACGGAGTGAGTAAAATAAAAGCAGGATGAACCTTTGACCAGCAGTTAAAACCAGATCAATCACTCCAGGGTTTGTTCTCCGTCACCTCCACAAAGCTCCAGGTAAACCGTCTTGTAATTTTCCGTCCGGACCCAGGTGGTCTGCCAGACTTCAGGTCGTTGAGGACGTTCGCTGCCTCCGTCCCTTTAACCTCCGGCTCCTGTAATCCAGCCCCCATCCACCTGCCGTCCTCTCTGGGTTTATGGACTAAATGTTGGCTTCTCACCCAGAATCAGTGTCAACGACGTCTTTAGAGCCGCTCCAGGTTTTAGCTTTCTCACGGTTTCACCTTCATTCGTCTCTAAGGCGTCCACAGATCACATCAGCAACTCTTTGGCCTCTGGGATTCAGAAAAGCAGATTTCTGGTATCATCCCTAACTGATGAATACCCATACTAGAATATCATCCACAGATTATTATCTGAATAGATTAGTTAGTAACCCTAATCCTTGTGATTAACCACCAAGATCAGAAACAAAACGACCACAAAGATAAAAACTGGGGTACAGTTATTCAGGATTCAGTCTGACGACAACAAACACAACTAAAGTTTGGAAATAGCATTTAGTTAAAAGCTAATTCTTTGAGCCCTGCCCCCAAACGATCTGATTGGTCCGGCAGATCCTTGCTGGAGCTGAATCAGTTTCCAACAGAGAGACTCCAGACAAACTTTCTTCTTCCATTCAAATATTTGTAGGTGGAGGAACTCTGGACGTGGCTTCCAACCAGGATGTAAACTGGGCCTTTAGTTCATAATAATATTATTATAAATCTTCTTGTTTCCTCTCCTCCATCCATGCAACATTCAGACTGGATGTCGTATGGATATTTACAGTGAAATCACTTTAGAGGATTGAGGCATTTGTCATTGCTCTGATTGGTTGGAGGACTGAGATCTATCGGCCTCCGATGGTTATCAGATGATATTCCTCCTAAACATCCTCCAGCTCCAGGTTCATGCTCCATGACGTCCTGGAGCCCCGAGGACTTTGGGGGCTGCTCGGTTCCCACTTTTGAAGGCGACTGTCGTCCCTCAGAGTGGACAGACGCTTGTTTCTGAGACAAGACGAAGACTGTTCTGGTTTCTACTGTCAGCCACTGGACTTTAATGAAGGAGGAAGTAGATCAGATACTGGCTTCAGTTTCATCTGATCCAAAAAAAACAAGATGAAACCAAGACAACTTTCTCAAAGAAGCTGTTCATGAAACCAACACGTCCAGAGGTCTCTGTTTCAGCTTTGTTTTTTTGTTTTTGATGAACCTCCACAGATGTAATTTAATTTATTTATCAAACTCTGTGTTCTGTTTGAGAATCATTTGAGAAGTTTTTCTTTAATTCCAGAGTAAATCAGGACTATATTGCTATTCTTCTCCGTGTTCCAAATGTGTAGCTGTTCTACTTAATCAGAACCACACTCTGAATAGAAACGAGTCAGAATAAGGATTATTATGAAGTAGTTTCAGACAAAACCTATGAGCCTAAAATGACATTAAAACAGGAAATAAATGAACACGCAGCATCGGATCTACACCTGGACTTATAAACAGACTCTGGATTTAATCTGTATTATGCTGCAGTTTGTATCATGAAGAAGAATTCATTTTAACCAGATTAAAGTATTTAGTTCGACCTGCAGCGCAAAAACTAACGAATTTCAAGTGAAGACACGTTTTCAGGGTTTGGATGCAGATATGGAGAGAAAAGGAAAAAGACAACGGGAAGGTCAAGTTTTCTAGCTCCGCCTCGTCCTGTACCTGGTTCAGGTGTGACGTGGGTCTTTGAGACGCTGCCACGGCTGCAGATTTAAAGTCCAGCTGCTAGTCCCAGTCCAGGTCCTGTCATTACTGGAACATCTGGAGAAGGTCATCTAATGATACACAGGAGGCATGGGAACAGCAGAGCAGGGGTTAGACCAGAGAGCTGGACCAAGTCAGAATCACTGAAAAAGACGAGAAGTTCTTGCCTCAGGACTTGGGGAGATGATCCATATTTTAGAACAAGCTGTAAAGTCTCACACGTTAAGTTTTTCTTTAGTTCCTGATTTAACAGTCGTCTTCAATCTTCTCCATTTGTTCTGAATCTGTCTGACTGTGGATTATTTGTGGGTTCCAAACTCTTTAGAGATGGTTCTGGAACCTTTTCCAGCCTGATGAGCAACAACAACTCTTTCTCTGAGCTCCTCAGAAAGCTCCTTTGTCCACAAACATGTGTTGTGAAGATCAGACTGAGACAAATCTCTGATTTATTGAAACTAAACCAGGACCTGAACCACACCTGAGTCTCATTACATTGATGGAAACACTTCTGAACACATGGACTCTGATTGGATCCTAGAGGAGCTCCTCTCTGATATGTAATATTGGCTCATTTTAGAACATTCTGAAGAAAACTAAAACCTTTAAGCATCACTGTAGATGATAAAAGTACGTCAAACCGTCCTCCGAGGACATTCGTCCCTCTAACCTCTGTCTCCGTGTTCTCCAGGTTCTCAGGGACGTTCTGTTGGACCTGTACCGAGCTCTGAAGTGGGTCGTTCGCTCGGACCCGGACGAGGTGGCGGTGCTTCATGCCCAGCTGGCTCTGGAGGAGCTGGACGACGTCATGAGGAGGTTCATCTTTCCTGAGCAGAAGCTGGAGAAGAAGATTGTTGTCCTGCCGTAGAACGTAGAGGACTTTCCTTTCACTTCCAAAATAAACTTTCATTTTCAAGGATTCATCTTGTTTTTCGGCCTTAACTCCGTCGAGCCACTTGAGTAGGAGATGAAAACCAAGTGGTGCATTATGGGAATTGTAGGATCGGGCATTTTTGAAGCACTAGAAGTCAGCTCATGTCTGTCCTCTGTTACTTTACATTTGCTTCTACATCTTAACACATACATGACATTAAAGCAGGACGTTTGTCTCCAGTTAATGACTTCCTGTTTTTTGTTTGCCTGTTTTCAGTGATATCGGGTGAGTGATGAAAGACGAGAGGCCAAGTAGGAACTCTCTTAAATCTCTGGTTTGTTCTAGGTGTCCAGCGTGACCCCTGTCAGAGTCGGGGCTTCGTCTTTACGTCTTTGAAAACACGGTGGTAATCAGGAGATGACATGATTTCTTCTTCAGCACATACTAACCTCACCCTGAAGTGGAGACCGAACAAAAGCTGGACTGCTTTATGTAAACGAGGTCCTGGAGGGTTTGAACAGAGCCGGCCTCGAGGCTGACGGAGAGGAATGAGACATTCCTTCTTTTGTTTCATGCACTGAGCAAAAGGCTAACATTGTATGAGGCATGACCTCCACGTCTCCCCCTGTGAGAACATACAACAGGCAGACACAAGGAGCTCCAGCGCTGTTTGCAGACTATGGATGTTTCCTCCGGCGTGGAGTCAAGGTGTCACCGAGGCAGGAAGCTCTTCAGGCCTCTACACTGCACCATCACTGAAACACGACACACCTGTGTTTAAATTAATCATTTCTAATCGCCAATATTCCTTTTATTCATTTCCTCGTTAAACTGCCATGAACAAAAGAGGACATTTCAAACATTAGTGTGCTTTATGTTGAGAGCAAACTTCAGCTTCACAACTTAAATGGTTGCAAAGCAGAGTAAGCAGCTAAAAGTGATGGAATAAATGGTTTGATAAAGTAATTGTTGGCTGGTTAGCTTGTTATCAGTTGGGTAGCATTAGCTAATGGCAAAAACTAATGAGTTAAAATGAGTGTTAAAGTGTCCATCTCTAAGTTCCTGCTTCCATCCTCAGAGGAACCAGGTCACTGCTGAGGAACAAACATCTCTGTTGATAAAGGGAATAAACAGCAAATAAAGATGATTTAAATAGATTCAGATACATCCAGTGCTGACTGTAGATCATGTGTTTTTACTGTTGCTAACAGAAACCTTGTAATCCAGAGTGAAGTCTGTTTTAGGTAAGTGTCAGTTGAACACATTGTTTTTAGATGTTTTCAGAGTGAGGTACTGTTGAGTTATTTTGGTCCAAATGTCACTAGAAGCCATAAATGGAGAACTAAACCGTTCACTGTGCAGTTTCTTAAAATGGAAAGAAACTTCAAAACTAGAAGTTTTTCATGTTAATTCACTTTGGTTTTAGCGTCATTGGTGCCTTGAACATCTGATGCCCTCAGTTTAATCCAGTGAATCACTGATTGTATATTTACTGCTGCACATACAACAGCAGGTTTGTTTGACTACAGAGTCCAGATATTTAACACAATACAACAAACATCTAAAGTCCACTGATGTTGTTCTTTTGATTAAATCAGCTGCAAAAACCTAAAATGAAATGTTGACTCAGTCTCGTTCAGCTTGTCTGTTTGGAACCAACCACGTCCACCTATCAAATGTACTCGTATCACAATCCAAGATTGTTTTCACTAATAAGTTTTAATTTAAGGCTTTATTCAGTCGATTACTTACTTTTAGCTAATCATTAAAGCTACTTTAAGCTAATATTTACTATATTTATCTAACATTTATATCATTTTAGCTGCTTTTCTTAAACAATTTAACAATGTTTAGCTAATATTTAAGCTACCAACTGTTTACCACATAAAGCAGGCCAGTTAACTAATCATGAACAGTTATTTACTACATTTAGCTGACCACTTAATCCATTTAAGTGGACCTAGCAACTTTTATTACTAGCTAAAATTATTACTTTTATTTATTACAATTTAATCAATTTCTGTTAGCTAACATTTAAACTAGGATATACTTAACAGAACAGCAGATTAAACATTAAATGATTGGTGAAAGGAGTTAGCTTTAAGGTTAGTGGATTAAGTGTTTAGCTAAAGGCTCACAAGTAATATTTGGTTAAGGTGTATTAGCTATTAGCTGTGTTAGTGGCGAACTGAATGTTGCAAATACTTAATGAAAAAAGCATAATGTAGTAAATGATTAGCTTAAAGTAGTTGTTTTAGTGATATAATAAATGTTTAGCATTCAGTCATTAGCTACCAGTAATAACTAATTGACTAAAAATAGCTGAGTGTGATGCAGTAACTACTTAGCTAAGAGTAATAGCTTAAATGTTAGCAAAAAGTAATTAGCTAATTAACTGATTGTCAGTGAAGTGGTTGGCTAAATGTAGTAAATTGTTTAACTTGAAGTTGTAGCTTCAATGGTTAGCTAAAAGTAATTAGTTAGCCATAAAATACAATAAGTGGGTTTAGTGAAGAGCTAAATGTAGTAAGTAGCTGTCTGTAGTAAGCTACGTTCAGCTAGCATGTTATTGTTTACAGACAACTATTTACTACGTTTAGCTAATTTGTCCTTGGAGTAAATGGTTAGCTGAAGTGCTACATAGTTAAAAACAGTAGTACGTGCAGTTAGCTAAATCTGTTAAGTATTTTTGAATTCACAGAATGTTTTATCTGCTGATGTTTTCTTCAGGTAATTATTTTGTGTTCCAACAATCTAAGGAGGCAGTAGTAAAGGAGAACCGGGGGGACGTCCCAGGAGACGCCACATGAAAATCATTTCTGCCTTCCAGCTACTACTGATCACAGTCAAGGTCAAGATGGCGGCTGTGCATCGGATGGAGGTCTGTTGACTCTTTTTATCTTTTAATGGGACAGACAGGTCATACAGGTTTTACCTTTAACTTCTTCAATCAAAGATAAAAGAGCTTAAAAACGATGAATGGATCACATCCTGAATTGGATCAGAGAGTTAGAACCACTCAACATTATGACCAAGGCCATTGATGCTTTCAAACAGCTGATCACCCTTTTTACAGATGAAAAGTAAAGCCGTTTTGTGATTTGAAGGACAGATTTTATTTTATTAGGAGACTGAGCCTGATGCATTGATTAGGTAATTAGAGGCTTTAGTAGAAGTGGAGAAGCTCCAATACCTACATACATACCCATATATGTATTTATTAATAAATTTATCCTTGCTTGAGACTGTTTAGTTTATTTAGTTTTACCCATGTCTTTTTTTTCCGTCATGCTGTGACTGGAGCTCAGGACTGAGTTTCACTCTTTTTCTTTGCCGCATGTTTTGTAATGACAATAAAAACCATGAAACCACGAAACCTTGAAACATTTATTTGGTTGTTTCTGCCTTTAAAACAAGTCTGTGATGAAGAATTATTGCTTAAAACACAGCAAAGGCAAAGTCTGAGCAGGAAAGGAGTCCACGACGTAGAAAAGAATGGACATTAAAGAGTTATTTAAGAAGTTTAGTTAAAATCAAAGAGGACCAAGGATAGAGCCTTGTGGCATCTCATGTTCATATGCTCTGTACATTTTTTGCTTTTATTATTTTATTTTATTTAATCTTTCTTTTACTTGTGGTTCTTCAGAGTGTTTTTTATGTGCAACTAAGCTACTGTGACCAAACAATTTCCCTTGTGGATCAATAAAGTTTATTTAAGTCTTTTGCTCAACCTTTCCTAATTTAACCCTTGAAACCCTCTTGTTCATTCATCTCTGTTTCAGATAGTTTGACCCTGTGTTTTTCCAGAGACGTCTATTACTGTAATTACAGCATCGCACCACGAGTCGGAGAGGAAGATGAAAAAGGTTTGATTTATGTGACGAGCATTTAGTTGCCTGACGCAAATTAAATGCACTTGAGTGTCTTTGGCAGCGGCGTATCGATTCTCCGAGGCACACTGCAGTCGGCCCAGGCATAACCTGCAGGATGTCAGCAGCTCAGCCTCAGAGCAGGAGAGGGGAGGAGAGGGGAGGAGAGGGGAGGGTGGGAAGATAAATAAGTCCATAAAGGATGCTTTGAGTCAGGCAGAGAAGTGGAGAGAAGAGGGGGCTCCAGTCAAACAGTCCCCAGGCTTGTTGGAGGCTGCTGGCTGCATTGCAGAGAGACAGGGAGCTGGTTGGGGAGTCCAGGAAGGGGAGGGAAGGAGCAGTGTCGGGCTGCCAGCCGTCCAGACGGGACGGTGTGAGGACAGGGGTTTAGACTCTGCTGCAAACGGAAGATGCAGAAAGGAGCTGATGCTGCAGCACAACACAGAGGAATGAGAGGCTGAGCAAACCTGGGGGGGCAAAGAAGGAATCCGACCTGAGTCACAGGCAAGAGTTTGTTTCACCTTCAGTCTGCAGAGGATCAGGAGCAGAGATGGACGGCACCAGAAGTAATGACCAGACCAACTCCTGCACAAAACCTGCAAAAACTGCACCAGCATCAGCTGCTGGCTGAGCCCCGCAGATCACATCTCAGCTGGGGGCTTCATGCCCCGGGACGGTCCTGGGAGATAGAAGGAGTAGGAGGAGGAGGAGAAGGAGGAGGAGGCTGGCTCATAGACGGGGTTGGAGGGTGGTGCCTTAAACTGCCTGCTGTATTTTTGGATGTGGAATCTCCTGAATTAAACGAGCAAGCTGGAATAAAGATGTAGTGTGAGCTGGAGGAAGGAGGGGGACAGAAACAAGGAGAGCGCTGTGTCGAGGAGAGGAGAGGAGAGAGCTGGACGTCCCAGCTCGACGGGGGAGACGAAGACGGAGGGTCCACTGGATCAGGAAGGTAAAAGTTTTAATTGTACTGTTTGCACTTGAACCCATTAAGACAGAAGATTAATCCTTCCTCTGCTAACCAGAATAAATCCTGGGTATAAGGATTAAAATCTGAGAAAATAAACTGGGTTTTAGTTTGAGGTTTGTAAATGTTGAATGAATTAAAGTGTAAATTAAAGAGGCACACAGACTGAATGGAAAGTGTTAGAAAACCTGGAATAAGTGACATAAAAGCCCAGGACAGTGGTGAACGTTTGCTGTGTGAGGTAGAGGGAATATTTTAACTCAGAGTTTAAGGTCCAGTCCTGTTGACTGCTCTTAAATGACTCAATGAAAGCTGAAGAATCAGAGTATTTTGTGTCTTCACGTTGTCTGCTGGCATGTAATACACTCGCTGCTTTTTCCTGGAGGCAGACAGTGACCGTTAGAGCGTCTGTTTGAAGGCTTCTGGCGTCTCTAAAGAAAACGCTGGCCTGTTTGATTTTCCATGGCATCATTGCTGTGCTGGACCTGCCTGGTCTAGTGGCCTTTTATAGAAAACCTGCTGGTATTTATCAGCCAGTGTGAACAGTGTGAGGCCTCAGGTGAAGCTGATAGTTTAATTCATAAGTAAGAAAACCTCTGACACTGTTTTTATATGGTCCTTTAGTTTAGAGTCTATCTACATGATCAACTGTTCACCACATGGTGACTTGACTGACAGAATCTGATCACTGTATATCAATACACGGTCCATTACCTCCACCTAGTGGGCTATTGGTGGTACTACCATAATGCAGCCATCTAGTAGTGAAAGTTAGCTTAGCATTGATATGTAGCATGCCTTGGTGACTGGTTCCCTGGGGAGTTCCATGTGTGAACAACATGGAGGAAATCTCCATCTTCTTCTGGATTGTATAATGATCACAATGGTAGAATGTGATGATGTCCAGGAGAAATAAAATGTCCAGAGGTTGAATTGTGTGTACGTTGCCTCCTGTAGTGGAATCAGGAGGATTTTGTAGCCAGATTCACTTTCAAGAGGTAAAAACCCAACGTGGAACACTTTGGGTTCTTTGGTTCTCCAAACGTCCAAATGGAGAGTGGGCCTGGTTCTATTGTTACTAGAACCTTTGTGGTATTTCTCTAAACTCTTGGTCCAGTTCTAGTCAAGGGGTTGCTGAATGAGTTCAGAATGATATCATTGCTATCAGGGTGTTTTCTACTCTCTGATCTAGAAGACGTTTTAGTTTATCACTAATTAATCAGACACAATGTTACTGACACTGAAGTCTGACCTATCATAGAGACCAGGGTCCACAGAGACCAGGGTCCATGGAGACCAGGGTCCATGGACACCAGGGTCCATAGAGACCAGGATCCATGGAGACCAGGGTCCATGGACACCAGGGTCCATGGACACCAGGGTCCATAGAGACCAGAGTCCATGGAGACCAGGGTCCATATAGAGACCAGGGTCCATATAGAGACCAGGGTCCACAGAGACCAGGGTCCACGGAGACCAGGATCCATAGAGACCAGGATCCAGAGAGACCAGGGTCCATATAGAGACCAGGGTCCATGGAGACCAGGGTCCACAGAGACCAGGGTCAGGAACATGGACTGGATAGTTCTGGAGATAGTCCTGGTTTATTTTGGGTCGTTTTAGATGAGCTTCATTTGTTTAATAGAGATCTTGGAATCAGGATGGAACCATCTCCATGTTTTAGATGTTTGTCTCCCAGCTTCTTCCACATCAGCAGGTCTTCTGATAGATGTCTAAGGAGGAGTGGTTCACATCAAACACTCCAGTTAGTATCTGTTGATTAGAGTCAAGGTTCATCCTACAGTGTCAACGTATGGACGACGTATTCAGTGTCGCCAGAAACGACAGAAGCAAACTAAATGTTTATGTGGAGTCTCAAAGTTGGGAACTGAATCTGCTCCAGCAAAGATCTGCTGGACCAATCACATCATTTGGGGGCGGGGCTTAATGTGGTTATGGACAGAAGAGTAACAGTAACAGATTTAACGTTTTAACCGAGGTTCTTCATATCACCTGAAAGTCTGACCTTTGACCTTCACCTGTGATTTCCTGTCACATTTTAACAGTAGACGTCACGACACAAACTGTAATATCCTTAATATCTGGGCAATAACTTTACATAGCCGTGTAATATTGTATTTTATTGTGTATATCTTAACGGTTGTTCGTGGATTACTTGGATGGTTTTGGACAGATTCCTGGAGTTTACTGGTTTAATTAAAGCCCTGGTTCTTTAGCTCCACCCAACACTCTTCCCAGACACCTCTCTCCCTCCCTCTCTCCCTCCCTCTCTCCCTCCCTCCCTCAGCTCTTTGCTCTGGGGCAGATCCATCATTCAGTAACAGCCCTCCACCTCCACCTGAACTCCCTCCAACCCCAGCACAGCTGGGACTGTCACCACCAGCTGATTCATTTTGACTCATTTTCTTAAGGTTTAAGGATTATTGTGCCTCCTGGATCCTCTGTAACTCTGTGATCATCCAGACTAACATGGATCCATCATCTGAACCATCAGGTGGACCAGGTGACCAGCTCCAGGTTCTCTGAGGACTAACACCTAGGACACTTACAGGATTATTTTATTACGACAAAGGTGACGACTTCTTTTAAAAACCTTCCTCCATCTTCCATCGTACAGGTTCACAAAGTTTATTTGGAGTCTCTCTGTTGGGAACTGATTCTGCTCCAACAAAGGGCCAATCAGATCGTTTGGGGGCGGGGCTTAATGTGGCTTAATTTTGGTAGTTTCCAATAAGTTTAGCATGCTAACAGGATTAGCTCTGTGAACAGGCCAGGTTAGCAGACCTTTGACTGACTGAAACGTTCCTGGTAGTTCAGTGCTTCAACAAGTTCAGTTTCCACCTTCAGCTCCATGCACTAAAGATGTGGATCCGCCAGCATCCACCATCCACCATCCATCCTATAAACCACTGACTTGTCAGGATATCCCAGCAGACGTAACCTCAGGGCTAATTGCACCTGTCCCCCCTCAGTTCCCTGCCTAATCCCAGCTCCTGACCCGACAACAACCCCCTCATCAAACAGTCCCTGTGATGGTCTGCTTATTATCTGGCCCTCGGGCCCCGGGGCGTTCAGACCACGCTGCCTTGGCCGCTGCTATAATCCACCGTGGAAGCTGTTGTCTTTGGCAGAAATAATAATCCCAGGAGGACATCAGTGGTTCCCATCCAGAGGGTACCTGAACCACGGGGGGTATCTTTGTAGTTTCTAAGGAGGTATGTTTCAGAATTAGCTCAACTAATCTGAAGACAGACGAAAAACAGGGATTGTTATTTGATTAAAGAGGTTTCTACAGAGTCAGAGATCCAGAATCATCAGGAGGAAAACGAGCAGCCAATCATTTAGAGGAATTATTCTGAAGAAGCTCTAAATGACAGCGATGACATGTGAAACCAATGCTCGGGAGGAAAAAATGTTTTGTGTGCGTTCCAAGAACCTCAATTTGCAAATTCCCCTCACCCCGCCACCACCCCCGCCCTCTCTGCCAGGACCTCAGGTATCAGACTGATCCTGAACTCTGGCCGAAGGAGGAAGAATGAAAATCTGTACATTGATCCGGGGGAAACTGATAAATCAGAGGGTCCCACAGAGCTCACTGCCAAATATAAATGTTAGCTTGTCTCACGGTGGGGGGAGTAGGTGGGGGGGGTGGTAGGTGGGGGGAGGTGGAAGCTAAGGTGGGGCCTGGAGGTTACAGTGTAGGAGGTAATTTCATGAATGAAAGGACAGAATTGTTCCAGCGTTTCGTCTGGTCCTGAGCACCGGCCAAACCCCGCCTGGCCTTTAATTAGAGCTATTAACCCAGAGAGAGAGGGACGCAGGACAGGGTGGGGGTGATGGGGGTGGTGTGGGGGCAGTAGTAGAGGTATTAGAAGTAGTAGCAGAAACAGTAGCTGTGGAATTAGAGTACTAGAACTAAACTGTGGATGTAAAGCTCTGTTCAGACCTTCTGTTAACATCCATCCTGTGTCTCCACCTGGTCTTAATCTAAATGTGTCTCCACATGCGTCCCCAGCCAGCACTTGAGATCTGATCTCAGTTTGTGTGTCTGTAAATGAGCAGCGCCATCATGTGGTCAGTAGAATATTGTAGCAGCTGCTGTCTCTAATGGATCTCTACCTACCGCTGGATCAGAACCATCCACAGCTGCTTGGTGACTTGGAGACATGATCCAGATGTTGGAACAAGATGGAAAGACTCTCACATGTTAAGATCTGATTTATTTCAGGTTCAGTTTCTTAGTTTAATGGACACAGAGTCGCTGTGATGTTAGTGCTGGTGAAAGGAAACAGGAAATGACACTTGGGTCAGTTAACGAGGACTTACAATCTCTCTCTGTGAGAGTCCAGAGGTCCAGCTCTCAGTCTGAACGGACCTCTGTACACAGACCTAATGACGTCTGTGGAGGTTCTCAGTCGTCCAGGTAGAAGTTGATCTAAAAAACAAAATGTTTCCTCCAAGTGTTCAGCTCTAAATGTCTGGTGGAGAGTTTAGATTTTTATCACCTGGAGGTCACATGACTTTATTTTTTATTTGTCCTGTCTCTCCTCTCCGGCCTCCAGATGCCCTCTCGCTGCAGGAATGCGGTGAACATCGTGCTCACCACCCTCTTTGCTGCGGTGGTCCTCTTCACCATCCTCCTGGCTTATGTCACAGGTGAACTTCAGCCACACAAACAGAAACATGAACAGCACCAAGCTACGTTAGAACCCACAACCTTCATGCTGTCATGCTAACCACTGCTAAAGGTTGCCAACTCCCACCTGGAGAAATACACTGCTGGAGCCATTAGCATCTCCATTAGCATCACCCTTGTTTTCCCTACCTTTAGCATCACCATAAGCATTGTCCTTAGCATCCCCTTTAACGTCGTCATTAGCATCTCCATTAGCCTCTGCTCTGGAGTCTCCCCTCCCTGGCTGTGACTGGTCGTATCACTGCTCTTCCCGTTCTTTGTTTTGAAGGCTACCAGTTCATCCACACTGAGCAGCACCACCTCTCCTTCGGCCTCTATGGTGCATTCCTCTCCCTCCACCTCTTCCTCCAGAGCCTCTTCGCCTTTTTGGAGCACCGACGGATGAGGAACCCCGCCCGGCCTCAGCACCTCCGCCGCTCCGTGGCCCTCTGCATCGCAGCCTTCCAGGAGGACCCGGACTACCTGAGGAAGTGCCTGCGCAGCATCCGCCGGATCTCCTTCCCGGGCTTGAAGGTGGTGCTGGTGGTGGATGGGAACCGACCCGAGGACCACTACATGATAGACATTTTCCAGGAGGTGATGGGCGGGGCCGACCAGGCCGGCAGCATGGTGTGGAAGGGGAACTACCACAGCGACGGCAGCGGAGGAGGAGGAGTCGGAGGCGGGGGGAGAAGCACGGTGCACATGGAGGAGGCGTCGAGGGTGGCTCGGCTGGTCAGAGGCTGCCGCTATTCCTGCGTCATGCAGGAGTGGGGAGGGAAGAGGGAGGTGATGTACACCGCCTTCAAAGCTCTGGGCGACAGTGTGGACTATGTGCAGGTAAGAACACCCTCAGGAAGAAAGAACGTCTGCACCGATGATTCAGAAATATGTTTTATTCCTGTTGATGACTGCAGCTCACTGGCCACTTCATTAGGTACACTAGTGAAAACAGTCCTGCTCTAAATCTGGTCTCCATGAAGGTTCTGGTGGGTTTCATTTTAGAGACCTTCTACTGGGGGGCCTCCCATGATGCTATAGGCCTAGACCGCTGGGGGGCTTCCCATGATGTAGCTATGCTCTAATTTCCTCAAGTCTTCTTTTTTACTGCTGTAACCAACCTGAGGTGTTACTATCTTTGAAGAAAAGAAAGTGAAATCTGGTCCTGGATGGGGTCTAACCTTAAGAGCTGAGTCTCCACAAAACGTTATATCAAGATTTAAGGTTAATTCTGTCTTTAGATTTAAACCAAGCAGGGAATCTAAATGCTAAACCTGTTACGAAGACACAACTCAACACTGAACTCATTGACCTTCAGAAAGCACCAGCTCCGTCTTCTTCCCCAGCTGTTGCCCACCATCTGCGTCCTTGCAGCAGGTCAAAGGTCATGTCCACAGTGGGGATGTCTCTCAGCAGCCTCTCATATTTCTCATGTTTTAGCGTTAATACCAGTCAGCATTCTGCAACACCTGCAGCCTGAACCTCTTTCCTCTGCTTTCAGGTGTGTGACTCTGACACAGTCCTGGACCCGGCTTGTACCATAGAGATGCTGAAGATACTTGAGGAAGACCCGATGGTGGGAGGGGTCGGTGGAGACGTACAGGTCAAGTATTATCATTTTACTCATCAAAGCTGCGTTTTCCACCACAGGAAGAAACTTCCTCCAGAGAATAAGAGTCTCTGTTATTATCTGTAAAACCTGGACGTTTCAGGTGAATAATCTCTGCTTCACAGTTTAAACGTTTGTTTTTCACTTTGAATATTTTTCCAAAAATCTGCAGAGAAGAGATCCAGCAGGAGTTCTGGATCTGCAATGAGATAAAACATTAAAGTTTTGTTTTGAGCTTTTTGAAACATCAGATTTATCCTCTCTGGGTCTTAGGCCGAGCTGGAAACAAAAACCTGAAGTTACTTTTAGGTTCTTGGAAAGTTCTATGTTTCTGATTTCTTTTTTTGGTGAAAATGTGGCTTCATAACTCTGCTCCTTGTTTGAGTTCTAACTGCAAAGATGCTGTAAATCCAAAAAGAAAAGCTGAACAAGGACTGCTGGATCTTGAAGTTGCTTTTCAAGACAGAAGAAGACAGAGTTAGGGTTTTTATCAGGAACATCTTTGGGTGGTGTCCACCTGAGACTCACCTGGTACTAGAAGAATCATGGATGAAACATCTTGAAGAAACCGTAAAATTCCAGATGTCTTTGTTTTAGCTTGTTCCTTAATTTCCACCATGACCTGGATGACTGAGAACCTTCACAGACAAGATGCTGTAAAAAGAAGATTTTTCCTTTTCTTTAACTCTTTTCTCTTCTGGTCCGTCCTCCAGATCCTCAACAAGTACGACTCATGGATCTCCTTCCTCAGCAGCGTACGCTACTGGATGGCCTTCAACATCGAGCGGGCCTGCCAGTCCTACTTCGGCTGCGTCCAGTGCATCAGCGGCCCCCTGGGGATGTACAGGAACTCCCTGCTGCAGCGCTTCCTGGAGCCCTGGTACCACCAGACCTTCCTGGGCTCCAAGTGCAGCTTTGGAGACGACCGCCACCTCACCAACCGGGTGCTCAGCTTCGGCTACAAGACGAAGTTCACGGCGCGGTCGCAGTGCCAGACCGAGACGCCGACCCAGTATCTGCGTTGGCTCAACCAGCAGACTCGATGGAGCAAGTCGTACTTCCGCGAGTGGCTTTACAACGCCCTGTGGTTCCACAAGCACAGTCTCTGGATGACCTACGAGTCCGTGGTCACCGGCTTCTTCCCTTTCTTCCTGGTCGCCACCGTCATCCATCTCTTCTATCGGGGGCGGCTCTGGAACATCCTGCTCTTCTTGTTGACGGTGCAGCTGGTCGGGATGGTGAAGGCCACCTACGCCTGCTTCCTGCGGGGCAGCCTGGTCATGATCTTCATGTCGCTCTACTCCCTGCTCTACATGTCCAGCCTGCTTCCCGCCAAAATATTTGCCCTGCTCACCATCAACAAGGCCGGGTGGGGCACCTCGGGCCGCAGGAAGATCGTGGTCAACCTCATCGGCGCCGTTCCAGTCACAGTGTGGGCTACGGTGCTGCTCGGGGGCGTGGCCTATACAGTCTACTGTGAAACACAAGAGCCGTTCAGTGAGACTGAGAAAGCCTTGTTGATAGCGGGGACGATACTCTACGCCTGCTACTGGATCATTCTGCTGGTGCTCTACCTGGCGATCGTAGCCAAACGGTGCAACAAGAGGGAGGAGCAGTATCACCTGCCGTACGCTGAGGCATAACCCCGTCAGCAGAGAGAGCCCTGGGACGCTTGCGCCGGGTTTTTCACCGATTCTAGCGAGGTCCTTGTTTGACCCCGCGAACCGCTAGAAGGATCGAGCTGGAAACCAGGATCACACCTTCATCACTGGTGCTAAAAAACAAAAAGAAGAGGCGTGAATCTGAACTCTGGGCGGCAGGAATCCTCAACGGTGACGGGATCCATACAGCTCCCCATTTATTATCAGGCTCAATGGTGCTTCAGACTGAAAAAACAAAAAACAAACCAAGCAGGACCGATCCAGGGTGTTAAGAGTTCATACTGACGCTCTGAAAAACATTAGGTAGATGACAAAGACAAAGGAGAGAAGGGTAAACATGACCCTAAAGTCAGAGCAGCAAAACAAATCTGATCAGTGGTTCCACTGTCTGCAGAGTCGACTGAAAGACCGGCTTGAGTTTATTTAAAAACTCTACTGAGACGAGAACAGACTAGAGCTGGAGTCAGGAAGCTAACGGCTAACAGAGCTAGCAGGATAAGCAGTCTAGACTTAGAATCTGTCTTAATGCACCTCTCAGTCTTCAGTTCGTGGTCACTGTAGTCGCTCCTCCTGTACAGACTGACATGTGTAAAAATACAGAACATCAGTGTCGGCAGCTTTTGAATTTATCGATGCTTTGGCTTAAAAACTCAAACGCTGGTAGACCTTTGTCATCAGGTTTCATGATACAATCTTTGTTCAAATAATAGAAATAATAATAATATTTAAAGCCATAGATCAGGTTAAGTTCATCAAATTCATACTGAAGATTTAGACGTCTAGCCTGGAAGCCAAGAAAATAAACTCCAACAGACGTGTAGAGAACAACGTTAGTCAGTACCAGCTACCTGCAGCTATAGAAAGGTTTTTATCCTCCGTCTGAATACATGCTGACTGCATTAGGGACAGGTGTCTGCACACAGCGTCAGTCGACCACCAGGGTTTTCTTAGCTCGGTGTAAATTCAGCTGGACGTTCGCTATCGTTCACTGCCACATCCTGATTCAGGGACAGCGCTAGAAAATGTGTCGGTTGCTTTTTGGTGATGCATTAAACTGATATGTTCTGACACATTTGATTATATCCTCACACATGTCTGGCTCTGGAGTACATGGGTTCTGCTGATGGACACGTTTTAAATGATGATTCACTGGGGCTAGTTTAACCTGGGACGTCCAGTAATGTGTAATAACGTCAGAGGTCGTCTGTGAATCATCCAGGTCTGTCATTTATAAATCACTCCACTGATCACCAACCATGTTCCTCCAGACACAGAGGTCCTGATGTGAAACTGATCCAGAGAGAATCAGCGTCTCAGTGGTTCATGGATGTTTTCTGTTCTTCTTCTAATGATGAAGGCTGAGTTATAAACCAGAGTCTGGACAGATGTTTGTCTCTGTAGCATTCAGACCCATTCACAGAACCATCAGAAGAAAGAAACCATGAAGGAAGAGGACGACATGTGATGTGATGGAGTTTATTTAGTGATGGATTCATGTTCATCAGTAAAGGAGGAGCTGATTTAAATAGTGACAGGTAGTTCAGGTTTAAACCATAGACTGTATATAAATATGGACGCCACGTCTCCTCTTCCTCTCATTGGTCAAACTGACTCTATGTTCCCGGGGATACAGGCGGCGCCATCTTGTGAGTTTGGATCCAGAGTCTGATCAGTACGGTCTGAGGGTGGAGCCACGTGGAGCCCTGATATTGATGCCCCGCCCACACTTCCTCCAGACTCACTCATGTTTTATGATTGACTCTTGAACATTCATCAGCATTATATTAACGACCTAAAATGACAGAAACCGTCCTTTAAAAAATAATTGTCTGACGTGTATTTTAGTGTTTTAGTTTGGCCCAAGCCCCGCCCACTAACATGGAGGAGGTGGAGCTTATGACCTATACTGCAGCCAGACACCAGGGGGAGTTCTACTTGCTTTGGCTTCACTTTAGAGGAGCAGTTCCTCCGTCCATTGTTATACGGTCTATGGTCACCACAGTCTGATCTCATCAGGTTTTAGTAGCAGAGACGTCAGACCCAGAGATAAAGTCAGTAAATTAGAGTCAAACACAGAGTTTATTATTTATTTCTGTGACGTCTGCAGGTTAAACTGGTCCCTGTGAACAGAGCTGTCGACTCAAACATGGTGCAGTCTGACTGAAGCGTGTTCTGGGTCGTCTGGTGTGAACAGGAGGAGGTGCAGCGACCTGAACCTCCACAGAGATGAGATCACCCCGACAGATCCGACCTCCTCATGAACAGCACAATCATCCGCTACGATCCACAGACAATCCCAAACCTTTCTGAACATGCAGCTGAGTCCTTGGTGCTGTTGAACGGTGTCAATGAGGAGAGAAACTTCTCACCAACGCTCACCAGAGCGTCTGCAATTCAGAGATTGCTTTTTATATAAATATATAAATATATATATTGTAAAGGTGCCAAAAGACGTTTTCCTACTGGACGATTGTGTCGTCTTCGTTCGTTCCCTCCATCAGCAGCAGAAACGTAAAGACTGAACACCAAAGAGATTAATGAAGGTATCTTCCAAAAAAAAAACTTTGTTTTATGTTATTTTTTAACTGTGAACATCTCTGCAGTTTAACTTATGTTCTTGTTGTTTGGTCTGGAGCTGGCTGTAAAAGTTTAAACTTGATTAAAAAAAAGACCCATTCATTAAAGAGGAGAACGTGTTTGAAGGTCGGCTCAGGGTTTTTATTTCTCATTTTCAGACCAGAACAGCTGTTGTTGTTGTTTCTTGATGCAGGATGCTGGAACTTTCCAGAGTCGTTGAAAATGCTTTTTCTGTTTCTGACACAATCCTCTCATTCAGATCGGACGGACGACGTCTCCACCGACATTTTCCCTTCATTCATCCCTTCATAGTTTTGCTGTGTTTGCTGTGTTGGACGGAAAAAGAAGAAGAAGAAGAAGAAGAATGTTCTTTATAACGGCTGAAGCAGTAAAGAATGAATCTGTGTGGAAATATCAGTTTATTTCACTCTGAGCTCAGGAACAAAGAACTGTACAGCTGAGTAGAGGGACACAGTTCAGTAAAAACCCTCTTCCACCAGCCTCCACTCAAATATTGTTAACTTCAAACATTACCATGCTAATATGAGTTAAAGTAGACATAACATTTAAAATAACACCATGTTTAATTATCACCATGAACTACTTTACTGTTCGGCGTGTATTGATTTCCACTCAGAACTATTTAATAATTTAAACTTTTATATTTTGTATTTTTCCTCCTAAAAGCTTCTTGTTTCTAAATCAAGGGAACCGTGAACAGATGACATTAAATCTCCAGCACGTCTCCATCTACTCACTAAGTTACTAAAAACATCCTGAGGGACTTTAAAGATGTCCTCCAGACACCAGACATGCTCTGTCCACCCAACCATCCGCCCTGACCTCCTCCTCCTCCTTTCTTATGACTGAATGAAATTTACTTTGAATTAACAGAACACTTTGAGTCACGTTTTAAAGAATACATCTTTAAGAATGAACTGGTCTTTTTGTGGAGATGATCCATCTAAACGTTCTCTTATTATATATCACGTTCATTGACCAACAAATGACTGGCTTTTAAATGCAACATAGCCCTTTACTATTGAGAGGACCAGTCCTCTCCTGAGGCCTCTGTGGTTCTACTGACTCTACTGCGTTCACTGTGTTTGGTTCCCGGTGGAGCAGCGTGAATGTTTCTCTGATGAAGTCACTGATTAAAACGACTGAACTGACTTTAACCACACGCTTCTATGTTTGACTTGAAAAACATGTAGAGTACAGAGTGTGAGGTGTTTGAAACGTTACAGCAGCCTCCATGAATCGGTCCTTTCAGTCACGGCTGTTTGTCAGTGGGTGGGTGGAGGTTAATGTAAATATTCTGTAAATATTCTGGCGACATGGTCACAAGCTCCGACACTGGCTCAGACCTCACATCAACACCTGGTCTCACCTGTCCATCCACCTGGTCTTAATCTAATGTGTCTCCACATGCGTCCCCAGCCAGCACTTGAGATCTGATCTCAGTTTGTGTGTGTCTGTAAATCAGCAGCGCCATCATGTGGTCAGTAGAATATTGTAGCAGCTGCTGTCTCTAATGGATCTCTACCTACCGCTGGATCAGAACCATCAACAGCTGCTTGTTGACTTGGAGACATGATCCAGATGTTGGAACAAGATGGAAAGACTCTCACATGTTAAGATCTGATTTATTCTAGAGACAAAGACTCAGATTAGACCTGAACCCTGAAGCTTCATCCTCAGAGGAACCAGGTCTCTGATGAGGAACAAACATCTCCTTCAGACAGGTTTAATTACATATTTGTTTTCCAGTTTGAACAAAGTAAGATGCAGCATTTTCCAGATTACTTTCTATCTTTGTCTACGTTCAGGTCTTGTGTGAAAATTCATGAATGTTTTGAGTCATTTTTATGTAGAAATGTAGAAAATTCAGTGTAAATGTAATGAAAATATTAAAATAACTGTGATTCTTTATAAGTTACAGGTCATTAGAAAATGTTCTAAACATTTAACCAAAGACTGGATCTGTGTGGAAATGTCAGTTTATTTCAGGAACCAACAACTCAAAGGAGGCTCACTCCTTCATAACTTAAAACCTAAACCAGTTTATTTTTATATAAAAGTTCCTGAAAACATGACTTTAATTCTCCATTATTTCTCCATCTGTCACAAAAACATCATTTATTAGGAACTTTAAAGATGGCCTGCAGACACCAGACATGCTCTGTCCACCCGATCATCCACCCTGACCTCCTCCTCCTCCTCCTCATGTCTCGGCTCCAGTCTCAGTTTCTGTGACTCTGAGTTTTTCCTCAGTCTTTGATCGGGCCGACGGGACCTCAGCCAGGATCTACACCTTCTTGGGTACGTTGGTGATGATGGGTTTGGGACGTGTCTTGAAGATCAGCTTCCGTTTGATCAGCGCAGTCACGGAGTAAGAGGTGGAGGCGGGTCCTTGCTGGTCCGTTTCCATGGCTACGTCGTCGTCGTTGCTGTGGACAGAATGTTTGGTGAGGACGGCGAAGGGTTTCTCCAGTTTGACCTGCTTCCCGTACAGCATGTGGTGTCCGACAATCAGCACTGGCACCCCCTGGTGGAGGGAGGGAAGAAGAACAGACGCTGAGACTTTACAGATCACTGCTACGTACCAGAACTTGGAGGATTAAAGTTTACTGTAGTACAAGACCCAGAGCTCTGAAAGGTTCTGGACAATAACAACATCTACGTCAGGACTACAGCTGGGTATCACTACTGATTTCCTGATTTGACTTGGAAACAGTTTTCTCTTTCTTTCTTTCCATGTTAGATGTGATTAATCTTTTTTGGATTTGTTGGGCCGTGTTGTTGAAGACTTACCTCTGTGGTGTAGAGCAGGTCTCCCATCACCTTTCCCTCCAGACCGGTGTTGTGTCTGGACACCATCTCTCCCTGCAGCTCCACCAGGAGCCACTCTGGAGGACTGCAGCCGTCCACGCTGCCTCTGCAGGAACAGCACCAACCAGACATGTTTACTACTGAACCGCTAACAGCTAGTCCTGCTAATATGATCAACTATTTATTACACAGAGCAGCAGAAATGTTTCAATATAATTCATTTGAGGTCTGAATGAGGCAGTTTTGGCTAAAATGCACCTAAGACATTTGTATATTAAATAACAGATGTTTATATAAGGTCTAAGGTGTGAGAGGAAACTAAAATAAAAGCTTTTAAAAGTCCATATGCACTCTACAGCAGCACTAACAGCCTTCATACACCAGACTCCACTCAAATATTGTTAGTTTCCAATATTGTCATGCTAATATGAGTAACAGTAGACATAAAATATAAAATAACACAATGTTTAACTATCACCATGAACTACTTTACAGTTCGGCATGTATTGATTTTAACTCAGAATGATTAATTAAATCTGGGTATAAAACATAAATACGTATTTTCTCCCAGGAATATTTCTTACCTGATGACAATCTGAACCATGGTCTTGTCCGATAACTAAAATGTCTCAAATTAACTCTAATAAACTTTAAATTATCATCTTATTCATGTTAAACGATCCCAGAGCAGCGGCTTCAATAACAAACCAGCTCCGTTCAGTCAACTTCCCGCCAGCACCGTACGTGCTCCCAGCGCGATGACGCATTTCCGTTTGCTGGTTCAGTTCCGGTTCAGAGGTCATCAACGTGGATCCCCGTGTTTTCAGGCGTGTGGTTTAATCCAGAGGAAAGTTAGACACGTGTGAAGAAACGCAGCTGGTAAATAATGAATTCTTTAGATAAATGATGTTGTTGAAGTTTAATGATTTATTTAATGAAACTGTGACGTGTTTAGTTTTACTAACGGACAGCTAGCTGCCGTTAGCTCCGCTAGTTGACTAGCATCAGAGCTAGCCGTTTGGCTTTAAGTTCATTTTTAAAACACCAACACATGCTGCTAATATAAAGCTATAACCACCAGAGATATTCTAACTGTCCGGATGAGAAATCTCAGATTAATTAAATATTTAAAACGTTTTTAGCGCTTTCCCTGAGTTTCAGGATCAAAACAAACATGGGAGGAAAATGTGTTGGTTTCCTGTTGACTGGATGTTTGTTGATCCAGATTGTTGGAGGAGTCTTTGTGGATGTGGGAGAGAACTTCAGAATAAGTGTCACTGATTTAAACCTCGCGTTACTGCTGTGTGACCAGAATGAAGGATGACAGGATGAACTCAGGTGTAACAGGCATCTATTGGTATTAAATGGTTCGTGACATCATTCAGGGACTGTGGTCAATATAAAACATGAATCATAAAACATCAGGGCAGAGATCCATGTTCATAGCACAGCACAATAAACTGATAAACAAGCCACTGGTTTAATGTGTTCTCTGAAATAATAAAACAACAATGTCCCAGATGAGCAGTAAATATCAGTGGAAGTAGTTTTATGTCTCTGTGAGAATTTCACACACTTCTGTGTTTTCATGCTGAGGAAGAGGACGCCAGGAGGAACTCAGGGACGTATCGTATCATCATCACTGGGTTTTTTTGCTGAACTGACCCGACACTGTCCCTGTTTACCTGCCAGGTGCTGTTTTACCGCTGACGGTGGAGGATGGGGGAGTTCAAGGTGCACCGTGTTCGCTTCTTTGACTACATGCCCAGCGCCATCCGAGCCATGGCGTTCAACAGCGGCACCGAGCGCCTGGCCGTGGCCCGGGCCGATGGAGCGCTGGAGATCTTCAACTTCGCTGACAACTACTTCCAAGAAAAGGTAAAAAGAAAAAGAGACGGATTCCCCACAGAGGCAACAGATATCTGACGGGATGAGAAACCTTCTGTTGACCGTGAGCTGGACGGCCCCGGCTGACCCTGACCGACAAACATGTTCTCTGACAGCAGCTGCAGAAACAGGAGGCTCTGCTAGTTCCTGGTTTTACTCAGATAATGACACTGAAATGTCCTCTGGAGGACTGATTCTGACTTTTAGTTCTGGTTCTCTACTAAACTGAGCTCCAGATTAACACTGTGGCCCCAAATTGAAAAGTATAGGGGCCCACTTTAAATCTACCTTAACACAAGTGTTCCCATTTTTTCTCCATTTTAACTTTTATTACTGACGGAGAGGACAATGTGCCGTTTGATTTAAAGTTCTCAGGGGTGTGTTCAGTAGTCGGTGTCAATCAGACCTCAGTGTTTAACCCTTTCTGTGCCGTGTCCCGTTAACACTTTATCTCACTTTGTCTCAGAGGTGGTTTTAAAACGTGAGTGCTGATTTTGTTTCCCAGGTGATCCCAGGACGGGACGGCAGGGCGGTGGAGGCTCTGTGTTGGGTGGGCCGGCGTCTCTTCAGCGCTGGGTTGAACGGAGAGGTCACAGAGTATGACCTGGAGATCCTGAGGCCCCGGTACAGCGTGGAGGCCTACGGGGGACCGATCTGGGCCCTCAGCAGCAACAGCCAGGGAACACAGCTGGCGGTCGGTCGTGGCCTCGTGATCGTTCTATTTGATGATAGTTGAGCTGAACGAACGAACTGAACAAGGTGTTTTCTTGTGTCAGGTTGGATGTGAGGACGGGACGGTGAAGATGTTTGAGATACTGGAGGAGAAGATTCAGTTCCAGAGAAACCTGGAGCGACAGAAAGGTTCAGATCATCCTTCAGATTTCATCCTCGTGTTAAACTGCATCAGTGTTTGGTTTGGTTTTGATTTGTTTGATTGTCCTCTAGGTCGTATCATATCTCTGTCCTGGCATCCCTCTGGAGGACAGATAGCTGCTGGAACGATGGACATGATCAGAATCTTTGATGCTGAGACCGGTAACAAAAATAATAATATCTAAACCAACCAGCAGTCAGTCAGTCAGTCAGTCAGTCAGTCAGTCAGTCGGTTACACAGGACGGTCTGTGTTTGTTCTGTCTCTGAAAGATCAGACTTTAAAAATAACGACCCAAGTTTGTTTCATTCAAAAAGTGTTTGTTTGTTACTAATTTGAATAATTCACTTAAATAATTAGAGCCTTGTTAATATGAGAGACAGTCATAATGTAAAGCAGCATTACCCACAATCCTCTCTGCCCCACTCTACCATGCTGGGTGTCATTAGAAACTGAAGACTCTACTCTGTCTAATGACACCAAGCACATGGAGGAAATCTCAGTCTTCTTCTGGGCTGTATAACGTGCACATGTTCCTGATTTAATTTAATCTCTACTTAATGATGGTTCTGGTTCTGGTTCTGGTTCTGGTTGTGATTCTGGTTCTGGTTGTGGCTTCAGGTCACGCCACTCACAGGCTGCTGGTGGACAGAGGCGTGGGGGCGTCTAAGAGTAAAGAGGTGGTGGTCTGGAGCGTCGCCTTTCTGTCCGACCACACCATCATCAGCGGAGATTCAGCAGGGAAGGTCCAGATCTGGGACGGACGGACGGGGACTCTGGTCAAGACTCACCTGGTCACCAAGTGGGACGTCCAGGCTCTGTGCGTGTCACAGGTGAGACCCGTCGCTCCGCAGCTCCTCACTGAACCCCGTTACCTGTGCAGAGTTGTTGATGTTTCTGAACGTTGGACAGGACGAGAGCAGTCTGATCGCCGGGACGTCAGAGGGGACGGTCGTCCAGTTCCAGTTCATCTCCTCCACCGTGGACCGGAACGAGAAGGAGTGGGTCAGAACCAGGACCTTTAAAAACCACTCGCACGACGTGAGAGCGCTCGTTCACACCGACACTGCCGTGGTCTCTGGAGGTCAGTGTTGAATAAAGACATTTGTTTCTAAAAGGACAAAGTCACAATAAACTGCTGCGTCTGATTTTCCAACATTACATCTGATTATTTCCTCTTGTTCTCTTTGAGCTGCGTCAGGGAAACATCCTGGAAACAGTTTTTGGTCTTTTTAGTTTATAGAACCAGAAATAAAAACCAGAGACACGTCGTCTCAGAGGAACACTGATGGACTTTAGATCTAGATCCTGCTGCAACGTAAACCATGATAGGAAGCTGATGATGATGATGATGATGATGATGATGATGATGTGTCCCCTCAGGGATGGACACTCAGCTGGTGGTGAGGCCTCTGCTGGACAAGGTGGAGAAGAACACCCAGGAGTCAGCGTTACGCAAAATAATGTTCCCACACGTGAGTTCGTGACCGGTTACGTCAGTTTGTGTCTCCGTTGCCATGACGACGTGCTCACCTCCCCCCTCCTGTCTCCGTCTGTAGAGGAGTCTGGTGGCTTGTGCGAGGAAAGCCGGGCTGCTGCTCTTCCAGTTCCCTGATCATTTAGAGCTGTGGAGACTCGGAGAGAGCGACGGACACGGTGAGTAAAACTCTACCGCTGTCACACGACGCTGATCTGGACGCTAACGGCAGCTGAAGCATCGCTGGAGGCTGACCTGCTGACTTCTCTCTCCTTCTCTGTTGACGTTAACCAGGACTTATCTTGTCCTCAGTGATGGAGGTGATAGTTGTTGATGTTTATTCACTGAAGTGGTTTAATCTGTTTTAACAGGAAGTCCTGGACAGAGTCTACCTGTGAAGAGGAAACCAGAGAAACTCATCCAGCTGAAGAGGAAGGTGAGCGATGATGTCCAGTTATTTTCCTGATCTGTCAGATCTTTTAATCTGAGAACCAGACGCCCTGCTGTGGTACCTTAATGTACTGGAAGCTCCTCTAAGAAGACCCACATAAATCTGGATTATCTCCAGAACCATCAGGTCCATGTTCCTGACCCTGATTCCTTGTCTCCTGCTCTGTGATGTTGTATCATTGGACAGGTTAATTAACGAGTGTTCTCGTTTCTTTTCCCACAGGGAGACGATCACATCTGCTGCAGCTCTTTGTCTCCGTGTGGAGGTTGGTTGGTCTACTCCACCGTCTCCAGCGTTCGTCTCTACAGACTCCAGTACGACAACAACAACATCAGCATCAACAAGGTGAGTCTGTCAACACAGAGCTGCTTTAAAACCTCTTCAGTTTACTACAACTCATTTATCTGGCTTCAGTGTCATTTCATTTACTTTAATGTCATAATAATAATAAACATAAACCACTGATGTTAAATAAATGAATGTATATTTTAGGGATGGCCCGATCCGATACTTAGGATCGGTATCGGCCCGATATTGATCAAATTTTCAGGATCGAATATCGGAAAAAATAACTATAGCCCTACCGATCCGATACCCAAATGCTCAACTTAATTTTGCGCGACATGCCGTAAACAGAGAGCAGCTGCTGCAAGCGTGTGTAAACAGAACCTGGTGACAGTGAATTAGCCTAGCGCTCTTATCATGTCAGCTGTGTGGAGTTACTTTGCACACAAGGAAGAGAAAAGTAAAACAGCCGAATGCAACTTGTGCAACGCGAGTGTCTCAAGGGGTGGCAGCAGCACTGGACGCAAATGTTTGTGACAGTTATTTAAAGTCAGCAGTCACTTAAAGCAGCTATATGTCCTACAGCAGGGGGCCCATTACATCGACCGTGATCGACCGGTGCGGGTAGATCGCGTGCCATTGGAAAAAAATAAAATGTTTTAGATGTTAGTCTGGCTTAACAACTAACTGTTGCACCTCCAAAACAAACAGCAAGACAAACGTTCATCTTTATTTATTTTACTTTATATTTGCAACATACCCTCAGTTCAGCGGCACACATCCACAGCCACGCACAACTTCAACCACAACAATCAAGACTACCGTCTTTCTGAAAGAGACAGCGCTATTTTTCTAAAGGTGCAGTGCACCAGTTTTTCTTGATAAAAATAAAAACAAAGATGGATAGAGCTTTTAACACTGTAGCAACAATTAATATGACTTAGGATAGGTAGATCACTTTGACTTGGTCATTGTAAAAGCAGCTTGCAAGCCAAAGAAGTGTGGGCACCCCTGTCCTATAGTCTTCAATGGAACATTGAAACTGAGTCCATTCTATATCTAGTTTGATATGAGTGTTTTACATCCAGTTCAACCCCAGAGGTTACGTGTGAAAGAAGAAACATTCAAGTTTGCAGTTTGCACTGATCTGAAGTTTAAATAAAGAGCTTATGGCTTGAGGCACATCGTGGGCTGTTTTATTTCTTCCCTTAGGGGAGCAGAATATTTGTTGCACAGTTTGACCATGGCGTTTTTAGATGTCCATATTAAGCAAAGTACATCTATACAAACTATATGTATCATAAACAACTTAACAGAGGAGAAAAGAAGGTATCGGATTGATATCGGTATCGCCAGATACTCCAAATTGCAGTATCGGTATCGGACATGAAAAAGTTGGATCGAGCCATCCCTAGTATATTTTAAGATGATGTTTGAACCATTTAAATCAGTTTAATCAGGAAAACAAAACACTATTTTAATTTAACATATAAAGTGACTAGATTACTACAATGAAGTAAATATAAATATGTAGAATATATTTATAGAATAATTCCAGCTGCTGGATTCATCGTCCTGTCTTCAGTTTAATTTCATTTATTTTCAGACTCTTTGTTCTGTTTTTTAATTTATATCTAATCTTTATATTTAGTTCCAGACTCAATCAGCTCCTATCCAGGTTTAGACAGTAGAGGAATTAAACGAGTGAATTAAAGCTGCTCCTCTAATCACTGAGTATTATGATGAAGCTCTCTCTCCCTCCTCTCCCTCCTCTCCCTCCTCTCCCTCCTCTCCCTCCTCTCCCTCCTCTCCCTCCTCTCCCTCCCTCCAGGTGTCCAAACTCCCCAGAGAGCTCCACTCAGCCTCCCAGCTCTGCTTCTCCTCAGACTCCTCCAGACTCTTCGCCTCCTCCAGTCAGTCGTCCGTCGTGGTCGTTGCCCTCGATCAGCTGGAGTGTAAATACCTTCACACCCTCAGACACAAGACAGGTGAGAGTCCACGATCCTCTCTGCTCTCATCTGGTCAGGAGGGAGGAAGAGGGGGGGGGGGAGGAAGAGAGGGAGGGAGGGGAGATAAAGGGAGGAATAAGGGAGGGGGGAGCAGTGGAGGGAAGACGGTTGATGTTATTGTAGAGACTGAGCTGATCTGTGCTGATAAAGGTTGACAACAATAAACTAACGGTGTTAACGCGCTTTGGGACGTCCAGGGTCCAGAGAGGCGGTCCATCTGCTGGTTGCCAGTGACGACGGTAAATGGTTGGCTACAGCGAACACAGACGGAGAGATCCACGTCTACAACGTCCCCCAGATGAAGGTGAGTCTCCGGTTCATTGATTTAGCTCCAGATTAAAGGAGCAGCTCTGAACGTCTTTCTGTCCTCCAGCTCCACTGCACCGTCCCCGTCTACAGCTCCTGTCCCACCGCCCTCGCCATCCACCCGACGACCAGCAACCTGATCTCTGTCCACGCTGACCAGCAGGTAAACCCCTGGACCTGGTTCATGGTCTCTGATGGTAGCCTGCAGACGCTGTGACTGTCTCTGTCTCCGTGACCTTGACCATCTCTGTCTCTGTCTCTGTGTCCGTGACCGTGTCTGTCTCTGGTGCAGATCTTTGAGTACTCGCTGCAGACGAAGGAATACACCGAGTGGAGTCGGACGCTGCACAGACAAGGACTGCACTCGCTGTGGCTGGAGCGGGACACCCCGGTCACACATGTCACCTTCAACCCTAGAAACCCGGCGCACATCGTCCTGCACGACGCCTTCATGTTCTGCATCATCGACCAGAGTCTGGTACGTGAGCGTCCTGACGCTGAAGCTGTGTCAGTCGTTCAGGAACGAGCTGAGACGAATGAACGCTTCTCATTTACCTGTGGGTGTGTTTGCAGCCGCTCCCTGAAGCGAAGACGACGCTCTACAACCAGATGACCCTGAGGAGTCTCCCGGTGTCAGAGAGGAGCCGTCAGAGCCACGCCTTCAAGATCTGCAAGACCTTCCAGGTTTGATCATCTCCCTCGTCTTTACTGGAGCAGAATCAGGTCTCACCACAGAGAAACCAGACCAACGTCCTCCACAGAAACAACCTGAATGTGAACGGGAGACGTTGTTCTGGTTCCAGGCTGACCCCTGACCTCTGACCCCTGACCTCTCATCTGTTTAACTCTCGTGCTTTGGTTCAGTCATAACTGAACCCTCATCTCGTCTTTGTGTCTCTCAGCACCTCCTCAGCGTCCGCCTGCTGGACGACCTGTCTCTGGTGGTGGTGGAGCGTCCCCTGTTGGACATCATGTCTCAGCTGCCTGCGCCCGTCCGCCAGAAGAAGTTTGCCACATAAACGTTGGACAGCGTTTGTTAATACAGCTTCACTTTGTAAGAGATGTTTTGATAAAGTAATAAAAGTATTTAGTCTCAGCTGAGTCCTGGAGCGTTATTCATTTATTCATTTAGTTCTTTGTGTTTTTGTTTTTATTGAATTTTATTGAGTACAGGGTTGGTCATACATCTCAGACTCTTGGCATAAACATATTCTGACATGTCACAGAGGAAAAATAAAATTAGATAAATAAAATAAGAGAACCAAGTAAGAAAGGTAAATAAATAAATGTGGGGGGGAATCCAGTCCACAGAAAAAAGAAAAGGAGCTGTGCTATATTAAGTCTCTGACTCCTCAGGCTGAGTTTGCATTAGTCCTCGTGTAGGTCCAAAAAAGATCCCAAGAGGTCATCCCATCCTCCTTGTCAGCTGACGGTTTGTGAAGCATAGATTCATAAGATGCAGTCTCTCAGTTCAGGAGATACAGGGGTTTTCCAGTGTCTTAAGATAACTCTGGAAGTTGTGACCAAGCCCACCATAATCACAGAAAAGGTTCTTTTTGATATATTCAGTATCTGCGATCTGTCCCCTAATAAACATCAGCAGGAGTCAGGGGAATCACTGAGCCTGACCAGTTACTTAAGAAGTCCACGACTTTAACCCAGAATGGACTCACTAATGCACATTCCCATACACAGTGAAGAAAAGTTCCTACCACTGTTTTACACTTCCAACACATATTATCATTCATCAGTTTCATTCTATATAATCTCACAGGGGTATGATAGTATCTATGTACGATCTTATATTGTGTGAACTTCCCTCTTGCCTCCCTCACATACTTTCCACAGTCTGCTAGTATACCCAGCCATTTCTCCTGGGTAAAGTTTATTCTCAAGTCTTGCTGCCGTAACAATTTCACATTAGAGGACTCACCACTTACTGAATAGTTTGTTAGTTTATAAAATTGTGAGGCCGTGCAGCGTTCCTGTGGCGCATTCAAATATTCCAAAATATAATTTTCTGAACAATTACCAATTCGAAATTTTACACAGTCCCTAATTTGTATGTATCTCCAAAAATGTTGTTTACCTTCGAGTTTAAATTGACGCGACAATTCCTCATAAGACATGTTACCAGCATGTATGGCAGGATTAAACCATAATGAAGCACATGTCTGTACATATTGTGACAGCTTATGCATTTTGTGTACCTTGGCCCACACTTCCTTAGAGTGAAGAAGAATTGGATTTGTTGTATTACTTTGTTGAGACAGTTGCTCCTTTGAACTAAATGGTAAACATAACTCACTCTCAATCTCCATCCAGTCTAGCTTGTTGTCTGTCATTTTCCAATATTTGGCTCATTTAGCCATTTCAAAAGATATCCCATATAACCTTGGGTCTGGTACACCTAAGACCCCTTTCTCCATGGGGGCGCAGAGTTTGCTTAGTTTTATCCTTGCTCTTTTCCCATCCCATAAAAACTGTTTAACTACATCATCATACTTCTTAAAAATGGCAGGCGGTATTGTGATTGGCAGCATCATTACTAAGTAATTAAATTGAGGAGCTACTATACTTAATAATATTGACTTTTCCCCACAGAGTAAGTTTTATCTTTTGCCACTTCTCCAAATTTGTTTTCATTTTTTCCAACACTGGATTAAAGTTTAACGAAGGCATCTCTCCCAGGTCTTGACTGAGTTTAATTCCAAGGGACTTCATGCCTTGAGGTACCCACTTAAATTTAAGTTTTTCCACCATGTAACGGTGGCATGTGGAAGTCAAAGGCATAGCCTCGGATTTATTCCAGTTAATTATGTAACGTGACAGTTTAGAGTAGGACTGAATAGTATCCATCAAATGTGGTAAAGATGCCTCAGGGTCTGTCACTACAGCTAAAACATCATCAGCATATAGCAACAGTTTAAGTTCCTGTCCACCGCCCTCTACTCCCTTAATTCTCCTATTGTTCCTGATACTAACTATAAACCATAGAGGGCTCAAAGAGCAGCCCTGGTGAGTGCCTCTAGACCGGCTGATAAATGATGATATAGCTCCACTGGTAATTACTGCTGCTTTTGGTTCTTTATATAATGTCTTTACCCAATGAGAAAAATAGGGACCAAACCCAAAATGTGACAAAGCAGAAAAGAGAAAACTCTATTCCACTTCGTCAAAAGCCTTTTCGGCATCGAGGGAAATAGCAGCTATTGGCACATTTTTGGATTGCGCAAGCCACATTAGATGTATTAATTTCCTCATGTTGTCCGATGAGGACCTGTTCTTCATGAAGCCTGCTTGGTTGGGATGTATAATACTGGGTAAACCTTGTTGAAGTCGTAGAGCCAGCACTTTTGTCAATATCTTAAAGTCCAGATTGAGCAGGCTAATAGGTCTAAAGTTAGATGGGTCTGTTATGTCTCTGTCTTTTTTTGGGATCAGAGATATTAAAGCTTCATTAAATGTCGCTGGCAAGTGGCCTTTTTCAAAAGCCTCCTGATACACCTTCACCAAGACTGGGGCCAGGATGTCTCGGTGTTCTTTATAATATTCCACAGGAAATCCGTCATAACCTGGTGACTTCCCAGTGTTCATTAATGACACAGCTTTCTTTATTTCTGCTACAGTTATAGGCGACTCTAACTTCCTTGCGTGATCAGGGTTAAGCTCAGACATATTAATGTTAGAGAAGAATGAATTCATTTGATTGTCATCACAGGATACTGTTGATGTATATAGTTTCTTGTAATACTGTTGGAATGTCTCATTTATATCTTTTGTTGAGGTTACTAATTTATCTCCCTGTTTGATAGCTGAGATTATATTTGAGGAGTCTTTTTCTTTCACTTGTCTAGCTAATATTTTCCCAGTTTTTCCCCACCTTCATAAAAATTTGATTTTAATCTATATAAGGAATATTCTGCTTTTTTGTTAAAGATTTCATGCAGCTGAAACTTAAGCTTACGGAGTTCCTGATATTGTGAGAAGTGTTCCGCTAAGTTATTTTCCTTTAATTTAATTTCACCTTCTAATTCTTTAATTCTGTGTAGGCTCTCTTTTTTCTTTTGAGCTGAGCGAGCTATGAGTTTCCCTCTCATATATGCTTTAGAGGCCTCCCAAACTGTTGCAATTTCCTTAGTACTGCCAATGTTTAATTCAAAGAAAGATTTCAAATCCTCTCCCAACAACGTCCTAAAGCCTTTGTCCTGTAGTAATGATGTATTCATTCTCCATCTAGTCCTCTTACCCATGTCCAATTCTGTGTTTATACATAATTCCACCGCTGCATCTATCTGTGATAGCAATAGTTCTTATACTACAACTAACTACACTGTTTACTAAGGGGCTTGCAATTAAGAAGAAGTCAATTCTGGAGTGTGACTTCTGACAATGGGAAAAAAACGTGTACTCCCTCTCCTGAGGGTTAGTAAGCCTCCAGATATCCACAAGCACCATGTCATCTTTTCACATATGAATTGCTTCCCTATCTTTAGTCATCAGTGGACCTTTAAACTGACTTTTGTCTAAAACAGGGTCCATTACTTGATTAAAGTCTCCTGCGAGTATTATTTGCCATCTCCCCTAAAACCCTGTTCACTTCGTGAAAGACGTGTGGGTCTCCCTTGTTAGGTGCATAAATATTACACAATATCACCTGCATACCTTCTGTTAATGCCTGGACACATATCATTCTTCCCTCTGTATCTTTAACCTCTTTAAGCAACAAAATGTATCGTCCTGTTAACCAAAATCATAACTCCATTTCGTGACTGAGCTGTGAAAAACATGCCTCACCCTCAACAAGATGGGTTTCCTGCATGAAACCTATATCTGCCTTATTAGTCTTTAAATATGACAATACTTTGCGTCTTCTGACTGGATTTCCACTTCCATTAATATTCCATGACATGTATTTAATACATTTCTTAATCATCCTTGTTCAAATGACCCTCCATACTCATGTCTACTTCACTGTTCCTGTTTGAAGCACTGTTCATCTGGATGTCTGCCTCCTGTGTCCTCATGCTTTAAAACCCTGGACTCTGAATGAACACTAACATTTAACCTGGGTAAAGAACACTTCCGGTACAGAATACGAAAAAGAAAAAACATGACCAAAGTCCAAAACATAAATTCAAGCCAGAAAAAGCCTGACAGTCCTGTAGCTGACATGTGCAGCTTTAAAATGAGAAACCAAACTAAACCTTATCTGGTCCGTGGGTCACCGCTCCTCCCGCCTGTAGTCCTCCGTCCGTGGGACCCCTCTCCTCCGACACCCGTCCTCTCAACATGTATGTGGCTCTTCCATACAGACATAAATCTCCACTCGTCCCCTATGTCGGGTGTTTAGTCATTGCCCTGGTCGTTGTCGTAGTGAAACTCACATTCTTCCCCCGACACTTGAGCCTCAGTGGCCGGGAGGGCCAGCGTGCAGGTCGGCCCACTTCACCTCCGGCTCCTGGAGTCTGCGCTTCACCGAGGTCAAGGTTCCTCTTCTCCGCCAGCTCTTTGGTCATATCGGGGGATACAGACAGTCGACATCCTTCCCATACGAAGCCCCATTTTTCCCTCGCTGACTGTCTTAGGAACCGTATCAGCACCGGTCTCGGGGGCCGCTCCGGGTCCGGCATCGGTGCGAGCAACCGGTGTGCTCTCTCAGTCTCAAACTCGGCATCAGCCCGGACCCCCAGCCCGGACCCCCAGCCCCAGCCCGTACCCCCAGCCCGGACCCCCAGCCCCAGCCCGGACCCCCAGCCCCAGCCCGTACCCCCAGCCCGGACCCCCAGCCCTCAGTGATGTCCCATTGGTCCCTAAAGTGTCTTTCAGGCCTAAGAGCCTCACGTTGTCCCTTTTGCTGTGAGGGATCCTGATCCAGGGCTGAACGTGACCCCACACTACATCCATATCTTCTTCCTCTTGTCTCCATCAGCCTGGAGCAGCTCTAGTCTCCTCCAGGCGCGTTTCTACAAACTCTCTTTCATAACCGTCACTGTCTCTTTCAGCTCCGTCGTCGTTTCTTTAATAGTTAAACATCTGTAGCAACGCTCTGCAGTGTGCTGCTCATGTTAGTGATTTCTGTAAACAGACAGTCGAGGCTGGAGCTGGGTCACCTCCACCTGTTGGACCTTCTCCTTCCTGTGACTGAGGCCTTTCAGCCATGTGGCCCGTGCCTCGGAAATATTTCGACGTGGCCATTTCGCTTAATTTCGGTTATTTCAGTTTTCCAGAACTGCGCCAGCTGTTTACTCTTCGAAACAAGGGTAGTTTTTTAATATAATTTGAGCCTGTACTTTGATATCAGAACGGATTTACATGTGGGAGAGCGAGGATCCTGATCAGCCGCCATCTTGTTCGCCGTACCCACGTGACTCCTGTTTATTTCTGATGTTGGTTATTTTAGAGAAGGAAGGAAGAAGGAGAGGGAGGAATAAAATAAATACATCTATATGTTTCTATTTCATCTATTTATCCTTCTAGTTCAGATTAGTTTCTACTTTAGTTCTCAGCTCCAAGGTCAGAATCTTTTAACACTCTCTCATTACATTTTCTTTCTTTTATATTCTAACTGAACTCTGACTTATTGTCCAGTGGCCCCTGAGGCCCCTGAGGCCCCCGAGGCCCCTGAGGCCCCCGAGGCCCCTGAGTCTGTTGAGTCTTCAGTCTGGTTGGTGTGTAGCTGGTGTTGAGCCGCTGGGAGGCGCCACTGAGCTGAATAAAACGTTTAGTTTTCATTCTAACGTTAAAGATGTTTTTCATCTTTTATTCCTCCATCATTTATACTTTCTACTCATCTGGTTTCTCATTCAGTGACTAAATGTTTCTCTCTTTATTTTCTCCACCAGCTCCATCTGGTCTCTTTAGGTTGATCTCATTTATTCCATTTTAGAGGAGTTTTAGATGTTTGTCTGATGTTTCTCTTCAACCTAATGTTGGTTATTATGATCATCACCTACTGAATACAGACACACAATGATTCATCATCTGTGACTGAACAAACACACAAACTGATAATAATAAAGAAAAAAATACAAAAGAAATGTTTGAAATGTTCCAATGAACTGGAGTTTTTATTTGTTCTTAAACAAAAATAAAAATATATATCAATAAATAATGAAACATGAATTATATCTGAAATAAATAAATGATCTGTGTAAATGTTTCTGTGATATTAAATAAAATCTTTTCTTTGGCTTCAATGAAGCTGAGGAGCTGATTGGTCAAACTGATCCATCATGTCCCACCAGGACAAAAGCTCCGAAATAAATAAACACAACAACAACAACCCAATAAATAGATGAGACATGAGACATGAGAGCATCTGTTCAATAAAACTATACGATAGTGAAGATGTTGATCAGCTCAGGAGACACACGGTGACTCACTGAGACAATAAATAGAGACAGGAGAGACGAGTCTGGATCAGAACCAGGACCAGCAGCCAGACTGGGGTCCAGGATCCAGGGACCAGCCGTGAAGACTCGACTCTCCCGAGTTAAACTTGGTGCATCTTAAAACAGGCGCATTCCTTCCGTCTAGGCCTCGATGGACAGCACCCTGACGCAGGTGCAGCCCACGGCCACGTTGATGCTGACGGGCTTCAGGTGGTAGGTGGCCCCCCCGCAGCAGCGCTCCCTCTTCAGGAACACCCTGGTCTGGTTCACCTCCACCGAGTTATAGTCGAAGCTCTCCTCCAGGGAGCCGTCCGTCTTCACCTGGATGCAGCCGGAGCACAGACACTCCGCCTTCACGTAGGAGGACGGGAAGTAGTCCTCGTTGGTGACGGTGCTGCAGAGGACACGAGGCACGTGATCATTCATGTCTTCATCTGTTCATGTGTTAGTCATCTGTTAGTTTCAAAAAACAAGTAAAGCGACACCTTACAGCTGATTGCACTAAATCCTAGTATGTACTACTAAATTGAATTTTTATTTACTCACATGTTCTTTTTTTTTTCTTTCTGTCATCCTATCTATTGTTGTTGTGATTTCTTGTTTGTTTTAGTGTGTGGACCCCAGGAAAAGCATTTACTCTTTTCCTTTTTATATCTATTGTCTTGTATGTTGATTTCTTGTCTGTTATATGTTGTGTGTGGACCCCAGGAAGAGTAGCTGATGTTTTCTGCATCAGCTAATGGGGATCCAAATAAAATCAAAATCAAAATCAAATGTCCATGTGTTCATGTGTGTCCCTGAGACCAGAGTCAACTCTCACGTGTATTTATTTAGATGTGATTTCATCCTCTCATTCTACTTTTTGTATATTTTCTAATAAATGTCATTTCATCAGCTGATCAGCTGATCAGCCTGTCTCTGGTCATTTTATTATCATTTAGTGAAATCATTAATCATCTGAAGACTCAGTGCCATCCATCCTTTCATCCATCCATCCATCCATCCATCCATCCATCCATCCATCCATCCTTTCTTTCATTCATTCATTCATTCATTCTCTGCTCTTGTCACATGTGACAGATAATGAATGGATTCATTTCTCTGTGAACTGATGAACATGAAGCTTCATCTTGTATTTTCTGTCTCTTTCCTCTCAACCTGTTTACATCTGATCAGCTGATCCGTCTCTCATTGATCTGAAGCTTTTGATTGACACTTACACCCATCTCCACGGAGACAGAGACCTGTCGCTGATCTCCTTCCCCTGGTGCCGGTACAGATCCACCGGGCAGATCCGCGGTGATCCCGGGGCCGACGTAGGCGAAGGCTCGGGGGGCTGTCGGAACCGGCCCTCCAGCTTCCTCTGGGCCACCTTCCTCAGCGCAGTCTCACTGTGGCAGCGCTGGACCTGACACGTCCAGACCGGGACGAGGAGTAATACAAAGAGGAGAATCTGAGGAGGAGGAGGAGGAGGAGGAGAAAGAGGAGGTGAGTGATGGAGGAGAGCGCAGCGCTGAAGGTCCGAGCGGAGGTCCCGGGTCCGGGTCACTCACCTGCTTCATGTCCATCCTCTGCGTCTCTGTGAACGTGTGAACGTGTGAAGGCAGGAGGCAGGAGGCAGGAGGCGTGTAGAGGAGTCGCTGAGTTGTGGTGTCCATCAGCTGACACCTCCTCTATTTATCCGCTCTGAGCAGAGCAGGTGGGAAAAACCGAGACATGAGGAAATGGAAACGCTGCTCGACTTCCTCTTCCCTCAGTGAAAGTGTAGCAGGTAAAGAGAGTTTACGGAGACGGAGACTCAGCCCACTACCCCCCCCCCCCCCCACACACACAATAATCACAACAGGAAAAAGTTTAACTGTACAGAAGAAGAAGAAGAAGAAGAAGAAGAAGAAGAAGAAGATGTGGAGCCAAAGGAAAAAAACACAAACACACCTTCACCTGCAGCACGTGACTCTAAATACAAATAAGTAAAGATAAAATGAAAACACATAGATTTAAAAAGGCCCTTAAAATGAATGATTTATTCAATTAAATGCATTAGAATATGATTCCTTCTTCTGATCATCATTATTAACAACAACAACAACAATAATAATAATAATATTAATAATAATACTCTTAATCTTATTATTATTATTAATAAAGGATAGACTTTCATTAATGCTTCATCTTCTAATTCTCCATATTTTGAGCTTTAACAGACTTCATAGTTTGTATGTGTCTCCAGCAGGGGGCGCTGCAGGGAGGAGCTGAGGAGTCAGGACTCAGAGAAAGAACAGACACTTCTTTCTTTCTCCAATAAATTACGTTTCTATTATTTTTGAAGGTAAATTAAAATCATTTCAAGCTGAATGAATGTATCTGTGTTTGTGTGTTCATGATGAATGGTGTCAGAGCAGATAGAGGAAGTGTTGGTGTCTCTGTGGCTGAATCAGCTGCTGCTGAGGAAACACAAACAAACAGTGTCTGTGGCGACACAGCTGGAAACAGCTGGACATGTTTGTTTATTAATTAATCAGGAAACTAAAAATATTAGAGTTATTTATTTATTCATTTATCTATTCACTGTGAGACACAACTATAATTATTTTTTTACTTTGTTATTTAGACACAACTACATTTATTTATTTATTTATTTATGTAGACACACACACACACACACACACACACACACACACACACACACACACACACACACACACACACATTTGTTTATTTATTTAGTTTCCATAAATAAAAACAAAGAGCTTCTATGTGTGTTTGTTTCCATTTATCTTGAACAAACATAAACATTAGAACTAATAACATTCTTTTTCTTTTTCTTCATCTGTGACTCAGAGCTGAGGAGTCAGAGTTTCCACAGAGGTCAGAGGTCAACTCACTGGATCCTAAAATAGCCCTGATGGTTGTATCAGTCAGATCTGCTGCCTGCAGGCTCCTACAGCTCTGCTCTGCTCTGATGACAGCTGTTGTTACGACTGATGATGAAAGACATCATTGTTAATTCTGTTCCCACTCAGGTCACACGATCATTTACTGAAAGTCACAGCGAAACAATGAGGCAACAACAAAACACACAACACACAATACAACAGGAGACAATTGACTGGACAAAATCAAATCACAGCAAATAAATGAAGAATAAAAATAATCAACAAAAATAAAATAAAAACTATTAAGATAAAATAAATGAAAAATAAAAATAATCAATAAAAATAAACTAAAAACTATTAAGATAAAATAAATGAAAAATAAAAATAATCAATAAAAATAAACTAAAAACTATTAAGATAAAATAAAATAAAAAATAAAATAATCAATAAAAATAAACTAAAAACTATTAAGATAAAATAAATGAAAAATAAAAATAATCAATAAAAATAAAATAAAAACTATTAAGATAAAATAAATGAAAAATAAAAATAATCAATAAAAATAAACTAAAAACTATTAAGATAAAATAAATGAAAAATAAAAATAATCAATAAAAATAAACTAAAAACTATTAAGATAAAATAAAATAAAAAATAAAATAATCAATAAAAATAAACTAAAAACTATTAAGATAAAATAAATGAAAAATAAAAATAATCAATAAAAATAAAATAAAAACTATTAAGATAAAATAAATGAAAAATAAAAATAATCAATAAAAATAAACTAAAAACTATTAAGATAAAATAAAATAAAAAATAAAATAATCAATAAAAATAAACTAAAAACTATTAAGATAAAATAAAATAAAAAATAAAAATAATCAATAATAATAAACTAAAAGCTATTAAGATAAAATAAAATAAAAAATAAAATAATCAATAAAAACAAACTAAAAACTATTAAGATAAAATAAATGAAAAATCAAAATAATCAATAATAATAAACTAAAAGCTATTAAGATAAATCAATAAAAAATAAAAATAATCAATAAAAATAAACTAAAAACTAAGATAAAATAAATGAAAAATAAAAATAATAAAAAAATAATTAAAATAGTAAAGTTAACACAATAAGTAAAAATATAACAATATAATTTAATAACGTTTCAAAATAAAATAAACATTGACACATCGTATTCACACAGAGCTGATATTTATTTCCATCTTCTTCATCTTCTCATGGGGGGGGGGGGGGGGGGGTGGCACCACTATGTCATCCTATTTATTGACAGAGAAGAGAAAATGAAAAGAAAGATGAAAACACAGTCAGGCTGAAACAATGAGGCGACATTAAAGGGGAAGCAGGTCGACATTAAAACAGGAAGAACTGGAAATCAGCTGTTTGCAAAAAAAAAAAAAAAAAAAGCTTTTTTTTAAAAAAGAGCTCACAAACATCTTCTGCATCTGGATTTCCAGATGTGTTTCAGGAGACTGTGGAGGAAAACGTCAATGAAACAAAATAGAACATGTGACTTTAAGGCTGAACAGAAAGCAGGTGAGTTTAAACACCTGGAGTTCACCTGCAGCGTTGCTCCTCCTCCTCCTCGCTGTTCGCTTCCTCTTGGCCTTACTGTTGTTCAGCCACGGTAAGCGGCAGCCAGCCACGTGCTTGGTGGATTCCATGCTTCCTTTTTTCCTCCAGGAGTTTTACCTCCAGCTTCACTGAGAAAACTTCCAATGTTTTTTGTTTTTCTGACTGTGTTCACGATGACTGCAGCACGCTGAGCAGCAAATAACAAAACACTGTGCTGACCCATCCATCCACCTGCACCTCCTCCTCTGGACTCATGACACACAGGAAACAGAAGGATTACACTTCTTTATTTGTTTACTCATTAAAGTGAGCCAATATTACATATCATGTCCTCCTTGTGTCCAGTATCTGCTGTGACCTCCTTGTCACTAGATGTTTCTGGTAACAGCTGATCAGTGGTCTACAGCAGCTTGGAGGAATTTTAGCCCATTCCTCAGAACAGAACCACTTCAGTTCTGAGATGTTGGTGGGTTTCCTCACATCAACTGCTTGCTTCAGGTCCTTCCACAACATTTCTATTGGATTAAGGTCAGGACTTTGACTTGGCCGTTCCTAAACATTCATCTTGTTCTTCTTTAACCGTTCTTTTGTAGAACCACTTGTGTTCTTGGTTCTCGTTGTCTTGCTGCATGACCCAGTTTCTCTTCACATTCAGCTCATGGACAGATGTCCTGACATTTTCTTTTAGAGTTCACTGGTAGAATTCACAATTCATTGGTCCATCAATGAGGACAAGCCGTCCTGGTCCAGATGCAGCAGAACAGGCCCAAACCAGGACATTAGCACCCCCATGTTTGATGGAGGGATGAGGTTCTGATGCTGGAATGATGCAGTGTTGGTTTTATGGACATTAAAGAAGTCTAAGTCTTTGCTCTCATCTGTCCTCTGTCTGACCTTGATGTTAACTAGTAACTGTAGAGGTTCAGCTCACTGATGTAATATTTGTGTTGTAAACGAAAGCGTCCACTGACTCATGTTCTAATCATCCAACCGTTTAAATCCTAATCATATTAAACCAACACCGTGTGACTCTTACTGTCGGTCGGTCGGCCGTCGTCACACCCAAAGGACAAAAATGTGCAGTCACTATAAAGTGAAGACAGAGGACGGAGGACGGTATGTCCACATTTTAACGTGATTGTAGATTAACCAGCTGCTACAGAAAGTACCACCGCTGGCAGGGATCCCGTCGTCACAGGGCCTGAGCAGACTGGGACATTTTGTTCGATGGGATGGTCATCTATCAGCGGAGGGGAATGTCCTCTTATCAACACAGGCTTTTTAGGGACATTCACAGTTAACTTTCCACCGGTCTGTCTTCAGTTCAGTGGAGTCTCTGTCCCGGTTTGATCCACATCACATGAAAACTGAAAGAGTTCTGCCTCAGCCCGGATGGACTCGCCCCGGACTCTGGTTCTCTGAGGTTTAGGAACAAACTGGTTCAGAGAAATGACAACAGACACATGTGACTGTAAATATAACACCAACGAGGACTCTAGGACTTGGACTTGAGTCAGGACTGGATTTACAGCTTGCAGGTCTTGATTGCTGTTGACCTGTGACCTTTGACCTGTGACCTGTGAGCCACGGTTTACTGACTTAGAACTTGTTCGGACTAAACACTCATTGATTTTAACATGGGACGTGAGTCTGGACGTCATCTGGGACTTCCAGGTCTGTGTCTGGTCTTCACTCAGGACCTGACCCAGGACGTGTTGGTCTGGACTTGAACTTGATTTGAGACTTGCACATCTTGAGTTGGGACTTTCAGGCCTTGACTTGGAATCTTTTCTTCTTGGAAGATGATTTAGGATTTGATGAGTTGGGACGTCCAGGCTGCAGGTTGTTATATGTTGGTCTTGCGACATGACTTTGGACTCGTAGACCTGGGACTTGATTTGTGACGCGCTGGTCGGACCAGACTCTGGACATAATGTAATTAGAGTGTGTTGAGTTCCTCTGTGTTTTACTGAAATGTGACCTCCTGTCCCTCTGACGCTGACGCCGTGTTTTAAGAGAGAAGTTGGAACTTTCTAAGCAGATGTCAGTCGCCTCAGTAATAATCACATTTCTAAATTAAAGAGCTCGTCCTGTGACAAAGAGAGGAACTGCAGCTGAGGACGCCGTCACAGCCTGAAATGTCCAAACATGAAGTTAAAGGTCAAACACACCTGTAGAGTCCTAACAGGACGCCGTCAGAGTGGCTGTGGTTGGATGTGACGTAATGCTGCAGTCCTCCGTCCACCGCACTAAAACCTGAGGAGTCACATGACGGATTTAAAAACCTGGCCGTTTGGTCTCCAGTGGAAATGATGTCTCTGCTCTCTCAGGACAGGTTATTCAACTCACGACAAGTTATGGAAAAATAAGCAAATATGAGGTTCAGGTAAAGGGCGCGTGATTGGAGGGAACTCTGAGAGGAATTCCTGAATGCAAAACACTTGTGCTGGCCTGCAGGTGTCACATATTCTCACCACGCTGATGATGGACTCGTCGTCTCTTCATGAACTCGTTCTTTAAAAGCGTCTGAATCCAGTCAGACGGCGTTTGCTTTGCTTTAGCAGAAGTCTGATCAAGTTCCTTTATTGGCTCAAGACTGACCAAAAGAAAAGCACTTCCCCAAGAAACACATGAGTCAACGAAGAAGATGAAGAGTGGCAGAAAAAAAAAAGGAAAGAGGAAGACTGAAGAGGAAGAACATCTGACCTGGAGACGCAGAAAGTTTTTAACCTTTAGCTGAAAGACAATCTGCTCGTTCCTGTTGATAGAACAACAACGCTCACTCCGTTATTAATGAACCATAAATATGAAGTTAAACTGGTTCAGTAGCTTTTTAAAACTAAAGCAAAAGGTTCTCAAAACATAAATGTCAGGTTCAGCTCTGAGACGTGCTCAGTTGTCCAGGTCCTGGTTTGGTTTCTAGACACGTTTCAGAGTCAGGTCTGATCCTAATGAAGGAACATGAAGCCTCATCATTAAAGGATCATGACTGGTCTGGGACTAACAGGACAAGGTCTGGGATGCATTGGTTTAGTGATATAGTCTGGGACTGTTAGTCTGGATTCATTCAAACCTGGAGCGACCACGTGTTAGACTTGACTAGAGACTTGCAGGTCAAGTTGGTCTTCAAGGAGGACTTGACCTGGGACGATGTCGTCTTGATGTGGTCTTCATCTAAGACTGGACTCAGCATGTGTTGGTCTTGATTTGGAATATATTGGTTTTGTGACGGGATCCAGGATCTGATGATGGCTTTGATTTGGGACCTGTTTTCTTGAGTAGGCCTTCATTCGAGTCTGGACCTCACATGTGTTGGTCTTGACTTGAGATCTGGTTTGGGGACTTGAACATCTTCAGTTGGGACTTGTAGGCCAGGAGTTGGAGTATGTTGGTCTTGCGACATGATCTGGGGTTTGAGGACTTGAGGAGTTGTTAGTCTTCATTTAATCCCTGCCTGGACCAGAGAGACCTGGACTAGTGGTCACCATGGACACTACTTCCTGGACCAGAGAGACTTCTTAAACTCTGAAATCTAAACCAGCGACTGTTTGGCAGTAAAAGTGTAATCGTTTGCAGATGATTACATGTTTTATTAATCAGGTAGACGACCTTTCACCGTTACTATTTGGTTGATTCAAGTTTTAATTGCAATTCATGCTATGCCCCATCTAGGGATGTCTAGGACACAACATGATTAGGCCCCTCCCCCCTAGCCATTCATTCATTCATTCATCTTCTGTTAAGGGCCGCGGGGTCTGCTGGAGCCTATCCCAGCTGTCATTGGTCTAGAGGGGGGGTCCACCCTGGACAGGTCTCCAGTCTATCCCAGCTGTCATTGGTCTAGAGGGGGGGTCCACCCTGGACAGGTCTCCAGTCTATCACAGGGTTAACACAGAGAGACACTCACACCTACGGCCAATTTAGAATCACCAATGAACCTAACCAGCATGTCTTTGGACGGTGGGAGGAAGCTGGAGAACCTGGAGAGAACCCACGCAGACACAGGGAGAACATGCAAACTACACACAGAAAGGAACCAGTCAGCCTGGATTAGAACCCAGACACTGTGGTCAGTTGGGGGGCATGAGGAACACCTGCTGCCAGCACCGGCCTGCCATCTTGGTCTCTGATACACAGGTAACTCTGTGACTTGTTGACGAGCCAGGGCCGGGACCTTCCCACCAATCACCTCCTGGGCACGGCACACAGCTACTAGACATAATTAAAGCAAAGCAGCAACACAACAACTCATAAACATAACGACAACCGTCTGAACACTGGAGACAGGTCCAGGTGAGGACCAGGTCAGACTCTAGTCATGTGACCTCCAGGTGGACTCCACCCTCAGATATTCCTGATAAAAATCTGAACTCCTTATCTTGGCTTGTAATTTACATCATGACCTGCATAAAGTCCAACAATCATCAGTGAACCACAACGTTGGTGTGACCTCCTACAGCGTAGACCGTGGGAGAACAGACCTGAGTCTTCAGACTTCGTTGGCGGAGGGAACTGAACCATATTTCTGGTCTCCAGACTTCACAGAACCCAGAACCTGAAGCCTCCAGAGTAAGAACTAAGATGAACTCCCCTTTGAAGGGAGAAGAGGAAACCTTGAGGTCATTAACTAAACAAATTTCTACTGCACCTCGTCTTAAATAATTAAATGATCATCAAGTCAGCTGATCTCCTGGGATTGTGATCAGTAGCAGAGGGGGTCTGTTAATCATCTTGGCTAATAACGAGCTAAACGCTAGTAGCACATGAATGCATGAGGAGTAAGAGAGAAGTAATCAGGAGGATAGGTGCATCATGGGAAACCATCAGATGCGGTGTCCCTCAGGGGTCAACTTTAGAGCCTCTTCTTTTTTCCTTATAAATGTTTCCCCTCGGCTCCACCTTTAACAAATATAACATCAGATATCAGTGAAAGCAGCTCACGTCTGACCCTCTCTGATTGTCTTAATGCTTCAGTTAAATGACGACATGACTGAGGTCAGTTTATTTGCCCCGCCCCCCCCCCAGCTGGTTACCGTCTCCCTGAATAATAACTAAGGGACACCTCATTGTCAGGGCCGGCCGACCCGACCCAGGTGTGAAATGATTTTTGAACTATTCGACTTAACCCTGAATTAATTAATATTTCTGAATGATATAAACACGACAACAATTTATTTTTAATACAAAACAACAAAATGAACAGAATAAAATAAATATCTTGAGGATAAGCTGTTGTTGACTTCTGGTAGCACAAGCGACAGTCCCTCGACCAATCAGCTGACAGTGTGATTCCTGCTGTCAGCTGACTGGTCACAGAGCAGGAGACGTCCTGTTGTTCATTCATTACACTGACATTTTATAAACTATTTTTGATTCTAATGGTACTACGGGACAAAGTGCGTCCCGTTTCAGCTCAATACGTACTTTTGTTTCTAAATACGGGACGATTCCATTTTTCAAGGGACGGTTGGTGACCCTCCTCCCAGCTCTGTCAGTAATTTAAACGTCTCATTGGGCCCAGACGTTAAGAATCTTGGCGTTTTCTTCAGTTGTGTGGTGAAAGGAAGTTTTTATCGTCTCAGAGTCATCCCCACATTAAAGTTGTTTATATGTGTGAAGGACCTGGAGACAGTTATTCATGGTCTGATGACTGCAACCAGAGCAGAATGCAGCTGTGAGATTATTAAAGAAACAACCACATCACTCCTGTTCTGTCCGACGGCATTAGCTCCCTGTGAAGAACTGATTTTGATTTGTTTTTAAAGCCCTAAACAAGGTAAGCTAATCCCACATTCTGCCCCCAGGTCACTAAGGTCATCCTCTCAGTCTGTAACTCTGGTCTTAAACCTAAAGGGGACCAGTGCTGCTCCACCATCAACTGTTTTAAATCTTTTCTCAAGTTCTTTTAGTTCGGTCTGGTTTCCCTCTCACCATCTCTGTTCTCCTTGTGTGTCTTACTCTCTGACTTCTATTTTCTTATTCTGGCTTTAGTTTGGAGCTTCATTGTTATTGTATTACACGGAGCATCATTGGTTTTACTTGTAAGGGGGCACCTTGGGTCGACTACATGAAGCGACTTGTCCTCGTCCCAGCAGCCTCGGCCTATAGCAGCATAACTTATTAACTGATGGATGAGACTTGTGCACGTTTGACCTGGCCAAGAGGAAGTGACGGCGTCTGATGAAGTGGAACAAACGTTTCATCAGCGGCTGACGCAACGAGAAAAGACTCCAGGGCTGATCAGTGGACAGGAGAATTATTTACAGGACAGAGGACACACACACCAGACCTCCTCTTTATCAAAATAGTTTATTTCGAAGGCTTTTTGTCACAAAAGCAAAGACACATGTCTCTAAATGTCCCCGCAGCACCTCCTCACACTCCTCCAACTAAAAGTGTGACAGAAATAAAAACATCGGCTTATCACTGAAGAGCTAAGAAGAAAACAAAATGTAGAAGATTTAAAAATAAAAAAAACAAAAACCAATACTTCACGTCACTGCTGTCTAGAACCAAACCAGGATCTGAGGACTGTTATTGTACAAGGAACGGCTGTGGACCAGACCAGACCGGACCAGACCGGACCAGACCAGACCGGACCGGACCGGACCGGACCGGACCAGACCAGACCGGACTGGACCGGACCGGACCAGACCAGACCGGACTGGACCGGACCGGACCAGACCAGACCAGACCAGACTGGACCGGACCAGACCGGACTAGACCAGACCAGACCGGACCAGACCGGACCAGACCGGACTAGACCGGACCAGACCAGAGGATCGATGAGAGGATGAACCTGTGGATCTTTACAGCGTGAGAAGACGATAAAAAGACAGAAGAAGACAGAAGCATGATCAGAGTATAAATCTGCTTTCATCACACGGGGAAGACGCCTCGTCTCTCTCTCTGCTGCCTACCTCGCCCCATGACCCCAACGCCCCCCCCCCTGCCACCGCCAAGGGGCACAAAGAAGTCGGGTCAGGTGGAAGCGAACAAACATCGGAGCAGAGTGGACCTTCATCGATGGTTTTGTTTTTTTGTGGCGGCCTCTTCCCGTTAACTCACACTACAGCGTTTATACACGAACCAGACAACATTTTTTACATGTCCGTTGTGGAGGGCGGGGACACAGACGCTCTGTCCCAGGACCCCCGCCCCGCCCCACTCCGCCCCGGCCGACGAGGCCGTGCAGGCAGACAGACCTCCTCAGCTACTTGCCGGGGATCTTTGCTCGTTTCCTGGCGATGGCGTCCTCCACGGCCTTCAGCTGTTTCAGCAGCTCCTCGCGGCGGGACAGCGTGTTGCTGGGTTTACCGGAGCCCGACCCGGAGCCGGCGGCCGGAGCGGAGCCCGGGGGGGCCGGCTTACCAGACGGAGCCATGGGGCCTTTACCGGACGACTTGAGGGGCGGAGACAGAGGACGCTTCCTGAGAGACAGAAAGAAAAGATTAAAGTTTGACTCATTACGTCAACCGTGATCGACCGGTAGAACATGAACCATGTAAAACAATGTTTTAGATGTTGGTCTAATCATTTATCTGTTGAACATCCAAAACTAACAGCAAGACAAACGTTCATCTCTTTGTTTTTACTGCAACGTGCCCTCAGTTCAGCAGACCAGCGTCTTTCTCAAAGGGACAGAGCTCTACGTCTAGAGGAGCAGTGAACCAATGCTTCTTAATAAAAATAAAAACAAAGATGGACAGAGCTTTTAACGCAGTAGCAATAAGGGTATATGTATACATGTCTATGTCTCTATATAGATATATATGCAGGTAGATCACTTCTCAAACAGACTAACATCTTTTCCACGACCACAGGATGTGTCTTTAGACATGGTCGTTGAAGAAATGAGAAGCTACTCATTGCATCAGTTGGGCTTAAATAACTTGTTGCCAGCTGAAAGATAATCACCCATGCAGTAATTATCCAACAGGAGGCTCCTACCTTTCTATTTTTGGCCAGGCTGTCTATATTTAATAATCTTTTTATCTAACTTGTATTTTTATCAGTCCTCCACATGATCCAGGTGAATCACCAGCTTGAATGACTTCACTAGTGTACCTAATGAAGTGGCCAGGGGGTGTACAGTAAACTGAGAGCCTGGAACTTCCACTAGAGATCAGCTGTCAGACAGAAGGAGAACAGTTGTAGATATCTGATCAACCTCCCTCACAGCTGCTGAGTTTCCAGCTGTTGATGAGCTCTAACGTGAACAGGCAGTAAACACCGAAATAAAAACAGGTTGACACGCACAAACTAGTTCTACTACAAAAAACCCCCCAAAAATAATGTACACGTTGACGCCCTCAGAGGATTGTCTCCACAGTGATCTGAACAAAGATAATATAAGATGACCTGAGTACAACGGAAAGTCAAAGAAGTGACAAATTCACAGTGACAGTCACAAATAAAACACAGTGACCTCACTTCCTGTTTATGATTCCTGCCCCTAGAGACCGAGACTCAAACTAACACACACATATTTACTTCCCTTGTGATACGCAATGGTCTGACTGTTTCACCTGGACACTAGAGACCAGATCAGTGTTCACACCTGGACCTGTTGAACCTGGACACTAGAGACCAGATCAGTGTTCACACCTGGACCTGTTTAACCTGGACTCTAGAGACCAGATCAGTGTTCACACCTGGTCCTGTTTAACCTGGACACTAGAGACCAGATCAGTGTTCACACCTGGACCTGTTTAACCTGGACACTAGAGACCAGATCAGTGTTCACACCTGGACCTGTTTCACCTGGACAATAGAGACCAGATCAGTGTTCACACCTGGACCTGTTTAACCTGGACTCTAGAGACCAGATCAGTGTTCACACCTGGTCCTGTTTAACCTGGACACTAGAGTCCAGATCAGTGTTCACACCTGGACCTGTTTAACCTGGACACTAGAGACCAGATCAGTGTTCACACCTGGTCCTGTTTAACCTGGACACTAGAGTCCAGATCAGTGTTCACACCTGGACCTGTTTAACCTGGACTCTAGAGACCAGATCAGTGTTCACACCTGGACACCTGGACACCTGGACACTAGAGTCCAGATCAGTGTTCACACCTGGACCTGTTTAACCTGGACTCTAGAGACCAGATCAGTGTTCACACCTGGACACCTGGACACCTGGACACTAGAGTCCAGATCAGTGTTCACACCTGGACCTGTTTAACCTGGACACTAGAGACCAGATCAGTGTTCACACCTGGACACTAGAGACCAGATCAGTGTTCACACACCCACACACCCACACACACACACACACACACACACTCTACTATCTCCCAGGTAACTAAATGGACTACTGCATCTTTGCACTAGTTTTAATAGAGACTATTTATATATAATATTTTTACTGCACCTTAATATTTATGACTTATATCACCTTTATTTTTTCTATGCCTGTGACGAGTAGCTGCTACAAGAGAAGCTGCCAAACTAAATTTCATTGTGTTCTTGTACAGTGACAATAAAGCTTCTTGTTCTTCTTCTTGACCCTTTAAAGGGACTCTTTGTTCCTGCTCATCTGTCCTGTTGTTTTCACGCTGGGGATTTTGTGCAGGAGCTGGTGATTGTTACGACACGTGAACATGGTTTAATATCTGTATGCTTCCACTTCTGTGGCATCTTCCTCATTTTGCCCAAATCTCTTGTGGTCAGATAAACTTCACTCTCTGAAAACCCTCATGTGTTTGGGCTAAAGTCAACACCATGAGGTATTTCCATACTTCCAGCTGCAATCAAGGACAAAAATAATAAAAAAATCACCAACCTGTCTCCCTGGGGGGGCATGGGTCGGGGCCCTTGGCCTCTGGGTCGGTCCATGCGAGGGGACAGCGGGGGTCGGCCGGGCATCCTTTTATCACGACCTGAGAGACAGCAGCATTGAATCACATTCAGGGGATGTTTTGTCGTTGTTGTATGAATGAATTCAGATTTCTTAAAACGAAACATTGAGCTCAAAGAGGCTAAAACAGACGACGCTGTCAGCTCATCTCTCACCTCTGTCTGGAGACATGGCCATCCTCTTACTGAGAGGGGAACCGGGCCGGTCTTTGTCCGACGGCAGGTATCTCTTCCTGTTGCCTTTGTCTGCCTGCTGCTGAAAACGAAATAAGAATAAAAATAAATAAATAATAAAGTCATGACATTAAAGAAACCAAAAAGCTTTATTCCAAAATTTAATTGCCCTCCCTCAACAAGTTTCAAGTATTACCATGAGCAGCGTTGCCTTTGTTTACCATTAGTATCACTGTCAGCTCTGCCTTCAGCGTCACCAGTTATCAGTTATCACCACCACTGGCCTGTCATTAAGTCAACATTAACCTCACCTTTAACCTTCAACTTTCAGTGATGCTAGTCATTATTATTCTCTGACTTTTAGCAGCTTTGATGCTAGCTAGCCAACCACCATTAAAATAGAAGAAGAAGTTCTGACGCTACAGGGATGTGGTTTGGTTTGGATTTGGTTTATGACAGACCTGAAACAAATAACTACAAAGATCAGACATGGCTCCTGATCTGGACATCCCTAACTCTAAATATTCAGCCACCACCTGTCCACAGCTGATTCTGTATAAACATGCCGTTTACATGTGAGTAAAGACACCTGGGCCTTTCCCTAAATTCAGACAATGACTAATAACAATCTGCCACGTGAGCTGCTTTGACTGTGAACCCACAGGAGTGATGGACAGGCCTCGTTCTAAATGTCAAGTTCCAGTTTTATTACATTCACTAGTCTCAGCCCATACGTCAGACCCTCTGGTGTCTCCTATCTGGGACGTTTTTGTTCGTCTCGTGTCTTGTGGTCAGTTCAAGGGTCGTTACCTTGTTGAGGAGGGTCAGCTTGATGTCTTTGTGGGAACCGGAGGCTCCATAGCTGCCTGGAGGGCCCATGGTGCCGGAGGGTGGAGGGTGCAGAGGGTGGCCGCCCCGGTTACCAGGTCCTGATCTGGGCATGGGGTTGCCTCCTCTCGGGGGGGCGCCAGACTGGTCCATCTTCCTGCGGTCCTCCCTGAAGGGCTCATCTTTCTTTGACGGTCGTTCTGTGACGAGGAGAGACGTTCAGGAAACGTTTTACAGCATTACTGTCAACCTGAATAAAATCTAATTAAATAGGTTTGGTGAAGAATCAAACAGATTCTTTATTTACTAAATAGTTCTGCATGTTCCTTCACAGTTTAATGTCAATGTAGAAAATATGATAAAGAATAACAACTGAATTGAGATCAAATATTCATTTTCTATAATAATTTGCAGGGATACGTGTAAAATCTGATTTCTTCTGAGGTGGATTTACAAATAACAGGAACATGTGTTGGTATAAAACATCTGAATTTAATCTGAATTCATGAATCGATTTCATTTCAGTTCAAAAGGACGTAACTGTGAAATATTTCCAAGAGATCTGTGGCATCTCCACAATCGTTTTCCTCTAGTTTTACATTTAGATCCACATCCAGTGTTCTCACTGTCCTGTGGCATTTGACGTGAAAAGCAGGATCGAGACTTCTAACGAGAGGATTCAGGAAAAGGCAGATAACAAAAAAGAAAGAAATCTGTCTGGATTTTATGAATTGTTATCAGATCTTCCAAATCAATAAATCAGCTAAATCATCATATCTCTGTTATTTGAAACTAATGCTGAATACCTACTATTGTACCTAATAAACTGGCCAGTGAGTGTAAATTTAAGTTGTATTTTCTCTTTTCTTTGCTCTCAGTAAGTTAGAGACTTTACAGCTTGTTCTAAAATACGTATCATCTCCTCAAGTCATGGCAACGTTCTCCAACTAACATCTCTCTCAGTTACTAGAAACTAAACTTCCCTAACTTCCCCACAGGGATGAATGAAGTCTTATCTTAGCTTAAAGTTGAACACCAGAACCTTCATGAGACTAAATTTAGAGCAGGACTGGTTTCACTAGTGTACCTAATGAAGTGGCCAGAGTGCAGACGGTGTCTTCAAAACTCCTACGTTACTGGAAACGTCCATTCTTTAATTGGTTTTAATAAAATGTAAATAGTTCAGACGTTAACTTGAACTCCAGGGCCCGTATTCCTAAAGATTCTTAGCGCTAAGAGTTGCTCCTAGTGGCCAAATTCTAAGAAAATTCTTAGAATCATGACGTTTCCCTCTCAAAGTTAGGAGTAGCTACTAGTAAAGATAAAAGCTATTCCTAAAGAATCTTAGCTCTTAAGAGTACTCCTAAGGTGAGATCTGCTAAGAGCAGGGAGGAGGACTTTTAGGAGGCTTAGGAATTTCTTAAGCAGAGGAGAAAATGTCTGAAAGAAGAGACAGGAGAGATATTCTCCAAACACTGAATGACAATCAAGCTTGTTACAATCGCAATACAGTAGTCCCTCGTTTATCGCGGGAGTTACGTTCTAAAAATAACCCGCAATAGGCTAAATCAGCGAAGTAGTCAGCTTTATTTTTTACAATGATTATAAATGTTTTACGGTTGCAAAACCCCTCACTACACACTTTATACACTTTTCTCAATAACTTACAAACATACCGCACTTCAGTCCCACTGCCAGCGATCAAAGATACTGTGTATGTAAATCTGGCAAGCTGAACGCATTCTGTACTGTACAAGAGACACCGTACGGAGGAGACTGATTGACAATGGTCTACAGTCCCTTAGCCAATCAGGACGCAGAAAACAATGCGCTGTAAAAAAATAAATAAAATAAATAAAAAAAAAACATGCAAAATTGCACTAAAAAAATCCGCGAGGCCGCGAAAGGTGAACCGTGTTATAGCGAGGGACAACTGTATCACTGGAAATGAAAGTCAACACAACACTGAGGTATTTAGCAACAGGAAAAATGCAGCAATGCAACAGTGATGACTTGGAGCCAAATCTACGTCTCTAAACACTTTTATTCTCATTGACCAGTTGATCCAGAAGCAAACACTGTTCCTCTGTCCAGTTGGGTTTCCTGCTTCATTTCTTCTCCACTGCTGTTCAGTTTGTGTTAGATTTGAACACCAACCAACGCTGCTTCTTCTAGGCCGGTTATCAATCACAGAAACTGATGAAAGCTGAGCCACTTTACTCTTGTTAATACCAGATGGGTGAAGTGCAAAAAGTTACCAGTGTGGTAAATGAATGGAAGCAGATAAATAGAACTATCAGCCTGTGAATACTGTGGTAGTGGCCTGAGTTTAATCACACATTTTATAGGATCATTTTTTTAAAGTATAGCTTACTATTTATTTATTTTTATGTAAAGTATTATTTATAATTCCACAGTCTTCATAGAGATTAGATTCTGTTATTAAGTCTATTGATGTGACGTCTATTCTAGGCCAATTATCACCAAAAGTGTATTTTTATCTAGCTTCTAGGATCAACCAATCACACCTCTAGAAATGATGACTCATACCTAGCAACGGGGTCAACCACACCTCCTCACTAAGATCAGAGTTTCTGTCCATTCCTTGCTCAGAGTTCTCTGAGAATTTTCTGGAATCACTCCTAAGCTAAGACTCCTAGCTAGGAACGTTTAGACTGAGATAGGAGCTCTCTGAGAGGATTCTAGGAATCTTTAGGAACACGGGCCCAGGACGCTGGGAGGTAGTTGGGTTCATCATTTCACTCCCTGGCCACTTCATTAGGTACACTAGTGAGGTCAGTCTGATCTAAATAATGTGTTTTATATTAGAATGTGTTCACTAGTGTACCTAATGAAGTGGACAGTGAGTGTATATTAAGCTACTGTGTCCAGCGTCCCTGCAGCATCAGGACTCAGCGTCCAGCACTAACCCCTGTTCTTGTCTCTTGGGTGTGGGGGCCGGTCTCGGGGGGGCCCTCGGTCCTTGCGGGGGTGGTTGGGCGTGGGCGACCGGGAGCTGGCGGAGGACACGGGGCTGGCCAGGTCGGCGTACATGTCCTCTGAGTCGGCGCTGCGCACAGAGCTGCTGCTGGACGACGCCGAGGACACCGAGGACACGCTGCTCACGCTCAGAGACCTGAGACGAGACAAGGAAGCATCGAGTCTGAACCTGCGTCAACGAGTCTGAACCTGCGTCAACGAGTCTGAACCTGCGTCAACGAGTCTGAACGTGAGTCAACACGTCAACACAAAGCAAGAGTAACAACATACCTGGATTTCCTGGAGGAGTTCCAAACACAGACGGCACATGAAAGCAAGAGATGAACCAACATTAGTTGAGTAATGACTGAATGTGACACGTAATTCAATTTATTTCACTTTTATTTATTTATGTAGCGTCAATAAAAGTCCAGATGACACACGGTTTTATGCTGAGCACACGTGGAAAGACAAACAGGAAGTAAATTAAAAGCATATCATCTTCATCTGTAGCCGCGGTGTGTCCGGAGCTAATTTAAGTTTTATAACAGTCCTGCTCCAGATCTAGTCTCCATGAAGGTTCTGGTTCAGCTCTAGTTTCTAATCACTCAGAGATGTTGATTCTACTGTAACTTGAATGCAGAAGCAATAAAAGATGAGATTTTACACTTAATACAAAAAAATATGTGTTTTATCTGAAGAGTAAATGAGACATTTAGTTGTTTTATTATTCTAAAGACATATAAACCTAAAAGAGACGGTTCTAATGTTGAGGTGATTGTGGAGGATGGAGGTTGTGGAGCTGTTAACCTGGACTGAATTAAACTCTAAAGTGTTTCTGTTATTTAGCCTAGCCCACTGACTGCTATGTCAAAATATTAGGAACGTGTGTCAGTTAGACAAACACACAGTAGATTAGTAGATACTTTATTTATGCCATGGGAGATCTGGTCCTACACAGTGCGTGTTAGGTTTAATAAATATGATAAGAACAAGTAAGAAATAACCAGAGAGCTACTGGGACAGCTGACACTCTGGGTGGCGCCGGGAGAGGCGCTGACAGGGTGCAGCAGCTTCGTGGTTGTTGTTATTGCAGCAGCTGTTGTCACCGTTGCGTCAGTGAAACAATGAAAACTCAGTTGAATCAACATCTATCTCAGTTCTTAGAAACTAAAGCTGAGACGCAGAACCTTCATGGAGACCAGACTTAGAGCAGGACTGCTGACACTAGTGTACCTAATGATGTGGCCAGGGAGCGTAGAGCGACATTATGTTCCATCAACAACAATATTTAATCAACTCTAATAAATCCTAATAAATGAAGCCATTCAGTTAGAATGAATTAGAGGGACGGGGTGTGGACGGGTACCTGGACTTCCTGGATCCTGAGCGTGAGCGTGACAGGGAGTTGGACGAGGACCTGGATCTGGAGCTAGAACCAGTAAAACTGCTGCCACTTCCACTGACACTCCCACTGACGGTTCGCCTGGAGGAGACCAGACACACAACAGCAGCTCGTTTGATTATTCAGTGAAATAAAAGTGAGCCAGAGGTCAGAGCAGTAAAAGGATAAACACAGATAACTGGGTTAGCAGCACGGTCAAACTTTAACTAACGAGAAACCGTAACGGAAAACTAACAAATGAATGTTATCAAGATAAAACACATGACTGTTCAGCGGGTCTCAGTAAAAGTCAGATACCTGTCGTATCTGGTTTTTATCAGAACCAGGGTCTGGTAACGCCCTGGGTTAACCAATCAGAGACATTTAAACTAATTCAACTCCATGTTGCTCTGGAGTCTCTCTGCTGGCAACTGATTATGTTCCAGCAAAAATCTGTGAGGAAATAAATAGTAGTGGAGACTCTGACCAACCATTAATACCAGCTACTGTTGGATCAGAACGGAAGGAAGGAAGGAAAGAAAGGAGGAAAGAAAGGAACAGGGAAGGAAGAGGGAAGGTTGATTTCCTGAGTTGATTCTAGTTCAGATTAGTTTCTGGTTTAGTTTGGTTCTCAGCTCCAAGACCAGAATCTTTTAAAAGGCTCTCATTACTAATGAACAGACATCACTGATTCATGTGATCATTTCTACTAGTGGTTGAATGAATGAGTTAAACTCCTCTTCCCTGTTGCCCTGTTGAGTAGGTGGTCTTTAATGTGACCCAGGACTCACTGTGTGTTCACACTACCAAAGGAAGGAGGTCACATGTGTCCCAGACCACCTCCACATGTGGACTGACACCAGATCAGTGTTCACACCTGGACCTGTTTAACCTGGACACTAGAGACCAGATCAGTGTTCACACCTGGACCTGTTTAACCTGGACACTAGAGACCAGATCAGTGTTCACACCTGGACCGGTTTAATCTGGACACTAGAGACCAGATCAGTGTTCACACCTGGACCTGTTTAACCTGGACACTAGAGACCAGATCAGTGTTCACACCTGGACCTGTTTAATCTGGACACTAGAGACCAGATCAGTGTTCACACCTGGACCGGTTTAATCTGGACACTAGATGTTAGAAAGCCCATGTTGTTTAGGTGTTTTCAACTGAATACTGTTCAATTATATTGTGTTTTTTGGTGAGTTTTCATATGTCCGACGCTCGTGAACGCACCATAGCCGTTCCGACGTTATTTAACGCACCACACCTGTGTGTGAGATGCCGTAGCTGTGAAAGTTTGTTTTCCTCCGGAGACAGCAGTGGATAGCTTGTGATTTTCCCTTTACCTGTCTTCCCAACATTCACCTATATGTCCTGGGTTTATTGTGTGTAAATGATAGAAGAACCACAGTCGAATAAATCCACCACTAAACTGGACATCTGCCTCAGTGTCTTTTAATAATAATAATAATAATACATTTTATTTAAAGAAGCGCCTTTCAAGGTACCCAAGGACACTGTACAAAGTAGGTATAGGCAAGGAACACAAAACACAAAACACCCCCAGACACAAAAACACCCCCAGACACACACAACAGTACACTGAGCACAAAGCGAGGACAGATAAAAACAGGGAAAATAAATAAAATAAAAGAGGCGGTGTAAGTAGAGATCAGGGGGCTGACAGGTAAGCTAAGCTAAAAAGATATGTTTTTAATTGAGTTTTAAAAGTGGACATACATGTATTTTGGCGCATCACGAGTGGCAGGTCATTCCACAGTTTAGGACCTGCCACACTGAAGGCCCTGTCACCCATGGAGCGAAGACGCGTTGTGGGGACTGTTAAAAGACATGCGTCTGTAGAGCGGAGGGTGCGGGATTGCAAGTATGGGGTAAGGAGATCTGATAGGTAAGATGGGGCCAGATTGTGTAGGGATTTGTAGACTAAGAGAAGGATTTTGTATTGAATGCGGTAGTGGACAGGAAGCCAATGCAGGTGCTGGAGGATGGGAGTAATGTGATCCCAGGACCTGGTGCGGGTGAGTAGCCTTGCAGCGGAGTTTTGGACATACTGCAGCCTGTTTAGGGTTTTAGCCGGGATGTCGCACAGTAGAGCATTGCAGTAGTCGAGCCTAGATGTGATGAAGGCATGTATGAGGGTTTCTGCTGTAACGGGGACACACCCCATACACCTTGCCGCTCTAAATAACCAGCTAATTCCTGGAGAACACCTTATCTCCTTTTTACTAGAAACCAGTTCACACCTGGACCTGTTTAACCTGGACTCTAGAGACCAGATCAGTGTTCACACCTGGACACTAGAGACCAGATCAGTGTTCACACCTGGACCTGTTTAACCTGGACACTAGAGACCAGATCAGGACGGATGTTAACGCTTTTCAGCGTTGGATGACCAGAACATTTCTGGAGTAGAGAACACAAGGTACCAGCTACCCTCTCCACACTACATTAACTTTGACAGAAAGATTTATTGGACTGAATCCAGTCCACTCTAGGAGAAGACAAGGAAGACAAGACCGGGTCAGAGGGTAAAAGAACTTGATCGGGACATCCCTCTTTCTACTGAATGTTTCCATGTAGTCACTTCCATTGTAACGCTGGCACACACAACAACAGCTTCCCATCGTGTGGGTTTCCTGTAGCAGTTACAAACTGGTTTGAGTCCCTCACGCATCAATGGCTCTGGTTGATGACATATTGTCTCAGGACCAGGCGTGTTGACATGTTCATGATACCGTCAGTCGTGGCTTTTTTCTTGTGAAGTCTTGTGAAGGTGTTTTTCCGTCTTCACCTGTGCCCTCATTGTTCTTTAGCGTGTCTCTATAAATGTTAGAGCAGAAATCAGGAAGTACAGCATCCTATATCGCATTACATCAGTCCTTGGAGGGAAGTATCTCACGGACAGAACAACTGAACTGGTTTTCCTGGATAGTTTCCACGTGCAATCCCACCGTCCCATATACCCACCCACACATATGTAAACAGCCTCACACACTCCGACTGTTCTTCCCTGCCCTTTTACTGTTCTTCCTCTCTGTCTGTCACAAAACCAACTAATAAATAAGAGATGTTTTTCCTGCGGCCGTCCACCCACTCCATCACCCACGCGCCGCTGCGACGGTCTTCCCCCTGAAATGCACGGTGGTGGAATACACAACACACCGACATGCAAATGAGTTAGGAAACATAGAGGGGCTTATAGCAGAGGAATATGTTTACAACACTCTGCCTCCCACACAAGCACAAACACGACAACGTCCCGCTGTGCTCGCATGAAACACTAGGAATCAAACCCACGCCTTCAATTAAGGCTTTCATAACACTGATGTGGAACAGGACCTCAGGGTGGATTACCGCCACACCACAAAAAAACCACTGCTGACTGATACCACTTTCATTTGTAATTAAGGAAAGTTGGTCTTCCTTGTTTTCTCCTACAGTCGACTGGATTCAGGCCAATAAATCTTTCTGGCTTCTTCTTTTTCTGTCTAATTCCTCTTCTTCTTCTTCTTCCTCTTCTTCTTCTGTCTCATTTTGTCTAATTCTTCTTCTCCTGTCTTCTTCTTTTCTCTCTCCCTCTCCCTCTCTCCTTCTTTCTCTTCTTCTGGTTCTTCTTCTGTCTTCTTCTTTCCTCTTCAACTCTCACCTCTTTATTTTATTTAATCTTTATTTTATCTGTGGTTCTTAAGAGTATTTATTTTATTTTTTTATGTGCAACTCTGCTACTGTGACCAAGCACAGTCCCTTGTGGATGAATAAAGTTTATCTAAGTCTAAGTCTCTTCTTCCTTCTTCTTAGTTCTGACTCTAGCCACCCACCATTAAAACAGCAGAAGTAGTCTTGACCCTACAGGGACATGGTTTAGGTTTATGACAGACCCAGGAGCATACAGGGAAGATAAGAAAACCCCTTCCTCCAGGGCAGGACATTCAGTTTATTTAAGATCAGTTAAAACTTAATAAACTTTATTGGAGTCAGAGCTGATAAATGTAAAGAAGTAGAAGTTATTCTAATCAAAATTCTCCTCCGGGTCTGCCTTAAAAAAATAAAGTGATAACCTCAAAACTAAATATATTATTATTAGAAGAAGAAAAGGACCTAGTAATATCAGCTGGAATAGAAGCCCATGAATACGGGAGGTGGAGCCTCTGATTTTAAATTTACGTTGGACTGAAATGTGCAGAAAGAGACACATTTTCAAAACGTAGCAGGTTAATGTGGTGAAAGTAAAATTTATTAGTTTCCAGCTAAATGTCTCCAGACTGAGTCCGGAGACATTTAGTTTCGCTATGATCGGCCAGAAAATCTGAACAAAGTCTGTGTTTCTGTGACAGGTTAGAGGTTAAACCCTGAGATAACAGTCACAACTGATTCACAACTTATGTACACAGGTTTTAAAGTTTCACTATTTCATTCATTCATTTTCCTCCAAGCGTTCGGCTCTAATGACCGTGGGAAGTTAAGGTTTTCATCAGGAATGTCTAAGGGTGGAGTCCACCTGAAGGTCACATGACGTCCTGATAAAAACCTAAACTCCCCACCGGTCATTAGAGCTGAACGTCTTCTAGAAACACAACAAGTTTGTTTCAGTTTTGTTTCTGATGATTATTCACCTGGAGAACCTTAAAGTGGAAATGAAGCATTCAAACAAGTAAACAGCATCTGATAGATGGAGTTCTGCTCTTATCAACAATATATATAACACACACATGACAAATGGTTTTCCCCACTCAGCGACACGCCCGCTGAGAAACCAACTCTGGAGATTGGTGACTCTATTTTGCGGAACGTGAAGATAGTGAAGACCATAGTTAGATGCATTCCAGGGGCCAGAGCGGGCGACACCAAATCTTATCTGAAACTGCTGGCTAAGGCTAAGGCTAAGGCTAAAGCTAAAGCTAAAGCTAAGGTTAAATATGGTAAAATTGTTATTCACGTCGGCAGTAACGACACCCGGTTACGTCAATCGGAGGTCACCAAACTTAATGTGGAATCGGTGTTTTCTCTGGTCCCCTGCCCAACCTGACCAATGATGACATGTTTAGTCGTACGTCGTCATTCCATCACTGGTTATCTAGGTGGTGTCCAGCAAACCACGTGGCCTTCACTGATAGTTGGCACAGTTTCTGGGGAAAGCCTGGTCTGATTAGGAGAGATGGCGTCCACCCCACTTTAGCAGGTGCTGCTCTCATCTCTAGGAATATGGACGATTTTATTAACCCCGATTTAGTTCTTAGAACAGATCAAGTCATTATAGTAGGTGACTTTAACATCCATGTTGATGTTGTCAGTGACAGCCTTAGCTCCTCATTTACATCATCTGGCTTTTCCCAGAATGTAAATGGATCAACTCCCTGTTTTAATCACACCTTAGATCTGGTCCTAACATAGAAACTGAAGGTTTAATAGTATTTACTCATAACCATCTTCTTGTCCGATCATTTCCTCATAACTTTTGAATTTACAACTGAAAAAAGACATTTCATTACAGTAGATGTTAATCTGACAATGCTGTAACTAGATATAAAGAATTAATTCCTTCTTTATTTACCTCAGTGCCATGTGTCAATGATGTGGACGACAGCAACCACAATTTAACTCCCGCACTAATAGATTATTTTGTCGATGGCTCTGCAGCATCGCTTAGTTCAACTTTAAACTTAGTTTCTCCTCTGATAAAGAAGGTCATAAATAGGAGGAGGCTAGCTCCCTGGTATAATTCACAGCTGATCAGTTCAAAGCAGACAGTCTGAAAGCTAGAAAGAATTTGGCATTCTACTAATTCTGAAGAAGCTCGCATAGCCTGGAAAGATAGTTTAACAACTTATAAAAAAGCTCTCAGTAATATTAGAACAGCATATTATTTATCATTAGCCATCTATTCCTTTAGCCCTCAGTAGTAATGACTTCATCAGCTTCTTTACTAATACAATTGTTGGCATTAGAGAAAATATTCAAGGCATCCTTCCTCCAGCTGTCAAAGATGTAAGTACAGTGACATTAGAAACTTTTGTAAGACCTTATCAACATCTGGAATCCTTCTCCCCAGTAGATCTTCTTGAGCTCTCTTCAACAATTACAGCATCTAAACCATCAACCTGTCTTCTAGATCCAATCCCAACTAAATTGCTCAAAAAAGTTTTTCCATTAATTAACACCTCTATATTGAACCAGATAAATTTATCTTTATTAACAGGATATGTGCCTCAGTCTTTTAAGATTGCTGTAATTAAGCCCTTACTCAAGAAAGCCACTCTAGATCCAGATGTTTTAGCCAACTATAGGCCAATCTCCAACCTTCCTTTTATTTCCAAAATTCTAGAAAAAGTTGTTGCTAATCAGTTGTGTGACCATTTAAACAAGAATGGTCTGTTTGAAGAGTTTCAGTCAGGTTTTAGAGTTCATCATAGTACAGAAACAGCTCTGGTTAAAGTTACCAATGATCTCCTCATGGCTTCAGACAGTGGACTTGTCTCTATACTTGTTCTGCTAGATCTTAGTGCTGCATTTGACACTATTGATCATAATATTTTACTACAGAGACTTGAAAGTGAGATCAATATTAAAGGAACTGCATTAGACTGGTTTGAATCCTATCTATCTGACAGATTCCAGTTTGTTCATGTCAATAATGATTCCTCTACTTATACAAAAGTAAGTTATGGAGTTCCTCAGGGTTCTGTGCTAGGACCAATACTCTTCACGTTATACATGTTGCCATTAGGCAAGATTATTAGAAAACATGGCATAAACTTTCATTGCTATGCAGATGACACCCAGCTATATTTATCTATGAAACCAGATGAAACTAATCAGTTGGTTTAACTCCAAGCATGCCTTAAAGACATAAAGGCTTGGATGACCTGTAATTTCCTACTCTTAAACTCAGACAAAACAGAAGTTATTGTATTTGGTCCTAAGCATCTCAGAGATTCATTATCTAATCACATGGTGTCTTTGGATGGCATTACCTTGGCCTCCAGTACTACTGTAAAAAACCTTGGTGTTATATTTGATGAGGATATGTCCTTTAAATGTCACATAAAGCAAGTGACCAGGACTGCCTTCTTTCACCTGCGTAATATCGTCAAAATTAGGAACATCCTGTCTCAGAGTGATGCTGAAAAACTAGTTCATGCATTTGTGTCGTCCAGACTGGATTATTGTAATTCATTACTGTCTGGCTCCAAATATCTCTTTAAAAAGCCTCCAATTGATTCAAAACGCTGCAGCAAGAGCACTGACAGGACTTCGGTCTCAAAGTGCAGGCCTACTTGTGGTTCCTAGAATTTCAAAAAGTAGAATGGGAGGTAGAGCTTTCAGCTATCAGGCTCCTCTCCTGTGGAACCAGCTCCCAGTTTGGGTTCGGGAGGCAGACACTCTCTCTATTTTTAAGGTCAGGCTTAAGACTTTCCTTTTTGATCAGGCTTATAGTTAGGGCTGGACTAAACCATCCCTTAGTTATGCTGCTATAGGCCTAGGCTGCTGGGGGACGATGCACCAAACACATGTCCTCCTTCTTTCTTCTCTCTCCTCTCTCGCATCCTCCACTTTCTTTTCTCTGGCACAGAGCTCTTCCCCTCTAATTTCCTATATACTACTAGTCATACAATTCTGTGCTATTACTATATAGAATGATAACTGCTGTGTGTAGCCTAAATATTACCGTTGTAATATAGTCATGGGATGGTAGCTTGGCTAGGAAATACAGCAGCCAGATGACAGTCGGAAATTAGAAAGCAAACAACCATTAGAAACACTTGGTCCTGAAAGTATTCACATAAAACTCCCATCATCACACCTGACACTCATCACTCAGCCAGAGCAGACGCATCCTCCCAACAAAGAGTTCTTACCGTGACTCCAAAGCAGTGCAACATCTCCAAACATACATACAAGCACCTGGGTGTTCACCTCAACAATAAACTGGACTGGACACACAACACAAACAGAAGGACCAGAGTCGTCTCCACCAGCTGAGACGACTGAGGCCTCTGGGTGTTGCAGGACACTGCTCAGGACTTTCTATGACTCTCTATGTGGCGGCTTCTGCCATCCTGGAGCAGTGGCAGCTCAGAGAGGGACAGGAAGAGACTCAACAAGCTGGTCAGACGGGCCGGCTCTGTCCTGGACTGCTCTCTGGACTCCATGGAGGAGGTGGGTGAGAGGAGGACGTTAGCCAAGCTGACATCAACCCACTGCATCAGACTGTCTCAGACCTAAGCAGCTCCTTCAGCAGCAGACTGCTGCATCCACGCTGCAGGAAGGAACGCGACCACAGGTCCTTCATTCCAGCTGACACCAGGCTGAGTCAACAACAACCTTCACCCTGGACTTGGCCTCGTTTAGCTTTTGCACTAATAAACCTGCTTTTTCCACAAACCACTATCTCACTGTCTTATAGTTTTAGCAGTGACTTATTTGTAAAGTTTCCACCACCACAGATTAAATCTGAGAACAATGACTAAAGAACACTCCAAACTACAACTGAAATAAAAGTGTGGATAGTTTCTTTCTGGGTTTCCCGTTGCTGATTCAGACAGCTATGATTCAACAAAAGAAAATGACCTCCGCTGACAAGTGCTGTTATTTTTGTATATATGTTCCATGCTACTGTCACAAGGAAAAATAAATAAACAATGTCACACATATATTATCCTCAGTTCCGTTACTGTCCTCAAGTCATCTTGTGTCTTCTCTTTGAGAAGCGTCCAGAATATCATGACTACCAAGCGCAGTCCGTCCATCCAGGAGGTCCCTGCAGGCTGGACTTTTCTTTTTTTCTTTTTAAATCAACCCGGAATTGATCGATCAGATCACAGTAAACATTTTGGATTGGTCCGCATCAACTATAACGGTCCACTGGTTTTATTCACGACCAACAATAACAACAGAAAACTAATTCTAAATAAATGACAGCTGCAGAAGGACGAATAATATTTATGCACTCTGTGTTTTTTTATGACTATTTCAGTCAGTTCAGTTTATTTTACCCAAACCACCGACTCTACCACTTCTTCCACTCGTAGCGGTACCACTGCTCCAGTGGACGTACGGGCTAGACGTGTCTTTCCATTTCATGCTTCCCTCAGCGGCTGAAGGATCCAACCAACTCTGTGACGCAGTCAATGACGTCACTTCAAAACTCACTAGCTAGCAAGCTAGGTAGAAACTATGAAAAATAAACTTCTTAGCAATGTTTAGTATCTGAGTTCAGCAGAGGGGTTATATCTGATACAGTCTGCAGTACCAGGACGAACACATGTACGTTTCATTTCCTCTTTAAATAAACCAAATCCCTTTTGTGATACTACGCGCCGCTTACCTTCGTGGAGGATGCTGCTGCCGTGCTTTCTGCCTGCCCTGCCTCGGGTTGGGGGGTTTTCCAGGTTCCCGTGGAGGCGGGGGTCGCCCCACTCCACCAGCGCCCGGACCAACGGCTGCAGCTGCAGCTTCCCGGGGATTGGTGGGGGGTTTCCCTCCTTCTAGCATGGGTTTGGGAGGCCGGCCCTGCATCCCGCCAGGTGGAGGGGGGCTGGGCGCTTTCTTCATGGGAGGCTTTTCCCTGCGAGGAGGGGGCATGGCACCCGGCTTCAATGGCATGCTTAGGGAGGGAAAAGACACCTCTGTCAGGTATGTAGACAGTGATAATGAAACTAATGAAAGCTGGGGTTAGAGTAGATGACAGAAAATACAAGAATGAGAAAGAGTAGTTGAGAAGAAAGGTGGGTGGAGGCAGATAGAATAAATAGATTATGGTTAAAATGGAGGCACATGTTTAGGATTTACCCTTTAGGTAACACAGGATGAAGGTCTGGTTTGTTCTTAGGGTTCCTTGGTACCGCTGGAGTCGGCGAAGGAGATGTGGAGAAAGATCGAGACCTGGAAAACAGTAAACGAGTCATGGAAGTTAGTTACTGAACATTAACTGCATTTCTTGACCAGTCTTTACTGGATTATTTCACAGCACTTTACTGCTACAGAAGAAATGTGAATGCAACCTGCTTGTTCTACGTTTCTAACTGAAGAGGCTAAAAACGTTTCCCACGTCACTGAAGGCCGTGCAGCAGCAGCAACATGTCTGCAGGACGACGTAGCTCAGTCAGAGACAAACAAACCTGGAGCGGCTGCCGCTGAAGGAGCTGTGCTGGGAGGTGTGGCTGGAGCAGGAGGTGAACGAGGAGGAGCGGCTGCGAGAACGAGACGACCCAGAACCCGTGTAGGACGAAGAGCGTGATGAAGACCTGCAACAAACACAGAGTACATGGAGACAGGATTGAGTCCATAACATTAGAGACACAGGTGGTCTGGGTCCAGGTTAAACAGGTCCAGGTGTGAATGCTGATCTGGTCTCTGGTGTCCAGGTTAAACAGGTCCAATTCAGTTCAATTCAGTTTTATTTATATAGCATCAATAACAATACAAATTGTCTCAAGACGCTTTACAAAACCCGGTCTGAAACCCCCAGAGCAGCCTGAAGGCGACGGTGGCATGGCTGGGGACGCATTTACATTAAGACCAGGTGGAGACACAGGTGAGATCAGACTGATCCTGGTTGGATGTTAATGCGAGGTCTGTCAGGTACAGTTCTACTTCTTACCTGGAGGAGTTGGACAGAGAGACAGAGGAGCCCGAGGGCCGGTGTCGCCGGCGGCCTCGTGGCGGGGAGCCCAGCCCCGGGCGTCTTCTTGGGGATTTGGACCTTCGCCACGGGTCCTTCCACTCATCTGGTCGCCTCATGACTGGAACCACATCTTTCTTTAAAGGAGGCTCCATTGGCCTGCTGAGAAGAGTTAAAAAGAAGGAGAAGTAGTGATGAATGGCTTGAAAGAAAGGTCTTCTACTCCCATATCTACTCATTTAAGGTGAACTGGTTGTACCTGAAGAACCAGTAGTTTTGTTTCTGGTGTGGCAATTTATCCTTTTCAATTCAATTCAGTTTTATTTCTATAGCGTCAATAACAATACAAATCATCTCAAGACTCTTTACAAAGTCCAGTCTGAACCCCCAGAGCAGCCTGAAGGCGACGGTGGCAGAACAAACTCCCTTTTAACAGGAAGAAACCTTGAGCAGAACCTTAAGCTCATATGGAGGAACCCATCTGCCTGAGGCCGGACGGGTAGAGACAGAGGAGAGAGAGAAGAGAGAGGAGGAAGGAGATAAACATCTATCTGACTAAAGAGTACATGTAGAATCTGATGATGTTACAGGACAGTTAGAGAATAGAAGAGGAATCATAGGCAGGTTGGAGAACTGTTCATTCAGGTAGGAGAGGAGAACTGCAGGAGGACATGAAGACTGGAGGATGATGAGACCACGACAACAGAAGACGAAACAGATCAGAACTGGTCATTGAAGTGTTTCTCAGAAAAGGCGAGGTGTGCTGAGTCAGGGGTGAGCAATGCACCCATGTGAATGTTATCTGGGACTAAGTTTTGAGATTAAATCTGAGAACAACGACCAAAAAAACCACACGAAACTACAACTGAAATAAAAGTGAGAATACTTCTTTCTGAGTTTCCTGTTAATGATTCACAGCTATGACTCAACAAAAGAAAATGACCTCCGCCGACAACTGCATCGTCCTACTTCTGCTTCTCTATGAATGTCTCAATCGCTGCTGACTGTTCGTCCTTTAACGTTATTCACTGGGTCTTTTTTAACTTACTTCCTCGACAGCAGCCATTGCCACATTAAGCCCCGCCCACACGATCTGCAACCCCTACCATCTACACATGGTAGGGGTTGCAAAAGTAATGCTTCAAAAATGAAATCTATATTGTTGACCTGAATCATCTGCTGAGAACAGACAGCTCATGTGCTACATACTGTGAGCTGCAGATATGTATAGCCTGTATAAAAACAGGCAGCACCTCAGCACCATCAGTAGCATTTAATAGTCCTCCACAGCGTGTTGTTAGATGGGATAGTGTAGCAGCTAAAGGTCTAATAACTTTATCAAATAGTTGATGTGCAGCCTCCTTCTCTCTGTTACCACAGGACGTTTGGTGAAGTTGTTAACTGACTGCTGTCCAGAGGGTTTGGACCGTTCCTCTGCTAGCGTTAGCTTTTTTTGCAGTAGTTGTGTTAGTGAAGTTATTATGCTCATTGACTAGTCGACTTCCTTCTTAAAGGGGAATTACTGTTTTTCTTTTTTTTTTTTTTACAACCTGGACCTTATTTCTGGCATAAAATACGATCGTTTACTCACCCATATAACTTTGGTGTCATTCGGACGATATTTAGATCCAGTGGAGCGTCGCGTATATCCATATAGTGGGAGTGACTGGGGCACCGAAACGCAGCCTCTAAATAACACATTATCTGAAGCAAAACTCGTTCATTTCACCAATATTTTGTTATCGTACTCTAGTGCCATTCCCCGTTGAGTCCAGAGTTACCTGTTATCCATTTGCGGATGTGCAGCGGTTTGTTGTTCTTTAACCAGCTGTTCCTCTCTCTGAATCCACATCCTCCTTTCAACGAGCTCCTCATCCGCATACTCTGGCTCAATACAGTAAGGACGTCCATTATAAACAAAGTCGTTGTCCACAACCTCAGAATCAGAAAAATATTCAGCCATGCTGCAAAAAACTAGCAGTGGCAAATTACAGGTAAACAAGCCGACCGTCGCAGGTGCGTGCGGCGCTCACAGATGACATCATCCATGTCAGATGTCAGAAGTTAAATCTACAGATCCCGGATGATGATAACAGGTAACTCCGGACTCAACGGGGAATACCACTAGCGTATCAAAACAAAATATTGGTGAAATGAACGAGTTTCGCGGCAGATAATGTTATTTAGAGGCTGCGTCTCGGTTCTCCAGTCACTCCCACTATATGGATATACACGGTGAAGATATTTAGCCAAGTGGATCTAAATATCTTCTGATGACCAAAGTTACATAAGTAAATGACCGTATTTTATGCCAGAAATAAGGTCCAGGTTGTAAAAATTGGTAATTCCCCTTTAAAGCATCATGACACAGGCTGACTAGTACGTACAACCACTGGTAGATAAGATAAGAATTTATTTATTCCTGTGGGGAAATTAGGGTGTTACAGCGGCAGAGAACAACAGCGCAGAGAAACTATATAAAAGTAAATACATTATGGTACAAAAAGGATAAAAAGCGTATAGACCACAGTCAGTATGTACGACAGCACTGCAGTAAACTAGGGCCTTATTTCTGCCAGAGCACAACAACCAGTGCAAAAGGCACTCTAGACATTTCAATATCTACTCCATCACTTTCTATGCAGAATATTTTGAAGAAGTGAAAATATGTGGGAGATTTGTTGACTCAGCTTTAAGTGAGTTCATCCTGGTGGAAAAAGTGTCTTTTCACTTAGAGGATGTCTCAGGATGTCTGACTCTCTGAGTCAGTCTACAGCAGAAACGTTTGTGTTCATCCAGTAATGAACGGGTTTTAATTATAGTGTCTGCTGTCTCACTTCCTCATCTCATTAAACAATTCTTCTGTCAGTCTGGACGCTGCAGGGCGTATTACTGCCCTCTGCAGGATAAAATGATTTACTACAGAGACACTTCAGCTTCAGACGTGGGTTTGTAAAGAGTCTTGGAGCAACTGTATTGTTACTGACGCTTGAGTTAAACTTCAGATTCTGATTTCTTTCCACAGCGTCGCTGCTGCTTGGATCGCTTCCTGATTTCCCAAACTCTGATTTTGACCGAGGTAATAATAATAGAACGTTAAGAAAATTAACAGTGTTGAAAGAAATTTGCATCAACTTTGACTGGCCTCATACGTAGGCACAGTGCTGCTTTATATTCTTCATTTCTGCTCAAAACATCAGTGGAACAGATGGACTCTAATTTGGTTTTGAAATTAAGTTTTGCGCCTCACTGATACGTAATATTGGCTTATTTTCCTGAATAAACAAATACACTAGTTTAATATTTGTGTTTCATTGGGATCTCTTTGTCTACTTTCAGGACTTCACTGATGTTTTGAGTCATTTTTATGAGAGAAATGTAGACGTTATCTAAACTGTTAATGTTCTGCGGCCTGATTGAAGGAATAATTGTTCCAACTCTTATTAGCTTCTATTAAATATCATCATGTCGACACTATACTGCTAATCCAAATAATTGAATCCAGGTGTTCCAACCACTTCCATGTCCACAGGTGTATAAATCCAGCACCTAGGCGTGCAGGCTGCTTCTACAAACATTAGTGAAAGAATGGGTCGCTCTCAGGAGCTCAGTGAATTCCAGCGTGGTACTGTGATAGGATGACACCTGAGCAACAAGTCCAGTCGTTATTAAATGTTCCTCAGTCAACTGTCAGTGGGATTATAACAAAGTGGAAGAGATTGAGAATGACAGCAACTCATCCACAAAGTGTCAGGACAAGTAAAATGACAGAGCAGAGTCAGTGGATGCTGAGGTTCATAGTGAGCAGAGGTCAGAGGTCACCAGCTTTCTGCAGAGTCAATCTCTACAGACCTCCAAACTTCATGTTTCCTTCAGATCAGCTCAAGAACAGTAGAGAACTTCATGAATGGGTTTCCGTGGCCGAGCAGCTGCATCCAAGCCGTACATCGCCAAGTACAATGCAAAGCGTCAGATGCAGTGGTGTAAAGCAGCCACCACTGGAGACTCTGGAGCAGTGGAGACTCTGGAGGGATGAATCACGCTTCTCCATCTGGTAATCTGATGGATGAATCTGGGTTTGGTGGTTGCCAGGACAACGGTACTTGTCTGACTGCGTTGAGCCAAGCGTGAAGTTTGGTCCGGGGGGGGGGGTGTTATGGTGTGGGGTTGTTCTTCAGGAGCTGGGCTTGGCCCCTTAGTTCCAGTGAAAGGAACTCTGAATGCTTCAGCAGACCACGAGATTCTGGATGATTCAATGCTCCCAACCTTGTGGGAACAGTTTGGGGATGGACCCTTCCTGTTCCAACATGACTGAGCACCAGAGCACAAAGCAAGGTCCATAAAGACATGGATGAGAGAGTTTGGTGTGGAAGAACTTGACTGGCCTGCACAGAGTCCTGACCTCAACCTGATAGAACACCTTTAGGATGAATTAGAGTGAAGACTGAGAGCCAGGCCTTCTGGTCCAACATCAGTGTCTGACCTCACTAATGAGCTTCTGGAAGAATGGTCAAAACTTTCCATCAACACACTCCTAAACCTTGTGGAAAGACTTCCCAGAAGAGTTGAAGCTGTTATAGCTGCAAAGGTTGGGCCCATACAGTCTATCAGAGTATTAATAGTAATAATATTCTGCCTCAGTACGTCACAGACATATTTGACTGTTACAACATGTACTGAACATGTTAGGGACTTTCCCAGGCTTAAAGATCAATGTTTATTTCAAGTGTGTACCATAAATATTTATTGGAGGAAATGAAGTCTCTGAGCGGATATTCCCAGTGTCAATGAACTCTGTCCAAAGTTGCAGAAGTTGTGACACTAAAAGGATTGCAGTGTTTGTGTGAGCTGGCAGGCGGAGGGCAAGGTGAGCAGGTTTCAGTTTACAGTCGGGGATAGTCAACTGTTGTTGCATGCAAGCGAGCAAACTTCCAGCTGAATGTGAAATCTGAGAGGTGTGATGCAAGAGCAAACAGATGAACTCATCACCGTGCAAACTAGTAGAGCTAAAAATAGCATCACAAAACTAAAAATAGAACATAACACACAGGAGCTATTTTTATCTCCTAAACATTTGTGTGTTTAATAACTCAATGTTTCCTTTGAGGAAGGAATGAAAAGGGAGGAAGTAGAGCAAATACAACCATAAAGCTCAAGGAGTACGACAAGAGGTGAAAGGATGTTTGCAGGGTTTGTAGGTTTAATGATTCAGCCCCGGGGGCCTGACGGGAAAGACACCAGTCAGTCTGGTGGACGGACGGACGGACGGACGGACAGCTGATAAGAACTTTACTGAAGCTACAACCACGACGTCACAGAGTGAAACGTAATATTATACATGTCCGCACGCACATGTATAAAAATAAAAAAGGTGCATCGGCTGAGGCGAGACAAACAAATGCAACTGCCCCACATTAACCTTCAGTGAAGGGAAATGATTACACCTTATCCACAACTGTTTCCTCCTGGTGTTACATAAATGTCAAGCATGGATGATGAGGACAAACAACAGCGCACGAGTAAATAATTCAGCAGATAAACGTTTTAAAAGAAGCCTCTGCATGGTGTCACCATACAGCAACGTGGTTGACCAAAGGATTCATCCACTCAGTTATTTTAACATTTAGACACAAGTTTGGCTCAGTTTTACTGAAATGCACTGTTTTAAAACCATTTTATTGTGAAAATGCATCTTTGAATTTGAAAGTACAAATATCTGGTGACATTACATAGTAATGAAATCTGGTTTGCTGCCTAACCTCAAATCTTTCAATAGTTAGAAATAAATCCCTTTAAATGTAAATATATTTATATCTGGCATAAGGTCATTTTTGATTTTTATCATTTAAAACAATTATAATGTGGTAAGTTTTTGTTCCACAGCACTAGTCTGTACCGAGACGACTATGTTTATTATAAAACATTTACTACATAGAATGTAATTGGCTGTTTATGACTAGTTTTAGCTTAACCTTTATATTTCATCTTAAAAACAGTTTACCTCGTCTTGTTTGGTGTCATTCTTTTCAGCACAACCTCACATATGTAACTTTACAGTTATTTCTTCATTCTGACATACTGTATTAACACACTGGACCTAAAACCAAACTAAAAACAGAAAATCCGAGCAGGAAAAAGTTGAATTTTTCACTGTTAAAACCACAAACATGTCTAACCAACCATTTTTATAACTTAGAATGTAAATCTAAACTGTAAATTTCAAAACCTCATGTACAAATTTCGCAAATAAAAATAATTACATTGAAATGCAGGAAATACATCAGGTATTTTTGGTACAACTATTTACCACTGCTCTCCACCTGCTAGCGTTTTCCTTTTCGCCGTTTCTTCCTGCACTAAACGTGCGCCAAACATGACGACAGTATTCAGGAAAAAGCCTGGCGTAAATTATTTATAAGTCGAGTTTCACTTCCTCTATGAACACAATTTAAAAACTGGTATATAATTTGAAGTTAGCACTTTCTACACAAGTTGAATCAGAGTTAGATGATACTGATGATACTTTACAGGTGGAAGAAACACTGATACTGATGTGACTGTATAAACATTAGGTTATCTATTTTAATAAGTATACGTTGTCTTTGTTTAGTCTTGTTTTTAAATAAAAGCTTGATTTTATGATCAATGATACACATCTCTGATAGGTTATATTGGCTCACTTTCCTGAAAAACATCTACGCATAAGTTTAATATTTCTGTTTCAAGTGTTTGATTGGGTTCTCTTTGTCTACTTTCAGCTTTATAAAGTAATTTATCTAAACAGATGTTCATTTTCCATAACAATAATTCTGTTAATTTCATTGTATTTTCACTTTCAGTGCATTTACCAACTAACACTCCCTCTTTTATTGATTCTTTAATTAATTAATTATTTTAATAATTACAGTATCTAAGAACTTTTATGTAATTAAAACACCTTATTTTATCCTGTTCAAATTCACGCAATAGAGGGTTAAGGTTTAAATAGAGTTATACTGAAAACATACAAAGAAATAATTAATAAAAGTTCATGTATGGGAATGAAAAAATGAATGTAAGATTATATTTATTATTTACATATTTATTAGTTATTAATTAGTTAAGGCTTTATTTGTCCTCCTTATTAAACGGATTCAACCTAATACTATTCATTCATTCATTCATCTTGTAGGGGTCTCCAGTCTATCCCAGCTGTCATTGGTCTAGAGGGGGGGTCCACCCTGGACAGGTCTCCAGTCTATCCCAGCTGTCATTGGTCTAGAGGGGGGGGTCCACCCTGGACAGGTCTCCAGTCTATCACAGCTCTCATCGGTCTAGAGGGGGGGTCCACCCTGGACAGGTCTCCAGTCTATCCCAGGGCTAACACAGAGAGACACTCACACCTACGGCCAATTTAGAATCACCAATGAACCTAACCAGCATGTCTTTGGACGGTGGGAGGAAGCTGGAGAACCTGGAGAGAACCCACGCAGACACAGGGAGAACATGCAGACTACACACAGAAAGGAACCAGTCGGCCTGGATTAGAACCCAGAACCTTCTGACTGTGAGGCATCAGTGCTAACCCTAATAATAATCTAGAAAGGTTGAAGGTGGATGACTGGTCTGCTTCCTGCTACAGTTTGTGTATAGTAAACATTGATGGTTCATTTATCCTAAAACACTGACACTGGCTGAACTCCACGTCCTAAAATCAACATAAAGTCTGATGATTTATTTAAAAAACTCCTACGAGGAGGATTTCCCCCACAGCTCAGGTGGGTAGTATTTCGTAAGCGCCTTGCGTCACTCAACACAATGGCTAAACCTGGGCGTCGACTCTCCTTTGTCATTAGTTGAAAAACATTCAGAATTTCCACAATTTCAAAACCTGCAGCCGTGAATAGAGACAAACCTCTGGAAGAATGCAAGTCACCTTTAGTCACAGACTGTGAAAGGACTTCTGTTTTTTTTTTGCATCACAACAGAGAAAAGTTACAGACTGTCGTTTTACCAAAGATGCCATCAGAGTTGCAGCAGTGAGTGATGCAACAACGGGAACATTTCATCACAGAGCGCGTACCTGCAACCGAGCTCAAACAAAAGGCAGCTGGACTTGTTTCATTCACGTAGTTTCATAACGAGTTTCATCACTCCTTTGTTTGAGCTTGAATGACCTGGATGACGGATGACCTTCACCCACACGTGTCACAGCGTGTCACAGCGTGTCACACCAGAGGAAGCTTCTTAAGCACGTTTGATAAAAGTCTGGATGGAAGTTGTGAACTTTAAATAAAAATAGTTTGGACTGTTCCAAAGAGTTTAGACTGACTGCTGGCCTCATCCTCAGGGTTCATACACATTATTCATGGTCAAATTCAACCACCTTTAAGGGTCATTTTCAAACTTTTCCAGCACCTTATCGCTGGGGTAAAATACATATCTACAGGAATATATGTACTGATGATTATTTTTTTGTTTCATTGTATTATGCTGTAAACATCTAAAATGATGTTACGTAATAGCAAAAAGTTTAGAAATTAAAGGAGAACAAGTTTTATCCAGCTACTTGACGTTCTTCAGGCACACTTCCACCGTGACTGGTAGAGACTAGTAGAGACTAGTAGAGTAAAACCCAGATCTTTTGAGGGATTCGGATCAGTCTGAGTCACTTAATGATATGAGCCTTGAGTCACTAGAGTCACTTCAGTCACTAGACCCAAAATGGCCCGATTGTGAAAGAAAGTGTTTCCAGTACAATCACTTGAGACGTAATAAAGCAGAGTCAACACCTAATAAAGGATTATTACAGTTACCTGTTATTGTCATTTATCAGCTGAGATACATAGACACTGATAATCATATCAAGTATCTTACATAAGCCTAAACCTGAAGCACAAAATTAAGCTGTGCAAAAAAAATGAATGAGGACAGGGTCACTACCGTAGACATATATACATAGACGCCTCATTGAGCACTGGACCGTACGTCAACGTCGCCGCCATATTGGATCTGTCCCACGAACCAATACGAGTCAACAGAATGAACTTTATTAAGCGTCTTCTACAAACTACTATAAGCATTTACACATTCTGAGTAGTTAATGTTACAGACGTTGTTTTTGGTTCCTATCGGTTCCCTGAATATATATACGTTCATGTGTGAATATGTAAATGAGCGGCATTAACTTACAGCACTTTGCAGAAGACGCTTAATAAAGTTCACTCCATTGACTCGTATTGGTTCGCGGGACAGAGCTGCCTCCTCCAATATAACGGCGACGTTGGCGTATCGCAACAATGGGCCAACCCGCTCAATGAGGCGTCTATGTATATATGTCTAGGGTCACTACTACGAAAGAATATTTTATTTCCTCATGGTCTAAAATGTACGTGGAGTGGAAGCAGAGTAGGATATTAATTCACTCACAACATAGGCTCCAGTGAGATTCAGTATCATAACGTGACTAGAAGGAAACAGACATTCTTGTCTGTGATTAATGGTCTACATTTTATAATATGGTCATTTTTTCCCCGTCTTTAGACTGGCTGAAGGCGGCAACAGATTACGAGCGTTTGTGTTTTCTCTGAGATGAGAATGATCCGCGAGTCGGTTAAGTTTCGTTTCTCTACCGACCGAGTGAGTGGCTGTTGACCCCTGCTCTCGGTCAAGCAATGACTCATGAGTAGCGGATCTGCAGCACATTCATGAGTAGTGGGTCGGACTCATGAGTAGCGGATCTGCAGCAGACTCATGAGTAGCGGATCTGCAGCGGACTCATGAGTAGTGGAGTCGGACTCATGAGTAGCGGGTCTGCAGCAGACTCATGAGTAGTGGGTCGGACTCATGAGCAGCGGGTCTGCAGCAGACTCATGAGTAGTGGGGTCGGACTCATGAGCAGCGGATCTGCAGCAGACTCATGAGTAGTTGGTCGGACTCATGAGCAGCGGATCTGCAGCAGACTCATGAGTAGTGGGTCGGACTCATGAGTCTGCTGCAGATTCACTACTTGTGAATCCCTGCAGGCTGAGTGTAGTTTGCGCTGCTTGCTAGTGGTCAAGTCTGGTGGTAGATTTTGCTTCTCTGCCGAGTGAGATAAGACAATAAGATTGAATGGTGCCGTTTATTAATTATATATCAATCAATGTGGTAGGACTCAACTGAGCCGGTTCAACAGACGTCTAGATTCATGATTCTTGAGTCTTCTTTGGAGGCCGGTTCAATGAGCCGCTAATCTCCACATACGGTTCTCTTACTGCAAACTATCCAGTCTGATCCCAACTTTATGAAAGACACAGAGTTATAATGTCAAGCACTTTCAAGCACTTAAACTAAAATCCAAGCACTCTTCAGGCCTTGAAAACACAACATTGAAATTCAAGCATTTTCAAGGATTTCAAGCACCCGTACGAACCCTGCATCCACTGAGAAGATGCTAATGGAGATGCTCAATGCTTCTTAAGGCGATGCTGATGCTAAAGATGAAGCTAATGGTGAAAGTCTTTCCTCATCTTCTCCTAGAGTCGACTTTCTGTCAAAGTTAATGTAGTGTGGAGAGGGTAGCTGGTACCTTGTGTTCTCTACTCCACAAATGTTCTGGTTCTTCTTCTTCAACATGTGCAGCTTCGGCGCTAGTTAACCGCCATTAAAACAGAAGAGGAAGAAGAAGCTCCAGGGGCGTGGTTCTTGTTTACAGCAAACTGAAAACAATTAACTACAAATATTAACCTTGGCTGAAACCTGACACGATACGTTATCATTTTAAAAAACACCTGGATCAGACCCAACCCCGACCGGGACGTCTCTGTCAGTTACCCTGTTTCTCCAGAATTGTGCTCGTAAATACAATTCTATGGAACCACTAAAGAATCCTTCGGTGGCGTCACAACTGTCCCTGAAATGATCTATGCTCTACAGATCACCTCAACAACAGGAAACCGAAACTGAATCAGACGTGACATGTTCACATTCGTACATGACAAACCACTTATTATCAATTAAATTCCGATTCACATCTGACGTAGAGCTAACCGTTTGCTTCCACGACTCCTTGGCACAATCTCAAGTCTGAACATTCCTGAGAGTAATTCCTGCAGCTCTTACAGGAAAACCAGCCACAAACCCACCTGACCTCGATGGCAAAGGCAGTGCCAAGAGGAAACGGTTGGCGGTGGAGAATTGCGGTTTGTGGTCAGGTGGGGTGTGGGAGTTTGATGGTGTTGTTTGTTTAAGATAAACAATAGGAATGAAATGCAAAGAGGAGCAAGAAGGAGGCAGAGGAACTACAGATGTGGTGACTCTCTGCAGGATATCACAATCAGCACCAGTCAACATGGTGAACACTCACGCCTGAATACAGTAAAAACAAAAATATGAACATCTGCTAAGAAAACCTTTAAACATTTAAAATCGGTTGTACAAAAATGCAGATCAGAGCATCCCTGGCCTGTGATAAGATCTAAGGAATGAGCAGAGAGAGAGATATCAGGCACGGGCCAGGCATATTTCAAATAATCTGATCAGTGTTATGCTAGCATATGAAAAAGACTTTGGGGCACATATTGACTGGGAGGTCTGGGAGGAAACAACTAGGTTATCTCATTTAGAATACTGGACTCCAGCAAAAATGGCCAGGTTGGGACTTAATGAGAATGATGAGTGTTGGAGATGTTAGAAGGAAAGGGGCGCTTTGGTACATATGTTCTATGAATGTGAGACGGTGCACAGCCTTTGGGTGGCTGTTATCCAATGTATCAATAAAGTAGTGAAGGCAGAGCTCAGGGAGGGGCCAGCCTTATGTATTTTGGGGATTTTGCTGGGGAAATCCGGCCTATCCACACAAATGTGTACATGGGTGAAGCTAGCCCTCACAACAGGAAGCAGGGTAGTATTGAGACACTGGAAGTTGGAAAGAGAGATCAGTTTTAAGGAATGGAGAGATGAGTTAACCAAGATAGCTTCGTTTGAACAACGTATTTATAGGATTAATGATAAGTTAGATCTCTTTTTGAAGGTATGGGCCCCTTATTTGGAAATGATTGGAAAGTGGTGATTATGATGGCTAATATCTTTATGCTCCCTCCATGTACTTTTTCATCCAAGTCCAAGGAATGGACACGTAAAGTAACATGGTTTTGTGATGAACTTAACTGTCAAGAATGTGCATCTTAGTATCTATTATTTTACATTATTTGCTCATTTCATAATTATTACTGTATGATTATTGTTTATTATTAATTGTATTTATTTATTATTTTCCCATTCTGTGTATTTTGTTTGTTATTGTCAGGTTTGTTCTACTTTTCTTAAAATGCTACTTGTACTTAAACTCACTTGCAATGTTAAGAAAAGTCAATAAAGAAGTTAAATCGGAAAAAAATAATCTGATCAGATTAGATCTGTAGTAGTTACTTATTTTAGGTCTTCAATAAACCAAAACCACGTCCCTAAGGGGTCAGAACGTCTTGTTCTGTCTTAATGGGGGTTGACTAGGATCAAAACTAAGAAGAAGAAGAGGAAGAAGAAGAAGAAGAAGAAGAAGAAGAAGAAGAAGAAGAAGAAGAAGGCTGCAGCCAAACGACAAACAACAACAACAAACACTGAACGTTTAAAAGAAGAGAAAAGTTTCCTGGAGACAGCGTCAAGGAGAAACATCTTCCAGAGAGGGTTAGGGAGTTTATGGCAGCGTTGGATGACCAGAACATTTCTGGAGTAGAGAACACAAGGTACCAGCTACCCTCTCCACACTACATTAACTTTGACAGAAAGATTTATTGGACTGAATCCAGTCCACTCTAGGAGAAGACAAGGAAGACAAGGACAGACTTTAGGAAGCTACAGGAGACCAACTCTAGGAGAAGACAAGGAAGACAAGGACAGACTTTAGGAAGCTACAGGAGACCAACTCTAGGAGAAGACAAGGAAGACAAGGACAGACTTTAGGACGCTACAGGAGACCAACTCTAGGAGAAGACAAGGAAGACAAGGACAGACTTTAGGAAGCTACAGGAGACCAACTCTAGGAGAAGACAAGGAAGACAAGGGCAGACTTTAGGACGCTACAGGAGACCAACTCTAGGACATTTAGGACCAGATCAGATCATCCTCTACTGACATGTGCTCATGTTTTCTCAAATGAATAAAACAGAATAAAACGAGGCAGGTGAACGTCCACTTACTTGGGAGGCATGCTGAGGGGGGAGCGTGGCTTCATCTTGTCCTCGTCCTTCTTCTCCCGGATGTCCCGAGGAGGACGCATCCTGGGCCTGTCCTTCTCGTCTCTCTTCATCCGGTCCCTCTCCCACTCTTCTTTCCTCCTCATCCTCTCCTTCTCCCTCTCCTTCTCTCTCTCCCTCTCCCTCTCCCGCTGCCGACGCTCCCTCTCACGGTGATCTCTCTCCCTGTCACGGTCGCGGTTACGCTCCCGGGGGTCGCGCTCCCGCTCGCGTTCCTGCTGAAGCAGAGACGAAAAGAAACGTGAAATAAATCTAATTAAAATCATGTTTGGATCAGCTGGCAGAGGTGCATTTCCATTTAGAGATATTTCTCTTTCAAAACTGTTTATTATGAAACAGACGTTCTACAATCTAACGTCCTCGTTGGTTCCAGAGGTTTGTGGCGTCTCCTCCATCGTCTCCTTCTAGTTTCTCGTCTTTCATGAGTCTCTGCTCTTGTCCAGCTCTCCTCTGTCCTCAGACTTTTTAAATCCTGATGCTGCTCTCAGAGCTGGAGCTTCAGTCCTGATCTGGATCTAAAGGTTTTTTAACCACCTGGACTTTAAAGGTGACATAGAATGATTGAACGGGGTATTTATCCTTGATCTGTGATGTGACATGCAGACAACAAAATTTAGGTTGGGTCTGTAATGCCTTAGAAGCTTCCTAAAAACCTCTCTCAGAAAGCTATATTAGGGTGGGGGATTTTAAACGCGTGGTTTTGCACCTATTTGGCGCCCCTTCGGGCTTAACTGGCAACCTCATTATGAAATGCAAGCACTTGACGCTGATTGGCTGCATTTGCTGCCACTCAAAAGAATATAAACTTCGCTATAGAGAGCCGAAGTCCCGCCCCTCTACTTACCGAAGGGAGTTTTGGTCGGTTCTGTACGCGCCAGCATGCGGGACTTGTAGTTCGTTTAATTACGTATTTTCCATAGCGTTTTACTGAACTATCTTGCGACAAACTGTGACATTCTTGACATGTAAAATCATTTTTTATTCTGAAAAACAACATATGTATAATCCAAGGCACAAGTCGATCGGGACCAGAAAATAATTTATCTTTCGCCATAGACTGCCGTTCACAAACGAAGTAGCAGTCTGTGGTTGAATGTAGTTGGAATCCGATTATAAATGAACAGCAGCCACGCATCTCGTGCATTTCTTTCGGTGGGAATGTAATGGAAAGTTTGCACACCGCTTGCACAGCCTGGAAGAGCACACCTCGGAACGCGACTCGCCATTTCGCCTTGAACTCCGCAAGCACTGCTGCAATGTACTTCCCGTTGGAGGCGAGAGGGCGGATGTATGCAAATTATTTTGAAGGGGAGGGAATTGAATGAGAGTGGGGGGGCAGTAAGATACATGTTACGTAATATGTATCCGTTGTTCAGATTGGGCCATTTTCTGGCTGACATTTCTAAAGGAGGAATTTCTATGAAACGGAGATGTTCAGAATGTCTAGCACTTTTCGTATGTTCGTGAATGCGGGCAGACTACCGTTATTCAACTAAGACAAGGTAAAAACGTTTTTTCATTCTCTGTCACCTTTAAGGCGAACACTTATGATCAGATCAAAGCATAGTCTGTATATAAATATGGACACCACGTCTCCTCTTCCTCTCATTGGTCAAACTGACTCTATGTTCCCGGGGATATGGGCGGCGCCATCTTGTGAGTTTGGATCCAGAGTCTGATCAGTACGGTCTGAGGGCGGAGCCACGTGGAGCCGTGATATTGATGCCCCGCCCACACTTCCTCCAGACTCACTCATGTTTTAGTTTAATTAATACTACGCTCTGCTCTACCTCCACCTGGTACAAGGAGATGATGGATTATACACTGGACTTATATTAATTTATTTTTTAGAGCTCTCATGGAGCGGTTGGCATGGCAACTGGGGTCGCCATTATGTCACATCCTGTTTCTATAACAGAAACTGATCCAAATGATCGACTCTCGAACATTCATCAACATTATATTAACTACGTAAAATGACAGAAACCATCCATGAAATAATTATTTGACGTGTGTTTTAGTGTTTTAGTTCGGCCCAAGTCCCGCCCACTAACATGGAGGAGGTGGAGCTTATGACCTATACTGCAGCCAGCCACCAGGGGGAGCTCTACTTGCTTTGAGTTCACTGTGGAGGAGCTGTTCTGACCTCCATCTTTATACGGTCTATGAAGCCCATATCGGCCTTCCAGCTGGTCAGACTGTGGAGGATACTCACGCTGTAGTGGTAGGGGAGAGGAGCTTCTGTGTACTGAACTCTGAAGTTTTCATACTGGCCTCCTCGCCACAGAGCCTCCATCTCATAGTCATAGTATGGGTCAGCGTAGGGATCACTGCAGAGGAGGCAAACGTGCAGACACACAGGAAACAGATTGGTTGGTTGTGTTACATCTCACATGGTGATAACAGAAGTTTATTTAAGAATAGATCTCAGTGACTCAGTCTGATGTGAATCACTTCGATTATTTTAGTTGAAAAGAAAAAGAACATCATCTTATTTGGTCTCTTATCGTTTCAGAGCAGGAACATTTTGACTCACTTCCACAAACATTAGTTTCATGACACTAATGGTCCGTTTGATAAGGAACATGTGTCACAATCAAGGTTTAAAGTGTGCAATCTCACAGGTCCCAGGACAGTCAGGACCGTGGTGTGTTGTGTCCACACTGTCACTAAAACTGTTTAAGTTTAATCCCACTCACCTGTACACAGGATCTCTGAAGTCCATCTCACTGAAAAAGGAAAACACAACAGTATGAGTGAAGACATCACTGAGACCATTTCACTAATGATGTGTGCACTTTAAGGTAGGGCTGGCTTCAAAAGAAAACAAACATTTCCTTGTTCAAATCTGTTATCGATTCATATAATCCTTGGACTTGTTTTTTAAATATCTTCCATTTCCTCCAAGCCTTAAAGCCAGAACAACTTGTCCACAAATTATTTGATTCCAGTAACTGATGGAAAGAAAAGAGTCTTTATTCATTTCCTCCTTCATTAAACTCCAGTAGCTGACTGTAGAAACCAGAACCAGTCTTCATGTCGTCTCAAACCACAGTCTGGTGCTGCTACCGATTCAGAAAACAAGCGTCCGTCCACTTTGAGGGACGGTAAATGATTCCCAACAAGATTTGAATCTGTCGCAAAACGTGAAAGTCAGGCCAGAACATCTGGATCTGAATGTTTGGAGGATGACAGACGCTATGGAGGACTAGAAATGTTTGAGTTCAGGGGAGAAGAAGAACGATTATTAACGACATGTCCAGTGTTTATCAAGACTAACTCAGCTCTGAGAGCAGCGTCAGGATTTAAAAAGTCTGAGGACAGAGAAGAGCTGGACAAAACCAGAGACACATGAAAGACGAGAAACTAGAAGGAGACGATGGAGGAGACGCCACAGACCTCTGGAACCAACGAGGACGTTAGATTGTAGGACGTCTGTTTCATAATGAACAGTTTTGAAAGAGAAATATCTCTATATTCCACACTGCCAGCTGATCCAGTGATTTTTATTAGATTCATTTCACGTTTCTTATTGTTTGTACCACGTCACATGGCCAGACCCCAGCAGAGCCTGCAGAGCCCAGCAGAGCCTGCAGACCCCAGCAGAGCCTCCAGAGCCCAGCAGACCCCAGCAGAGCCTGCAGAGCCCAGCAGAGCCTGCAGACCCCAGCAGACCCCAGCAGAGCCTGCAGACCCCAGCAGACCCCAGCAGAGCCTGCAGACCCCAGCAGACCCCAGCAGAGCCTGCAGAGCCCAGCAGAGCCTGCAGACCCCAGCAGACCCCAGCAGACCCCAGCAGAGCCTGCAGACCCCAGCAGACCCCAGCAGACCCTGCAGAGCCCAGCAGAGCCTGCAGACCCCAGCAGAGCCTCCAGAGCCTGCAGACCCCAGCAGAGCCTGCAGAGACCCCAGAAGACCCCAGCAGAGCCTGCAGACCCTGCAGAGCCTGCAGACCCCAGCAGAGCCCAGCAGACCCCAGCAGAGCCCAGCAGAGCCTGCAGACCCCAGCAGAGCCTCCAGAGCCCAGCAGACCCCAGCAGAGCCTGCAGACCCCAGCAGACCCCAGCAGACCCCAGCAGAGCCTGCAGACCCCAGCAGAGCCCAGCAGAGCCTGCAGAGCCCAGCAGAGCCTGCAGAGCCCAGCAGAGCCCAGCAGACCCCAGCAGACCCCGCAGACCCCAGCAGAGCCTGCAGACCCCAGCAGAGCCTGCAGACCCCAGCAGACCCCAGCAGAGCCTCCAGAGCCTGCAGAGCCTGCAGAGCCCAGCAGAGCCTGCAGACCCCAGCAGAGCCCAGCAGAGCCCAGCAGAGCCCAGCAGACCCCAGCAGACCCCGCAGACCCCAGCAGAGCCTGCAGACCCCAGCAGAGCCTGCAGACCCCAGCAGACCCCAGCAGAGCCTCCAGAGCCTGCAGAGCCTGCAGAGCCCAGCAGAGCCTGCAGACCCCAGCAGAGCCTCCAGAGCCTGCAGACCCCAGCAGAGCCTGCAGAGCCCAGCAGAGCCTGCAGACCCCAGCAGAGCCTGCAGACCCCAGCAGACCCCAGCAGACCCCTGGTTTAACCCACTGAACTAAACCCTGCTGCAGCTGCTGCTGGCCTCTGGAGAGGATGGGAGCAGCTCTTACTCTCTGATGATGCGGTAGCTGCGCTCTCTGAAGAACTCGTTCTCTTTGTCCAGCTCTCTCTCGTCCTCTCCGATCGTCACGTTGAAGCGCTTCTCCTCAAAGTCGGGCTCCTGCTCCTTACGGATGGTGGCCTTCTTCAGCACCTGCGAGACACAAGGACACATGGATTCAGGACGCGTGATCCGATGAGGAGATCTGATCGTTGCATGGTAACACGGTGGGATGAGGTGAGGAGGTGTGTGTCCAACACCACCCCAACACAGAAAGACTCGTGGTGGCTCCTGCAAAGATCTGTCTGACCAATCAGATCATTTGTGGGCGCAGTCATACACATTATCTGATTGGTTGGAGGACAATCCAGGTGATGCAGAGGTTTTTTTTTTTCAGTTGAAATGTGCCTCATAATAAAATCCAGATGTTACCAGAGTCAGATTTTGATAAGAACTGAGTCTGGATATGCACAAGGTTTAAAAACATTAAATACGCCGGGTAGCGTTTGACACGGAACAGCAGGTTTACACGTTGGACAAACCTGGGTTTTAGATTCCTTTGAGTATCTCAGGAAAAAACTGCAGATATTTTCAACTGAGAGATTATTTTAATAAAAACATCAAAACTAGGTGGAAAAGAAGCTAATATACAGTTAACGGATCATTGATGATAACTGGCTAAATATTTCTAGGACATTGTCCTCTAGCTCAGATCTGTGGACGTCGACTGAAATGACTAAACAAGACAGATAACTATTACAACTATTACTGGCAAGTAGCAAAAAGACAATAACCGGGAAATGTCTGAGCAAGGAGCATCCGACAGATTGAGACCGGACAGGATTCAAAACATGGAAAAGTTAACATTTACCCTGAGATAAAATACTGAAAAAGGTGAGCAACACTGGAGGAAATGGAGGGACTACACAGATGAGAGGTGACCTTATCACTGAAAGGAGATCCTCTGTGGGAAAATTTGTATTTTTTTGATTTGATTTTTCTGCTGAAGTCTCAGATAAATATAGATTTATTTCCTTTTCATTTACTATGTGTTGTTGTTGTTTTTCCCGGTGACCTTATGGACTGCACCGAGGTATCATGTGTCACTGTGGACTTAAATGGAGAACTGTGGGGGGGCCTAAAAGCCCCTAGACCTGATCCGTCAGTCTGGGTTCTGTCAGCCCTTCGTTTTGAACAAAGCCTGCTGTTGTGTTTTGCTGTAGATGACCCTGTGTGAATATTTATATGCTTCACTGAAAAAAAACTCAATAAAAAGAAAGTTTAAAAGAAATATATATATATTAAATAAAACATTTTGCAAGTTTCTGTTGTTTTGCGACCGTTTTGGTGGCGTCCAACATCCACGAGAAGTTAGGCAAAACAAGAAGACTTTTATTTAAAAGACAGAGGAGGAACTCGTCTAGTTCCAGTTGAATAAATTTAATAAATTATAGTTAGAACTATTAAGCAGATAGTTTTCCTATTGTCCGGAAACACTGGAAAACTCTTCTGAAACCATTTTAGTTAAACGTTACTGTGGCCCAGAAACAGCTGCATCAGAACACCATGTGTTTAGACATATACTCGTGTTATATTCTCTTTATGAAGCAGTAACACAAACAGTTATACACTTTATGTAGACAGAATGTAAATAAACTTTGAATAAATTGACAACTATGTTATTGTTATATCAGAAAGATAAACTTTGCTGGTGGCACCACTAAATTACTGATTTTGTCTTTCTCTAGTGTCCTAAGGTTAGAAAACCAAAACACAATTGTCCTCCACGGCACAAACATACCTCAGCTAAAAGGGCAGAACTTTCCAAATGGGAAACAGCAGCATTAGGTTAAAACTACAACCCCTGACATTTAACAGCTGCTCTGTTTGGTCTGGAGCGTCACTGAACAACATCATCAGTTTACATACTTCCAGTAGATTGACAGTCAATCCATTTATCATTTCCTTGAGAGGACGTAGAAGTGTTTACCTCTTTAGCGTGCCTCAGGCCTCTCTCCCAGGCGCTCTCCACAGGAGGCTCTGCAGGAGGAGGTGGTGGAGGCAGCTCCTCCACAGCAGGTCCAGCCTGAAAGAGACACACAGTTAATTCACTGCTTTCTCATCATCTGCACTAATCCTCACATTAACAGTAACATTAACATGTGTCTCCACATGTGTCCTGTTGGAACAAGATGGAAAGACTCTCACATGTTAAGATCTGATTTATTTATGGAGGGAAGGAAGGAAGGAAGGATGGAAGGATAGATAGAAGTAGTAGGGAAAGAAACAAAGATAGAAAGAAAGAAAGTAAGGAAAGAGGGATGAAAGAAGGAAGAAAGGAAGGATAGAAGTAGGAGGGCATGAAAGAACGATAGACAGAAAGGAAGTAAGGACAGAGAGAAAGGAAGGAAAGAAGACGTACCCAGGGGTTGTTGGGTATGAGGGGGTGTGGTCCTCCTGGAGGGGCTCCGTTTGGTGAGAAGAGGTCTGGCTTAGTGATGAGGGAGTAGTTCCCTTTGTCGTTGACTCCAGGGTGAATGAACCTACAGTTCATACCCCAGGTACAATTACCTGGAGGAAAAACACACCTCAATTAGTTCTGGTAATAATTTAGAGTCAGTTATTAACAGGAACAATAAAGTAGACAGGGCAGACACAGCTGACACACACCTCACAGACTAGATGTTTAATCAGATAAAAGGAGCGTTCAATTAATAAACACATATGAAAGACACCGGCGCCCTCTGCTGCAGAGCAGACAACACAACAAGACAAGAAAGATGAATAAAGACATGTGCTCCTCATTAAATATTCATCATTTAATCAAAGCATGTTGTTTTTGTCCGTCGTCGTGTTTTTCTGGGTTAACTCTAGAAATAAAATCATCCTCCTCTGAAATGAATCACTTCAACCTCAACCAAAGTCAGTCTGAGTTATAAAAACCTGGTTAATATACGCTGACTGGCCACTTTATTAGGTACACCTTGCTAGTACTGGCTTGGACCTCTTTTGTCTTCAGGACTGTCTTCATGTCTTCATTCTTGGTGGTTTAGACTCAAACAAGTAGCTGGAAACGTGGTAGACCCCACGTAGACCCCACAAGTCCACCTGTCTTTGTTTCAGCTTAGTTCTGGACAAACCAAGACCTGGATGATTGACGGACGCGGTGAAGGTTCACTACTGATTGGCTTTTGTGCAGCTCTATCCAATCAGAGTCTCCTCCTCTAAATTGTCGGGGGTGCAGTGGTAAAGATGGCCTACCATCAAATCCACTCTGTGAGGATGCTTCATAAACATGAACTGAATCAGAACTAATCTACGGCGTCTCCTAGCAGGGCTGAGTTTCACTAGTGACTTCCTGAACAGATCTGATTCAAGGTCCCGAGTCGATTCATTTAGAGACATTTCAGTTTCAAAACAGTTTCGATTCAAACTAAATCTAACGTCCTCATTGGTTCCAGATGTTTGTGGTGTCTCCTCCATCTTCTCCCTCTAGTTTCTCATTTTTCATGTGTCTTTGTGTTTGTCCAGCTCTTCTCTGTCCTCCTGCTACTCTCAGAGTTAGAGCTTCTGTCCTGATCTCCCTCACACAACAACCAAACCTGGCTGCAGCTAGATTTGCCTCCTGTGGACCATCTCCAACAGAACAATGGTCTCACGTAGGGCTGCAACAACGAATCGATAAAATCGATAAAATTCGATTATTAAAAGAGTTGGCAACGAATTTCATTATCTATTCATTATGTCCCACGATTATTATGCCACGGAGATGTTTGTTGTATTAAAAAAAAAAAAAAAAAAAAGTTGAGTTGAGCGCGGAGCGGACGTAGAGGAAAGACCATCAGAGAGACCCTAACGTTGTTCTGAAACATGGCGGAGGTGGAGAAATCAGTACAACCAAGTCATCCACGGTGCAGGACGCCGAAATTAAACTACAAATGAGACCAGGAAGTGGAATCCAGTGTTCAGCCTGGTTTGTAACGTGTTGCTGCACCAGGTATGGTACGGTCGTACGGCGCAGGCCAAGCGGGGAGATTTTTTTTTGTCACGTAGCGTTTGTTAGCGATATGGATTTATGCCTTTTGGATTCGAGACTTCTTCTGTCACATGAACCTCGTTGTCAACTTGGGAAATGGGCAAGATGTAAGTTTAATGATTGCTGGCTTTGTAACATGAAGTTAGAGAGAAGCTTAGCCACGTCTGCTAGTAGTATGCTTCAACATGAAGTAGCAGGCAGGAGACCAAGTGGAGGGATTTCAGCTCAATACATTTATTAACCAGAACCATATAAAGCAGGTCTCACGGCTCATTACAGAACACTAGAATAACAGATAATAAAACGTTGGTGGACTGGAGCCTTCACCAGCGTCCACATTACGGAGATGGAGGAAGTCAAAAAAAAAAGAGACGGATGCAACAAGAGTGACACCTGCTGAACTAAGCGATGAAAACAAAGGAGGCGCCGCCGTGTGGAGTAAACTGGTACTGCTCCATGTAATACTCTGGCTGTTACAGTTTGAGCGAAATTATTTCGTTGATTAGCTGAAACGTGCTGAACAACCTTATGAGGCGAACTGCTGACTCTACTGATTCTGTTGCTTCATCATCATAAAGTCACGTGTGGGACCCCCCCCCCCGGCTGTTTCAATGCTTGAAAATAGCACACCTGGGGTATGATAAGGATCCGTGATATAATCTGTCTAAAGTGCGCAGTAAACTCTGACGGACTGAAATCACCACTGGCTCTATAAATGTTTCCTCAGTTTTCCTGCCAATATGGTGGTGTCAACAAAAAAAGCCAGGTAACGCCTGGAGCTCTATAGCGTCTACAGCGATGTGTTTCAAAGCCATTTAATTCCACTGAAATACATTACAAGACTATGCATGGCACATTGGATGGAGGAAGTTGGGACATGTCTCAGTGCATGTTAAATCACATCTGGAGGGTAGCTGATAGTTGAATGACCATACATACATGCTCACATCTTTTTGTGCACTTTATTTAATATATTTGGCAGATGTAAAGCATACATGTATGTTCTTTGTGTTAGTTCATTTGTTTTTGTTTTTTAAATGATTACTTTAACAGCTCAGAGATGTTCAAGGAGCAACCTGTTGATGCTCTTTCTGCTCTGTCAGCTCTGTTTTTGAATAAAGGGTTGGAAATTAATGCTTTTTTTTGTCCGATTCATCGATTAATCGAAAAAAATAATGGACTGATTAATCGATTATTAAAATAATCGTTAGTTGCAGCCCTAGTCTCATGTTCCCACCATCATCCCACCTCTTCCTCGTCTTTCCTCCTCATCTCCATCCCCGTCCACCAGACCCTCTAAACTAATCTTGTCGTGTGAAACCAGTCTTGCGAGAACGGCGATTTTTAACGAGAGGATTTAAGAAATAATGTTTTGGTGTTTAGTTAAAAAATATATAAAAATGCTAATTCCATCTGACAGTAGTAATCCAGGGAACGTTTGTCCGATCTCCTTCTGTTCAGTTTTAAACTGGAGCCTCAGGTTCTTATCTGAACTCTCAGTGTGGTCTCTGCTGCTCTAAGTCCATCTGAAGGTCCACAGATGTTCTTCTTGACTTCCTGTTGTCTTTCTATCAGCTCCGACCAGTCTGACCTCTGACCTCTGGCATCAACAGATAAATGCTGCTCTCTAGACATTTCCTCCTCTTCAGATTGTTCTCTGGCAGTTTCTGAATCTCTTGAATCTCTCCAATCACCTTCCTCCTCATTCAGATGCACAGTTTGAATATCGGCACACTGTCTTCGCCGTGTCCATAAGCAGTTGAACAGGTGTACCTAATGAACTGGCCGGTGAGTTTAAAGGTTGTGAAGTGAGACATGACCTAGAGGCACTGACCTTTGATGAAGAACCTGCAGATGGGACGTGGTCTGATCTTCCTGTCCGACGGATCTTTGACCTCCCCCTCCTCCAGGTCATCGTCCTGGACACACAGATAAAAACATGACATATCAGAGCGTCTCATCGTGTCCTGACTAGGGACGTCCCGGTCGGTATCAGGGCTGACACAGGCATCGTTCTAAAAAAAGATCGGGCTTCAGCCAGGTCTGATGTTTTGCAGTTAATCATTGTTATTATTATTTATTCTAGATCTGTCATAAACCTAAACCATGATCCTGTAGACGCCAAACATCTTCTTCTTCTACTGTTTTAATGCTGTTGGCGTCAAGGCGGCTAAAAATTAAAGACGAAGAAGATGAAGAAGAAGAAAAAATATGAAGAAAACAAGAGAAAGGAGAAGAAGAGAAGGAAGAACAATCCAGAGAGGGCTAGGGAGTTTATGGCAGCGTTGGATGACCAGAACATTTCTGGAGTAGAGAACACAAGGTACCAGCTACCCTCTCCACACTACATTAACTTTGACTGAAAGATTTATTGGACTGAATCCAGTCCACTCTAGGAGAAGACAAGGAAGACAAGGACAGACTTTAGGATGCTACAGGAGACCAACTCTAGGAGAAGACAAGGAAGACAAGGACAGACTTTAGGAAGCTACAGGAGACCAACTCTAGGAGAAGACAAGGAAGACAAGGACAGACTTTAGGAAGACACAGGAGACCAACTCTAGGAGAAGACAAGGAAGACAAGGACAGACTTTAGGAAGCTACAGGAGACCAACTCTAGGAGAAGACAAGGAAGACAAGGACAGACTTTAGGAAGACACAGGAGACCAACTCTAGGAGAAGACAAGGAAGACAAGGACAGACTTTAGGAAGACACAGGAGACCAACTCTAGGAGAAGACAAGGAAGACAAGGACAGACTTTAGGAAGCTACAGGAGACCAACTCTAGGAGAAGACAAGGAAGACAAGGACAGACTTTAGGAAGACACAGGAGACCAACTCTAGGAGAAGACAAGGAAGACAAGGACAGACTTTAGGAAGACACAGGAGACCAACTCTAGGAGAAGACAAGGAAGACAAGGACAGACTTTAGGAAGACACAGGAGACCAACTCTAGGAGAAGACAAGGAAGACAAGGACAGACTTTAGGAAGCTACAGGAGACCAACTCTAGGAGAAGACAAGGAAGACAAGGACAGACTTTAGGACGCTACAGGAGACCAACTCTAGGAGAAGACAAGGAAGACAAGGACAGACTTTAGGACGCTACAGGAGACCAACTCTAGGAGAAGACAAGGAAGACAAGGACAGACTTTAGGACGCTACAGGAGACCAACTCTAGGAGAAGACAAGGAAGACAAGGACAGACTTTAGGAAGACACAGGAGACCAACTCTAGGAGAAGACAAGGAAGACAAGGACAGACTTTAGGAAGACACAGGAGACCAACTCTAGGAGAAGACAAGGAAGACAAGGACAGACTTTAGGAAGCTACAGGAGACCAACTCTAGGAGAAGACAAGGAAGACAAGGACAGACTTTAGGACGCTACAGGAGACCAACTCTAGGAGAAGACAAGGAAGACAAGGACAGACTTTAGGACGCTACAGGAGACCAACTCTAGGAGAAGACAAGGAAGACAAGGACAGACTTTAGGACGCTACAGGAGACCAACTCTAGGAGAAGACAAGGAAGACAAGGACAGACTTTAGGAAGACACAGGAGACCAACTCTAGGAGAAGACAAGGAAGACAAGGACAGACTTTAGGACGCTACAGGAGACCAACTCTAGGAGAAGACAAGGACAGACAAGGACAGACTTTAGGACGCTACAGCAGATCTGATCGTCTCTGGTATCTTCATCATCACAGATGCAACAAGCAGCAAAGGTCTTAATTAAACATTTTCACATATAACAAGTTAAACACAGAAACATCTAATATTATTGTGAAGCTTATAGACTTGTTAAAGACTTGTCTTCGCTGACGTTGATCACAAAGTGTTTTAAAAGCATCTTTTTTATTCTGCGTTGTCGTTTCTTATGTAACTTCTTGAACGTATCTTGTGTGGGTTTGGTGTCTTCTCCTTCTGGCTGCCAGAGCGTACACATCTCAGCTGCAGCCAAGACTAATTTTGGTTCATCCTCATGTTACTTCCACTTCATGTGGCGCTGAGGCTTCAGTCTACAGCTGCACTCTTCTAGTTTTCTATTCAGACTAAACATCTTGATTCAGAAACGACTACGATCACTTACGTCAATCTCTCCCTCATCGATCTCTCCGTCATCCTCGTCCTTCTTCTTGTCTCTGAAGGAATCTCGCCGTGTCCTCTCGGGCCCTTTGGAGTCGTCCGTCCTGTCTTTTGGAGACGGTGGGAGGATTAGTTTCTTCTCCTTCTTCTTACTGATCTTGTCATCACGTTCCTCCTCGTCCTCTCGCTCTGCTTTTGCGTCATCCTCGTCCTCCTCTTCCTCGTGTGCAGGGATGCTGGGCTCCTCTGGGACCTCCTCGTCGTAATCCAGTTCATGCTCATCGAGCTCTCGTGAAACCGACGCAGAGTCGTCCTTCATCTCCCTCGCTACCACCACTCTCCTCCTGTCGTCCTCCTCAGCCTTGATTTTGTCGTCCTCCTCCTCCTCCTCTTCGTCATCCAGCTCAGCTGTCTCCCGCTCCCCTGATGCATGGAACCCGTCCTCTCGATCTTCTCCGTCCTCTTCAGTCACGTGGCTCTTGACGTGTTCTGGCTCAGAGTCCGGAGACTGTGGTGTGTCAACAACTCCTTCCTCTTCATCCTTCTCCTCCTCTTCCTCCTCCCCATCCAACTGTTGCCCCTGTGGACCATCTTCATCCCCCTCCATCAGAACAATGGTCTCATCTTCCTGCCCCACCCCACCGATTCCTCCTTCAGGCTCCTCATCCTCCGGATCAGAGACAAAGTCAGGGACCACCTCGTCCTCCAGCTCCGAGCCTCTTCCTTGGCTTTCCACCGCCTCCTCATCTTCATCGTCCTCGTCCACCAGCCCCTCGTTTTCGTCGTCACGGAGCACCTCGCTGTCTGAGATGACCCTGTCCTCGTCTTCATCAGGAGACTCCAGCAGCTCGCTGTCAGAAAGACCCTTGTCCTCCTCCTCAGGAGACTGAGGGGACTGTGTCGGGCTCTCAGGAGTGTCCATTAGAGAATATTCTGGCGTAAAGAGAAAACAGATCCCGTCAATAAGTGATAACGTTCTGTGAACTTCAGGAGTAAACAGTGACACATGGTAACAAAGGTCATTAACATAGAGCCAGAATGTAAATAAACATAGATTCTAATAAAACCTGTTTAGTAAATTAAACGACAGCAAAATGAACACAAAGCTTCTCCAGCATTAATATTAAATGCATTCAACAATTACTAGTATTTAATATTATATTTTAAACGTATTAGCAGACCTGCAGCTCAGAATACTCCACAGACTAAATGTTGTTTTAGCAGATTTCTGACTGACGTGCTAACGGCTAGCGGCTAACACGAAGAACAAGGAGCCTGCACGTCTTTAACTTTATCACCACCTCTGATTACAACCTGTTTATATGCGACAGCAGGGATTTGCTTTGTAAATTGTTGCTTCCGGCGCAGCTAATTCAAAAAACACTTCAGATATAGCATGCTAAGCTAACAGCTGAGGTAGCTGCTAACAAGTTCAGATGAATCCTGGGGGTTTTATGGTAAAACATCTCTATGCATACATGATTAAACGTCATGTTCAAGTTTACAAATCCTTCACTACAAGTCCACCTGCAGCCTGATCTGAACACTGAGTCTGGGAAGGCGAGTGGCGCTAGTTGGAAACAAGGCCCACAACTTAGCAACGCCGAGAAAACTTGCTAACCATCAAGAAAACTGTGCTAACTGAAAGCCAAAATATTCTCCGATAAGAGTAAACAAATAAACCGGTTGGATTAAAGACATAAATAACGCATTAGCTTTGAGCGGAGCACTGTAGCACGCTAGCCGCCTTTCAATTAACAATGTAGGCTCCCGTGAAGCTAAGCTAACAGCGCAGCTAAACTCTGCTAGCTGCTAACAACCACAGATTTCCATTCACCTTGCCGACCCGGAGCTCTTTAAAGACGGCGCTGGTGCCTTAACAACTTCCCTCCCCAGCTGATATGGTTTTCTTTTTACGATCTACAATAAATATTAAACGGTTTAATTTAGCCGCTGTGGCGGAGAAAATAATACACCCCGCACGGCACAGCAAGAGCGGCCATTACCTCGACGTCATCAACATACGACAGACTGGAACAGGGGAGGGCGGGGTGGAGGGAGAGCAGCGGGAAGAGAACGAGGGCAGATCTGAGATCAGTCTGTGGGTCGCAGTGATGACGGAAGAGATGCGAGGAGGTGATAAAATCTGATTCAGGATCAGCGATAAAGCAGGCTTAAATTAAATTGAATTAAATTAAATTAAATAAATTAAATTAAATTAAATTAAATTAAAGTTCTTTTTATGTATTGATTGCGTTCACTCTGTCTACTTTTTGGACTTGTGTTTCGAGTCATTTTATACAAAAATAAAATACAAAAATACTTTTCAGCCTCTGTCTGATAGTGTTTAAAAGGTTGTATACAGTATACAGGATGTTCAATACTTGTTGTCCTTGAGAGGCTGCAACATCAGCAATGTCAGAATCGTAGAATACATTCACCAGTGTACCTAATGAACTGGCAAGCGACTATTCAAACATCAGTTGAAGTTCAGTTTGCTTGTTTCCAGCTTCAGGCCACTAGATGGCAGCAGATGTTTTTGAAAACCTGCTGGTTCAAACATAGTGTTTAAATGTGTCTACACATTTGAACAAAGAAGTGGACGGAGGTACAGTAACTTTAAACACTCCTTTAAAAGATGATTAATGTCGCGAGGGAGGCAGCTGATCTCATCAGAGTCCAGTCAGAGTCACAGAGAACTTCCCTCAGGTAGGAGACGTCCTGCAGCAGGTGGGTCCTCTATTAAGGAGTGTACTCAGGAAGAGACAATACAAACTGCAGGAAACCCAGAGAACGACAACGAGAGTCAATCTGATGATGTGTACAGACCTCAGCTGTACATGTAGATAAATGGTTGATGTGCTTCCTTTGAACACATGAGCCCTGACAGGACTGAGAGACCGGCTTGGACAAGAGGCAGCGGCCAGGAGGCAATATGAGCAACGAGAGAGAGAACAGGTGAACCACAACTTCCTCTCGAACATTTCAAAATAAAACATTTCTTCAGCTGCTTGGTATAAATCACGGTGCAGCACCAGAGAAACATTAGACCAGGGTCTATCCTAGGGTAAGGCCTTAAGGGTGTTAGGGTCCCAAATTTTTTTTAAATTGATTAAGATAAGATAAGATGAGATGAGACTTTACTGATCCCCGTGGGAAAATGTAGGTGTTACAGCAGCACCACGAGACGAGAGCGCAGAAAATCACAAGTTAGTGTAAAAACAATATCAGTTGCATTTGTTGTCAGTAGTTTCTGGGTAGCAGAAACACTGAAATATGCTGAAAGTAGTGCAGTAGTAGTACTCCTTAGTCTGTACATCACTAAATAATACCAATGTCCACATTATAGAATCCATAAAAATAATGATATTGTTACACACATGTAACTCCCCGGGAAAAAAAATAAATTTGTTGATTTGTTATCTGCAGTACCACCAGCTCAATGATCAGATTCTATCAGGCAAGGCACCAGGTGGTGCATAGTTGATGGAGTATCATGTGGATACCTTCAACAGGATCACAAAAGGTGATAAAAACATTCGTTCATTCATTCATTCATTCGTTCATCTTCTGTAACCTCTTGTCCTCTGGAGGGCCACGGGGTCTGCTGGAGCCTATCCCAGCTGTGATTGGTCTAGGGGGGGGGTCCACCCTGGACAGGTCTCCAGTCTATCCCAGGACTAACACAGAGAGACACTCACACCTACGGCCAATTTAGAATCACCAATGAACCTAACCAGCATGTCTTTGGACGGTGGGAGGAAGCTGGAGAACCTGGAGAGAACCCACGCAGACACAGGGAGAACATGCAGACTACACACAGAAAGGAACCAGTCGGCCTGGATTAGAACCCAGAACCTTCTGCTTGCTGGGAGGCATCAGTGATAACCACCTCTCCACTGTGCCGCCGACAATATGTTATATTTATTGTCAGTTGTTTTTCAACTTGATGAAATATTGAGACAGAAGAAGAAGTTCTGACATGTTGACAGTGAAATCAAAGTTTATCTGCATGTTTTCTCTGTTAGCTGAGGCTAGCTGGTTAGCTCCGGCTATGTGACGTTATGCTGTGTAAAATATATACAAATATATACATATATAGTATGCTTTTATTTTGGAGGCCCATGCCATGCTGCTTCCTGTGTGAGTGTGTGAGGTGACGGAGCTGTGTGAGTGGTGTGTACAGTATGAAGACAACAGTTAAAGCATGGCTATGCTGCAGACCAGGCTGCAGACCAGAGACTCCAGCACACACACAGGAAACTCATCAAAGTCTTTATTCTGAGACGAGGAAGACGACTCTGGATGAAGATGGCACCGCGCAAACACTGAGGAGGTAAAGGATTTTATTTTCTCCTGCAAATTATTAAGAATAATTAGAAGTTTACAGGCTGCTCATCCTTTAATTCATTCATTCATTCATTCATTCAAAGCCTTTTATTTAAAGGTCTTTTAATAGATTCCAGATAAATAAATAAATCAATTTAGATGTGTGAGGAGATGTTTCATTCTTTGTGAACACATTAAACTCCATCAGTTCACGCCCGCTGAGCAGCCGATGTCTCTGCACAGCGGCTTCTCTGTCTCAGCTGGAGTCCGTCCATCGTGGTGACCTCAGGTCCGCTGCCTTCAACACATTTGATCAGAAATCTGTCATCCTCAGACAGGAGGCCGCCCTGGACTCTGTTAATGATAGTTTTAATTAGAAGGACGAATTCACTGAGGAAATGAAACCGTCAGCACAGACGCTGGAGAAAACTAATTTGATTCTGTGTCACTGAACTAAACCTCCTGAGGGGAAAGAAAGAATTATTGTGTGTCCTGCAAATATTTATTCCATCAGGTTGTTTCTGAGCTGATTCAGGCGACTAAGTCAGACTTACTGCTTTATTTTAGTCTCATTAACTGTGTGTGATGCTGCAGAGCTGAGACAGTGAGCGCTGGTAGAGACTCAGGATTTTAAAACTCAAAGGATCAGGAACAGGAGCTGTTCACTGTCCACATTTTATGTGTCCACATTTCTGTCTCAGGTGTCCGGTGAGAAGTCGTTCCATATCTGAAGAAGCTGTGGTTCATTTACAGCTGATCATATTTAAAGTCACAGGTTTTATTAATCAGATCAAAACTTAACTGAGGGCATGTCTGATGGTGTCTTAGTGTCTCATGTCTTGTCTTGTCTTGTCTTGTCTCGTCTTGTCTCATGTCTCATGTCTCATGTCTTGTTTTGTCTTGTCTTGTTTCGTGTCTCTCGTCTTGTCTTGTATCTTGTATCTTGTGTCTCATGTCTTGTCTTGTCTTCTCTTGTCTTTTTTTGTGTCTCTTGTCTTGTGTCTTCTATCTTGTGTCTTGTGTCTTGTGTCTCATGTCTTGTCTCATCTTGTCTTGTCTTGTATCTTGTGTCTTTGGTCTTAGTGTGTGGTTTAGGAATAAAATAAAAAAAGAAAGAATAAAACACGAGGACATGAAAACAGCTGATCCTGCGTCAGGTTATTGATCAGTGGGGGCGGGGGGGCAGGGGTGAAGGGTCAAACAGCTGTGATGGCCGAGTGGTTAAGGCGTTGGACTCGAAATCCAATGGGGTTTCCCCGCGCAGGTTCAAATCCTGCTCGCAGCGACGTTCATCTAGTTTCCTGTAATAATATAATTTATACTGGAGAATGGAGACAAGCTGGACGTCTGAAGGACCTGGACCTTTTTGTCTAAACTACTCATGATGCTTCTGTTTGATCATTTTAGCATCTACTGGTGTCTACTGGTATTTACTATTTAATGAAACTCCATAGAGCTGGTACCTGGGCTGCCACTGCTGTAGTTTGTCAGGTGGGGGCCCCTGTGGCCCCTGTGGCCCCTGTGGCTCCTGTAACCGTTGTTGAAAACTCTGTAGAACTGAGAAAAGACCCAAGTTCATGTTCATGTCTGAAGCTGAAACATCTGCTCATTATCTCCTCTCAGCCTCATTAACACATGAAGCCAAAAAATAACAGCTGTGTTTTTTAGGGTGGATTAAACTAATGAGATAATATCGACTCAGTTCATTCTTTAATTCACAAGTTAACGAGTAACGGCTCAGACACTCACAATGTTAAACTCTTTGGATCAGACTTTGAAATAAAATCTGTGTCACATGGAGATCTGAAGAACTGCTGAAAAAAAACAGCTGATCAGCGTCTGGTCAATGATGAATGAGTCTCTGATGAGTCTATCAGATAAAGCTTGGTGTCGTCTGAACACTGTTTGGATAAAAAATGCTAAGCTATGCTAGCTGCTTCCACCTGTTTCACGTCTTTATGCTAAGACAAGCTAGCTGATTACCCCTGTTTCATGTGACTATGCTAAGCTCGTCTGGCTGTTTTTATCTGATCCAGTCTTTATGCTGAGCTTAGATAGTGGGTTATGCTAAGCTAGGCTAGCTGTAGCCCTCTGATCCGGTCTTTATGCAAAGTTAAGCTAGCTGTTTCCCACTGGTTCATGTCATTATGCTAAGCTAGGCTAGCTGTTTCTCGTTGGTTCATGACTTTGTGCCAAGCTAAGATAGCTGTTTTCATCTGATCCAGACTTAATGCCAAGCTAAGCTAAATGTTTACTTCTGTTTCATGTCATTATGCTAAGCTAGGCTAGCTGTTTCCATCTGAACCAGTCTTACTGCCAAGCTAAGCTAACTGTTTACCTCAGTTTGATGTCATTATGCTAAGCTAGGCTAGCTAAACCAGTCTTTAAGCTGAACTTTAACATGATCAATGACTCTAATATAATCGGTTTCTATTTTTTGTTTATTTCTCATGTTACTGTGTTTTTTTAATCATTTCCAGTTTTGTATTTTTGTGCTCAGCTAACTCTCGTATTTACACACTGGCCACTTCATTAGGTACACCAGTGAAACCAGTCCTGCTTTAAATCTAGTCTCCATGAAGGTTCTGGTGTTCAGCTTTAGTTTCTAGATGTTGATTCTACTGGGTTTCCATTGTCGAGGTTTGTAGCTTGTTCCAAAATATGGATCATCTCCTCAATTCAGTCCAGTTTAACAGCACCACAACGTGAATTACCTCCTTTCTGATGCCGGTTCTACGGCTACTCAACATTATTTAGATCAGAATGACTTCACTAGTGTACCTAATGATCTGGACAGGGAGTGTGTATTCACGTAGGGTCGTTTCCATTCATTTTTCCATCAGCAGTGCTCCTCCCACGGTGATGGAGAGACTTCAGTCGATTACATTTCATTTGACGTCTGTCTCCATTTATTAGAGGCAGGAGGAGAGACTTGTTTATATGAAGCTGTGGAGACCAGATCATTGAGGAATGGTGTTTGTGTTTCCGTCTTTCAGCAGCGTTAAAAACCTCCAAACAAACCTCGGGGCTCTTCAGACTCACAACACTTTGTCCTCTGATAACCTCAAACCCCATTTAAAGCTGAAAAATGGTTTTAATCAGATTTTGCTCTCCAGGATTTCAGGAACGTGGCTGAAACTAGATCAGAAATGCACCAGGAGGCATCAGAAGAGCATTATGATATAAAAAAACAACAACAACACACTTTTGTGTATTTGAACATTATATTGAAAAGATGTTGATGCACTAAAAGCAACATGTGAACATTCTTCTGTCCTGGATCTCATTCCAGTTTCTGCTCTGGCTGTTAATGTGAAGAGAACGTTGGAGGGACGATTATTTAAAATTACAGCAGAAAGGTCAGAAACACTTTGAGAGCTGTGACTGGTGGGCAGAGAAACAGCTTCAGGAGCATGAGGTCACTGGTTCAGTCCCAGAACCACCTGAAACTTAGCAGCTTGCTTGGATGAACTTGGCCATCATTAGTCTTTAGTCGTAACGCAGTTAAATGACCTGATCATAATCTACAGAATATAGATTGACCAGCTCACAGATATTAGTTTTTCAGTCCGTCTTTTTTCAGTCCGAACAACCACAGAAACTGATTTTTTCTCCAAAGAATAAAAATAAAAAGGGGAAAAAACACAAAATTAAATAAACTGTGGCCAGTAAATAAATATCTGATGCATCAAATATGAGACAAAACAAAAATCACATGTGGAAATGTATATTACATTTTGATTTTCTGAATAATAAGTAATAAATGCCCCACTTTTCAGATTTCAGGTGACTCCCTGGAGGCCTGATAGGTGATTTAATCTCCTTAAATCAGATTAAACGATGTAAACCGAGAAGAGGAACCATGGCGACACCTCATCACCTACCGTTGACCAAATGAGCGTTGGCTTTGAGTAACAACCATGTCAGCAGACGTTGCCGACAACGTGAGCTCCAGACTCGACACCCCCACCAACATCTCCCTGAGCCCCGGCGGTGCCGTCTCCGAGTCCTTGGAGTACAAGACGGTGTCGGTGTTCCTAGTCCTGCTGGTGTGTGGCGTGGGCATCGTGGGTAACATCATGGTGGTCCTCGTGGTCTTCACCACGCGCCACATGAGGACGCCCACCAACTGCTACCTGGTGAGCCTGGCCATAGCCGACCTGACGGTGCTGGTGGCGGCGGGGCTACCCAACGTGTCGGACAGCCTGACGGGGACGTGGGTGTTCGGCCACGCCGGGTGTCTGGGCATCACCTACCTTCAGTACCTGGGCATCAACGTGTCCTCCTGCTCCATCACCGCCTTCACCGTGGAGAGGTGAGGCCCGGACCGTCAGCATAGTCGCTAAGCTAACTACGAAGCTAAATGAGTCTCATCTAAGTACTCTGCTAGCTAAATGAAGTTACTGACCTCTGACCTTTGACTGACACATATTTAAACAGTGGACAGTAGAGTGGAGAATGGATTAGCATTTAGCATTTAGCTAAAACTGTTACCTGGATTCACATTTCTGCTGCAGATAGAAGCGTCATTAAACTAAAGAGAGAAAAACTCTGATGATATAAATTAATGTTGGGGAAGAAAGGAAGGGAAAGAGGAAGGTAGGACTAGTTTAACTCATCACTCCTCTTCCTCAGATCAGCCCTGTTGAGTAGGTGGTCTTTAATGTGACCCAGGACTCATTGTGTGTTCACACTACCAAAGGAAGGAGGTCACATGTGTCCCAGACCACCTCCACATGTGGACTGACACCAGATCAGTGTTCACACCTGGAACTGTTTAACCTGGACACTAGAGACCAGATCAGTGTTCACACCTGGAACTGTTTAACCTGGACACTAGAGACCAGATCAGTGTTCACACCTGGACCTGTTTAACCTGGACTCTAGAGACCAGATCAGTGTTCACACCTGGACCTGTTTAACCTGGACTCTAGAGACCAGATCAGTGTTCATACCTGGACCTGTTTAACCTGGACTCTAGAGACCAGATCAGTTTAATAACCAGGTGTGAACAAGGCCAAAAAATCTGTGTGAGGAGGAGGTTGGTGTGGATAGATGGGTCAACAAAACCATGCAAAAAAACCCCAAAAAAACCTGTCTGCTCCTTTAACTCCTGCTGCAGCTCTTTAATTTAAAATCTAACCTGACTGGTCACTGTTCAGTATTTCTCTCCTTGGCTTTCTGTTTAAGATTCAGGTTTTAAAGACATCTCAAATCATTTCCTCTACAGCTCCTTTCAGAATAAAACCCCTGTATATCAGTCTGGGTGCAGTTTAACACCTTAAGCCTCGGACTAGACTTTGAAAGTTTCACCTGAAGAAAACTCTGTGGATCAGAAATCAATCTCCTCGTCTCCATCATGAGTTCAGAGTGTGATCTGAAAAAACTCTGTCCTAAAACGAACAGTCAGTTTTAACGTCAGTGACTCAGTGAGGCTGATGTTAAATGATCCAACTGAAAATATTATTCACTGCTCTTCACTGAATCAGCCACGCTCACCAACCTTCGTAAAACAGAGTGTTTTTATAAGTGCCACAGCATCCAGGATGGAAAGGGTTATTAATAATTAAACTAAGCTGCAGATTCTTCACATATCAGATCAGTCTACATTTCTTCTCTCAGAAATGAAAAGACTCCTCTGTGTATTTGATGCCTCCCGCGTCGATGACTAATGAATGAACACAGCATGAACACAATCAAACACCAGCTCCATATTTTTAAAGGTCTCAGCGTTGCGTTAACAGCTCAGCTCTTCCTACGTCCCGTTCTCCTGTAGGTACATCGCTATCTGCCATCCGATGAAGGCTCAGACGGTGTGCACCGTGTCCCGGGCCAAGAGGATCATCGCCGGCGTTTGGATCTTCACATGTGTCTACTGCATGCTGTGGTTCTTCCTGGTGGACATTCAGGTTAGAGAAACAAACAGATTCATATATAGATTAAATTCACCAGAGAAAAATAAAACGTTAAAGTTAACAGCACTAAAAACAGCCGTTAACCCTTTAACCACTCATCTGTGGTGAAACGTCTTCTCAAAAAGCTCTACAAGTCCAGTTGCCTTTTTTGAACCTTTTTTGGATATACCATGACCTGGATGACTGAGAACCTTCACAGACTTAACCCTTTAATGATGAATACATCAATCTGATCCTGGATGTCTGCCCCCTGGTGGATTTATCCAGGCGCTGCAGTCACTAGCTTTTGGCAGCCGTTTCCAAAATGGCCGCCTTGAACAACCACGCAAACTTGATTGTTTTTCCGAAATATAAAAACGAGAAGACTAAAGAAATGTTCCAAATACAATGATCTTATCATATCTTAGTGTTTTGTGTTGTATTTTATCACCTTTTATTTGATCTGATTGCATTTTATCTTAACGTGTTTTCCCGTATCATATCGTATTGTATTGTTTTTTTGTTTTTTTTATTAATATGTTTATTAGGAGGTAAGGCACATCAGAACATGAACTGACGTCAAATTTACATTGAGTATCACATCACATCTGTGTCACAAAAATATATATAGACATATTGATACCACAGAAATATTGTGCATCCTGACGAATGAAGAGCAAGGCATATAATCTACCTCCTAGGACATTTTTTTTAATTTTGCGGCCCTCAGGAACCTATTCGGGCGAAACAAGAAACAATACACCATTTGAAAAAGAATAATAAATGAATAAATAACCAAAAGACAGAAGAGAGAAAAATAGTTTAAAAAAAATAAAATAAAATAATAATAATAATAATAATAATGTAAAATATAAAATTAAAATTAAAATAAAATAAATAAATGGGGGGGGGGGGGTCCATCAATCCGTATTGTATTGTTTTGTGTTGTATTTTATCATATCTTATCCTAAATATATATTTATATTTCTTTTAACATCGTTCCTAATTATCCTAACATACTATGACTTAAGTAACACTTTCATTGAGGTATTTTTCCTCTACTTTTACAGAGTAACTTTCAGTTTCTGGTTTAAAGGCAGAGTGTTTGTGTTCTATGTGTGTATGTATCTATCTATATATGAGTGTATTCTCAGATGTATTAACGGTGGTGTTATTGTCGGCTGCTCTCACCCTCCACAGACGCCGCCGTGTTTCAGTAAACACATGAGTCATGAACGCAGGCCTTGTTTTGTTCAAACGCTGGTTAAATTGCAGCTTTTTAAGAGCTCTGCCATTTGTGAGAGTAGTATCATTACCACCGAGATACGAGACACCATCTCATACATCTGATCCGGCCGCTCTCTGTCCAGGTCGGCCAGGACGGACATGTGCAGTGCGGCTACAGAGTGAAGCGGGAGCTCTACCTGCCCATCTACCTCATCGACTTCGCCATTTTCTACGTCATCCCGCTGCTCCTCGCCATCGTGCTGTACGGCCTGATAGCGCGGATCCTCTACCTCAGGTACTGATGACCTGGTTATGAAGTTACTTTATGAAGCTGATATCAAACCTAAACACTGGACACAGAGTCAGGTACTAACAGGTGGTGGAGACCAAGAACAGAGCTAAAAGTAAAGCTAACATTGGACTTGGATGATCCATTAACTGGTCCATGGATGTAAGAAAGGAACCAGATTCCTGACTCACCAACATGAAGACATAGTGACATGAACTGCTTGCTTCAGGTCCTTCCACAACATTTCTATTAGATTAAGGTCAGATTGAAGACGACTGTTCCCCTCCACAGGAGTGGTCCACCAACAAAGATCACTCCATAATAGTCTGAGAGGTCCCAGAGGAACCCAGGGGAACTTCTAAGCAGCTAAAGGCCTCTCTCTCATTGGATGATGTTAATGTTGATGAATCCACTGAACAACCATGGTGTGATGGACAAAGACACTGCTCTCCAAGAAGAACATTTCTAAACATCACGTGGACAAGACAGAAGACTATTGGGACAATGTTTAGTGGACAGATGAGACCAAAGTAGAATAGTTTGGTTTAAATGAGATGAACCAACACTGCATCATTCCAGCATCAGAACCTCAACCCTCCATCAAACATGGGGGTGCTAATGTCCTGGTTTGGGCCTGTTCTGCTGCATCTGGACCAGGACGGCTTGTCCTCATTGATGGACCAATGAATTCTGAATTCTACCAGTGAACTCTAAAAGAAAATGTCAGGACATCTGTCCATGAGCTGAATGTGAAGAGAAACTGGGTCATGCAGCAAGACAACGAGAACCAAGAACACAAGTGGTTCTACAAAAGAACGGTTAAAGAAGAACAAGATGAATGTTTAGGAACGGCCAAGTCAAAGTCCTGACCTTAATCCAATAGAAATGTTGTTGTTGGACCTGAAGCAAGCAGTTGATGTGAGGAAACCCACCAACATCTCAGAACTGAAGTGGTTCTGTTCTGAGGAATGGGCTAAAATTCCTCCAAGCTGCTGTAGACCACTGATCAGCAGGTACCAGAAACATTTAGTGACAAGGAGGTCACAGCAGATACTGGAGACAAGGCTTCTAACAGATAGAATATTTTGTTTCATGTGTCTATCTACATTGTCTACATTGGGTTCTATCTTTGTCTACTCTCAGGACTTGTGTGAATACCTGTTCATGTTTTGAGTCATTTTTATGAAGAAATGTAGAAAATCATGAAAAACGTTTGAGCAGCTCTCTACATGCTGTGAGCATGATTATATGGTGACACTAACTCTGGTTTGAAACGTTTATTTAAAGCTGAGGTTTTCCTGTTTGCTGAAATGAAAGTGGCAGCAGGTATTTTAGAAATCCTTAACCCCTTCGAACGAGTCTCTGCTGATCCGTGCTCTGAAGGAAATCCACATTCTAGAGGATGTAATTATCAGTTATTTTCCTCATTAATGAAGCTGGCTGTTATTCCAGCCACTCAGAACCCGTCCTCTGTCATGATTAACTGCGGCGCCTGCAGATACGCCTGCAGGCCGAGCATCTCTACTGCCGACCCCCTGTCATCTTCAAGCGTCGTTTAAGACATGAAAAGCTTAAAACGTGCAGACGTGAGCTGGAGGTGTTCAGGTGTTAACGCTCCCACTCCCTCCCTCACCTGAGTCATGAGTCCAGAAATACTCTGGCCTCCAGGTTTGTTGTGTCAGAATCTGTCCAACATTTTTAATCATGAATTCACACAAATGAAAGTAAAGGTAAAGTGCATTGTAAAATGACATTGCATGATTGGACTAAGCGTGCCACCGCCGGGCCAACCTCGCCCGGGGCACCCATGTGTTTTGATGATGTTGGGAGGAAATCCATGAGAACACGCAAACTTCACACAGAAAGGCCCTGAGAATCTAACCCTCTCTGCCCCGAGGTTCTAACCACTGTCCCATCGTGCTGTAAATACAGACGAATTAGCTGCAACTTTGAGTAGTAATGCATCCTTTTCTAAAAATCAGACAACCAACAAAGTCGATCCCTGCAGTTTTGCAACAGCTGCACATTTTTTGCATGCACCAGTTGTGCAGAAACGGTTCGTTCTGGTGTTTCTTTTTAGACTAGACTTGGCGCTAACGTGCTGCCTCTGTCCCTGCAGCCCTCTGCCCAACCATCCCGACACCAGCGCCACCACGCTGCGCCGGAGCTGCCGTGAAGCCTCTGACGGGGGGAAGGGCGGTCGCCAGGGTCGGCCCAAGAGCGCGCTGTCCTCCAGGAAACAGGTCTGATCCTCCTCTCCTCTTCACTCTAGTCTTATCTGAGGGCTGTCGTTTGACCCCGGCCTCGCTGGGAACACAGAGGCCGTGATTTCCTCTTAACGGCGCTCTAAATGTGTCCCTGCTGGTTTTCATTGCCTCAGAGAAGAACCTCGTGGTGGTAATGATTTCTTGTCCTCCGGCTGAGCAGTCAAAGAGCGTCTTTCTGAGAAAGCTCTGTCTCTGGATGCAGACTAATTCATTCTCTCTGCTCTTTGTTCTGGAAAGCGTCAACGTTAGAGTGTTTCTAATTCACTCAGAGTGTTTCAGCTGAAGATAATTTTAGTTCAGAATCAAATCGTTTTGTGTTTTCTGTCGGGAACATTTGGGAATTAAATTATTTGCATAGTAGTCCTGGATGGGACGTCCTGATCTTTAAACACTGAGTCCCTCTCTGATCCTAAATGTCGTAGAGTTGCTAGAGAAGATGTTTCTCCTTGACGCTGTCTCCAGGAAACTTTTCTCTTCTTTTAAACGTTCAGTGTTTGTTGTTGTTGTTTGGCTGCAGCCTTTGACTGAACCAGGGACCTTTAGATCTTCAGTCTAAGGCTCCGACATTTGGGGATGAGGCTAAATCCTGGAGCACAGACAAATGAAAAACACATCAGTTCAGTTGTTCGTCTGATCTCAGGGACGAAACCTTTCCTCCGTCCTCAGATCCCCCCGTCGGCTCGGAGGCATTTCAGCCCAACGACAACAAACCTCCCTCAGGTTTTTAAGATTTCAGAACATATTTCAAGAAGAGGAGGAACAGGAGGAGCTTGTCACTCTCCTGCAGGAATTACTCAGGACACCTGAAAGGTCAACGCTGCAGACACAAAAGGACACGATGAGCTCAGAGGTTTGAATGTCCACCTGCTGAGAGCTCAGAGAGACAGCATGTCAAACTGAATAAAGGCAGAAAGAAGGATTCATGAAAGGTCCTCAGATTTAGATTCAGATTTAAATGTCCTGATTTCTGACCTGAGACAAAGAATAGCAGCAGAAAACCTCCTCTAATGCTGGATGAGGAGGAGGAGTAGAGGTGGTGGTAACCATGGTAACCTTTACTAATCAACATCAGGTGAGGACAGAAACATGGAGGTAGAGAAACAAGATGAGCCAAGATGGAATCAATGTGGACAGAGACGATGGAGACGTGGAGACATCTTGGTCGTCTTCTAAGACTCTAGACATTCAGGACATGGAGGAGGACATGGAGGAGGACTGGAGGAGGACATGGAGGAGGACTGGAGGAGGACCAATAGTTCTCCTCTTCCTTATTCTTCTTAGGCTTCTCCTCCTCTTCCTCCTCCTCCATCTCATTCTGCTCCTCCCCCTTCTTCTTCTATGCCTCCTTCTTGTCTCCCTTCTCCATGTTCTTTTCCTCCAGTTTCTCCTCCTTCTCCTCCTCTTCCTAGTCCATCTTTTTCTACTCCTCCTTCTCCTACTCCACCTCCATCTTCTTATCCCCTCCTATGCTTCCTTTTTATCCTCTTCCTCCTCTTCCTCCTCCTTCTTCTTCTTCAATCCCCCTTTCTCCACCTCTGTGTTGTCCTCCTTCTCCATCTTGTTCTCCTCCTCTTTTTTCTTTTCCCTGTTCTGTTTCTCCTCCACCTCCTTCCTCTCTGATTCCTCTTCTTCCTCCTTGTCCTTCCCATCTTCTTTTACGCTTCCTCTTTCTCGCTTCCTCCTCCTCCATCTTCTTCTTCTCTTCCTTCTTCTGTGCCTCCTTCTCCTTCTTCACCACCTTCTCCTACTCCACCTCCATCTTCTTATCCTCTGCATCCTCTTCATCCTCCTCCTTCTTCTTCAATCCCCCTTTCTCCACCTCAATGTTGTCCCCCTTCTCCTTTTCATCCTCAATCTAGTTCTTCTCATTCCCCTCCTCCCCCTCCATCTTGTTCTCCTCCTCTTTTTTCTTTTCCCTGTTCTGTTTCTCCTCCACCTCCTTCCTCCTCCTCCTCCTGTTCTGTTTCCAGTAGGTGTGATGCTCCTCTTCCTCAGTTGAAGATGTTCTGATGTGAACTCATGCATCTGTCACATCATTTGATCTGGTCTCCATGGTAACGTTCTCATTAGTATAAAGATAAAAACATTTCATTGAGCGTCTCTGCGTTCGTCACCTGGTCGGTCTGAAGATCCTAATCTCTCAGATCCAGAGTTTACTCTCTCTCTCTCTCTCTGTCTCTCCTTCAGTAGTCGTCTGATCGTCTGACTCCGTCTGATGGAGCTTGATAAACCTGCAGGAGATGATGAGAGTGCTTTTAATCTCTGAGTGCTTCTTCATGTCTCTGATCTCCTCCAGTGAAGACAGGGATGTTCCTGGTGTTGAGTGGCGGCCATCATCACATTTAGGGTTAGGATTAGCAGCTAGCTAGTTTTAGTAGCTAACTGAGATCAGATAGGCTAGCACCTCATGTCCAATCACAGGACAGGGACGCACATTTTGAAAGTCAAATAACACACTAGTGTCGTCTCGTTAACATTTCCTCCTAGTTTTTATCATCAGATATTAGTTTCAGCTCGTCAACATCTTAGTCACAGGATAAACGGCCGTTGATGAATGTGTTTCGTCTTCATTACTTAATTGAACGTCGGCTCAGTGCATCCAGGCTTCCCTCAGTCGTGAGCAGACGCTGTTGTTTGCAAAAATAAATTCACTTGTTTGTAATCCTGGGGTCGAGCATCCTGCCTCCATGTAATTACAGTCACTAGATGCATATTGGAAATGCCACCGCGATGCTTTCTGTCTCATTATCACAGCACACAGAGGTAATTAAAGTCTCCCCCCGCCTCCTCCCGCCTCCTCCCTCCTCAGGTAGTTGTGCAGACATTTTATTTTTCTCTATTTATTATCATCTACCTGCTGAGCTGGCTCTCAGCGGCCTCAGGCGTGGACACACACCCTTATCTCACTGAGGAGAGTCGTGATATTTTATTTTTTCTGCTGTGGTTTGGAAAAACACACAAAGCCGCTTCGTCAGAGCCAAGACTGAGGAGGTGGGGGTGGATGGAGGGGAGGAGGTGTGCAGCGTTACTGGCCACTGATAAGACTAATCACTGGAGTCCTACAGGCTGAATGACCCCCCCCCCCCACCCCTCCAGCACCACCTCCTCCCAGTCTCACTAGGGTTCAGACATGTCTGAGCTGTTGCCATGGTCACCAGCCAGCGATGATGCAGGGTGGGGCGAAGGGTCAAGAAACGACACAAACTCGTGTTTCCATCTCGAAATGACTTTTACATTTACGTCATGTGTTCACTAACTGTAACTAACATTCACCCTAAAACCAAGAACAAACCTGTTTTAACCCTCCAAAAGTTGTGGGGCCCAAAAATAATATGGGGGGGGGGCCCACATCACACCTGATCCTCTGCTCCACATCATCAACACTTCCTGTTTACATCAGTCTGATCCTGGTCATCTGCCCCCTGGTGGATTTATCCAGGATCTGCTGATACTAGCTTTGGGCAGCCATGTCCAAAATGGCCGCCTTCTTGGACAAAAAGTTGTTTTTTTCAAGGAAATCTTTGTTAACGTTAACAATATGATTTAGCTTTGTTTTGAGGAGAGCTACAAATGTAAACAACCTCATCTTCTTCCAAAATAATCACCTTTAAATCTCTTTCTGTTTTCATAGATTAACGGACAAAACGGAAATTTATGTTTTTGTTATTGGAAATCAAATAAGCCCTTATTTATTTATTTTTTATTTTAGAGTCTAAAACCAAACTTGAAATACCAGAAAGTAGACGGACCCTCGGAAGACAACGATGAAGAAAAAGCAGAAGAAGAAGGAAGTTTTCACCGTAGGAGAAAGAACATTAAGATTAACTTTCTATTTTTGTTTTAAACGACAGAATAAAAGAAAAGTTTCTTTATTTTCTTTTGTTTAGTTTTTGGACTTAAAAATCAAAATCAAATCAACTCTTATTTATTATTCTTTTCTTTCAGAGTCTAAACTAAACTTGAAATACCAACAAGTACACGGTGTCACGGTTCTGTAACAATTCTGATAAAGACCAAAGTGAGATCAAGAGAAACACAAGGAACCAGCCCAGGGCTATATGTACATGTGGGCAGAGGAGATAACGAGACACAGGTGAACCTAATGAGGGCGGAGCCAAGGAAGAACTTTACAAAATAAAACAGGAAACACAAAGAAAACCAAACAGGGTCACAGGAAATACTCAACACAGGACCATGACACATGCCCCCCCAGCCCCCCAGCCCCTGAGCCCCCCCCTCCCTGTAACCCTTCACCCATCCTTATCCGTATATCAGTCGTCTCCTTTTTCTTCCTCCTCTCACTGACTGACACTTTCCTTTCTGTTCTTCTTTAACTTTAGTTTTTTGTCTCCTCCTCTGTCGTCTGTCTTGTTTCTAATGACTCAATTAACCACGAAGGCTTCATTAATCACCCTCTCATTCATTACTGGTGTGTCATGCATCGTCTGACGTTCTGACTGATGACTCAAATAATCACGGAGCGGTTGGAGCTAATCTCTGAAATTAGAGCCGTCATCATCTCGTCTTACTGCCGAGGCCTCCGAGGCTTTCGCTTCGCTGCTCGTGCGTCTCTGTGTTGATTGTTGTGGATGAATATCAATGTGATTTTCAAAACTATTTCCAGACCCCCGCGTCTCATTAATTAGTTTATTCTCCAGTTGTATCACGTAAAGCTCCGCGTCTCCCTCACAGCTTCACATCCAGACTCAGTTCTTATCTGGGATTTTATGACTCTGGGGTGAGTTTCAACCTCTGCATCACCTGGATAGTCCTCCAACCAATCAGAGACATTTAGATTAATCAGATGACTACTGTTACTCTTCTGTCCATCGCCACATTAAGCCCCGCCCACACACAATCTGATTGGCCCAGCAGATCTTTGCTGGAGCAGAATCAGAAACAACATGTTTTCAGGGAGGTTGTTGTGTCTTCCAGGTGACTTAAAGCAGGAAGTTTATCAGCCCAAAAACGTTTTCTGAAGCGTTTCATACACTCAACTATTAAAAAACCTTAAAAAGCTAAAGGTATGTTTGATTGGCCCGTCCGATCTTTGAGAGACTCTAACAAACTGTAGGGCAGAGGAGGATGATTTGTCTTTAAAGATTCTTTGCACTTGATTTTTAAATTCCAACAAGTCCCGATGTCTGTGTTTCTGGACACTGTCCACTGTTCTTCTTCGTTGGTTTTCTGCAGGTTTGGAGGTGTTTTTACTGTGTCTCTGTTTGCTCTCTCCAGGTGACCAAGATGCTGGCTGTGGTGGTGATCCTCTTCGCTCTGCTCTGGATGCCGTACCGGACTCTGGTCCTGATCAACTCCTTCGTGTCCACGCCGTACCTGGACGCCTGGTTCCTTCTCTTCTGTCGGACGTGCATCTACGCCAACAGCGCCATCAACCCCGTCATATACAACGCCATGTCCCAGAAGTTCCGCTCGGCATTCCGAGGGCTCTACCGATGCCAGCGGCTGGAGGGGAACCAGAGGACGCTGTCCACCATCCAGACCGGCTTCACCACCGTCCGAGATCCCCGCGCCGCCCAGGTCAACGCCAACGGAGCCGAGGAGAAGGTCAGGCGGGCCATGTTGGATTCGGCCTCTGATGTGATGGCAAAGCAGAACGGAGGCAATCATCAGGAGGACGTCAACGACAGGAAGGCAGAGCAACATGAGATCAGTTTCGGCTTTGGAGAGAGTCCTGAGGAGGCGAAGACGTCTGGTGATGAGGAGACGGGTGGAGCACAGTCAACATTTAAACAAGAGAACATTTAAATATGTCCAGTCATCGTGTACATCTGTAAATACCTAAAAAAAAAGAAGAAAAACCTGCGACTTGCAGTTATTTAACGATGTAGAAGCATTTATTATTTATCTGAGCAGACAAATCTTCATTTAAAGTCTCTGAGTTTCTGACTTTTAAACCAAAATGACGACGAATCATCAGACTTTGAATCATTTACAACAACAAACTGAAGATCAGCTGAAGCCACAAACATTTTTATCTAATCAGAATCATTTTACTTAAACTGGCTCACTATACCTGCCCCCCATCCTAATATCTTACAACCCCACGTTGACTCACATCAGAGTCCAGACTCTCTGGCTACCTTTGGATCCATGCTAATACCACAGCTGCAGGTTTGACGTGTGCATTCATTCATCAGTATCTCGTGACTGAGCTCATGTTTTCTAATCTTTGCTTGTCGTCCAGTCAGAAAAGGTTAAAAGGTGAATTTATTTCTAATGTGACTGATGTTACTCACACAGGAGGATCAGACGTTCAGTCTTTATTCTTTCATTTCTGTGTTCAACATATTTTATTTGATATATTTAATATTTAATATGTAAAAAAAAAAAAAACAATATTGTATTGATGTTGTCAAGGTTTTTTTCGGGGGGGACCTGTATGGAAGCAAATAACTACAATAAGGATTTAAATCTGATAAGAAACAGGATTGAAATGAAGAGACATTAAATTTTATAGTAAAGAAAAGTTTCTCTGATTCTGCTCCAGTAAAGATCTGCTGGACCAATCAGATAATGTGGGCGGGGCTTAACAATGGATCACCTCGTGGACATTTTTTTGGTATTACACCAACTTCCCCCCGACTCTCAAATCTTTGAGGTAAAAACTTTATCTGGAGTCTCTCTGTTAGGAACTGATTCTGCTCATGCAAAGATCTGATGGGCCAATCAGATTGTTTGGGGGCGGGGTTTAATGTGTTAATTTTAAAGTCATCTGATTGGTTGGAGGACTAGCCCGTCTCACCCTCGTTCCAGTTTCTTGCATCTTTAAGTTTTTACGGTGATTATTTGCTTCCATAAACGTGTCCCATCAGTCAGCTGACCCTTTAACTGACGACAGCACCCATGTCGTCACGCGTCCCGGCAGATTCTTGGCTCCACCGTGCTAACTGCTTAGCATAGCATTAGCACGCACATGTACATAGGTCGACACTGAGCTCCTGTTGTTCCGTGTGATTCCTCCCTGTGTCAGTGCTGTAAATGATCCTGTACAGAGCTGTAAGTGATGCAGGATGGTTCTGGCTTGTATGAAGTGTTGTGCATGCACCAACCCTCATCATCTCCGTGCTGCGTCACTGCAGAGTAAACATGAGCTCTTCCTGTTTATTCACAGGATGAAAAGGTGACTCATGAAGTCAGGTGGTTTCTTCCTGCAGACGGAAAGTTATCGTCCGGTTAGCCACAGCGATCAGCTGACACAAGCTGAAACACTGGGTGGATTCCTGCAGGGATGCATGCACAGTCCCTCTGGATTAATCTCTGCTAGAAAGAACGTTTTTTCCCATGATGCATTGCCTCAAAACGCTGTAGAGTTTGTACTTTTTTAGTTGTTTGCTATAAATCAACGGAGGACATGTGAATTAAGTGTCATGTTCTGGTTCTATTCTCTCTGTGACCTGTGACGTGTTTTGCTGTGATGATTTTTAAAGTGTTGATATTCGTCTGGATGCGTGCGAGCGTGAACGCAGCTTGTTATCGATGCGGAGGCGGAGAACATTCACGGGATGGTCGATGAAGCCTCCAACCAGAAGAAGGACAGGACGAAGAGACGACTCTGACGGGACGTAGGTGGACGTGCTGGGACAAGCTGTGGTGAGCGAGTGTGTGATGATTGTTCTCTAGCCCTGGACAGCTGCCTGGTTCGTTCTTAAACGTGTTGTAATCACTGGATCTGTGTCTTGTCGTGTGTCGTGGCTTTAACTCTGCATCTAAACAATAAAAACATCTGTTGGAGATTCTCTCTGTTCCTGTCGTTTACTGATCAATACATCTCTGTTACCATGGAGACCAGATCAAATGATGTGATCAGATACATGAGTTCACATCTGAACATCTTCAACTGAGGAAGAGGAGCAACACATCTACGGGAGATAGAAGAAGAAGAAAGAGGAGGAGACAGATTGAAAAGGAAGAGGTGGAGGAAGGAGAAGTAGGAGACGAAGGAAGAGGGAGGAAATACGAAGAAGAAGGAGAAGAAAGACGAAGGAAGCGGACAAAGGAAAAGATGAAGGAGAAGATTGGGAAGAAGGAGGTGAAGTAGGAGATTGGAGGAGAAGATGAAAAGGGTGGAGGAGGAGAAGTAAAGAAGAGGAGGGTGGAGATGAAGGAAAAGTAGACTGAGAAGGAGGAAAAGGAAAGAGAAGAAGGTGGAGGAAGGAGTAGTAGGAAAAGGAGAAGATGCATGAGGAGAAAGAAGGAGAAGAATGAGGAGGGAAGAAATAGGAAGAAGGAGGAGGAGGTGAGGAAAGAAGAGGGAGGAGGAGGGGAAAGGAAGGGAAGTGGACGAAGGAGAAGAAGAAGGAGAAGGAGAAGATGAACACTGTGGAAGAAGGAGGTGAATTAGGAGATCAGAGGAGAAGATGAAAAGGACGGAGAAGGAGGAAGAGACGAAAATGAAGAGGAGGGTGGAGATGAAGGAGAAGTAGATTGAGGAGGAGGAAATGGAAGGGAAGAAGGAGGAAGGAGGAGATAGGATAAGAAGGAAGATAAGGAGTAGGAGGAGGAGAAGAAGAAGGAGAAGAGGGAGGAAACAGGAAAATGAGGAGGAGGAGGAAAAATGTGGAGATGCAGGAGAAGTAGACTGGGAATGTAGAAGTGGGAGACAAGAGGAGAAGAAAGATGAGGAGGAGGAGGAGGAGGAAGGAGAAGATGGACATTGTGGAAGAAGGAGATTGGAGGAGAAGATGAAAAATATAAAGAAGGAGGAGTGGAAGGAGTAGAACTAGTATCTCCTTCTCCATGTCCTCCTCCTCTGTCCTCCTCGTTGTCCTCCTCCATGTCCTCCTCCATGTCCTCCTCCATGTCCTCCTCCAGTCCTGAATGTCTAGAGTCTTAGAAGACGTCCAAGATGTCTCCACGTCTCCATCGTCTCTGTCCACATTGATTCCATCTTGGTTCATCTTGTTTTTCTACCTCCATGTTTCTGTCCCTCACTTGATGTTGATTAGTAAAGGTTACCATGGTTACCACCACCTCACCTGATGATGTTAGAGTCAAACCTCAGATTGTTTTCTATTTATCTGCTTCACTTTGTTGACACCGTTTTCTTTTTCTTTGTCCAGTTGATCTTCATATTTGTCCTCTCTGGTTTATTTGTGTCGTCATTTCAGTCCTGGACCAAACACCACCTCCTCCTCCTCCTCCTCCTCCTCCTCCTCCATCCTCCTCCATCCTCCATCCTCCTCCTCTCATCACAGTACTTCACCTCATCTCTTCATAGGACAACAGGATAAATAACATGCGTCCAACAGAGACATGCAGCCCTGCAGCTCGTTGCTTCGAGTGTTCCTGAAAACCAGGAGACTTTTTGTTTGTTTTTCATTCTAGTGGTTGGATTTACAATTTAAATGATCGGTCATCAACGAGGACGGATTAGCATGAGAATATGCAGCCAGGTGAAGAGGGTCCTGGAGCCGCGGTGCCATGGTTTCTCTTTGAGCTCTGAGCCTCGGGCCGACGGATTCAACGCTGCACGAGCTGCAGCTGGAGAGTCATTTCATTAGGAACACAGTTAATCAGTGATTAGTCGTGATTGGTCTTTTGTGTTCTCGTTTGCAGACGTCTGGGAGGTCAAGATGAGTGAGAGCAACGCTGTCCGGTCTGGAAGGAAGCTCTGCATTAACCTCCAATCATGAAGCGTTTATTAAAATGACTTGAAGTCTGGAGGCAGTGAAACAGAAGAGAAGATTCAATAAAGTAGATTTATTCTGTCCCTGTTTATTTAATACAGACCATCCTCTTCATCACTTCTTCCTTCCCACGCTGCCAGCATCCCTTCATTCTCAGTTTCTAATCTTAGACGACCAGAACCAGCTCTTTAATAAACTCTTTAAAGTCCTGACTGAGATCCGATCTCAGTGTGTGTGTCTGTAAATGAGCAGCGCCATCATGTGGTCAGTAGAATATTGTAGCAGCTGCTGTCTCTAATGGATCTCTACCTACCGCTGGATCAGAACCATCAACAGCTGCTGGTTGACTTGGAGACATGATCCAGATGTTGGAACCAGATGGAAAGACTCTCACATGTTAAGATCTGATTGATTTATGGAGGGAAGGAAGGAAGGAAGAGAAGAATGAAGGATGGAGTGATGAAACCATGAACAGCTGTTTGTTCTGTGGTCGGCCCAGTTTTATTTATTTCCTATCTCCTGACTTCAGGGCTGTTCATTTGAGTTTGAAGTGTTGCAGTTGCAATGGTTGTTGCTGTCCCTGGCAACTGTTGTCCTGATCAACATCAAACATCTCCTGAAAATCAGCTGAAGGATCCTCACACTGTCACTGAGGTGGAGGAGGTAAATGATCCTCCAGTCTGCTTCAGCTCTGAGAAGAACTGAGGCTGAAAACATCTTTACTGGTTTCATTTCGTTTGATAAATATCTCTCTTTCTTTTACTTGGTGACCCTGGAGGGTGGGGTGGTGGTGGTGGTGGTGGGGGGGTCCCCTCAGGAGTTTCAGTCTCCTGGAAGGAGATAGGCCATTGAAAGCAGCATTTCATCACCACAGAGAAAAACAAAGATATAAATAAAATGCTGCGAGGCCGACGGCCCGGACGCTGATAAGGACCAGATGACTTTTGTGTGTAGAGAGAGAGTGTGTATGTGTGGGTGTCTGTGGGTGTGTGTGTGTGTGTGTGTGTGTGTGTGTGTGTGTGTGTGTGTGTTTGGGTGTGTGCGTGTATGTGTGTGTGTGTGGTTGTTAGCCTCACTCTAAGGATCTCATCTGTCGCTATCTGCCCACCTTATTGTCACGGCCAGAAATCACATCTCTGCCGACTGCAATCAACATCGTGACTGAGAGAGAGAGAGAGAGAGAGAGAGAGAGAGAGAGAGAGAGAGAGAGAGAGAGAGAGAGAGAGTGGAGGTATTTGTATTCAGTTCATCTTCCTCATGGAAACTGAAATTACTTCCCGTGCAAGTAGTTTAGTTAATATCACCTTCTTTCACACATCTATAATTTAATATTTAAAAACCTCATTCAGACCTCACATCAACACCTGGTCTCAAATAAGCAGCGTCATCATGTGGTCAGGAGAATATTGTACCAGCTGCTGTCTCTAATGGATCTAATGGAAAAAAGAAGAAAAAGGGTGGAGGGACAGGAACAAAAGAGGGAAGGATGGAAGGAAAGAAAAGAGGGAGGAAGGTTGGACCTGTTTAGCTCTTCACTGATTCATGGGATCATTTCTACTAGTGGTTGAATGAATGAGTTAAACTCCTCTTCCTCAGATCAGCCCTGTTGAGTAGGTGGTCTTTAATGTGACCCAGGACTCATTGTGCGTTCACACTACCAAAGGAAGGAGGTCACATGTGTCCCAGACCACCTCCACATGTGGACTGACACCAGATCAGTGTTCACACCTGGACCTGTTTAACCTGGACTCTAGAGACCAGATCAGTGTTCACACCTGGACCTGTTTAACCTGGACTCGAGAGACCAGATCAGTGTTCACACCTGGACCTGTTTAACCTGGACACTAGAGACCAGATCAGTGTTCACACCTGGACCTGTTTAACCTGGACTCTAGAGACCAGATCAGTGTTCACACATGGAACTGTTTAACCTGGACACTAGAGACCAGATCAGTGTTCACATCTGGATCTGTTTAACCTGGACTCTAGAGACCAGATCAGTGTTCACACCTGGACCTGTTTAACCTGGACACTAGAGACCAGATCAGGTGTTCACACCTGGACCTGTTTAACCTGGACTCTAGAGACCAGATCATTGTTCACACCTGGACTCTAACCTGGACTCTAGAGACCAGATCAGCGTTCACACCTGGACCTGTTTAACCTGGACACTAGAGACCAGATCAGTGTTCACACCTGGACCTGTTTAACCTGGACTCTAGAGACCAGATCAGTGGTCACACCTGGACCTGTTTAACCTGGACACTAGAGACCAGATCAGTGGTCACACCTGGACCTGTTTAACCTGGACACTAGAGACCAGATCAGTGTTCACACCTGGACCTGTTTAACCTGGACTCTAGAGACCAGATCAGTGTTCACACCTGGACCTGTTTAACCTGGACTCGAGAGACCAGATCAGTGTTCACACCTGGACCTGTTTAACCTGGACACTAGAGACCAGATCAGTGGTCACACCTGGACCTGTTTAACCTGGACTCTAGAGACCAGATCAGTGTTCACACATGGACCTGTTTAACCTGGACACTAGAGACCAGATCAGTGTTCACACCTGGATCTGTTTAACCTGGACTCTAGAGACCAGATCAGTGTTCACACCTGGACCTGTTTAACCTGGACACTAGAGACCAGATCAGGTGTTCACACCTGGACCTGTTTAACCTGGACTCTAGAGACCAGATCATTGTTCACACCTGGACTCTAACCTGGACTCTAGAGACCAGATCAGCGTTCACACCTGGACCTGTTTAACCTGGACACTAGAGACCAGATCAGTGTTCACACCTGGACCTGTTTAACCTGGACTCTAGAGACCAGATCAGTGGTCACACCTGGACCTGTTTAACCTGGACACTAGAGACCAGATCAGTGGTCACACCTGGACCTGTTTAACCTGGACACTAGAGACCAGATCAGTGTTCACACCTGGACCTGTTTAACCTGGACTCTAGAGACCAGATCAGTGTTCACACCTGGACCTGTTTAACCTGGACACTAGAGACCAGATCAGTCTAATGTTGTAAATGTGGACATTTAAACATAATGGACATTAGAGGACCTGCAGTCTTTGGTGTTGTCTTCCTGCGTTGACACTGAGTCTACTAACAGTTCATTTATTCTGTATTCCCTCCAAGTGGAGGTTTCTCCATCAACTGTACATTCTTTATTAACTTGATAAATGATTCTTGGTAACTTCATAGAACATGTCATGTGATCACAGTTATTCTAAACATATTCTCTCCTTTAATACAAACTTCAGAGGAGACGACACTTTCATAATGTTAATATGTTGCAGTACTGTGCCAGAGTTAATACCTCTATCAAAACGACACTCCTAAAGTTACTCCAGTTATAAAACCAAGTATATTAAATCTGCAGATAGACGCGATGATCTCTGAGATAATGTTTCCTCTAATACACTGAATCAGACACAAACAAATGTCAAGGACACGTGACGTGATGTGGAACCGGAGCTAAGCCCTGCGTTAAAGATAAGACATGTGGTGTGAAGAGCGATGATTAACAGCCGGGGGTGCAGGTGGTGGCATAAGTCATGCATCATTTATGTGCATCATGTATGGATCATGACTATAAATATTACATGTTGCTGTACTGTATATGCGTCAGGCTGCACACCTCTCAGTCACCAGGGTGAAGTTAAACCTTTGTTGCTGTTAACAGCTGCACAGTGGCTGCTCGTGTTGCACTGATAACCTCTTCATACGTGTCATTCATTCAGTTTGATTTCCGTGTTTTCAGCTGATAGTTGCCTCATATCTAAGAAGCATATGAGCAGCGTCGGGGAACGCCATCTGTCTTTGTGCTGGATGTTTGTGAGGCTGAGTGGTCTGCTGGTTACGTGACGCGGTGTTTTGATAAGGTCACGATGAAACGACAGCGGCTGCCAGGAACTCTAACAAATATTACATAAACCTGCTAAATCACACTGAATTATTATGTATCTGGACTGGACTTTATTGAGTCCTGATTCTAGTTTTGACTTCATTTTTAGTTTGATATTTGTATCAAGATACCCTGACACTTATATTTTCGGGGGGTGAGAGAGCTGAGTGAACTGCAGCTTTAATAAAAGACAAAACACAAGAAAGTAAGAAAATGTCTTCATCAGATTGACAACGCAGGAGCTGCAAACACACAACAAAACCAAACAGTAACATCACAGGTAAATACAGCAACACACTGCAGGTAGCGCAAAGCTCCATTTTATTTAATTTCTAAAATTGTGCACATTATAGAATCCATAATAATATTGACATTGCAAATCTCTCACTGAGTAAAAAAAGGGTTCAGATTCTGTCAGGCAAGTCACCATGTGGTGCATAAGTAATGGAGAATCATGTGGACAGACTCAAAAGAAAAGGAAATAAAAACAATATCAGTTTGGATTTGATGAAATATTGAGACAGAAGAAGAAATCCTGACATGCCTGTCTGCGTGTTTTCTCTACTAGCTGAGGCTAGCTGGTTAGCTCCAGACATGTGATGCTTTGTATCAATGGAAAGGGGAGTGTCTCTAGAGTGGCAGAATGGAGCAGAGAGGATTGTGGGTAATGTTATGTTCCATTTGGACTATCCCTCATGTTTACAGCGACTCTTATCACTTTCTGTATAAAATACACTTGAACAGTTGTTATTATAGGTTTAAAATCTGATCTCTTAGCGACATTAGCAACAACAAAACAGACCCTGTTGTACGTCAACCACTGACTGGTGCTCAGTTACAGAACATTCAGCCATATTTAAACATCTATTCTGACCTTTTTCATCACTTTCCCTGAAACGTTTCTGTATTTGCTGGTTGTTGTGAGCATTTGGAGAACAAATGTTTTGGAGCCGTTTTCTGCATTTTCTTGTGTTTTTTCTATTTCCCTACCGACACCGATGGATCCCCATGTGGAGGCCAGCCTGGCTCACCAGGACGCTCAGCGGTGCATCATCCAAAACAAAACCGGCGGCCCCACAGAGCGTCACTTCCCCATGCCTTTCTCCATCAGGGATCCATTCTCGCTGTGTTGCCCACCTGTCACTCAGCCCCGCTGTGAAGGTCTTTGAGTCACAGGCGGCAGAAGGAAGGAAGGTTTTCACTCTCTCACAAAACGTCAGATTAAACAGAGGAGGTAGATCTGATAGATATATACATGGAAACAATGAGACGTAGTGATGCAGATGAGATGGGCTCAGAATAGTCTCAGCATCCTTAACAGGACAGATTTTGGAAATGTTCCTGGACCAGTTTAGTTTAGGACCCAGAACTAAAGTTAGAGTCAAAACAGACGGTGTTTAGATTTCGTCATTTGGCTGAAAGTGAGCAGAGCTGTCAGGTCAGGAGCAAATAAAAAGGCCAGCATGGTAATGAGCTGTTCCTCTGACGTTGATGAACAGCTGCTGGACCGCCAGGAAGGAAAAACGTGCCAGAATACATCGCTAAGGAGACTCTCCAAGTTTTCTGTGAACTGAGCGAAAAGCAAAAGCACAACATTTGGCAAATAAATGGAGGAGAGAAATCCCCTTCAGCTTCCTCCTTTATTTGAGCCTCTGGTTTGGTGGAGGACCAGGGTCCAGTCGGATCTGATAAGGTCAGGTTGAACTGTGTTGATCCTTCAGGAAAAACTGAGCTGCTGCAGAAACAAACAAGTTCCTGAGCTAAAAACAGAACCATAAAATAATATATATACACATATATATGTATATATACACCGATCAGGCATAACATGACCACCTTTCTAATATTGTGTAGTTGTGATGCCTTTGGGTCCTATGGGTTGAGGGGAGGGGCCTCAACCAACATCCATCTCCACCTCCTTCATGTTTTCCCCTTTATAGAAGGGAACTACAAGTCCAGTTGCCTTTTTTGAACCTTTGTTGGAGATTTTCCTTTTATACATTTTCATCCCATCCCCTTGATCATTTTCATCCCATATCCTTTGACCCTTCTCATCCCTCCATCCATTTCTCTCATGAACTGTGAACTAATAAACATTCATTCATTCATTTTCTGTAACCACTTGTCCAAACTCACATCTCAAGGAGTGTCATTGCTATGGGGTGGAGGTGCCTGGTCTGGTCTAGGTGGGTGCTACATGTCTAAGTAACATCCACACCAATGAATGCCAGGTCCAGAAGTTTCCCAGCAGAACATTGAACTGTCACAAGATGGTTTAAAGATGGTTTAAACTTCTCCTGTCAGTGGTCATAATGTTGTGGCTGGTTGGTGTATACAAGAATATAAATACAGTATATATACCACAGTATTTCTCAGATTAAATGAGCTGCAGATAAAGTGAAATGTGTTTTTATTTGCTTGGTTTCGTTCATAAAAGTGTTAAATGTCACAGCTTTGAGAAGGAACTAAAGTCAGATGGTTTCATGTTTTTTGTGTCTCCATCCAGCCTCTCTACATGTTGATCCTTTCTTTCTATTTCTGGTTCTCAGGTAAAGCTCAAAACGCTCGACTGACGCTGAATGTTTCCTCACACAGGCGTTCATCACAGCATCTAACCTCAATGATTTCCACCCACGCGCTGCGCTGATTTGAAACATACTGAAAACCCTCAGCAGGCCGTGGCTGGGGGCTGTTGAGGTGGTGCAACAGATCACAGCGGGGGCATCTCTAACACGGCCTCACAAACACCTTCTTCCTTCTCCACAGAGATCGAGCCTTGAAGGAAGAGGCAAATCATTTCTCTTCTTCCCTGCCTCCCTCTCTCTTTCATCCCTCCTCTCTGTTCCCATCAGATGGAGGTGATGGTCCAGGGTTGGTCTCAGAAAACTCTCTGCAGACAAAACGACCGGCTGGACGCCCACAGATGAGTGTCGCTCTATCTAAACATCAGGGGGAGCAGAGGGAGCAGGGGGAGCAGGGCGAGCAGAGGGAGCAGGGGGAGGTGAGGAGCGTTCTCCCTGTGCTATCGCTGTCTTGCAGGCAGGGTTTAGAGGAGGCAGCCTAGAGGAGCACAGAGAAACGTCGACAGTGTTTAATATGTTGCTCAGCAGTCAGGTCGCCTCCCGCTGTTCACTCAGATGTGAAATACACAAAAGAACATTTTTCAACAATGCAACAAAACGAAGCAAAACTCCGACTGTGACCGAGTGGTTTTAATGAAAACCAGTCATTTAGGACGGATGTGTGTTACCAGGCAACGACGAGGAAGAACCACAACATGACGGGGGGGAATGGAGCTGCCACCGTCCATCAGTGTCACAAGTCACAAGTTATTAAGAAGAAAATCATCATCTGAGGATGAAGAGACAGTTTGACCAGCGGAGGATTCAAGAGGTTTTTATTTTGTAGAAAGAGGCAAGAGACTGAGATAACCTCCATGGAAACGCTCTGACATTAATCAACTACAACCAAAAAACACTATGAGACACCAACCAAACAACCAAACAACCAGCCAGCACCAACCAACCAACCAACCAACCAACCAAACAAACAACCAACCAAACAAACAACCAACCAACCAACCAACCAACCAGCCAACCAACCAACCAACCAACCAAACAAACAACCAACCAGCACCAACCAGCACCAACCAACCAACTAACCAACCAACCAAACAACCAACCAACCAGCCAACCAAACAAACAAACAACCAGCCAAACAACCAACCAACCAACCAACCAAACAAACAACCAACCAGCACCAACCAGCACCAACCAGCCAACCAAACAACCAACCAAACAAACAACCAACCAGCCAAACAACCAACCAACCAGCACCAACCAACCAACTAACCAACCAACCAAACAACCAACCAACCAGCCAACCAACCAAACAAACAACCAGCCAACCAACCAACCAAACAAACAAACAACCAAACAACCAAACAACCAGCCAGCACCAACCAACCAAACAACCAACCAACCAACCAGCCAGCACCAACAACTGACTGAGGCAACTAGTTGTCTTTAAACCCCTCTGCTCCAGGTGATTAACAGGAAGGGTCTATTTCCAGGGAGACCAACATCTTATGAAACATTAAATATTAACATGGACCCAACACCATATAAGACAAAACCTATTTACATAAATCCACACAGCCATCTATAGATCAACAGTACCAACACATATAACTCAGAGTGGTCAGTTACCCTCTACTTCCTCATTATCATTCTAACTGCAACAAAATACTAAAAAGGACGTGGGCCATCTAAAACACTAAAGTATGAATCACATCCATGTCTTACAGAGATGGTTTCTGTTATTTCAGGTAGTTAATATGATGCTGATGTACGTTCAGTACAGAACGTGGTCAGAGACTGATGACGATTAAAAGAACAGACCAGAACACATGCTGATAAAACTCCTCTGAGTCCGGCTCAGACGGTTCTTCCCTCTTCACCCTCGGCCTCATTCATCCTTCTCTTCAGGCCCTCTCATCTCTCCATCAGCCTCCCCTGGGTGCTGTCTATTAATTAACTTCCTCGCATCATTTAAGGTTTATCAGCCAATCCACAGATAAATCTGGGGTAGGACGGTTTAAAGAAGTGTGAGTTCGCTGCAGATGAAACACTCCAGTACGTGAAGATAATTAAAGACGGAAGACAGAGATGGACTCAGTGAACCCTGGGACTGTCGTCAATCAAGCTGCTGATTGGTCCTCGTCTTCCTGCCCTGCATGACCTCAGATCTAGAAAATGTTTCAGCCTGAAAAGAGGAGGCATCAGTGAAGAAGCTCGGACATGATGCTTTTACTTTAACAGCTTTAACAGGAATGAAGCACTGTGGCCGAGGGCTCCACCTTCTGTCTTCAGACATGACCAATCAATCATAGCAGGCTCAACAGGTAGATCACAGATTAACTCACAGGAAGTTCATTCCTTAGACATGTTTCTAAAATTTTAGTTGTATTTAAATGTTTTTAATAGTGTTAACTTTAAATTAAGATATTATAATTTAAGTTCATGATCTAGACCACGCCTCATATCAATCTATTTCCTGTGCTGACCTATTAAAGTGTGTCCTAACCCTCTCTCTCTGTTCATCCCAGTTCTCAACCCCCATCCTCCTCATCCCTCTCTTTTCTTGTCTTCCTCTTCCACCTTCCTCAATCCCTGGGTTCCTCTCCCATCATCCGTCTACACATAACACCTCCTTCGTGTCTTCCCTTTGACCCCTTTGCATCCCATCCTTTCTGACTCCTTTTCATCCCATCCCACTGATCATTTTTACCCCTGTTGATCCCATCCCCTCGACCCCCTTTCATTCCATCTTTTTGACCCTTTCACCCCTTTTCATCCCATCATTTCCGACTCCTTTTCATCCCATCCTCTTCGACTCTTTTATCCCTCATCATCCCACCCCCTCAGCCCTTTTCATCCATTTTCATCCCATCGCCTTGATCATTTTCACCCCTGTTGATCGCGTAACCTCGACCCGTTTATCCCTTTCATCCCATCCCCTCGACTCTTTTCATCCATTTTCATCCCATCCCCTTGATCATTTTCACCCGTTGATCCCATCTCCTCGACCCTTTTTTATCACATCCCTTCCAACTCCTTATCTCATCCCCTCGACCCTTTTCACCAGTTTTCATCCCATACCCTTCGACCCTTCTCATCCCTCCATCCATTTGTCTCACGACCTGACTACCAATAAACATATTTGCATAAATTAAGGCGTGGTCTTTGTTAGTGAATTAAAAGCTTTACGTTTCCACATGAATTAACAAATGTTGTCCAACTTATTTTACAATAAGACTTTTTTATCCATTTCATGAATTCTCCAACCTGCCTATGATTCCTCTTACATTTTCAAACTGTCATGTAACATCATCAGTTTGTATCATAAGATTCCACATGTACACTTTAGTCAGATATGTGTATCTATGACAGATGTATGTTTATCTTGCTGTTCTCTTCTCTTCTCTCTTTGCTGTTCTCTTCTCTCTTTCTTCTGTCTGTACCCGGCTGGCCTTAGGCAGATGGGTCCCTCCATATGAGCTGGTTCTGGTTCTGGTTCTGCTCGAGGTTTCTTCCTGTTAAAAGGGAGTTTTTCCTTGCCACCGTTGCCTTCAGGCTTGCTCTGGGGGTTTCAGGCCGGGTTTTTGTAAAGCGTCTTGAGACGATTTGTATTGTTATTGACGCTATACAAATAAAATTGAATTGAATTGAATCTTATTTCTGTCCACTTTCAGTTTCTGATAAACTACCAAATGATCGAAAGGACAAATCAGGAAGCAGCCTGTCACAGAAACCTCTCTGTCCCGTGTCTGGCTGCAGTGTGATGTGTTCGGGTGAAGAAGTGATGCAGACTTAGTGGATGTTTAAACTAGAGGAGCAGTGTGGGAAACTAAAAGCCGGTCAGACAAAGCATGTGTGGGTAGAGATGCCTGAGCAGCAGGTAGAGGCTGGAAAAGGAAGAGAGACAAAGACAGAGTGACAGTGATCTAAATGTCATGCTTAGTTTGGCATTTAGCGTCTCCACAGGGCCTCGGTGACACAGCTACTTAATCTGTCATGACTCTGGTTTAACCGCAGTAGCAGGCAGTAGAAGCTGAAGGTGTGTTTGTTCGCCTTCCTTGATATTCTTTCACCGTCTCTCCTCCTGGCAGAGATTTACAGCTGGAAGCTTTGAGTCTACATCTGATTTAAGTGGATTACACTCACGTCTGACATTAGAACCTCTCTGATAAAAAAAAAAAAAACACATCTCCATTTCAATTAGGAGAGATTTTGTTCAGAGTGAACGATAAAGATTTTATTTAACAATGTGAACAATAGAAAAATGGGATTAGAATCAAATTAGACTTCCTAGTTCTTAAAGAGGAGGAGGGTCATGGGTTCAATTAGACGTCTGCAGAGTCTCACCTGTCGTCTTTTTACCTTTTTCTTCATGAAATAAACTCTGTCGTCTGTCTCTTTATGTCGTAACAGAGAAAAGGTGGATGCAGCTGGAGGATGAGGACAGGACTTGGACCCTGGGTGTGAAGACTAGAGGTGGTGGAGGAGGAACATGTTTAAATGTGGACCTGATTGGATGATTGAGACGGTGGCAGGAACTGATTACAGCTGAGCTTTGTTTCCTGTTCAGTGATTGTTTTTGGCGTTTGGTGATTTCCTGATGCTGTGGCTCTGACCTTAAACATGGAGGAACTGAAGGTAATGACTTTAGTTTAGTCTATTCATGTTCTTATCATCATTCAGCTTTAAAGAAACAAAACGTCACTTTGTTTGCAGCCGTGTGTGAAGCGGTCGTGATGAGGTGGTGGAGCTCTGCCAGATAACGGCTGGTTTACTCTCTCTGAGCTGAGGGTGAAGGAGTGTTTCCAAAAAACTATCTGAAACAAGGATGACTGGTCCAGGTATCTCTGGATGGACCAGGACCTGGATCACAGACATGCTGTGGTGTTGTCCAGTAAAGTGGTGAAGAGGGAGCAAAGACATCATCACAGTTCAGACTGCTGCAAATACTTTAGTTTATTTTATCCTGGAAGGCAGCCTGAAGTTTCCCCTGACAACAGAGTGGGTGGACTGGGTGGATGGATGTCAGGTGTACGGAATGAGACAGAAACTTCCACCACAACTAACATAAACTGAACTCAAACAGGCCACACATCTGGACAACAAAGAAGGTAGATAACTAAAATCAAAGCAACAGCTGAGCAATAAAGCAGCAGCAGTACAGACTGGATCCCTTTTAATGTAGGCCCTGGGTCGTAATTGGATGATCTGGGGCCGAACCAACCAATCAGCAGCCACCGTCAGACCCACAGGTGGAATCAGTTGTGGAATCAGCTGAAGAGAGAGAGAGTGAGAGCGAGAGAGAGAGAGAGAGAGAGAGAGAGAGCCTTCCATGTAACAGTAAGGATTAGGGCAGAGAACACAGAACCAGGATATCAGAGTCTGCAGCCGTCTCCTCCAGGATGTAGCAGCTGCACCAGTTCAGATATTTAAAAGTCGACTGATATGTGATCGACTCGTCTCTGATGACGTCATGAAAACCACTGTGCTCTACATATATGTATAGCCTGTATAAAAACAGGCAGCACCTCAGCACCATCAGTAGCATTTAATAGTACTCCACAGCGTGTTGTTAGATGGGATAGTGTAGCAGCTAAAGGTCTAATAACTTTATCAAACAGTTGATGTGCAGCCTCCTTCTCTCTGTTACCACAGGATGTTTGGTCAAGTTGTTAACTGACTGCTGTCCAGAGGATTTGGACCGTTCCTCTGCTAGCGTTAGCCTTAGCATGTCTTTTTTGCAGCAGTACTTTAGTTGTATTTCAGGACTGACGCCTTTAGTGAAGTATTTCCACACATTTGATGAACCGATGACCCACTGGGCTCCTCCCCTGTCCTCTAGGAGGCGGAAAGCGTCGTGCTACAGGTTGACTAGCCTGTAGGAGTCCTACCAGGCTTCAGGTAATCAGCACCGTGATGGTGAAGTTTGCAGGATGGACATCATGAATAAACACTTTCCATTAATGCTTCATCACATCATCACTACGTATCGACCGTTTCAGTTTTAAAGCTCCTGACACTTTCATGATCCTTCTCTTCTTCTTCTTCTTCTCTTCATTGATTTCATGCAGGACTCACTGCGGCGCTGCTTATACTGGTGTTTCTGGAGCATCAGCATCTGATTAAAGTCTTTGCTGCCATGGAGGAAAGGTGACGCCTGTAACCATGGAGACCGGCTCCGAGGGACAAGCGCTAACATATCAACCTCCTGAAAGTGATTATTTTTATTTTTTATTTTACCTGCCGTGACCGTCTCCTAATCCTCAGGAAATTTATATCTGTGTCTGGAGAAATTAGAGTCGAGTGGAGACGGTTCATGGCTTCAATGAAAAGAAAACTACAAAAGAAATAAAGATAATAACAAGAAGAATGTGGTCAGTAAATTACTAGAACTGCTGGATGTGTCAAATATGATGCAGAACAAAGATGACGTTTGGAAATAGTTTTTTTTATTTATTTATTTTGAGGGTCGTTTGAGAAGTTAAAGAATAAAACTAAGAGACTGTGTGACTCATGGTGTTAATGTTTGTGTCGAACAGATGACGTCTAGAAACTGACCTGGAGCATTTACCAAAAGAAATAAATCATGAAGACAGACAGCTGGATGTTTGCTGACTGCAGGTCTCAGTCGGTCACTCTGGTTTCAACCTGAACACACAAGGACTCGTAATGTGGATGAAAACACTCTGTCTGCTGGGGGGGGGGGGGGCTGGATGACAGCTCTTGATGTTTAAATTGCGGTGAGTTCAAGGCTGCTCCTCCTGCTCTCAGGCTGTCAGACGTGATAACGACACATAACAAAAGAGCCGGAGGAACAAACGCTGCCTGACGTCTGCGTCGTCCTGTTTACTCTCAGATTAAAGACAGTTTAAACACAGATTATTATTCTGTAAATGTTCCGCAGGAAACCAGAGGCAGATAACCAGATTATCAGTCAGCTCTTTTACGTGGACTGTATGACATCAGCTGATATTTAATGTTAGATACAGTTGATATTAAACAGGAAGCTGTGAGGTCATGGGTTCAACCCCCCCCCCCCCCACGGTTGAGGAGCATTGAGAAAAAAACTAAAAGATGATCCAGGTGTGCTCATCTAGCCAGAGGGTTAACGGTTCAGTCCCCCACATGCTGAAGTGTCCTTGAGGTGGTGTGGTTTTATTCCTGATTAACTTCTGGTTGACTTGTTTTAATATTATGTATTTGCAGAGTGATGATTATTTTATCTTCAGATCTTGTGTTAAGGTCAGATTATCCAGAGAATCCACAAATTATTTTTTGTATGGTAAAGTTTATCTGGAGTCTCTCTGCAAAGATCTGCCAGGCCAATCAGATCGCTCGGGGGCGGGGCTTAATGTGGTGATGGACAGAAGACTAATAGTAGTAGTTTTAAACTAAATGTCTCTGACTGGTTGGAGGACTATCCAGAGAGAATATAATCCAGATGTTTCCAGACTCAGGTTCGTGTTGACCAGTCCAGGTGTCTTGGTCGTAGCTGTGTTTTAGCGTTTTGGGTTAATCTGGAGTCCTGAGCATAAACATGGAGAGAGAGGGAGAGAGAGGCGTTACCATGACAACAAACCAGGCTGGGATTTTAATGTGCTGCACATTTATCCACCGTCCACACCAAGACTCCTCCAGGTCCAGGTGAGTATCAGGATGAAAACAAGGAAAAAACAAATGAAGGATGAAGACGATATAAGGAGAAGCAGAAGAAGAAGGAGCAGAAGAAGATGTATGTCCTCCTCCATGTCCTACTCCTTCATGTCCTCCTCCTTCATGCCCTCCTCCTCCATGTCCTCCTCCTCCATGTCCTCCTCCAGTCCTGAATGTGTAGAGTCTTAGAAGACGACCAAGATGTCTCCACGTCTCCAACGTCTCTGTCCACATGGTCTCCGTCTTGGTTCATCAAGGAGATGGAGATGAAGGAGGAGGAGGAGAAGAAGAAGAACTAGGATGAGAAGGAGATAGATGAAAGAGGAGGAGGAGAAGAATGGGAAGAAAAATGAAAAAGAGGAGAACGAGAGGTGGTATATTCTCCTCCATGTCTGGATCCAGATCTGAATTGATAGAAGAGAAGAAAATGGGAGGAAAAGATGGAGAAGAAGAAGTCTCATCTCCCTCCTCCTTCTTTTTCTTCCTCCCTCTACTCCTCCTCATCCTTCACCTCTACTTGTTCTCCTACTTTACTCCTCCTACACCTCTTTCTTCTCCTCCTCCTCCTGTTCTGTTTCCAGTAGATGTTCCTGATCCTCTTCATCATTGACGTTCCACATTGATTGATGTTTTGATGTAAACACGTTTCATCTTTTGATCTGGTCTCCATGGTAACGGCTCATCTCTGATCTCAGTCATTGGTCAGGATGAAGACGCGTTCTGAGTGTTGCTGTCCGTGGTTCTGAAGAGCTGAAGGACACTCACAGGACCGAGTAGGTGGTCTTTAATGTGACCCAGGACTCATTGTGTGTTCACACTACCAAAGGAAGGAGGTCACGTGTCCCAGACCACATCCACATGTGGACTGACACCAGATCAGTGTTCACACCTGGACCTGTTTAACCTGGACTCTAGACACCAGATCGGTGTTCACACCTGGACCTGTTTAACCTGGACACTAGAGACCAGATCAGTGTTCACACCTGGACCTGTTTAACCTGGACACTAGAGACCAGATCAGTGTTCACACCTGGACCTGTTGAACCTGGACTCTAGAGACCAGATCAGTGTTCACACCTGGACCTGTTTAACCTGGACACTAGAGACCAGATCAGGATGGATGTTAATTAGATGTTTAGATTCAGTCAGTGTGAATCTCTCAACGAGCTTTTAACAGCCGTTTACAGGTTTAGAGAAGTGGAATCATTAATTAGACTCTTGTGGACTTGAAACGAGTCCTAATCGCTCTGAAGCTGAAGGTGTGTTACTGTTCTTTTAGCTGCTCCTGCTGAGTTCTTATTTCTTCTTTTAATGGGAATGTCTCAGTAAATCCTCAAACAGTTATTTTTAATTTAAACTGTTTCTCTGCAGGGATTAATAATAAAGACTCTCTGATGATTAAAATGTGGTTTTCTTCATTTCTTCTTTATTTGCAGTGGCTAGACAGTTATTTTTTTTTTTTCCAGGAAACAGCTCTGGTGCCACAGAACTATGATCAGTCCAGTAAAGAGACATCAAGATATCTCCTCCAGCTTTTACTCATCAGGACTGTTGGTTCAGTGAAAGGAGGATTCTTTAAAAGATGAGAGAATAATGTTCTTGGAGGGTTTAACACCAGGTAACAGGAAGCAGTGAACTGAAGTTAAATGTTTAAATAAAGTCTCAGGCTGCTTTTTAGCAACACATGTTAGAATAATGAGGACTCAGTTCCATCATGTTTCCTGATAAACCGTGAGCCTGCATGACCTCTCCAGACCTGCACCGTTCTTTAGGAACTGTTTATCCTAGAAATCATTCTGCATCGCTTGGAGCGTTGCCTTTGTAGCAGGAGCTAAATGTTTTGCTACACCTCTACAGCCGTGCTTCATCTAACAAACAACACCTTGTTAAGTTCTATTCAAATAAAGATTATTATTTTTATAGAGACATTTTATCATGACATTGTCTTTTATTACCTCAGTTGTGATCCTGTTTGGTTTTCTTCGTGTTTCTGTTCTAAAAGTTTCTTCTTTTACTTCCTGTGTTTCTCCGTCTTTGATTGGTTGGTTTCTCCATCTGTGCTCCGCCCTCATTAGTCTCACCTGTGTCTCATCAACCTCTCAGCCCATGTGTGTCTTTGTCAAGTCGTCTGTGGATGTTACCGTCTCCACCCTGCAGCGCCTTTTCTTCCAGATTCTGAAGTTTTCATTAAAGTTCTTTTGTCTCCACTCATCACAACATGTGTCACATGTGTCCAGCGCCGTGGTCATCATGCGTCGCTTTAAAATGTGCTTTAGAAATAAACTGAAGTTAATCTGCCTCTTGTGTCCCTGATTGAAGAGCAGATGAAGTGTCAGTTGAAGAAGCAGCACTGTCCTCTACATACAGATACATATAGATATAGATATAGATGATATAGATATAGATATATACTAGAAGACATGGACAGCCCTGATGGAGACCCGTCCAGTGAATAATAAAGGAGAGGACCAGTTTGTTGCATTATTTATTCGATGCTGTCTAAGAAGTCCATCTCCGTTATTTGCCTGGTTTCTGATAAATGACCCCCCCCCCCCCCCCTCCTTTGTGTCCACCCGTCTCCCCACCTCTGCTGTCCTCCGGCAGCAGGTCTCCGTCCTCCACACAATGACGCCCATCTTTCATTTATGGAGTCGTATTCTCTGCATTATCTGCAGCCTTCACCGTCTCCCTTTCTCACGGTGTCTCTTAGAAACCGTCCGTCTGCAGGTCAGTGTCAAAGCCGCCGCCGCCGCTGACGCCCGCTTCACTTCTCATTGTTTTACTCGACGCTGAACTCCTCCTATATGTTAAATTTATCTCCGTGTTTAATTGTAGTTCAGCTGCTGCTAACCTCTGCAGCGAGCTCGCAGCCAACCGATGATTAATGCTCCACCGCTAACGTGTTTCCATGGATATCGTGGCCATGGCGTCCTGCCAGCCTCCACGTTCTCTGCACCTCTTGTCACCGAAGATGCAAATTATAACTGCAGCGTGTCAGGTGATACTTTAACAAACTTAAAGAGGAAGGAAGGAAGGAAGGAAGGAAGGAGTTGATTCTAGTTTAGATTTATTTCTAGTTTCATCTGGTTCTCAGCTCCAAGGACAGAATCTTTTAAAAGGCTCTCATTACTAATGAGAAGGAAGGAAGGAAGGAAGGAAGGAAGAGAGGAAGGAAGGATAGAAGGAGGTAAGTAAGGAAACAAAGAGGAAGGAAGGAAGGAACGAAAGAGGGAAGAATGGAAGGAAGTAGGAAAGGAAACAAAAGGAAAGGAAGGAAGGAGAAAAAGAACGAAGTATGGAAGGAAAGAAGGGAGGCAGGAAAGTAGGACCGGTTTAGTTCACCACTGAGTCATGTGATCATTTCTACTAGTGGTTGAATGAAGGAGTTAAACTCCTCTTCCTCAGATCAGCCCTGTTGAGTAGGTGGTCTTTAATGTGACCCAGGACTCATTGTGTGTTCACACTACCAAAGGAAGGAGGTCACATGTGTCCCAGACCACCTCCACATGTGGACTGACACCAGATCAGTGTTCACACCTGGACCTGTTTAACCTGGACTCTAGAGACCTGATCGGTGTTCACACCTGGACCTGTTTAACCTGGACTCTAGAGACCAGATCGGTGTTCACACCTGGACCTGTTTAACCTGGACTCTAGAGACCAGATCAGTGTTCACACCTGGACCTGTTTAACCTGGACACTAGAGACCAGATCAGTGTTCACACCTGGACCCGTTTAACCTGGACACTAGAGACCAGATCAGTGTTCACACCTGGACCTGTTTAACCTGGACTATAGAGACCAGATCAGTCTAATAACCAGGTGTGAACAGAGAATAAAACATTCTTCCTTTTCTTTCTGATTCAACATTAATCTGTTGATAAGTTCATTTAAAATGAATGTGTAAAGTAACACGTTGAAATGTGTGTGTTCTTATTTCTGGCTCGTTAGTCGCTCTGGTTGGAGGTTGAGACCGACATCATTAGCTGAGGCAGAACAGCAACAGGTGCTAATTGCATTTATAAAGTGGTCTGGCTGGTAATTGGCTCCTCAGACAACTCTGTCTCCTAAACGGCAACAAGGACCACATGTGGGAGTAAAACATGAGGCTCGCTGGGGTTTTATTTGCATTTATAGAAGCAAAGTTTCCATCTTTATCGAACAGAGACCAGTCAGCTCTCTGACATCTTATATTCACAATCTAAACACATCCAGTGATAGTGATGTGATGTAAAAATCTAGTTTCCTTTTATAAAATGTTTATAGAGAAAACCAAATGCAGCCATACTGTTGCCTCAGAGTGTTGTTGCTTTATAGCCACAACAAATTGTCCAATAAATCAAATGTTTGTGACGGAGGTGAGTGAGGGGCTGAGAGGCTAAAAGCTTCCATACGTCGACTAACGACAGAACGTGTCTGGACATAAAATGACCCGTCACGCTTTATTTTACCGCTCCAGTTTCATGATTGGATGAAATGCAGCAATAATGGATCCACACGACGTGTCGACCGATGCTGCTCCACACATTTACCCCCCCCCCCCCCCCCCCCAACAGAATAAAACGATGGATGGATGGATATCAGGCAGCAAACGACATGTCTACATTCATGTCTTTATGTTGCTCTGCCTGCCTGTAGCTGCTCAGTTTGTATCCTCTGCTGCAGCCACATTTTCACAGATTAAATTGATTTTATTAGTTTCTAAATCGTGGCAGTACTTTAGATAAAGTTTGACCAGTCTTCATGCTGCCTGGTTTCTGTTTATCTCATTTATTCCCGGCTCAGAGTAAAGAGAGTGAGTGGAAGCAGACACACGGCTGTCGACAGGATTTAGTTAGTGTGAATTATTAATGACGAAGGAGCAGGAAGACGGATTTCTAGCGTCCTACATCAGCCTAAAGGCCACTGCACATAACGTCTGTTTTAGTCTGCGGCTGCTGACAAGAGAATGGAAAGAGCAATCACTGCAAACAGCCACAAAACATGGAAATGATAGATGAGGAGAAAACTAAATAACTGCAGACCTGTCATTTACCGGATCGTAAATCTGAGCTCTGCTGACAAATGAAAATGAAAAGTTTGGGTAAGAGACTGAAAATCTGTCAATAGTACATCACTGATGGACCAATGAATTCTGAATTCTACCAGTGAACTCTAAAAGAAAATGTCAGGACATCTGTCCATGAGCTGAATGTGAAGAGAAACTGGGTCATGCAGCAAGACAACGAGAACCAAGAACACAAGTGGTTCTACAAAAGAACGGTTAAAGAAGAACAAGATGAATGTTTAGGAACGGCCAAGTCAAAGTCCTGACCTTAATCCAATAGAAATGTTGTGGAAGGACCTGAAGCAAGCAGTTGATGTGAGGAAACCCACCAACATCTCAGAACTGAAGTGGTTCTGTTCTGAGGAATGGGCTAAAATTCCTCCAAGCTGCTGTAGACCACTGATCAGCAGTTACCAGAAACATTTAGTGACAAGGAGGTCACAGCAGATACTGGACACAAGGAGGACATGATATGTAATACTGGCTCACTTTAGTCTAATAGTTCTGTTTCCTGTGTTTAATTGGGTTCTACCTTTGTCGACTTTTAAAATCTGCTGATGTTTTGAGTCATTTTCGTGCAGAAATGTAAAGGATTCAACCTTTAAGCAGTTCTGTCAGTTGTTTAATGTTATAGTTCATGCACCAGCTTCTTTTCATTCATCACAGAATAAACCCATGTCCCTACGATCAGGTCAGAGCGTTTATTAAGTTCCCCTGAAGAAGAACCGGTTTATCTTTCATTGTCCTCTTCTTTTGTGCATCATAAGACCAAACTGTACCTTGTTCTTCTTTTTTTTTTTTTTTAGCTTCACTTAAGAGCAACAGCAATTATGATCCGTGTGGTACTTTTTGTATTGTGAGCTGTAATTTAGTGGTTAGGTGGCATAATTACCGCCTTAAAGAGGTCCTCACTGCTTCTTATTTTAGCTCAAGTGTGTCTGAGTCATTATGTAACCGACCTTCTTCTTCTTCCTCTGAGTTCAGGTTAAAATATTCTCACGCTGGGTTCACAAGTTCAACACATCAACCTCCTGGGCAGGAGAGTGTCAGGACTCCTGAGTGTGTGTGTGTCTTTGTTGTTTTCATTAAGTTGTGGGCGTCTTCGTGGGGTAATTTTTCTGGGCACTGCAACGTTTTAAGGGTTGAAACTTTGATAAGATTTGGTTTTAGGGTAAAAGTTTCAATCAGGTTATGGGTGAGAGGATGAATCATGTCGATGGATGGTTTGTTAGAGGCTGCAGGCACCGACAGCCAATAAGACGTTCACAGACGGCCAGGTGGGCGGCGGCCAAATAACACGCCCATCTGGCAGGAACAAGCAGAGCAGACAGAAACATGATCTGCCTCTCCAGCTCACAGATTGGACTCTAATTGCCCCCTAATGACATGACTCAGCTCCTCTAAGTTTTTTGGAGAGGGGGTTATCTGAGCCGTGTCTAATTTTGTGCGGCGGACGTCTTCGTGTCACATGATTTAACAATAAATCACCTCAGTCCCGTCATTATGGAGATGAGGGTGACGGCTTCACGGCGCTGGAGGTTATCGCGACCATCCTGATGGGAAATGATGCGTGAAAGAGACGGAGGTGAACGCCAGCGGCCGAGCAGGATCAACGTGGCACCTTGTCAAAATGACAAACGACAGAAATCAGAGGAAATGATGAGGTTCAGTGTTTGGAGTTTATATGGACTGATGAGAGAAAAAGAGGCTGAGAGCTGGCTACTGAAACCAGACCTTAACCATCAACATCTGGTCTCACCTGGTCTCACCTGTCCATCTACCTGGTCTCACCTGGTCTCACCTGTCCATCCACCTGGTCTTAATATAAATATGTCTCCACATGCGTCCCCAGCCAGCACTTGAGATCTGATCTCAGTGTGTGTGTCTGTAAATCAGCAGCGCCATCATGTGGTCAGTAGAATATTGTAGCAGCTGCTGTCTCTAATGGATCTCTACCTACCGCTGGATCAGAACCATCAACAGCTGCTGGTTGACTTGGAGACATGATCCAGATGTTGGAACCAGATGGAAAGACTCTCACATGTTAAGATCTGATTTATTTATGACGTTAGTTATTTAAAACAATTATAAATAATTTCTTTGAAGAATTAATAAAGTATTCTGATTCTGATTACAGAAGGAAGGAAGGAAAGAGGGAGGGAGTGAGGAACAGGAAAGAAAGAAGGAAGGAATAAAGGAAGGAAAGAAACAAAGAGAGAGGAATACCTAGTGTACCTAATGATCTGGCAGTATGTAAATCCTCATGGTCTTCACACCAACACATCTTAGAGCTGATTTACTGAGAGAAAACAGTCTGACGTGTTTTAGTCTGAAGAATAAAACTCTGTGTTCTCATCGTTCAAACTGAACATGAAGCTTTGTGAGAAGAAGAACCTGGAGTTTCTTTAAATCCATGAGAAAAACAACGAGGCCAGAATCATTACTGTGCAGCAGGAAGGTGGCATCAGTCAGTCAGTGTGTTCAGGCAGGAGGTCATTAACAGTGGACTCTTTAGAACCGTGTGTGGACGCTTGTTTGTCCAGGTCTTGTTAAACCAGGACATCATTACAGCTGGAAGCCTCCACCTTGTTTCTAGCTGCAGGATAATGGATAGCGGCTAAGCTAACAGGCCCAGAGGAAACATACTGTAAATGAACTGATGATTAAAACGAGATTCATCTCAAACCTCCGTGTGACGACGTACGACCCTGCAGGTGGACTGGTACGTTCTGCTTTCATCCCAACAGATGAACTCCTGACGAAGATGAAGGTGCAGGAGATAATGAACATGACCTGAGTGAGGGGGCGTTCAGGGGCGGTGGGAGAAAAATATGTTCTCCTGTCATTAGAAATCAGAACTGAGCAAATTCAGAGTCAGAGAAAACATTCCTCTGGGACAAATAAATACCTCTGGATCTATGGGATAGTCCTCCAACCAATCAGAGACAGTTTTAAACCAATTCAATGTCTCTCAGATGATGTGTAAGATTCTGACGATCTGATTGGTCCAGCAGGTCTTTGCAGGAGCAGAATCAGTTCCCACCAGAGAAACTCCAGATAAACTTTACTACACTGAAGGAGAACTTTGCTCTGACGTCCAGGACAATAAACTTTAAAATGAAGTTAAAATGTCATCACTGTCCATGATGAATCCTCTCAGAGTCACGTCGTTCACAGGTTTGTGTCTGAACAGTTCGGACCATAGACAGTATAAAGATTGAGAAGGAACAGCTCCTCTCCCCCTGGTGTCTGGCTGCAGTATAGGTCATAAGCTCCACCCCCTCCATGTTAGTGGGCGGGACTTGGGCCAAACTAAAACACTAAAATACACGTCAAATAATGTTTTTTCCAAGGATGGTTTCAGTAATTTTAGGTAGTTAGTATAATGATGATGTTTGAGGTTGACTGCTTCTTCCTCCTCCTCCTCCTCCTCCTCCTCCTCCTCCTCCCACCTTCACCTCCTGTCACTGTATTTGGTCATAAACATGTGAGAGTTTCTCAACTCCTTCTAGTTTCTCTTTCTTTCTGCGTCGAGCGTTTTTTTTTCCTCTCGTTCATCATTTTGCTGAAGGTCAGAACAGATTTAAAGGAATTTGATAAATGAGCCGAACATTGAAGGAAATAAAAGATCGTTTAGAGTTTTCTCCTCTGAACCAATTACAAATAGAGAATTTAATTTCATGTAAACCCCCAGAGAAGCAACCTTAAAGCCAGAGGAGGCTCATCGTCTGATTATCTTCATCCTAAACATGATCCACATGGATCCAGGTCTGGTCTCTGGACACCGACTGTGAAGACGTTTCTGTGTTTATTTGAACTCGTTTTACTTTAATAACATCTACTCTATCAATCCATGTTTTTCCATGATCGGCGTCTCTCTTGGTCTCAGCAGCAGCATCAGGTCGGCTCGATGCTTCCTGCTCTCAATTAACCTCCTCTGCTGCTCCGGACTTCAGCTCAGAGTCACATCGTCTGGAGGAACGCTGGTTCAACAGAGTTAACAGAGGAAACAGAGCAGCGTTGATTTTAAAAGCCCAGATGAAAACTACTGAGTGTATTCTGCTTTAATGATGATGGAGACCTGCTCATGTGCAGCACAGATGAAGGCTGGAGTCCTGGAAGCTCCGTGTAGAAGTAAAAAGAGAAAGTTAATCTAAAGGTGTAGAACATAGAACCCTAGAGCACTAACATCTGGTGGTGGTTCTCACGTGATTTCCGTTGTGTTGCTGCTCTCTGAGTTGCGTGGGTCCTTGGGAACCTTCAGGTTGCTCACTGACGCCACTGAAGACGTCATCATTGATATCACTGATGACTGATGGAAACTACTTCTTCTTCTTCTACAAACTCTTTGGCTTTTACATGAATCTAATAACCACTGGTTTGTTCTTTACTTCTCTTTCTGGTTTCATTAAAGGACCAAAGGTAAATTTACTGGTTTTGCATTTTTAGTTTTTGCTTTTTGAATCAAAAATCAGATAAAGTCTTAGTTATTTGTGTTTTAGTTTATCTCCCTGTGAGGTCAGAGGTCATGGTTCAGCTTCATCGTTTTCATTAAAGTTTAATTCACTGTAATTTCATCTGAACTGTTTCCATGGAGACCAGATCAAGTGACATGATCGGATACATGCGTTCATGTCACTGAAGAGGAGCATCACATCTACTGGAAATAGAACAGAAGAAGAAGAAGAAGAGGAGGAGGAGGAGGAGGAGGAGGAGGAGGAGGAAGAGGATGGAAGAGGAGGAGAGAAAAAGAGAAAAAGGAGCAGGAAGAAGAAGAACAAAAAGTAGAACTAGTATCTCCTCCTCCATGTCCTCCTCCTCCATGCCCTCCTCCATGTCCTCCTCCTCCATGTCCTCCTCCATGTCCTCCTCCTCCATGTCCTCCTCCTCCTCCGTGTCCTCCTCCGTGTCCTCCTCCTCCATGTCCTCCATGTCCTCCACGACAGACACTTAATCTTAAATGTCCTCCTCCAGTCCTGAATGTGTAGAGTCTTAGAAGACGACCAAGATGTCTCCACGTCTCCATCGTCTCTGTCCGCATTGATTCCATCTTGGTTCATCTTGTTTTTCTACCTCCATGTTTCTGTCCCTCACCTGATGTTGATTAGTAAAGGTTACCATGGTTACCACCACCACCACAGCCTCTGAGGCGTATTCATCGGTGTCAGGGTTCACAGACCGTGGACGTCTGATGTATTTAACGTGGACAGGTTTTAAAGATGTGTCTGCAGAGCTGAGCAGGTTTCCATTTAAAAGTTTGTCCTCTGATCTGCACGTTCACGTCTCTTCACTTTGCTCTCAGGTGAGACGACAGCGTGGGCGCTGATGGCTTTGACATTTTGGAAGCATCGTTGAGGTTCTTCTGGCGTGACACCGAAGACCACGTCTGGCTCCTGTGTCACCTCTGTGAGGCTGCAATACCGCTGATTATTCACAACCAGACAGAGCGAGGGGGGATGGTGGTGGTGGGGGGTGTAATGTCACGTTCTCCATGGCAACAAATGAAGGTGTGCATGAGCTCATTGACATTTAACTGTGATTATCTTGTTGGAGAGATGTTTGTCTGACAGTATGGATTGAATGTTACAGAATAATGTTGAATCAAGATCTCTGACGGACAGATGGACTGTCCTATGTCCTACGTCCTACGAGTCTCAGCTTGAAACTGAGCAGATACCACAAGCTGCAGAACTTGGATCAAATCTGTAGGATTCAGATCAGCTTTCATACTTTCTCTCCAGCGTCTCTACAACCATGAAATCAGTCTGTTGTTAGAGTTGCATGGTGCAGGATTAAATGAAACCTTCAGACTGATTCAGGGCTCCGTATTTTCTACGTCGCTCTGGTTTGGTGGAAGCAGCTGAGTGAATCTGTGCTGGTCAGACGCTGTGACTGACTGACTGACTGACTGACCGACTGACTGACTGACTGACGTCTGTGAACAGATGTTTGACCGTTTGATAGACTCTGATCTCCAGATCAGACCGAACACGCTGCAGCCGAGGATGAAGACAATGATAGAATTAAACATGGGGGAGGACGAGATACTTCCACTTCTCTAAGGGGGAGCAAAAATAAAAACACGGTTGAGAGAACGTCAGGCAGCAGGGAACAAAGCATCTGAAATCCCAGCAACATGCCGGCAGCAGTTTTATTATTTTAAAAACCTCCCTGATGACAGTTAGACTGGAGGAACCAGCATTTCTTTATATTTGTTTAACATTCTGCTCCTGTTGTCCGGGAGACATCCAGGCCTTTGTTCAGCCGGCATGATGGGCTCTGACATCCATTTGTTTCGTTCAGCGAGTAGAAAGCACTCTGACTAAAGAGGCGCCTCTCGGCTAGAAAACATAAGAGCAGTGGACAGGATAAGTCAAAGCCAGAAGCTCCCAGGGAAAATAAAAAGCCTGAGTCGGTGCAAAACATGAAAGTGCTTCAGTCACTGCAGACGTTTTACTCTATTGTTCCTCACCACATGAAGTCAGACCTTTAAAGAAAGTTATTAGCAAGAGTCGTGACTAGAGAAGTTAACAAGCTAGCAGTTAGCAATTCTTAGCTATGTTAACAAAGACACAAAGATTAGAGTAACTTATCAGTTGTTTTCCTGCTTTCTGTGAAATCTGAACATGATAATGAGGAATGATTTCAGTTGATTCTTATCATGGAAATCAGAACAACTTCCTCCATCTACAAATGTTATGTGGCATAAAGTTGTTCTGGAGTCTCTCTGTTGGGAACTGATCGAGCACCAGAAAAGATCTGCTAGCTAATAGCAACAATTCCTAGCCCCATAGCCTCACTGCTAATAGTAGCTCTCCCTAGCATCCCAGCTAATAATAGCTCTTCCTAGCTTGCTAGCTGCTATGAATTGTTGCATGCTATTAATCCCATACTCAGGTTTATACTCGGTTATTATGTCACAGCTGCAGACGTTAAGTGCTGAATGATTGTGAAAGCTGATTGTAAACGCATAGCGAACAGATCCTCCAGTATTTATTGCTGCGGGGCGCCATAGTACGTTAATAGATCATATGCATCTATAGCAGCAGCAGCTCCAGGAGGCCGAGGACTCAGTGATTTAGTCTGATTGTTTCTGACCCTTATTTATTCCCTCTGAGGCTGTAAACGCCTGAGCGCACTGAGCTGATGTGTTGGAGTAGAAAGTGAGTGGGTGTGCACTTTAGCGCTGAGCATCAGCAGTTGTGTTTGTAGAGTCCGGGGTCGGCCTCGCTCTGGTTTGAAATGATTTGTCTCCTTTCAGCTGCTCGCTCTGGTTCTCTAGTTCAGTTCGGCGTTTCAGTTTAGAGTTGAACCAAAGTCACAGTGAATCAGACGTTACTCTCTCATTAACATTAACCGCTCTGTCAGCCTAAACCACACTGATCTACTGATATTATTCCATTCTGCACCGTTTCATGCTATCTGGAACTGTAAAGACGAGTCAGAGTCTCTCACCTTAGTCTGCTTTTATAGGTTAAACTATAAACTGAAGCATCCCGATCTAAGGCCCTGTTCAGATCTAGTCTCTAGAGTCCAGGTTCAACAGGTCCAGGTGTGAACACTGATCTGGTCTCTAGTGTCCAGGTTAAACAGGTCCAGGTGTGAACACTGATCTGGTCTCTAGTGTCCAGGTTAAACAGGTCCAGGTGTGAACGCTGATCTGGTCTCTAGTGTCCAGGTTAAACAGGTCCAGGTGTGAACGCTGATCTGGTCTCTAGTGTCCAGGTTAAACAGGTCCAGGTGTGAACACTGATCTGGTCTCTAGTGTCCAGGTTAAACAGGTCCAGGTGTGAACACTGATCTGGTCTCTAGTGTCCAGGTTAAACAGGTCCAGGTGTGAACGGTGATCTGGTCTCTAGTGTCCAGGTTAAACAGGTCCAGGTGTGAACACTGATCTGGTCTCTAGTGTCCAGGTTAAACAGGTCCAGGTGTGAACACTGATCTGGTCTCTAGTGTCCAGGTTAAACAGGTCCAGGTGTGAACGCTGATCTGGTCTCTAGTGTCCAGGTTTAACAGGTCCAGGTGTGAACGCTGATCTGGTCTCTAGTGTCCAGGTTAAACAGGTCCAGGTGTGAACGCTGATCTGGTCTCTAGTGTCTAGGTTAAACAGGTCCAGGTGTGAACACTGATCTGGTCTCTAGAGTCCAGGTTTAACAGGTCCAGGTGTGAACGCTGATCTGGTCTCTAGTGTCCAGGTTAAACAGGTCCAGGTGTGAACACTGATCTGGTGTCAGTCCACATGTGGAGGTGGTCTGGGACACATGTGACCTCCTTCCTTTGATAGTGTGAACACACAATGAGTCCTGGGTCACAGTAAAGACCAATGACCTGGTTCCTCTGAGGATGAAGCTTCCAGGGTTCAGCTCTAATCTGAGTCTTTGTCTCTTAAATAAATCAGATCTTAACATGTGAGAGTCTTTCAATCTTGTTCCAAAATCTGGCTCATGTCTCCAAGTCAAGAGAGGTATTGATCCATTAGATCCTCAGATTCAGGATTTGTCGCTGTAGCAGCCAAACTTTTCCTCTTTAATTTCCCACATTTTCATATTTTTCCCCTGAAGCCCTCCAGGTAGTAGTAGCAGTGTTTATGATGCTCTGAACATTTCCAGGGATTTCTTTTATGCAAAGCAGATTGTTCTTTTATCTGAGCTCTCGGGACTAAAGAGAAGGACGACTTCCTTCCCCATGAATCTGAATCAACTGTGAATCTGGGCCTCTAATCAAGAGTGGAAGTGTCTCTGCCTGTACTGCATTTGTTTGATAGAGACTTATTAAAATGGATTTCTCATTCACAGGCCATATGATAGCGGCCCTTCTTCATGTTTTTTTTTCCCACATTCCATTCTGCACACTTCCACTGAAGAAGAATTAATCAGGAAACAATCAGGACAACTATCTGCCGTTTTCTGCCTGAACGGGAGGCAGGGCACATCCGAAACCTGTCCACACACTGCATCCCTAATCAGCCCTACACTGTGGAGGGGTGCAGAAGAAGCAGAGCAACGCCAAGATAAAATCCCACTTTCATTAAGGTCCTATATGAGGAGTAGCAGGGCGGCATTCAATCATTTCCAGTCAGAGTCATCAGGGTCTCCGATAGCTTCAGACCGAGAGGGATTAATGCTGATTTAATTCCACGACCAGCGCCTGCTACAGTTCTCACCGTGCAGGGAATCAGACGATGGAAGTCACTGCAGCAGAGTGCACCTGCGTCTTATTATCTATAGGATGGAGCTTCGGTTTGCAGCATCACTAAATCAGATTAGTCAGTGCAGGATAGGAACATTTCCATATGTACATTTTCATAACAGCTAAATAACGTTGTTAAACAAGGCAACAAACAGAAGAGAATCTGAAATCACGTTTTAAACTCTCTCTTAGTTCCTCTGATGGCAACTAGGTGCAGGCTACAACAGCGAGTGTAAAAAAAGTGGACGCCATGACAGTTACTCAAAAGTGTGGAGCTCCCCCTGGTGGCTGGCTGCAGTAAAGCTCATAAACCCCGCCCCCTTCATATTAGTGGGCGGGACTTGGGCTTAAAACTAAAACACTAAAGTACAGGTCACAGACATTTTAGGTAGTTGATATAATGCTCATGTTTGTTCTGATATTTATAAAAACGCTATAAAAACAGGATGTGACATCATGATGATTGACAGTTGCCACTGACAACCGCTCCACAGGGATGTTCTAAATAACAGTTTGTCTGTTTGAAACCTACTAAATGAGTAGTGCTGCTGTAAACTAATTTTAGTTCAGGGGCCACATTCAGTCCAGATGGATCTCCAGGGGACCAGACCACCTAAAAATAAAGACAAATGTGAATCTCACTCCTTGAATCTCAGTCCTTGGGTTCCTTCACCTGAACATTTAACAGTTTAACTTCTCCTATAGCAGAACATAAACTGAAACCTGAAGACATTATGTCTTATCAAGGCTTTTAAATAACTTGAACCATTGTGGATTAAAAACATTCACAGAGACTGAAGACCTGGAGGTGACTGTTTAAAATCATACTGGAATTATTTTATCAGACGGGTAGGAATGCTGCAGGCGACGTCTCGATGAATGTTTGACGTTATTTCCTGTTTGGTAAAGTTGAAACGTTGGACATTGATTCAGGCTCCTGAATAACTTCTCTGAAACATATTCAATCAGCCGCCTGGCGCCTGTGGGGAATGTTAATGCCCAATGCTACAGGAGTCAATTATTCTTCCACACAGTCATTTTTCTCAGAAGTCCAGCTTGTTAAAATGTTATTATGCAGCGTTTCAAACCATTTGGCAGCCCACAGCTGCAAAGCTATTGTGTGTTCAAGGCTGAATATGAATGTTCTATTCTAAGATATAATGACGCAGCGCTGACGAAGGAACCCTCGGTTCTACTGGGAGGTGTCATGGTGCTGAACTATGGTCTTAATTAGATTGTTATTGACTTATTATACCACAACATTTAAGTCTTAGACTTTTATTCACGTCTGAAACTTCCCAACTACGAGGAGAGATGGTGGACCCCACAGATGACGGGAAAAGACAAAGACAGGAAGTAAAAATAAAACAGAAAACCAAACTGGAATACAAAAGATAAAAAAAAAATTAAAAAAATCATGATAGAAAGGTACAAGAAGAGGATTTAAAGAGGATCAGCACAGTTCAGGGAAGAATTACGTCAATGAAATCATATTTGTCATGTTCAGAGCTGTGTCCTTCAGAATTTTCAGCGATTTCAAAAAATCAAAGAGAACCCAGTCAAACACAAGAAACAGAAATATGAGACTAAAATGAGCCAATATTACATATCAGTGAGGTGCTCCTCTCGGATTAAAGCAGAGTCCATGTGTTCAGAAGTGTTTCCATCAATGTAATGAGACTCAGGTGTGGTTCAGTTCCTGGTTTAGTTTCAATAAATCAGGGATTTGTCTCAGTCTGATCTTCACAACACATGTTTGTGGACAAAGGAGCTTTCTGAGGAGCTCAGAGAAATAGTTGTTGTTGCTCATCAGGCTGGAAAAGGTTCCAGAACCATCTCTAAAGAGTTTGGAACCCACAAATAATCCACAGTCAGACAGATTGAAGACGACTGTTCCCCTCCACAGGAGTGGTCCACCAACAAAGATCACTCCATAATAGTCTGAGAGGTCCCAAAGGAACCCAGGGGAACTTCTAAGCAGCTAAAGGCCTCTCTCTCATTGGCTAATGTTAATGCTGCTTCTACACTATGACTCCAGTCAGTGAGGAAAGTCTAACGCCTACAAGACAAAGCCCCGTCTGACTCGATGCATTCACTAAGTCTACAGTTTATTCTGCTCCGTCTGTTTGGACGAGCTGAACCATCAGACGAGTCACTGGCTCCTAGATTAGCTTCTAAATATTGTTTTTAAGTTCATTAATGGTTGATTTGCTGATCAGTTTCATCAGTGGAGTCTTTTTACTTGGCTCAGTGTCTGATGTTTGTAGCTTTGGTCTGAACTGGATGTGTTTTAAATAAAGAGCTGCTACATTCATAAATCATCATTTTATGTCCTCACATTAACATCCATCCTGGACTAAGACTTGAAAAAAGACCTGATTTTAGATAAAAGCCACAAAAACAACAACTAAAAGAACCACTGTCCATTACCACAGACACGTTTTATCTCAGACAGTTGCAGCAAAATTCATTTTATCTTTTTTTTTCAGATGATAGAACACAACCTCCTGTTTCTATCCTTGTGGGGACCTTTTATTGTTCTAATGCATTTAAAGCCATTAACCCTGACCATGACCTTTCCTCTGCAGCCAGTCTGAACAGGTTTTAACCTCCACATTGACTCTGACGTCGTCTGTTCTGCTGCTTGTTGTTGTTTTGTGTCTGAATGTTCTGATTTCTGTATTTATGACAGAACTCAGAACAAACAGTTTAATGTCCCTGCTGGTGAAGTTTCTGTGAGACGCTAACGGTCCAAACTAAAACCAGACCCGTCCTCCCTGCAGCCTTCGGAGAAATGAAAGATGACGGTAATTAAACTAATTAAACAGAAACATTCAGGAGCAAATTGAGCCTTTATTCACGTCATCTCTCATAATATGAACAGCTTCTATGGACTCCATGTCCTCTTTGTCATCCAGTCATCAGTCAGGTGTTGGGACGCCGTGCTGTCCAGTGTCTTGTTTGTGTGTCTGTGTTCGTTGTTGTTTGACCTGCAGGTGGTTTTTAAAGCTGACCTCCTGCTTCTCCTCCTCACACCTCCTTTGTTCCTCCACAGAGAGGCCACAGAGTCCAGAGGCTCGTCCTGTTGGAGACATGAAGCAGAGACAGTGTCCTGTTTGAAGACCACCAGGATGTCGTGGTGCAGATTTGAAGACGGACTCATCTAGAAATAAATCAGAGAGGCTGGTTGGTGGAGACTGGGGGACATTGGACAGTTTGTCCAGTTCAGGTAATTTAATATGTTCTGATTCTCTGATTCTGGAAACCTGAATTATTTCATAATCCCACTGAGGTGTTACAGGGTCCGTGTAGTTTCTGGTATTTACGGTTTGGTTTTAGGCTCTAAGATAAAAACCAGAAGTCTTTGTAGAAGAAGAAGAAGAAGTTTCCATCAGTGATTTCAGATCTTTTCTGTCTAAACGGAGCACGGACATGACTCTGGAACAATATTCAGATGTCCTTTTAGACTTTCTGACTCAAGGGATCTGATCATCTGGAGAAGAACCAGGTTTATGTAGAGCTGAACACAATGATCCTTTTCTTTTTGGATTTAAAAATAAAATTTATATAACAGTTGTTTTTCCATTTTTTTTTTATTTATTTCTGTTTTTAAAAGCAAACATTCAGGACTAGTGGGTAGAAGAGGAACACGTGTCAGCTCATGCAGACTGACACCAGAACAGAACAGGTCTCCATCATCATTAAAGCAGAATCCACTCAGCAGGTCGGCGGCTGAAACACCGTGCTCTCCACAAGTGCTCTTGAATCCGGGCTTTGATTGGCCGGCTCTGATGTTAAATAACTTTTCATTTTCAAGCACAGAATCAATTCAGCGATGATGTTTTGCAGCTCTGACCTCGTTACTCCCCCGCGAGGAAACCAGCTGAGCTCAGCGGGGGGAGGAGAGGGTCGACTGAGCGACGGCAGAATCAATGCATCACAACCTGAACACCCCCAACATCATGAAAGGAACTGAAGTGGTTCTGTTCTGAGGAATGGGCTCAAATTCCTCCAAGCTGCTGTAGACCACTGATCAGCAGGTACCAGAAACATTTAGTTACCAGGAGGTCACAGCAGATACTGGACACAAGGAGGAACTGAGTTGAACACCTCACAGATATGAGCAAATGATTCATTTTTGTGAATAAATAAATAAACAAGTCTAATATTTCTGTTCCATGTGTTTGATCAGGTTCTCTTTGTCTACTTTCAGGACTTGTGTCTAAACGTGTTGATGTTTTGAGTCATTTTGATTTTCTGAAGTTTGTCACTAGAATATTTATGCATTTATTTATTTATTTATTTATTTTCAACCAGCAGCGTAGCAGCAGGCTGGATCCTGGAGAGTTTTGTTTTTCCATCTAATTCATGACAAATACAATTAGTGAGCGTGAGTAAAGAGGTCCTTTAGTTCAGGATGTGAGCGGTTTACTGTCGATGCAATTATCTCTGAGGTCAGTTCATTCCTGAATGAGAGGGTGTTTTGATTTGGTTTCTGGTTTCTCTAAGTTTGCTTTGGAAAAATAATAATTGTTTTCAGGTAAAACATCTGTGGTACAGTACAGATAAAAATATACAGACCGTACGATCAAGGAGGTTTACCAGGAGGACGAGTCTGATCTTTTCCACTCTGTGATGTTATTAAGCTCCAGACAGAGTCAAGGCTTCACCCAGACCAATTGATACACAATACAAATACCCATAATGCCTTGCACAGTAACAACGTCCTGACTGAACGCTCACATCTCTCCACATCTTCAGGTTCAGCAGCTGCAGCTTAACTCCACCTGAGAGGGAACCCATGAGAACCTCTGCTGCACTAATAACCTTTAAACATTGATCTGGTCTGAGGTTCACCTCCTCCTAAACCTTCTCCTCCTCCTCCACCTCCTCCTCCTCCTACAGCCTCCTCCTCCTAAACCCTCTCCACCTCCACCTCCTCCTCCTCCTCCTCCTCCTCCTCCACCTCCACCTCCTCCTCCTCCACCTCCTCCTCCTCCTCCTCCTCCTCCTCCTAAACCCTCTCCACCTCCACCTCCTCCTCCTCCACCTCCTCCTCCTCCTCCTCCTAAACCCTCTCCACCTCCACCTCCTCCTCCTCCTCCTCCTCCTCCTCCTCCTCCACCCCTAAAACAAGTCTCTCAGGAGGCGACAGAGCTGCTTTTAAAACACTTTAAATTCTCTTCATGTCGTTCTCTTGCTTCAGACTAAAGTCACACAAATACCCATTTAGAAAAAATAAGTAATCTACCCTCCCTGGCCACTTCATTAGGTACACCAGTGGAGTCATTCTGATCTAAATAATGTTGAGTTGGAGCCTCTGGAGTATCTGCTTCTCTGCTTTTATTGTGAAAACTCCAAACCTGACGAGACACAGGAGCCAGAGAAAGTGTTTGTTTCTCAGCGTGTCTCCTCCTGACAGACCCGGTAAATCTGAACCAGTCGTTTAGGTCCAAACCACTTTATGAATCTGTGAGTGTTTAAGAGGAGAACAGGTTTAGACAAGGTGGTGATTCAACTGGAGGATGAAGCTAAACTGGAGTGTTGTGGGGAGATGAGACATGTTTCAGATCCAGCTACCGGTCATTAGATCTACACAATGAAAACACAGTAGAATCAACATCTCTCTGAGTTATTAGAAACTAAAGCTGAACACCAGAACCTTCATGGAGACTAGATCTAGAGCAGGACTGTTATAATTCACTGGTGTACCTAATGAAGTGGCCAGGCAGTGCTCTCGTCCACAAGGATTGGGAGATCCGTGAAAAACGACGTCAAAATTGACCTTGTTCTTGTTCCGTTTAATCCACTGGTGGGAATAGAGAGAAAATCTCTGGTGGCGTGTGGAGAGAAATATTATGGTCTGTTGATGTGATTAAGACACTTGACAGAAACACGATAGCGCTGTGAGCAGCTCTGAGTAATGACGCCAGGTTGTGTTTGTTCCTGTGTTTTAGTAATTAGACATCAGGCAGTGACCGGAGGATGAAAACATTCTGTTGGTTTCTGACGTCTCTGGGTTTTTATTATTTATTACAAACGTTCAGAGAATTGTAGAGAAAATATATAAATGTTCACCAGCTGCTGACAGTCCTCCCTCTGTGTACATCTGATTAATGTCGACCACATGCTCTACAGAAGATTTCTATCACAGTTTAAACACATCTAGTGGCTGATAGATTAAAATAGATAAATTAACGAAGTAACTACAGATACATCACATTTAATTTGTGAGTTTGAGTCGTCTGCTCATCATCAACACTCAACTAAAAAACAGTTTATAACAATCTGATCCTGATCATCTGCCCCCTGCTGGATCTATCCAGACTCTGCAGTCACCAGCTTTTGGAAGCCATTCCCAAAATGGCCGCCTTCCTGGTCTTTTTAGTTTATTAATGTTGAAAAGGTTCTGTTAATAATATGATTGATGTGAATATTGACTTTATTGAATCAACCTATAATAATCAACGCTGGTTTATCAGTCCATCTTTACCAGAGTAACCGTTTATTTTCTACCAAAAGACAAAAATAAAATAATAAAAGGAAAATAAAAAAGATCCAGTATGTTTGAAATAAACTAAACTGTAACTTGAACTGTATTTTTTTTTTTTTTGTTATTACAAATAAAATAAAAAAATAAAATAAAATGATGGGCCATGATATGTGGATATATCTATTTATTCATTTTTATTTTGTTTAAAGACCTTAAACACACTTCAGTTTCTATTTTTATTTCATATGTAAGACTTCTTCTGTCACTAACAGCAGATGTTAGCATGTTAACATTAGAACTAACCAACAGACTGTATGTAAAGACAGACGACATGACTGCTCCTTAGAATCAGTCAATAGAGGTTCCACATTCTGCCTCCATATCAGGATAAGGAAGTAGCTGGTATGTAGCTAGCTAGCTAGCTAGACAGCTAACAATCATTGTTCTGTAGGAAAACATCAGCCTTGAGCAAGTGTCAACAAGACAAGTCAAGATGGAGGCGGGGCTACGAGAAGTTTAAGGTCTGTGCTCACAAAGGAGGAGGAGGCGGGACCTTGACTCCTCATCTCCACCCACCCGTCAGTTCTCAACACTCTGTGGCTGTAAATGATGACGATTCAAGATGGCGGCTCCCATATCCAGAATAATTTGGCTTCACTTCTGAAGCGTAGGAAGAAGTGATGTCATGTCGTCCATCTGTCTTCAAAAATATCAAACCACTGAGATCAGAATCCTCCATCTTCTAACCAGATCCTTCTAAACACATCAGTGTTTTCTTACATGAATGAGTTCAACAGCTACGTCGTCCAAAACCTCAACAGTGTAGCTCATCTGAAAGATTTTATAAAACTTCTCTGTCTTCAAACCAGACCTTTGAGTCGTTGTCTAAACTTCAGCCTCACACTGATGTTAATCAAACTTTATTCATATGACGTAGACGAGCACTTGTTTAGTTGCCTGATGAGCCGCTAACGGATCCCAGCAGGAGGAACAGCAACAATATTCTCACACATGAAGGATGATCATTAGAGTTATTGGATTTAAATGAAGCCGTCTCCGTCCCGCTATGCCTCATCGTCCTAAATCGGCTTCCAGACTCAGGCCTGAGTCCATTCTGCTTCCTGTCAGGGAGGACGCGTGTCTTGCTGTGTGATCAGCTGTTGATCAACATGTCCATCTGGTTGAAGAGTCACCACAGATGGACCGACACTTCCCCTGTGGAAAAGCTCAGCGGCTAACATGGAGCGTTATCGTTTGTACAGCTGAGACCACACGAGCGGGACTCGTAGAGCTGTTTGCTCAGTGGTGCTTAACGAAGAAGGAGTCAAGAGGACACGTCCTCCGAGACCATCTCATGCCGGGTGAAGTAATTCACATTAATGAAATGATCATGAACGCAGCTTCAGAGGGGCCTCATTTTATAACAGCTCTGCTTCAGAGTTACGTTTGTCAGGTACACAAATACAGTCAACACAAACAGTTCTGTAGATTTGTTCATTTTTCTGGAATATGTGTGTCAATATTTATGTTTGTTATGTTAGACTATGTTAGAAACTCTATCGTCAAAAGTGTGAGTGGCATGACAAGCTTTGTAAAAATGAAACAACCGACCACTCTGCTCGAGCATCTCAGCACAGACGATGCTGTACCTGGACTATTCCATCAGTTTAGTCCGATGGCTCAACAATGGCTCCAAAGAACAGATGCTAAATGTGATGCTAATGACTAGCATGGTGGTTAGTCTGCACATATAGATCTATAAAACTAAACCAGGTAGATTTCCATCAACGTTCTGCTGGTCCATAAGCAGAAACACAGAAATGAGCTGCAAGTAGCACAAAGGTTTATTCAGTTTAGTCTGTAAATGTTTAATTTCTATAATTGTGCACATTATATAATCCATAAAAACATTGATATTGTTGCACACGCATGTAACTCCCAAAGAAAATACGTCTCTGAAGTATCATTGAAAAGATCTCTTTAGAAAATTAGACGGACATTTTTACCTCAGGTCTGTTACTGTGGTTTCATTCAACAAAACACGACATCTGACAGACACAGAATCAAACCTGGAGGTTCAGAGATGAGTGTGAAGCATGACAGAGCAAACTGCTGCTTGATGCTTTAATTAATGCAGCTTAAAAGTTCTTACGTTTCTTCTACATTTCTTTACAAAAATTATTCAAATCATCAGCAAGTCCTGAAAGTAGACAAAGATAGAACCTGATCCAATGAATGAAACAGAACTATTAGACTAAAATGAGCCAATATTACATATCATGTCCTCCTTGTCTCCAGTATCTGCTGTGACCTCCTTGTAACTAAATGTTTCTGGTAACTGCTGATCAGTGGTCTACAGCAGCTTGGAGGAATTTTAGCCCATTCCTCAGAACAGAACCACTTCAGTTCTGAGATGTTGGTGGGTTTCCTCACATCAACTGCTTGCTTCAGGTCCTTCCACAACATTTCTATTGGATTAAGGTCAGGACTTTGACTTGGCCGTTCCTAAACATTCATCTTGTCTTTAACCTTCCTTTTACCTTCTTTAACCAGAAGAGACGTTTGTTATCTGCAGTAGCACCAACACATGGGCTCAGATTCTGTCAGGCGAGTCACCGTGTGGTGCAGAGTTGTTTTTGTTTTTGAGGAAATAGAGACATGTTAAATCTGACTCAACACTATGTGCTAATATTTTCTTATTCCACTAAATAATCTGAATTTTAGGTAAAAGCTAAAGTTTCAAACTTCATTCATAGATTTCATCTCTGAATATATTATAACAACAGTGTTGAGGTTATGGTTATTAGTTAGTGTTAATTTATCAGCCCTGATGAATCTGGACCAACACAGCTGATTCCTCCAAACAGTGAAATCCAGACTTTACCTAAACAGCAGGACGCAGCGCTCTCATCCAGAAAAACAAAAAAAGAATAACTGCCCTCTCCATTTGATCTGTTCAGAGATCTGCTCTCCTCAGAGTCTCCCTTAGCTATAAAAAAAAAAACTCATCACAGACCAGCTGACTCAGTAAACACAGACGACCCATGTGTCGCTGCCTTTTGGGATTTTTTTAAACTTCAAACACAAGAGGATTCAAGTCCAAACATTTAGATTCAAGTTTGAATTCTTACTCAGCAATGTTTTAAATCTGTGTTATGCTCTAAAGACTCAACATTCATCAGAAAAACAGACAGAAGAGAATTAACATCTGAGGGAACACGTGTGATTTGTAGCTGATAATCTCACGTGAGGGAGGTTGTTGGACCTCCATCATTGAGTCTAAATGGACAGTGAAGAGAACAGGTTGAAAACGAACGTGAAAGAGGCGGCTGATAAACTGTGATGGTGTAGCCAAGCAGGACGGACTTGGACCTGGACCTGGACCTGGACCTGGACCTGAACCTGGACCTGAACCTGGACCTGAACCTGGACCTGGACCTGGACCTGGACGGATAGACTGACAGTTACCCCCCATCAGGCCCCAGGGCTGTCCACTCTGCTCGGCTGCAGACGAAGCTTTTTAGAGACGTATGTCATGTCTCTCTGTCTCCGTCCCTGTCTTCAGTCTTTGTAGCTCAGTAAATGAAATCAATCTGTCTTTATTTTAGTTTCCAGCGTGAGGCTGTTTTCAAAAAATAAATAAATAAAAAGATGGACAAAAGAGCAAGAGAGGAGGCAAGAGGAGCAGAAACATGAATAAATATTTGAACAGAGACTGAGTCAGTTTAAGTATTTGTGAGTCTTTCAAGCAGAAGCGATGATCAAGGTCAGAGTGGTTAGTGAACGTAGCGCTAGCTCGGCCCTGAGCGTTGTTTACAGCTGAGTACGACAGACGTCTTCACTGATTAAACAGATATTTGATTCAGAGCTGCAGACAGGTTAGATTAGACAAGTAAATATAAATGTAAATGTCTGCACACTCTTCATTCTCCAGCCGCCTCCATGGGGTCGTCGCCTGCAGTTTTTGTTTTTGAAGGAGCTCCAACATTTAACGAGCCCTTTTCCTTCTCTGTCCTCCAACTCGCCCCAAACCATCTGAGCTGGGCTTCAGAGGCCGACTGTGGAGGACAGGTAATCTGATGCAGCACTCACAGAGCCAGAGGCTGACTGTCCTGCTACTACACTACATTAATGAGGGACCCACTGAGCTCCAACAAGATGCGTCTCTGCAGGATGTTGTGGTAGCTACTATGGTTAAGAGCTGCCCTCCTCCACCTCCTCCACCTCCTCCACCTCCTCCTCCACCTCCTCCTCACGTGCAGATGACAACTTCTTTACATCTTACAAAGGACTCGTTCAGACCTTCGTTAATGTCCTGACTGATCTGGTCTCTAGAGTCCAGGTTAACCAGGTCCAGGTGTGAACACTGATCTGGTCTCTAGAGTCCAGGTTAAACAGGTCCAGGTGTGAACACTGATCTGGTCTCTAGAGTCCAGGCTAAACAGGTCCAGGTGTGAACACTGATCTGGTCTCTAGAGTCCAGGTTAAACAGGTCCAGGTGTGAACATTGATCTGGTCTCTAGAGTCCAGGTTAAACAGGTCCAGGTGTGAACACTGATCTGGTCTCTAGAGTCCAGGTTAAACAGGTCCAGGTGTGAACACTGATCTGGTGTCAGTCCACATGTGGAGGTGGTCTGGGACACATGTGACCTCCTTCCTTTGGTAGTGTGAACACACAATGAGTCCTGGGTCACATTAAAGACCACCTACTCAACAGGGCTGATCTGAGGAAGAGGAAATGATCACATGAATCAGTGATGTCTGTTCATTAGTAATGAGAGCCTTTCAGTCAAATATTTCTGTTTCATGTATTTAACTGTTTCTCTTTGTCTACTTTCAGGACTTGAAAGTAGTCGGTTCAGGATGTGAAAGTCTGCTGATGTTTTGAATCATTTTTAAGAAGAAATGTATAAATGTTAAAACTTTTAATCAGTATTAATTAAAGCATCAAGCTTCAGTCGTTCACGTCTGAACCACCAGGTTTCATTCTGTGTCCGTCAGATGTCGTGTTTTGTTGAATGCAGCCTTTTTGTGCGACACTAAGGAAGTGAATGAAACCACAATAATGGACCTGAGGGAAAATTGTCCGTCTGATTTTGCAGAGAGCTGCAATCACTCAGTATTGATCATTTAATTTAGCAGCATATACAGTAGAAGCTCCAGAGCTGCTGCTGTGAAGCTTTTTCTTTGTCTGTCTCTGTAATAACTGATGCGGCTCCAGATCTGTGCAACAATCACAAGACATCTCCCCCAAAGACGTTCAGTCTGTTAGTGTGTTATCTGATGTCCTCTCATCCTCAGCATCTGTGTCTTCTAGTAAACTCATTTTCTATTTCTTTTGCAAATAATGAAATATTGAGTGAGATGTCTGAGTGTTACTCAGGATAGAAACTAAGACACAGACTGGCTGAACGTGTCTGAAGGATGTTACAAATAAAGTCGTCTTAGTTTAATCTGAAACAGTTGATGAAGCTGATGGAAGGCGCTGGTTTTAAACCAGAGCGGATGCAAACCGGTGTAAACCCAGTAAACACATCCACCGTCTGAAAGCTGCAGGGGTCCTCATGGAAACGTTTCTCAGATGCTGAAGACGAAGCCAAGTGACTCAGAGAAGCGTGAAAATACGAGAAGAGAAACGGCAGCAGCTGCTCCAGACTGATGAGAGAACATTAGGAAAGAGTTTGGCTCTTAAACGAGCGGAGGAAAGTCTCTGCTGACAACAGATAATAGTGGAGTCTATTCATCAACACAACAACAACCGTCCAGTACGTCCATCCTGCAGACGGGACAACTTGTGTGTAACTGTGTGATGGGACATGTCCAGGTAAGGTCTGACATGCCAACAACTTAAATCATGTTTGAGCAGCTTCTCAGAGCCACTGATTCCCTGGACAAACTAAACTACATAAATAAATGAAGGCTAAGTTACCAGAAGAGTCACTGTGACCTCCATCAGACTTCACATTAACCTTAAAATCTAAGGAACAAGTAGAGCTACAGTACACCAGTGGTAGTCTACAGGCAGCCTGGCACAAATGAATCAGTAATGATGGAAACTAATCTATCAGCGTTAACGGGATGAGTCAGACCTGTCAGATGCCTTTAATTGTGTTTTTTTTTTTCTCACTTTGAGACAGATGACTCTTCAGAAAGTGTTTCCTTGCTTAAAACCTTAATGGCACCTCAGAATGAAAGCGTATATGAAGAAGTTAATATAAGGAACACTGCAGGTCTGGATGATATCTGTGGACGCTCTGTGAGGTTTGCTCTAAACTTTTTCAAATGTGCTGAACGATGCCAGATACCAGCAATCTGGAAAACCTCCACGGCTGTGCCTCTAGCCAAATGTGGGAATGTGGGGGGAGCTGTGGAGCAGTGGTTAGAGGTGCCCTGAGCAAGCATCTAACCCCCTCATTGCTTCTGATAGATGACAGATCAGACCCCTACAGTTTGCCTACAAGCCAGTCACAGGGTCAATGATGCAAAGTCTCATGATTTTATTTGCATCGTTCACAATGAGCAGGTCCACATTGATGACTCTATGTTTGACTCAGATTTAAAGGAAACACTGAGCTCAACAACGAGTTCATCTAATGAGGAAATCATTCATTATGACATAAAGTCTTTTATTCCTTCTGTTATTAAACTTTTAAACACAGACCCAGTCATTTTAGATGAACTTTTTAAGGTTTGATTTATTTATTTATTGGATGTCTACTACTGGTTTTGTGATTGATGTGTCCATGCACTTATTGTTTGATTGGCTTGTTTGTCTGTTGATTGATGGATGGACTGATTATGGGATGCATGTGGACAAGCTACAAATGAATCGTCCTGCTGGGACAAATAAAGTTCTCTGAATCTGAATCTACTGTCACTAACTCTGAAGTCTCATCTCAGTACTTTACTAGTTTTGTGCTACATGACGTTGTTGACCTCTGACCTTTCACTGACACATATTTAATTAAGTAGAGTGGAGAACTGAACTACAACTGTCCATTAATGTAGTTCCTGGAGCTTCAACACTGCTCTCCACCTCTAAACATGAGGCTTCATCCATCTTTTCATTTAAAACCAACAATGAAACTGAGGTTGTTGGTGATTTTAAAGATGTTTCATCAACATCAGTTAGCCTGGCCAAAATAACAAGAACATCAACATATTCACACGTCTGAGTTCCCTTCGTTCATCTCAACACACGAATAAAACACAAGACAAACATTTAGAACATGTGAATTAATCCTGTCGTCTCTCTCTGTTTATTTATCTCTGTTTCTTGGTCCTGATGGCGTCTGACATGTTTATTAGACGTGCTGGATCAGAGGCTTTGGCTCGTGCTTCCATAATTAGTGAATCAGAGAACAACCAGGGAGCCGTGTGGCTGCTCTGAAGATAAACGTCCTCCAGGATCCAGAGAGTCTTTCTCAGAGGAATGTGAAATATTTTTGGTGCTCGTTAGAAGAAGGACACGCAAACAATTTAATTCATCGTTAATGAGAGATTACATGCCGTCAGTCCAGCGCCTTTCACACCTAATGGACCAGAGAGATGCTGAACGAACATGTCACTGTAATGAAGCTCGACCCAAAATAGCTCCGGGGTGACGCAGATAAAGAGACGCTCCGAGGTGTCAGGAGCCGGCGTCGGTATCTCCCAGCTCTGTCTCTGCACCAACAGAAACATGCATCACATCCGACCGCCGCGCTGCGACGCCTCACTTTAATGAAGCAGCAACAGAGATCACTGACTTATTGAATCTCATCATAATCTCCCATGACAACGTGCATATTGTCTTTAACGGCGGCGGGGAGAGCGTGCCGAGCGCTAAACTGTGGAAATGAAGTAATCCATTCACACGGTTGGAAGTGACAAGCTCATTTCATTGTGTTTGTTTACAGGACGTCGTCACGATGATGGAAACCGTTTGTGGAGATGAAGCGTTGAGGAGAGAGAGGGCCGCCTCACGCCTTCAGAGCTCAATGAACCCCAGAGGAGTTTAATGGAGGATGAAGGAGCTGTTAACATCCTCTAAGGGGGACCATGCCGCCTTTAAGGACCCTCATCTGGATCCTGTTGATCTGATTTAGGCCCCGTTCAGACCTGCTATGACATCCAGCCTGACCCAGTCCCTGAGTTCACACCTGGTCTTAATATAAATGTGTCTCCACATGCGTCCCCAGCCAGCACTTGAGATCTGATCTCAGTTTGTGTGTCTGTAAATCAGCAGCGCCATCATGTGGTCAGTAGAATATTGTAGCAGCTGCAAACAAGGAAGGAAGGAAGGAATGAGTTAAGTGTTGAGCCCTGTTGAGTAGGTGGTCTTTAATGTGACCCAGGACTCATTGTGTGTTCATACTACCAAAGGAAGGAGGTCACATGTGTCCCAGACCACCTCCACATGTGGACTGACACCAGATCAGTGTTCACACCTGGACCTGTTTAACCTGGACACTAGAGACCAGATCAGTGTTCACACCTGGACCTGTTTAACCTGGACTCTAGAGTCCAGATCAGTGTTCACACCTGGACCTGTTTAACCTGGACACTAGAGACCAGATCAGTGTTCACACCTGGACCTGTTTAACCTGGACACTAGAGACCAGATCAGTGTTCACACCTGGACCTGTTTAACCTGGACACTAGAGACCAGATCAGTGTTCACACCTGGACCTGTTTAACCTGGACTCTAGAGTCCAGATCAGTGTTCACACCTGGACCTGTTTAACCTGGACACTAGAGACCAGATCAGTGTTCACACCTGGACCTGTTTAACCTGGACACTAGAGACCAGATCAGTGTTCACACCTGGACCTGTTTAACCTAGACTCTAGAGACCAGATCATCCAGGGTGTTAATGAAGGTGTGAACGGGGCCTCAGTTTAGGAGGATTTAAATAAAAGTCACTGACATTAAAACCACTCTGTTCCCTCCAGAGATATAAATCCCATCTGACCGAGGTGTCACTGCTTCACTGCAGCTTTCACACCTTTAACATGAGCAGCGGTCCGGTCAGCCAGAACAGCTGAAAACACCTGAGAGGAGAATTATTAAAAACCCTTGACTGACCCTGAACTCAACCAACAGAATGATCCTGTATATCAGAGCTGCTGGCGGGATGAAATCCACCAGAACAAACCGTGTCCTCTGGGCCCAGTCCAGACTGGACAGTATGTGGAGCACGATGTCCAAACAGGACTAACGAGAACACACAGCGAGGCAGACAGCAGCTACAGCAGCTACAGCATGAGTCACAATAAACCTGAAGGAATACGTCTCAGTTATCTGCTCCATGGTTTAACATCTGCCTTAATGGAGGCAGCATGGAGACAGTCAAACCTTTGAAACCAGTGTTGTCTTTCTAAATGTCCTGTAATTGGATGAGGGGCATCAGTTAGCGTTAGCTACCAAAGCTAGCTAGCTGCTACTAGCCCTGTGGCTACAGATGAGGAGGAAGGAGCATCACTGTGATACTGATGCAGCCTCCATCAGTCACTAAGATAACTCTGAAGTTAAAGACGTCTCATCTAAGAACTTTACTAGTTACATGAAGTTAATGACCTCTGACCTTTGACACATAGTTAAGCAGTGGACAGTAGAGTGGATGATGGATTTATCATGTTATATTTTAAATGTTTCCTGTTTTTAGTTTGTAATCTTCATCCTTTTCTTCCTGTGTCTTCCCCACTTTAGATTGTTTTCTCCATGAGGCTCCGCCCTCATTGGTTCCACCTGTGCCCAGGTGTATTTATACCTAACTCCACAAACACAGTAATGAACAGCTGTGGTTTGACAGAGCTGATTTTTTTAACATCTTGGAAGAGTTCACTCTACCATCAGCTGATCACATCAACAAGATGGTCAGCTACAGGTAAGGACAACAGCGTCCCATCAGCTGAGAGACAGGGACGTCATGTCAGGTGATATCAGTCAATCACAGCTGGAGGATCAGCCACCACTGACCCAGCTCACACAGCTGATTACATCTCATCAGCTGATTAATCTACATCTGAGAAACACTGGGACAGAGTTGGTCAGGACGTCCAGCACAACATACCCCCCCCTCAGATCCCTGCCTACCCAGAGTCTGAGTCTACGTATCTTCTGGAGCTTGCCGGGCTCGAGGCGACTTTAAAGGCTGAAACACAGCGACCGAGGCCGTGTAGGCCTGCCCCCACCAGAGAATCATCTCCACCACCAGAGAATCATAGACCGATGGAATGACTGGAAACAGCCAAGCTGGACCCCCCCCCCCCCCCAATCTGGGGAAGTTCTGTTTAAGTCCATGTGCAGACACCAACCACCGTCAGTTCTCTCCCTTTAGAACCCAAACAGTTCCACGTCAGTAACGTTGAACACTGCAGCACCAACGACCTGCTGACACCTGAATGGAGACGCCTTCGGTCTTAAATCCTCCAGTTAATCACTCACACCTGAGCCCATCAGCTGGCGTTCACCTGGGAGTGGGCGGAGTCAAAGAACCACAATAGAACCAACAGTGAAGACATGTGTAGCGTGTCCTCTTCCTCCGGCCCAGCAGGAACTGAAACCTGACGAAAAGGAAATGGAGGAGGACACGGAGGAGGAGATACTACTTCAACTCCTCTTTCTTCATCCTTTCCTCACTTCCTTTCTCTCTGCATTCTCCTTGTCATCATCCTCCTCCTCCTCCTCCTCCTCCTCCTCCTCCTCCTCCTGTTCTATTTCCAGTAGATGTGATGCTCCTCTTCATCAGTGAAAATGTTCTGACGTAAACTCCTGTATCTGATCACATCATTTCATCTGGTCTCCATGGTAACGGCTCATCTCTGATCACAGTCATTGATCAGGATGAAGGAAACTGATCATGTAAACGTCCTTACTCAAGCGTTTTTAAACCCTTTTCAGACAGACTGACTGAAGGACCGTCCAGCAGGTGAGCTCCTCCTCCTCTTCCTCCTCCTCCTCCACCTCCACCTCCTCTTCCTCCTCCTCCTCTTCCTCCTCCTGAAGCTCAGCTGCAGCATCTCTTTAATTGGGCTCCTCAGCTCAGATTTAGAAGAACACATGTGATCATTAGAGATAACTCAGAGGAGATTCACCGGACGTGATGAAGGGTATCAGAGCCGTGGCCTCTAGCCCTGCCCTTCCTCACAGGTCCTCCTCCTCCTCCTCCTCTTGATTAAAAGGCCTCAGCTGCAGACCTCCCTTCATGTGACTCCTGCTGAGTTCATCCACATTTACTTTTGATTTGATTCTTTTAATTCCACCCAGATACACTGCTCTCTACTTCTCTGTCCTCTCTGCGTCTCTGTCCTCTCTGCGTCTCTGTCCTCTCTACGTCTCCGTCCTCTCTGCGTCTCCGTCCTCTCTGCGTCTCCTTCAGGAGGACAGATTCAAACGTGAGAACAAAACAGGAGAGAGGCTGACCTCTGACCTCGTCTGATTTTATAAAACCAGTTTCTACTTTCCACCTGAAATCATCAGACGTATCCCATCATGCACCAGGTTCTATTGTTGATGCTGCAGGATCTCCTTCTTCTCCTCCTCCTCCTCCTCCTCCTCCTCCTCCTCCTCCTCCTCCTCCTGCATCTCCTGATCCTCCTCCCTCTTTCTCTTTTTCTTCTTCTTCTTAAACCTGAATGGAGCCGTGTGAGGAGCAGACGTTTCGTTTCTGTGCTGAGACGTGAAGATTCAGAACAAACTCAGAGATCAGCTGGAAAAATAAAACATGAACGAGTCGACATGAGAACGACTGAGGATGAGGAGGATGAGGATGATGAGGAGGATGAGGCTGTGATTGTGAAGATAATGATGATGATCAAAGTACATGCCAGTCAGGTCAGAGTCGCGGTGACACGTCTCTGACTCGTTAAGAGGAAACATCGATCTGAGGAGAAAAAGAAAAACTCAACTGTTTCCTCTCACACAAGAAGAATGGAAACCAGATGATCCATCAACCGTTTCCATGGAGACCGGATGAAACGATGTGACCAGATACATGAGTTCACGTCAAAACATCTTTAGTGATGAAGAGGAGGAGCATCACATCTACTGGAAATAGAAGGAGGAGTGAACAGATGATAGGTGAAGAAACAGAGGAAAGGAGCGAGGAGGAGGAGGAGGAGGAGGAGGAGGTAGAGAAGGAGAAGTAGGATGGGAAGTAGGTGAAGAAACAGAAAAGAGTTGGAGGAGGTAGAAGAGGAGGAGGAGGAGGAGGAGGAGGAGGAGGAGGAGGAGGAGGAGGAGTGCGATGTAGCCTGTCAGAATGATTGTATTTCTTGCTGTAGTACCTGATTTAACCACCAGGTGAAGGAGAACCATTAATCTGCCTCCTCTTCTTCCTCACTGAGTAATATCAGATCTTAATGGAGTCAATAAATAATATTTAATACCTCCACCTGTTGCAGAGCGTGACCACCACAGTTCCTCTAATGACCACTAGAGGCTCCACCAGTGACTCAGTCCTCAGGTAAAAACCTTCTGGTTCTGGTTCTGGAGATAATTTCTCCTTTTATGATGAATGTTTCTAGAACTCACCTGTTTAAATTAGATCAAAGAAGAATGAAGGGGCGTGGCCTCTTTGATTGACAGGTTGCTAGCTGTCTTTAGCCTTAGCTCCACCCGTGCTCCACCTCTTTGACCATGACTGGATCAGCTGTGAGCCACGCTGAGCTTCAGAACCTTCAGGAAACTCATGGAGGATTCATCATCGTTAACTTTTAAAGTTTATTTGATTCAATTAAAGTCAAATAACTCGTCATTTAAAGACACGCGCGTTTGCTAATCGTTCTTTTGACGCCTCATAAAAACTTCATGTCGTCAGCACCGTGACCCTGAAAGAGAAACTCAGTCCAAGTTAATTGACATCATAGCTGCAGGGTTGAGAGAGTCAGAGGGAAATATGCAGCGAGTCATTTCATTTGAGAGCGCCTGCAGCTGAAGGTATCTGTGCTTTTGTTGGTGCACTTTGTGGCTGATTGGAGCAGCCTTGGAGCCGTGAATGGGCCCAGAAAGCTTTTCTTCAGGTGCCATTAGTCATGAGGATTATTTTAAAAGGAACGCTTGATGATTCATTCAGCCTTCCTTCAACAGAAACACAAACGCCACCGTGGAAGGTTTCTGTTTGAAAGGAGGAGTGATTTAAGAGCGCCCCCACACACGCAGTGGATCTGACACCCCCCCACCAGAATGTCAAGGACTCCCACTCAGGTACGTGAAGCATCCAGCATCCTAACCCTCCAAAAGAATCACAGTCACACTTCACTTCAGTGTCTCTCAGAACTTTTTTCGTTTTTTATTTCCCATGCATAGTTTGGACAAGAGTGTAGTGGAACTGAAATAAAATAAACTGGAAACATAAGTGTTGACATTCATCGTGATTTTTCTCCATTTCAGACACAAAAGGAATCATCAACAAAAAGTTTTAGGTGAGCGTTAAAATCTTTCTGAAAGTCCTTCAAAGTCGACGCGTCCTGGACGAAAACAAAAAAAGAAAAAAGTGCCGTATAACATAAATAAAATAAAAACAGGTAGCTACAACTAAAACATTCAGCAGATTTTATACAACACAGTGCAACGAGAAGGGTCCAGGAGGAGGAATCTGTTGATGAAGGGGACGACTTCTTCTTCTTCTTCTTCTTCTTCTTCTTCTCTGGTCTCTTTAACGACGCAGACACAAACAGACCAACAGCAGAGTTGTAAACAGTAGTGAGATGATTCTGCTCAGAAACACAGAGCTGAGGCGGAGTTCAAAACCCTCCACTTTACATTTAGTCTTATCAAACGGGGGGGGGGGGGGACGTTCAAGACAACAGACGTGTTTGATGATCTCAGGTTGAGTCGTTGAATGAGCTGAAGTCGCTAAAAGGCTCCAACAAGACTCAACATTAAAATCTGGGACTTAAAAAACGTTTAGCCTCTAGTTGGGGGGTTCTTTTAGTTGGGGGGTTCTTTTAGTTTTTACAGTTTAATTTCTCCATAAAACAACGTTCACGTCTGATATCACGGGTCCTGGGACACGGGGCCGTGTCTGAGTCCTATCAGAGTGAAGAGGAGTCTCAGCTGATCTAATTCTGTAGATGTGAAGCCTAGAAACTGATTCTTTTTCTTCTTGTATTGCTGTGATGTTGGAGGTTGGTTGGTTGTCGATGGACGGAGCTGAACCAGACCAGGTCCTTCCCTTTATTTCTTATTTAAAATGAAATCGTGCTCATTGGGGTTAGACCGGATCACCTGCAGGTCTTTTATGTAACCATGGAGAGTTTTAGTGTCCAAATTGAACTGTAGACTAAAATGTAAAATCCTGAGAGAATCCGAGGGCAGAAACCGATCAGGTCTGAACTGACAGATCTGAACTGAGGCTAAAATTCAATTTAGACGGCAGCTTGAAAACCAAACAGACGGGTCATATAAAGTATTCACAGTTCTAGCTAACACTGTATTGCAGCTGCAGCAGCAGCACATGGTCACATGGAGGGAACCATGTGATTAAGAGATCAGTGTGCTGTCTGTACTGTGGTCGTACGCTGAGCCTTCATCACCGGACACAAACACAATCATTTAACAAAGATCTGAAGTTTGCAACAAAGAGAGCACAGCTGTGTGTAAAATGTTTGTGTAACCTAAAACGTGGATCATCTATGAGACGGAGAGGAGGACGAAACCAGACGCAGACCTCGCCGCAGACCTCGCCGCCGACTGAAGCCGCCGCCGACACAACACTAAATGCTAACGTGATAAAGTTCAGTGTGATCCCAGTGATTACTGTGAAGAAGATCTTCAGTCTCTACACTTAGAAAACTCACTTCAACACACCTGGATCCAAACGGCTCCTTCCAACAGTATGAAAAAATATACAAATAAAAAATACAAATACTCTCAAGACACTAGGTAGGTAGTTTTCTGTTGACATGAAATCAGTGAGGACTAAAGATAAATATTTCACATTTTGCCTCCCTTGCGTTTTAAAGAGAAAATAAAGATTCTTGTGTATGAAAAGAAAAGAAAAGAAAAGAGTCCATTCTGAAATATTCTCCTTCAGTAATTAGTAACATTGTGATGCCACACATTATTCAGCTAAAAACGCTGCAGCTTCGCAAGTAAGCAACAAAAAAGAGCCAGTGTTGAAACCAAAAGCATCGTAGATTCTTCTCTTCAGACATCATACACTATGCACAGATAAGAAAAACATGAACAATGATCAAGTCTTTTTCCACACAACAGAAAGGATTCCTCCCGTTCAGGTCTGAAAACATCAAGAGCTCGGGAAAAGACCGGGGATTCATCACGAGTCCAATTACTGTCGTTAGAAAGTCAACGACGACACAGAATCTGTTTAACGTCCGTTAACGGGACGCTGTTTGAGGCCCGGGAGTGGTGCACGTTGAATTAGAGACGAGAGAGAGTGATCTACAGGACGAAGACACATCGGTGTGTGCCTCAGCTCTTAGTGTACTACAAACTTTGACCCATGGGAGGAGTTTCAGTCACTGTCTGTTGGTAACACCACCTGATCATCCTGCTCTGGAGCAGCCGGGCGTCAGGCCCTGCCAGGTGAGTAACAGTCATTCACTGTCATTCTGTCATGGTGGTGCCACTAAGGCGCCGTGTCGGCGGCCGTGTTGGGGGGACTGGCCGAGGAGGAGCTTCTTGAAACTCAGACAGGTTAAAGGAAGGGAGAGGACGTTCACTTGACGTGTTCGGCACTGTGGGAGGAGCAGTAGTACTTCTTGTGAGCGATGAACGTGGACAGGCTGCTGAACTTGATGTTGCACAGCCGGCAGAAGCGGGAGTTGCCGTTCTGGACGGGGGAGATCACTGGGGTTTTGGGGGAGGCGGTGGGGGCGGGCTGGGGTGCAGGGACGGGATGGGAGGCGAGAGTCGGGGAAGCCTTGTCTGGAAGGTGGGACGACCCGACCTTCTCCCTCAGGACCTCAGGCACAGGTGACAAAGTCAGAGAGGGAGCCCTTGGGGGAGACACAGGCAGAGGCGAGCCAGCTGGAGGGGACCCCCCCCCAGCCGAGGGGCTGCCGTTTACCAGGGGAGAGACGGGGGATGTGGTCCCGCTCCGGGCCTGTCCATTGATGCTGTCTCTGTGGACTCTGGAGCCGGGTCTGGTCTGGCTGGTCGGGGCGCTGGAGGAGGCTGCAGATCCATCCCTGGGACTTAGACTGGGGCTTCGACTGACGGGCCGGGACAGGGTGTCCTGGGGCGAGTGGATGGTCACAAGGAGGCCGTGGACCGCCTTGAAGTGCTCCATCAGGTCACAGTTGATGGGCCTGTTGGGACAGTAGGGGCAGACCACTGGAGAGGAACCTTTGGCTCCAGCTCCAGGAGTGGCAGCAAGGGTGGTGGTGGTGTGTGAAGGAGATGCAGCTCCTGAGGAGGGTAAGGCAGAGGGGTGAGACGGGTGAGAGGGGTGAGGGCTGGACGTGCCTTGAGCCTGGCCCACCCACTCAGCGGGGAGAGCCTTAGCCTCAACGGGGTGCAGGAGTTCAGGACGGTCCTGCTGAGGCCGGCTCTTGGGAGAGGTGGAGGCTGACCTCTTGAGCCGGTGCAGCTGCTCCAGGGTGTGGGGCTGCAGGGTGGTGGCGGGGCAGTAGTAGGTCTTATGAGCCAGGTAGTTCTCGATGCTGTTGAAGCTGATGCTGCAGGCGGTGCACTTGTGGTAGTCGGTGAGAGGCAGGGCCGGGAGGATCCCTCCCCCGCTGTGGCGTGGAGCCTCGCTGAGACGAGGCCTCTTGCTCAGGTCGATGGGGCCGTCTCCTTCGGGGCTGGAGCCGCCGGCGCCGCTGGGAGACACTTCCTGCTTCACGGCTAGGCCCAGAACGGAGGGAGACGGGGCGGAGGCGGCGGCAGCAGTGGCGGCGGCGGCGGCAGCAGCGGCGGCGGCAGCGTTGGCCAGGGCTTCGGTTCTGGCCATGTGGATCTCGTACATCTTCTTCCTCTTGCGCGTGCGGATGGGCTGATGATGGAAGGGGGCGGCGCCGGCGGTCTTGGCCATGTGCGTAGACCTGTGGTTGGACGGATCGTGGCGCGACGCGCAGTAGAACCTTTTGTGAACGGTGTAGTTGTCGTGGCGACTGAAGCGGATGTTGCAGGCCACGCAGAAGGTTCTGTTGGGATCGTCTTCCAGGTCCTCTGCAGAACCGCTCGCCGGGCTCTGGCTGCCTTCACTAGCTCTTCCTCCTCCTCCTCCTCCTCCTCCTCCTCCTCCTCCCACACTTCCACCTCCTCCTTCCCCTTCAGAGGAGGATGATACTCCCTCTCTACCCGCCGGTGTTTCAGTCTTGACTTCCACCACCCTCTTGGATTCTCCCACAGCCGGGTCAGAGTCGGTTGGAGAGGCGGAGGCAGCTCTGCTCGATGCTCCACCCTGGGGGGACGCCGACGAGCCGTGCGCCCCGCTGGAAGACACCGTGGCTGGGCCTGCGTCTCTGGTCGATGCGGGGCCTGAAGCTGAGCTGGCAGCTTCTCCTTGACGCCTGCTGGAGCAGTACAGCCTCTTATGTGCATAGAAGTTGTTGATGTTGTTGAAGGTGATGTCGCACTCGAAGCAGGTGGCTCCTTTGTGAGGGGGGGTGGCTGTGGCTGTGGGTGCAGCGGCTCCAGCAGGAAAGAAGGCTGCCGGGCTGCTCTGAGCCACGGTCTGGCCTTGTTTCAGGCGGCTGTGCACCATCTCTGACATCTTGGCCAGGATCTCTGAAGCCTGAGGCAGGATGGCTGCTTCATTGAACATGTAGTGAGGCAGGATGATCGCCCCCCCAGGAACGACTGAGCCTGTGCCTCCCACGTGGGCCGGGCTAGAACCAGGGGTGGGACTGGTTGGTTCTGTCTTCACAGTCGTGGCTGGACTCTTTGGAGATTTAGATGTTTGGCAGGAGGAGGTGCCAGTCGACTGCTCCTTTGACATCCTCCTTACTTCTTGGTCCCCCTCCTCTCCACCGACCTCCTCCTCCTCCTCTCCATCCTCCTTAACCTCCATCTGCTGCTCGTCAGCGTCGGAGTCTGAATGCGGCTCCTCTTTGATCTTAATGTCGGCGGCATCAGGAGGACTGTAGTCTCGAGGAGTGGCTGAGCCCCCGTTTGCTCCTGGGCTGGAGGAGTCTGGCTTGGGGACGCAGGCCAGGGGCTCTTTCTCCTGGGGAGACAGCTGGGGCTGGTCGACAGATGATGGGGTGCTTTGGCGAGGAGTGGGGCTCCTTTCGGCCGGGACCCTGACCTCCAGGTGGGTCCGTACATGCTGCTGAAGCTGGGCAGGGGAGTCCGAGTTGTGGCCACAAACTTGACATTTGAGAACAACACCAGAGTCTCCTGGGCTCAGACCTGAAGAGGAGAGGTGAGATTAGTGACATAGATCAGGTAGATAACAGTTCAGAGATGTAGGGGTGTGACGTACCAGTGGACAGGGGCAGCTTAGGGAGGCCTGGGCCCGGAGAGTAGACCTCACTGCGGGACCCGGGCTGGCAGACCATGTGGCTGGTGACCAGGTGGCTGTAGAGGATGTCCCTGGTGGTGGAGACGAAGCCACAGCCGTGACAGACCCCGTTCAGGGTGTCCGTGTGGACCTTCAGGTGACGTTCACAGTTTGCTTTAGTGGTGAAGGCTGACAGGCAGATGAGACAGACGAACGGACGCTCGCCTGTGGACGGAAAACAAGTTAGAGTCCGGACGCACCAGGAGACCTGAGGGGTCACAAGGTGGGTCCTTAAAGGTACGACTCTCACCGCTGTGTGTGCGCATGTGGATCTCTAGAGAGCTAGCGCTGGGGCAGCTCTTGTTGCACTGAGGGAAGGGGCAGACGCGTTCGTTGGGGTAGGAGTCCTTGGGTTTGTCCTGTGGGGGGGACGAGGCAGCGGCCGGCTGCTTCTGACGGCTGGCGCAGTAGTACATGAGGTGGGCCTGGAGGTTCCTCTCACTGCGGTACCAGATCCCACAGTCCTTACACGGAAATATGTCCTCTGGTGGACGGCAGAACAAAGGCAGTAGGGTTAGTTGAATGAATGAATGAATGAATGAATGAGTAGGTGGTCTTTAATGTGACCCAGTTCACACTACCAAAGGAAGGAGGTCACATGTGTCCCAGACCACCTCCACATGTGGACGGACACCAGATCAGTGTTCACACCTGGAGACTAGAGACCAGATCGGTGTTCACACCTGGACCTGTTTAACCTGGACACTAGAGACCAGATCGGTGTTCACACCTGGACCTGTTTAACCTGGACTCTAGAGACCAGATCGGTGTTCACACCTGGACCTGTTTAACCTGGACTCCAGAGACCAGATCGGTGTTCACACCTGGACCTGTTTAACCTGGACTCCAGAGACCAGATCGGTGTTCACACCTGGACCTGTTTAACCTGGACTCCAGAGACCAGATCGGTGTTCACACCTGGACCTGTTTAACCTGGACACTAGAGACCAGATCGGTGTTCACACCTGGACCTGTTTAACCTGGACACTAGAGACCAGATCAGTGTTCACACCTGGACCTGTTTAACTTGGACTCTAGAGACCAGATCAGTGTTCACACCTGGACCTGTTTAACTTGGACTCTAGAGACCAGATCAGTGTTCACACCTGGACCTGTTTAACCAGGACTCTAGAGACCAGATCGGTCTTCACACCTGGACCTGTTTAACCTGGACTCTAGAGACCAGATCGGTGTTCACACCTGGACCTGTTTAACCTGGACACTAGAGACCAGATCGGTGTTCACACCTGGACCTGTTTAACCTGGACTCTAGAGACCAGATCGGTGTTCACACCTGGACCTGTTTAACCAGGACTCTAGAGACCAGATCGGTGTTCACACCTGGACCTGTTTAACCAGGACTCTAGAGACCAGATCGGTGTTCACACCTGGACCTGTTTAACCTGGACTCTAGAGACCAGATCGGTGTTCACACCTGGACCTGTTTAACCTGGACACTAGAGACCAGATCGGTGTTCACACCTGGACCTGTTTAACCTGGACTCTAGAGACCAGATCGGTGTTCACACCTGGACCTGTTTAACCAGGACACCAGAGACCAGATCAGTGTTCACACCTGGACCTGTTTAACCTGGACACTAGAAGACACTAGACACTTACATGGAAATATGTCCTCTGGTGGACGGCAGAACAAATGCAGTTGGGTTAGTTGAATGAATGAATGAATGAATGAGTTAAACTCCTCTTCCTCAGATCAGCCCTGTTGAGTAGGTGGTCTTTAATGTGACCCAGGACTCATTGTGTGTTCACACTACCAAAGGACACTTGAGATCAGATCACTCAGGACGGAAGTTAATGAACATGTCCTCAGAAAGACAAACACATTCCTTTGCTGTGCGTACAATAAAGACACCACTCTGGTGTCTGGTGAAGACAGACAGTGTCATCTAGTGGCCACAGAGAGCATTACAGCTCTGTGAGCAGGGTGAATCTATTAATATAATAAACGCTGCTGAAGGATCATTAGTTCTTATTTATTCAGGGACTGTGTAATAACTGATGTCTCTGTGTTTTAACTGTATTTTACCACCTTTTATTATATTTTATTGCTTTTGGACTGCACTGCATTTTGTTGTGCAATGACAATAAAGTGACAATAAAGATCTTCTGTTGTATTCTATCAGATCAGGTAAAAACTAAAATATTCTACAGGTACTGTCTTTGATGAAGTACATTTATTCCTTATATTTAAATACCTACCTGTAGTTTATTATTAACTTTCTCTCTAAATCGTTTCTAACCTTTTAACCACTAAAGCGTTTTATAAAATCATAAACTTCTTTAAATACTCACTGTTGACAACAGCAGTAGCCAAGATGGCCGCCATCCCAGCTTGCTGTGGGAGGAGCTGGATGTCTGAGTGCAGCGCCGCCGGGTACAGAGGCTCCTCCTTCACGGCGGTAGGCTGCTGGGTGACGAGGCTGAGCGGAGGAGAGAGGCGGGGCAGCAGGGAGGCCGAGGCCGAGGAGGAGGAGGAGGAGGAGGAGGACAGGAAGGCCAGGAGCCTTTCACCGGCTGCCAGCTCTCGGGTCACTTTACAGAACAACTCGTCACCTGAGAGCAAACACACATTCAGGATCCGGTCACAAAGAGCCACTGGGGGGGGGGGGATGTACACCGAGGGGGTCCCATAAACACTCACCCTGACTGAAGACGGTGCAGTTGGCTGCAGACGGGTCGGGGGTCAGGGGGAGGCGGCTGATCCAACAATCTGGATCTTCACAGGCCAGAGTCAACCTGGAGTCCTGCACACACACAAATAAAAGTCCAGATCCTTAGTCCTGTACATGAAGGATTCTTTGACTCAGAGTGATGCATTCACTGTCACACTGACATGTTTGTTCACAGGACGACTTAGTTATTGATTTAAATAACGAGTGACTGATGCAGATTAACTGGAGCTAACACTCGTCTCAAACATCGTCTTAAACTCATGACTTTAACATTTTCTGACAGAGTTTGTCTTTATGTCTGGTGCAGAAAGAACACGTGAAACGGTTTTTATGTTTTAATGAGTCGACTCATTAAAAGATATTTGGGTCTGAATTCTCTCGACCTGCGACCTGAGTGACACAAGAGAAAGAAGGAAGCGTGGTCGTTAAAGTTTAACAGAGTTTAACGGAGCTGCTGTCTGAGCAGAGACACAATGAAAAGAAGTGAGGAGGAAATGAGGAAACGAGGGAGCACGGGACAAACAAAGAGACATGGAAGATAAAAAGAGGAGAGGAGAGAGAGGGGGCGAGGGAGAGGGAGAGAGGGAGAGAAGGAGAGAAGAAGATCTGATGAGAACGATGGGCGGCTATTGATGAAAAGATCCACAGAAGACAAAGAGAGAGAGAGAGAGAGAGAGAGAGAGACAGAGAGAGAGAGAGAGAGAGAGAGAGAGACAGAGAGAGAGAGAGAGGAGGGAAGAGTGGAGGTATGAGGGTGAGGAAAAGAGTAAGGGGGAGAGAGAGAGTCAGAGGATGAGTGAGGAGGAAGAGAGGGAGGGATGGAAGGAGAGGGAGAGACAGATGTAAGGGGGAGGAGAGGGAGAGAAAAAGGGGGAGAGTGAGTGAGTGTTTGTTACAGGACCAGAGGAGAAACATGGAGGCTCCATCAGCAGCAAAGAACCTCATTCATTCATTCATTTATTCATTCATTTATTCATTCTACAGCTAAATGACCAGTCCAGTCTGAACTTTTCCTGCTCCTCTCCTCCTCCTCCCCCCTCCTCCTCCTCCTCCTCTTCCTCCTCCTAATAACTACCAGCTGTAGTTCCTCCACCGTCCACCAGGAGGCAGCATCCCCTCACAGCTGGTTTAAAGGAACTAGAGATGTTCTGCAGCCTGCTCTGGTTTCTGCTGCAGCTCTTCATCCCAGAACAACACGATCCAAATGTTTTAATAATTCAATAAAGTTATGGAAATATAATAATAACAGTCCCAACACAAACCTCCAGATGCTGTAATCTGTCCACAACTGAGGAGATCAGTTTAAATCGAAACCATCTGATCTGAAGTCAGCCGCTGCCAGCTCCACATGTGCTCTTTCTATTTAGTTATTTATTTATTTTGCTATAAAAACAAAATGAGTAAAAAAAAGCTCCATATAAGTAGATATTTTATAAATATTATGTTAAATAACAAGAAGAAAAAACCTTAAAGTTTGTTAAAGATGGAATAAAAATAAAAATAGAATCTATGCTTCTACTCTGAAAATACTCTGATTACTGATAGAAATGAACTAAATGACAAATCTCCATTAATTCATTAATAGTTGACTCTTTTCATGTGACATCAAACAATCTCCACATTAGAGCTGTGTGTTAGAATAGAACAGAAATAAAGAGAAGTAAGAGTATGAGATCAACAGCAGGTTGTTTTTATCCTAATGTCTTTTAGATCCTCAGTTTTATATTTAGATTTTATTTTTTAATTCTTTTAATTCTGTTTATTGATCTTGTTTTTATCACTGACCTTTTCTTTAATGATAATCCTGAAACCACCTGACAACACGTCTCATGTACAGGTGTCTGCTGGATGGTGTATATATATATATATATGTGGATGTATGTGATTGGTTGACCTGGAGTCACATGACCACAGGTGTCTATACGTGCTGCATGGTTTCATTACCTGTAAGAGGTGAACTCACGCCACAAATCAAACTTCTTGTAACAGAAGTGAATCTAGTTCTGACTCTAAATGTCTGAATGTCGACGTAACAAAGAAACTGAAGTCATTTATAACTGATTTAGTTCAACTGAACTGATCAAACCTGGGGTTAAAAACTCAGCTGCATCTTTACTTATATCAATGAGCTCATCCAGTCTCAGTACAGGGTTGATACAGATCCATAAAATCCTCGAATCGACTTTTAAAATATCCTCCATTTCACAACACAACCAGATTAGACCACAAACATGACAGAAGCTCCAGCTCTCTGAAACATCTCCTCTAATTTATAAAAACTCCAAATTTACTCACAAACATCTAGAGTGAGTCCACACAGACTGTTTATTAAGAGTCCAGAGAGAACAGTGACAGTTTAGAGAAGAAGAAGAGAGTAAAGGAAGAATCAATAATAATAATAATATGAATTGATCTTTGTTTGATTTTTAAAGCAGCATCCTCTCGTTAGAAATCAAGGAGATCAGTGGACGTGTGAAGGAGATCCAGAAGACGTCAGAAGCTGTTTAAATAAGAAATAAACTGATTTTATGATTCAACTCGATCTAATTTGAAAGATCTGATATCAATTCATAAAATCCTCCATCGATTCTTTTATACGGACAAAAACAAAAAAATAAAAAAATGAAAGATGAGAAACTAGAGGACACCACAGACCTCTGGATCCAGTTGTTTCCAAACTGAAATATCTGTGAATAAATCAGTCTGTAAGGACGCCCAGCTCTGGTCCTGTCCCAACTTGATTTGATTAGTTTGTCTTGTGATCTTTTAACAGGTGTAAACCAGAAACACCTCAACAAGACTCCAGAGGACAGACCTTCAAATCAAACTAAAAGACTGTTTGTTTCCTGAGTTAGAAACCGAGAGAGAGAGAGAGGACTCATACCTGGAGGTAGAAACACCTGAAGAAGATGGACGCTGTCTGAGTGAAGACAGAGACGATAGAGAGAGAGGGAGAGAGAGGAAGGACGGGAGGAAGGAAGCCTCTCAGTCTGTTGAAGATTGAGGCAGAGCGTATTGTATTTCATGGGGAACTAGCGCTGATGTGGAGATACGGCTGCTTTTGTTTTAATTTGTAACCCAATGCTGGAGCCGTCTGAGCTGTAAGTACTGCTAATTTGTTTCAGACTAATTCATCACGGCCACGGCTTTGGAATCCACCACGATAGGGCAACGGGGAGAGAGTGGAAAACACTGACACAGAGAGAAGGAGAAGGAACCGAGGAACACTCCTTCACTAAAGACGTCAAGTATGAAGTCATTACTGAGAGAGATGCTCCTCCTCTTATGTGAGAATTAATATAACCATTGTATGAAATGATGGAGGCTCCTCTCTGACCACAGCGATGTCAACATGGTTTATTAATGACGCCGTCGTATTTTTACTGTTCTCCAAGAAACGTGATACAGGAGTCATTGATCCAGAGTTAGGAAACAGAAACCGTCCTTCAGAATCTTTGTTCAGAAAAATGACTCAAAACATCCTGAAAGTGGACAAAGAGAGGTGACACAGAAATACTATAGTTATGTCTGTTTGTTTATCCAGTATCTGCTGTGACCTCCTTGTCACGAAATGTTTCTGGTATCTGCTGATCAGTGGTCTACAGCAGCTTGGAGGAATTTTAGCCCATTCCTCAGAACAGAACCACTTCAGTTCTGAGATGTTGGTGGGTTTCCTCACATCAACTGCTTGCTTCAGGTCCTTCCACAACATTTCTATTGGATTAAGGTCAGGACTTTGACTTGGCCGTTCCTAAACATTCATCTTGTTCTTCTTTAACCGTTCTTTTGTAGAACCACTTGTGTTCTTGGTTCTCGTTGTCTTGCTGCATGACCCAGTTTCTCTTCACATTCAGCTCATGGACAGATGTCCTGACATTTTCTTTTAGAGTTCACTGGTAGAATTCAGAATTCATTGGTCCATCAATGATGACAAGGCGTCCTGGTCCAGATGCAGCAGAACAGGCCCAAACCAGGACATTAGCACCCCCATGTTTGATGGAGGGATGAGGTTCTGATGCTGGAATGATGCAGTGTTGTTTCATCTCATTTAAACCAAACTATTCTACTTTGGTCTCATCTGTCCACTAAACATTGTCCCAATAGTCTTCTGTCTTGTCCACATGATGTTTAGAAATGTTCTTCTTGGAGAGCAGTGTCTTTGTCCATCGCACCATGGTTGTTCAGTGGATTCATCAACATTAACATTAGCCAATGAGAGAGAGGCCTTTAGCTGCTTAGAAGTTCCCCTGGGTTCCTTTGGGACCTCTCAGACTATTATGGAGTGATCTTTGTTGGTGGACCACTCCTGTGGAGGGGAACAGTCGTCTTCAATCTGTCTGACTGTGGATTATTTGTGGGTTCCAGACTCTTTAGAGATGGTTCTGGAACCTTTTCCAGCCTGATGGGCAACAACAACTCTTTCTCTGAGCTCCTCAGAAAGCTCCTTTGTCCACAAACATGTGTTGTGAAGATCAGACTGAGACAAATCCCTGATTTATTGAAACTAAACCAGGAACTGAACCACACCTGAGTCTCATTACATTGATGGAAACACTTCTGAACACATGGACTCTGATTGGATCCTAGAGGAGCTCCTCTCTGATATGTAATATTGGCTCATTTTAGTCTCATATTTCTGTTTCATGTGTTTGACTGGGTTCTCTTTGTGTGTAAATCTGTTGATGTTTTGAGTCATTTTTCTGCAGAACTGTAAAAAGTTCTGAAGGATGCAAAAATGTTCTGTGTAGTTAAGGTCCGGCTTCATTTCTTTTTAATTCCATACCAGCATCAAGAAGAACAAGACGCTGCAGTCTGAAGGAAAACACTTCAAGAAACGATGCAAGCACATGCACACTTTGAGAACCATCAGTCTGAATTTAAAGCTGATCAGTTGCTGCCAACTGAATTGAAGGAGCTTACTCATAGAACCCAGTCACATTGTAACCACCAGCTGAGATGATAACAGATATATCTACAGTGTCAACCTGCAACAAGGAGAACATGCTACCTTCCAGTCACAAACACACAACCCAGCTCCTCAGCAGATAAAGAGGCAGCGGGCCAGATCACATGTGTGTGTTCGTGTAATTAACCAGGCCAGCAGACAACGCCGATGCCAGAGATGTGGGGGTGAGTTAAGGGGAGCGGAGAGGCCGCCGCGTGGTATCGAAAAACCCTTTTCACTTCTCTTGGTCCGACGCCGATCTGAGAGACTCAAATGGCCGCCGGCCGCCGGAGGAACGTGTCCCGGACCAACAAAGAGTCAACCTGCAAGAAGTCCTGCGAGCAGCCGCAGGGTCTTATCAGTCAGAGCTGATGAGAATGAATGCTGCAGACGTAAGAATGTTTAAAAAGCCTGCACGTTGTTTCAGACGAATCGAACCGCACTACCATCAGCTAAAAGACTGAAGAGCTGCTGAAATATCAGGTTTATTTAGGACGCAGCAGAGGTGAGAGGAACAAAAAGAAGCTTCCAGATCTCGGAGGAAGAGAGGAAGGAATGAATAAAGAGGCTTTGTTTGGTTTTCAGGTTTAAAAACTGACCCAAGATAAAAACTACTTTCTGTTTTCTGATGGTACTCTGGGAGGTCTTCTTCTCATTTTGATTTTCTTTCACTCTTTCATTTAAACTACCAGAAATTGAAATCCAAATCCATCAAATGAATCCACATGGACCCAAATATTTTCATTTAATATTTTCATGCGGCACATTTAACGTCCTATTATGACCGAATTAATAATAATCATTGCAGCAGACGTCTCAGCAGACCTGTTGCTCCACATGTTGTGTCTCCAGGACCTCCAGCCTCTAGCGATGCCTTCACTGTCTGCAGTAAAACAGAAACTCAAGGACTGACATGTTTTCAGAGGTTGAAAGTCAAGGACTGAATGAATTTTGAATTTAATCCTGTAGACTCCGTTTCCTTCCAGCTCCTCTTCCATTCTTCCCTCACGTTGAGTTCTTTGCTATTTGATGAAACGACAAATGTACAGAACGAGATGTGTCTGGATCTAAACCGTCCGGTAACGTGAGCCGACCCGTCTGCTCATCAATCTGCTCTATTAGAGATCAGATGGCTCTATATTTAACACTGATGCACTGAGTGGTTCAGTGTCACAGAAACCTGATGAGGCCGTTTTTATCGGCTCCTCTCGTTCACCTTAAACTTTTCTAGCCCTGAAAAACTGGTGCTTCATGTGAGAACTGAAGTGCAAACGTTCTGATGGTTTCTCTCCTGAATATCATTCACCATCTACACTGACGTCACACGGTTCAGAACATGGAATCGTACTCATGTGTCAGCAGAGAGTCTCTGGAAGGCTGGAAGTGTGACGAAGGTATGAACAGTGATAGCTGGGTTTAAAAAAATGATCCAAATTTATCTTAATTTAAAGATCTGATATCGATTCCTAAATTCCTCTGAACAGCTTTTAGATATATCTTCCATTTCCTGCATCCTCTCGTTAGAAATGTCTCGAACACGACTGAAGCTCCAACTGTGAGAGCAGCGTTGGGATTTAAGAAGTCTGAGGACAGAGAAGAGCTGGACTAAAACTAGAGGGAGAAGATGGAGGAGACACAACAAACCTCTGGAGAGTAAAAACTGAAACATCTCTAAATGAACTGATGTTGAATCTGAATCTGAATCTGATGAAGTGACAGGTAGAACTTAAACCGTAGATCTGTAGATGCAGGTGAGTCACAGCGTCGCTCTCTTTGCCCTCATCGCCCCCAAACCCTCCATCTATCAGCGGGACGTCAGGCCTCGCCGGCAGAGCTCCATCTTGGTTGAGAGCTGCAGCCTTAAGCCCCATCAGCCGGAGGAGAGTCTTTGAGGCGCCGTCTAAGCCCCTCGCCCCGGACCCCGGTCCCCCTCATGAATATTAACCAGCCCCGAGCCCGGCTTTAATCTGCCTGATCCCCGCGCACTGCTGCCGCCGCCACGATAGCGAATCTAATTATTTGGTCTGATATTAACCCCCACCCACACTCACTCCTACCCCCCCACCACCCCCCACCCCCAGCACCCTGTCCTCACTACAGCTTCTATTCACTCTCTGCAGACACACACCAACTCAACTCCACTTCTTCTGCTGAAGTCAGTTCACATATAACATTCAGACACTCACCTCCTTCCCTCGCTCCCTCTCCCCCCCCTTCCCCCCCTCCCCCTTCCTTCCACCCCCCCCCCCCCCCACCTCCACCTCCAGCGGAGCCTGCGACGCCCTCTCCTTATCAGGCCAGAAAACGCCCTCCTCATACGCTGATAAAACTTGAATGCAAATGATGCCAGGCTGATTTCATTTCTTCATTTTCTCCCTCTCACTATCAGAATGGTTCTCCTTTCTCCTATGATGAAGATGATGATGATGAAGAAGAAGAAGATGAGAACCTAACCCCCATCTCTTAAAATAAATAAAGAACAGAAAGAGAGGACTCATAGAGACTAGCGATGAGCAGATTAAGACTTCTCTGGCCCAGCTGTCAACGGCCGCTTTAACAGCTGCCTCTGGGGAATAAATGTGTTTGGATATGCAAATGAGCACCGGTGCATCGGCCACATCTGGGTCTCCATGGAGTCAACGGTTTCACTTACTGCTCTGAAACGTCATTAAATGTAAAAAACAAATAACAGAACAGATCCAGGTGAGAGCATCGTTTACCACAAACACGTCAGGTCTGAAGGAATTACAATAAATAAACTGTTGATGGGAATAAGAATGGAATCATTCAGGTTCTTACATCGTCCAGGTCTGAGTGTAACGGCTCCAAACACAGTTAGGATGTTTTCAAAAAGCCAGAACTGGATCACGAGAAGAGTCTGAATTCGTTAAAGAGAGAATCAATAAGATGCTCAAACAATTAAAGGTTGACGACGGCAGCACAACGACGTAGAAGATCCAAACCAACCAGACTATTCCACTGAGTTTAGGATAGTTTAAGTTAAAATAAATTAGAGGTGTTTTCAAAGACTGGAAATAGTAAACTACTAAGGATGCTGTAGAACCACAACGTTAACGTACGTCCCAAATGACGGCAGATGAAAATGAGTCTGATCAGAAAAATATACCGACCAACCACAGCAGCACAACTGAGAAGATCTGAACCAACCTGTCGCTGTGTTTCAGACGAACAAACTAAACTAAGTCTCTCAGAAAGCAGACGCCAATGTTGATGCTAACAGCTAGCATGTCAGCGTTGCTTTCTGGACATAAACAGACCAATAAATCTAAACCTGACAGATTTACATCAATGTTCTGTTGGTGCAGAAGTGGCCCAAACATTCGTTTCATTCTTTAAATTCTACCATTGTGCACATTATAAAATCCATAAAAATACTGATGTTGTTGTGGATGCGTGTAACTCCCTGGGTGGAAGAAACATTTAGCAGATCAAAACTATATGAAGGACCGGACGTACAAGACAACGTTCTGCCAAATTCCATTGAATAAATCTGAACTCTGGGGTCATCAGGTGAAAGTTTCATCTTCAGATACATTTTAATGTGAAGACGGTGGAATCAAAGTCTAGTTATTATTTTAAGGTAAGTTAACAATAAGACTAAATTTATTGTTTGATGAATGAAGACAAATAAAGAGAGAGTTGGAGGTTTATTTACAGTCGATGCTCTGAGTGTGTGGTCGGGTTTTAACTGAGACACCGTTATTTACCAGTTAACAGCTGATTGTTTCTGATTTCCATTCTCTGATCTTTCTTTCTCTTTTAGTTTTGGGAAGACTCGGACTCAACAGAAACATTTTAGGCATCTCGACATCTTTCAGAATCCTAGAAGTTCAGAATAATCTACATTAGCAGGAACACATGAGCGGCTAACGGCGTCTAAAAAGGATCCTCTGCTACATCAAACGATCTCGATGGGAATTTAATAAGCCGCTGTGCTCCTCTGATGACCTCTTCCTTTTCAACCATCGTTCATTCATTCACTGCTCTCACAAAATCATTCAGTCATTCAGTTCATCCTCTTCCTCCCATCTCCTCTTTCACTGTCTCTCCTGCACCGCCTCCTGCTCTTTATGCACCTCTCTCTCTCTCTCGCTCTCTCTCTCTCTCTCTCTCTTTCTTTCTTTCTTAATCTCCGATTCTCTTCCTCTCCTCAACTCTCATTCCCTCCCTCCCCCCCCTCTTTCCACCATCCTATCTCTCCCTCCGTCTCTCCAGTTCTTTCTATCTCTCGGCTACAGGAAATGGTTTCTTTCCCGATCCAGGGGGTTGGAGGGGTGTACTCACTGTCCCAAACAAAGAGGTCACTGTGTGAATCCTCCAAAAATACAAAGAAGAAAAGGAAGGCAGATAAAAATCAGAAACCTACTCTCATCCGCCTCCAACACACACTCTCTCCTTCCCTCCGCTGAGCTCACGCAGAGCTCCAACGTTCACCAGAGACTTTTTTATTTTCCTCGGTATATTCTGATCACGAGGTTCAAACGCTGTGGGTACAGTATGAGGCCCGGAGGAGGAGGAGGAGAGGAGGAGGAGGAGGAGGAGGAGAGGAGGCTTACTCCCTTGTGTGGGGGTGCTCATGCACAACCGCACACCTCCGAGAAGAAGAAAAAGAAGAGGGAGCCAGGTTTGATGAGCTGCATGCAAATGACATGTAAAAATATAAAACTGCGATACTTAAAACGGGGCCTGAGATAAGAGATTTGAAAATGAGGCACTCTTGGAAAGCGGGCTCCTGAACCGCCGGAGATCAGGCTCAGAGATAGAGGGATAGAGGTTTTCCCTCTTCCTCTTCTCCTCTCTTACACCACCTCCTCCTCCTCCTCCTCCTCCACCCCAGCAGAAGCCGGTGCAGATGACAGTGAGATGCAGATATCAGCCAGTCACTGCTGCTGAGTGATGAACACCTCCTCCCCTCTTCCTCGTTGGCCTCACCTCTCTTCCACTTCTCTTTCTCTCTCATGTTTCTTTTTGTCTCTTCCTCTCTGTCCTCCTCTCTTTTGTCCCACGTCCTCTCTACCACTACTTTTATCATCTCCTGCAGATTATTTTTTCCCAGCCTCTCCCTCTCTCCCTCTGAGGCCGATAGGCTCGTCTGTCAGGGTCCAGATTGACAGACTGAGCGACAGACAGCTACTGTCATAGGACAGGGTGTAGGTGACTGTCGTCTATGAGGAGCACAGTGATTCTATCGCTGCAGGTGGAGGAGCCAGCAGCTCTGCTTCAGGGCCCTGGTCCTCAGGGTCAACACGTCCATCAGTCAGAGGCTGTAGGACGAGACGGGTTTGAAGTCCGTCAGAGGACGAGTCTGTAGCACGAGACGTCTACAGGGACCGTTTCTGTGATTCACGTTGTGAAGGTCCAGGTGTTGTTGTGTTATTGTTGTGTTATTGTTGTGTTACATGCAGCCAGGTCTGATTCTAAAGCCTAAAATAAAATCTATCACCTAATCCTGTGCTGAACAGTTTTCTTTCTTTCCTAACATTATGACCACCTCCCTAATACTGTGACTCATCAGAGAATGGACATGGGCCTTCTGAGGGTGTCCTGTTGTTAGTGGGGGGGGTATTTGAGGGGAGGGGCCTCTGTGGATCATCCCCCAGATACTTGATCAGTTTGGGATCTAGTGAATGTGGAGGCCAGGTCAACACCTTGTGCTGTTCTTCATGTTTTTTTAGTGATGCCTAAACGTATAGTATTCAGATGGATTTCTCTACCCTGCCCGTCTTTCCTCCGTCTTCTTCTCTAAACCTTCTTCACACTCCCAGCCTCCCAAAGACTCTCTTCATGGTCTAAACCATGTGACGTCAAGCTAGACCATGCATTATGAGTACTGTTGAGCATTTCACAAGATATTTAAGAGAGAAAAAGTCATCAGGAAACACGAGACATGAAACACCTGCTTTCAGTTTAAGCTGAGCCAGAAGGGTTTATTAAAAGGAGGCCATCAAACCGCCCAGTGCATCAGGGATAAATATAAAAGGAGTAAACGAGTCTGGTCAGCTCACATTACTGAACGGTTTAGAAACAAATCACAAAACAGACCAACAAGAAACAGTTCTCGTTTAGGGTCAGGATCTAAATGATTAAGATGCCGTTGAGTTGTTTAAATTTAACAACAATGTGAAGGAATTTTTCACAAATACGTCCCAAAGTCGTGCCCAGCTCCGTCTGAGGACGCGATAAATGACAACCGTGAACTTTTAGAGATGTAAACAAGGCTTCTGCCAAATGATATTCAGACACACACCTCCTACCCCACGATAGCTCGCTACTACACGCCACCAGCCAGCACAGATAAGACCGGCTTCATATCACGTTTGACTTGTGTTCATGCCTCGGGCTTTCAGGATGAGCCACGAGAGACATTTCAGAACGGGAACCTTAAAAGTGGCACAATAAAAATAAATGAATTCATCCCACTCTGGCTCCTTTTAGAGGACGCTCCTCGTGCTTCACGTTGTTCTGGGGGGCATCACAGAAGGTGTCTCAACACTCAGCGTAATCATCGATTTGTCATCTGGTGGAGGAGCACCATTTTAATTAACATTCTAATTTGATGGGCGGAGGAGAGAGAGCAACAGAGAGGCAGAGAAACACTGTTGATGAGTCCAGATAAACTATTAAGATCAGAATCAGGGTGTAAACAAACCGACTCAGAGTCTGTGTGAAAAAAAAGAGAGAGACGGAGTAGAAGAAGATGAGGAGGAGGAGGAGGAGGAGGAGGAGACGGTGATCACCTTCACTCGTCCTTCCAGGGAGAGAGGGAAGGAGAAGTGGAGGAGAGAGAGTAGAGGAGGAGGAGGTAGAGGGGAGATAGAGAGTGAGAGGAGACTACCCAAAAAGTGTTTGAAAAGCCGTGGGTGGCTCCTTATCGGCCCAGTTCTCCTGGAGAGATTATTGGGGGATTAGTGCGAACGCTTGTTTCTAAAACATGATGAAAAGACGTTCGGAGCGTGATAACGCTTTGAACTCCCCTTACTCCGCTCCTTCTAGGATCGCGCCTCCAGGCTGCCTTTCCACGAAAGACAAGGACCGGGGTGGGGGGAGGAGGCTGAACAATAGGAACCATGTCTGAGACTTCACTCTGGACATGTGTCCTCTAGGGACGACGCAACAGATGCAACCAGCTGTGGATCTGCTCCGGCTCCGGCTCCGGCTCCGACTCCGGCTCCGACTCCGGCTCTGGCTCCGGCGCCTCCATCCTTCATCTCAGCTCAAACATTCACAACAATCCCACAACTTCGGTCCAATCACATGCACTCGCACTATCAGTTAATTAAAGGAGGATCCAATCGGAAGCAGAGGAGATATAATATCAGATGTGTTGTGCGTGTGCGATCCAATCAGAGCGGTGGCGGCGGCGGCGGTGGCAGCGATGGCGTGCTCGCTCCCGGGTTGCCATGGGAGGCTCGCCGAGAAGGACCTGGTTGTTCAGTCAACCAAAAACTGAGAGGAATCAGCAGCCAGCTGATCAGCTGATCAGTAAACATTATTATACCCTGTTCTAAAGTCCAACAGCCATATCAGCCAGAATATATTTAAATAGATAAATGGTTTTACGCCTCTTTCTCAAGAGATGCAAATGGCAGGATTTCCATATGACACAGGCCAGTTAACACGCCGCTAATCTAATGAAGGAGATCTGGTGGAGGGGGGAGGGGGGGAGGGAGGGAGGGAGGGAGAGCTCTGGATCTCTCTCTCTTTCTCTCTCTATCTGCCCCACCCTGATTTCTCAGAACTGACAAACCGGCCCCCACCCAGATAACAACAGCTGAGGCTCCATCAAAGACACATATAAGTCCACGCTGGTCCACATCAGACCGTAATCCTCTCTGCTCTTCATGCGTCTGTTTGTGTGTCGCTGCACGTCCACAAAAAGCTTCCTGATAGGACGGTCTCAGACCCACGGCTTATCAGCCCGGGTCAAACAACAAGCAAATATGTGGCCTGAGAGGCTGGAGGGGGGCAAGGCTGCAGGACGGGCCATGCCAATCTCACCCACAGAGAGGGGAGGCGCTGGGGGAGGAGGCGGTGGTTGGTGAAGCCTTCAGCGAGGCCGAGGACGGAGGAGGAGGAGGAGGACAGGTGGTGTGAGTGAGACAGAAGAAGAGACGCTGGTAAAATCTAAAAACCTGAGACTCATTCATTCATGTTTCATGTTGGATTAAAGAGTCTCCGTCACATCAGCATGGTGTTAACCCCCAGGCCTCCAGCTCAGACTACAACAGCATGTTATGACAGAGTATTAACCTAATAACGACACAGACCACATCAGCTGTAAAGAGCAACGTCTCAGCTTTCTGAAACCGTTGGAAGTTTTCCAGTAGCACAAACAGTGACGTAACTATGGTAATCCAAACCGTGTGAACGTTTAACTCCTGTTTCTGGTTTCGTTCGTTTCCAGAATAAGAACTGGTTTTTATCTGCAGCTCCAGTCCTGATAAGACTCTTCAAGAACTCTTCAACTTCTGGTCTGATGGAAGAACCCGGCTGGTTTCAGGTTCGTCATCTGTCGAGCCGTTGAGGTGAGCTCTCACACGCTATCTTGTTTTAAATCAAACTGTCTGCACCACGATGAGTTTGTAATTTCACATGCAAAACAAGTGAGGAGCGACGAGGCCGTCCACGTCTCCAACGCTGAGGTCTGCTCTCCCTTCCAACCGTCACATGTTGAATGTTAAAGACTGAAACCCAACGGATCACTCTCTGATTTGATCATAGTTTAAAAGATCAAATGTTCAAGTATCTGACATTTCCTGCGTCCTCCTGCTGTGAACCTGTGAGTCTAGGTTTGCAGATAAATCCTGCAAGATTAACTAACAAACACAATCTAGACGCTCCAACTCTCTTAAATATCTCCTAGAACTTATTCCCAACATAAGTCACTCAACATCTGACCTGAGTCCTCATGGATCAGACCACGGTCTGAAAGGCTACAGGAAGGAATGAACAGTTACAGTTTAGAGAAAAGGAGGGCAAAGAAAGAAGGAGCAGGAAGGAAAGGTTTTCCAAAGCAAATTAATCTTGAAATTTGCAAGATCCGTTCCCCCTAACCCAATATCAGACATTTTCAGCACCCCTCCTCCAGCTAAGTCACCTCCTCACCTGCCCCCCCATCACATAACTAGAGTCCTTTATAACTTGAAACTTGAAAAGCTCTTTTCACTCAGTGGCTCCACTGCTAACTGCCCTAGATTGTCTCTAGATTCAGAGGAAGCTGCTGTCTCCGTATACGACTGTCCTACGGTGACAGTGACACACTCACCAAATCAACCAATCAAAAAGAAAGATCTGATATCGAATCATAAAAATCCTTGGACCCATTTTCTACCAGATCCAGATCAGGACAGAAGCTCCAGCTCTGAGAGCAGACGTCTGAGGACGAAGAGAAGAGCTGGACACGACCAAAGACTGGAGGAGACGCCACAAACCTCTGGGACCAATCAGGACGTCAGCAGTGACACCCAGCTCTAACTAAAATATAAACTAAGAGAGTTTCTTTAGGTGGAAACTCTTTTAGATGAGCATGAGATGAGATTTCTCCTCTCCAACATCCTGAGCAGGACGGCCCTGACCTCTGCTGACCCACCAGGGAGGGGAGGGAGGGCAGGGGAGGGGAGGGATGGATGGAGGGGGGAGGATGTGGAGTGACAGGGGGAGAAACACAGGAGGAATGTGAGATTAAGACCACTATCTCCAGCTGATACTGAAGGTCCGTCTCCTCGCTGCTTCGGCCCAAAGATAGGGAGGGAGGGTGAAGAGGAGGAGGAAGAGGAGGAAGAAGGAGAAGAAGAAGAGGATGGGATGGACAGAGGAAGGGAGGGGAAGAACAGAAGGTGACGGGGGTGAGAGAGAGAGGGAGAGAGGGAGAGAGGGAGAGGGAGGCATCTATCTGAACGCTGATAATAAACGAAATCTTAGAAATGAGAGACTATCAGGCAGGAATCAATCACTGGGGTTTGTTGTCCAGGAGGATGGCGCCATGTGGAGATAAAAGACAGGCAGACGTCTGGGGAGGGGGGAGGGAGGGAGGGAGGGGGGAGGAGAGGAGGAGGATGGAACAGGAGAGGAGAGTGATGGGGGAAAGGTTGGGGATGTGAGGATTTATCTGAAACCAGGAAGTAGAGAAAGTAGAAGTTTGTTGGTGGAGCCAGGAAACGTGTCCCAGCGTCAGGATCACATGATCAGATGGACTCACACATGATGCTGCAGCTCAGCCTGATACACAGGACTGACTCCGGTCACACAACACACACTCATACGACACACACACACTCATACAACACACACACACTCATACAACACACACACGCTGCAACACAAAGCTTTTTATTCAACGTCTCCGGCTGTTGTCCGACCTCTGACCTTTACAATCCTCGCCGTTACACACTGGCCACTTCATTAGGTACGCTAGTCAACTGGTAATCAACTAATGTAGATCAGTGTCTGATGAAATGATCCCAACGTCAGTTAACGTCTCAACTATTAACTATTAAAACCAGTTAAAAATGCAAAGCTTCCAGTAACGTAGGAGTTTTGAAGACGCCTCCTGCACACTGGCCACTTCATTAGGTAGACTAGTGAAACCAGTCCTGCTCTAGATCTAGTCTCCATGAAGGTTCTGGTTCAGCTTTAGTTTCTAGTAACTGAGAGATGTTAATTGGAAGACGTTGCCATGACTTGAGGAGATGATACGTATTTTAGAACAAACTGTAAAGTCTCTAACTCTGTGAGAGCAAAGAAAAGAGAAAATACTACTTAAATTTACACTCACTGGCCACTTCATTAGGTACACTAGTGACAGTGCATGTTAATAAAAAGATAAAGACAGAAAAACTAAAGCTGAACACCAGAGCAGTCATGAGACTAGATTTGGAGCAGGACTGGTTTCTCTAGTGTACCTAATGAAGTGGCAACTAAGGGAGTTATGATAACATGTTTACTGTTTTTTAATTTTTTTATTTATTGTTCTTATTTAATAATGTTGAGACTGGACTTATTAACTGAATCATGTTTCATAGATGAAGCCGTGCAGAGCTTCAGACCAACGACTCAATTAATAAATGATCTTCAGCAGATTCAGACTCTCACCTCCGTCTCCTGGTCACGTGTGCTGCCCTCTGATTGGACGGTCCCGGTGTAGGGTCCCCAGGTTGTGTCTGGACGGAGGTCTGCCGCCGCCACCACGCCGTCCTCGTTTAACTGCAGGTCGTCTGGAAGAGAGGAGAGAGATGATCAGCTGATTTCATCCATGACACTAAACAGTAGAGAGACGGCTGGGTTCAAATAAAAACATTCTCAGACTCAAGTCGATCTAATTTAAAAGACCCAACATCAACTCATAAAACCCTCTCATCGATTCCTTAAATATCTTCCACCTCCTTCATCCTCTGGTGATAAACCTTTAGATCCAGATCAGAGAGCAGAGTCAGGACTTAAAAAGTCTGAGGAGATGAGGAAGTAGAGGGAGAAGCTGGAGGAGACGCCACAAACCTCTGGAACAGTGAAATAGTCTGAGAACTGAAAAGTTGATTCTTCAATTATACGTTTATAGTTTCTGTCCTGGATTAAAAGACGTGAACACGAAGGACAGACCAATGAATCACAGAGACTTTAACTGTGTCAGGAAGCAACTAATAAAAATAAGGAGATAAAAAGTGAATAAATAAATATTCTTTATCGTGATTTGTTTTGTGCATGATGAGCGATCCGTGTGAAAATGTCCTGACTGAAACTGGTAATTCTGTAAAGTCATAAAAACCAAAAATATCAGAAAAAGAAATAAATAAATGTCTGAATCCTGGAATAAAACCTTAATCGTCTTGTTCTTTTATCAGAGAAGAAGTGTCCTGCATTAGAATAACACGTGATCCTGCATCTCAGAGACTTTTACTCATGTTCTCAGGAAGCAACTAATAAAAATAAAAAGATGTGAATAAATAAATATTTTTTATCATGATTTGTCGTGTGCGTGTCGTGTGCAAAAATGTCCCGTTTGACTTAATAACATCAGAAAAAGAAATAAATACTGTTTTTTTTTTTTCTTTAAATAAATTGTCTCAATACTGGAATAAAACATTTAAAAATAAAACTTTGGTTCATTTGTTCAAAGATGTGAAACTAGAGGGAGAAATCCCTGGAAGCAACGACGACGCCAGTTTGAAGTCAAACTGTTTTGAAAGTGAAATATCTGTGAATATCTGTGAATGAACTGATACAGAATCGAAGCAGGAACTCAGCAGCGACTTCAGGACGGACTGAAGAGATAAAGACAGACGTCTGTACGGTCGGCGTGCAGCTTGAACTTGACCTGAACCCTCAGAGCTGCAGCAGCAGACGGACGGACGGACGGACCGATGGACGAACGGACGGACGGACGGACAGCAGGGGGAGCGTTCAAACCGTTCCCTTCAAACTGGAGGAGGAGGAGGAGGAGGAGGAGGAGAAGGAGGGGGAGGTGGAGGAGGGGGGGCTTCTTGTGTACTTCCTCAAAGTAAAGAACAGATAAGTGCAGAGGGATGGCAGTGACGGCTGTGGTCTGAGCCTCCTGCTGCAGCCCAGATAGAGCAGCTCTGATCCATCTGTTCACAAACTTAAAGACGGAGTTTGGAGGATAAATGAAGGAGCAGCAGGAGCAGGAGGGCTCCTTCTGGAGGAGCGTCTACCTCTGATCAAAACATTACAAAATCCTCCTCCTCCCCCCGTCCTCCTCCTCCTCCTCCTCCTCTGGGTTCAGGAGACAGTTTTCGGGGGGTCGGTGTAAAGTGGCGGGCCTGATAAGAGTGTTTGTCTAACACTCTCCATGTCAAAACACTCATCTATCTTCTCTGTATCTATCCCCACCAGAGAACAACGGACAGACGCTGATAAAATGGCTTTCCCACAGCCGGCTGTGGTGGTGGTGGGGGGGCGGGGGGGAGTAACGGAGGGGTGGGAGGGAACAGGAAGGAGCGCGGTTTTGAGGGAAGAAGGTGAAGAGGCGGCGACGTTCATGCTAATAAAACGAGATTTCTCTCTTTATGCGTCAGACGGGAGTTTTGTGGCTCAGGAAGTGGCTTCACTTTCTCTTCAACAACACACAGGTGTCACAGACGTCAGGTTCTACACGACTGATAGCATCGCCTTTAATCCGTCTGTGAACTCACACAGCAGAGATGAATCCAGACGCAGCAGGAGTAACCCTGCCTGACCCAGCCTGACCTGAGCCTGACCCAGAGTTACCTGAGCCGACCTGAGCCGAGCTAACCGGGTCAGGTCAGGCTGAATCTTTGACTGAACCAGGTTCTGAGAGAGTTTAGGAAAGATTCCTAGAGAGGGTCTGTGTCTCTGAGGGTCCTGACTCCTCAGGCTGAAGTCCAGCGTTTGTCCAGCACCGATCCGATCTCCTATCGTCTGATGGGGCCTCAGTTTGGCCACTCTGACCCTCCTTATCTCTGCACTCCATCAATGTCCAGTCTGCCTTCGCCCCATTGGCCGATCCAGACCACGCGGGTGGCTTATCAGCCTGACCGGCTCCGCTGACCCTCATTGTGAAACGGCGTGAGGCAACACAGATATTAACTTATAAACAAGGCCGACACCAGCTTTGGTCTGTCAGGTATCAGGGCCGAACGCGGGTCACCCTCTTCCCTCCGTGACCTGTTTGCATCACGTCCTTTCATCTGAGCCGTGGGTCGATGTGGCCGGGTCGAGGCCCAGATAAATATCATGACGTCTTCATGATGGATGTACAGACACACTGAGGCTGATTAGAGGAAGAAACAGTTAGGATTTTATTTGACTGAACTGGTTCATTAACCCTTCAACACCTCAAAACGTCCACCTGGACTTGTTCGGATTATTTTAACCAGAGAAACGTCAGAAATGTCCTGTGAGTTAAATGGTTTGCCAATTTTTAACCACAATACCTGGAACTTTCAATATCTGGTAGTTATTTACAATTTACTGGATGTTATAGGAGGTTAATGAGCTTCTAGGAGACAACGACAACACAATGGATGAAAAGTGATTAGTACACCTGCACAAACTTCTCACCAGCGACACATTCAGTTTTAAACGGTTAAATGTGTCTCCACATGCGTCCCCAGCCAGCACTTGAGATCTGATCTCAGTTTGTGTGTCTGTAAATCAGCAGCGCCATCATGTGGTCAGTAGAATATTGTAGCAGCTGCTGTCTCTAATGGATCTCTACCTACCGCTGGATCAGAACCATCAACAGCTGCTGGTTGACTTGGAGACATGATCCAGATTTTGGGACAAGATGGAAAGACTCTCACATGTTAAGATCTGATTTATTCTAGAGACAAAGACTCAGATTAGACCTGAACCCTGGAAGCTTCATCCTCAGAGGAACCAGGTCTCTGAGGAAGGAAGGAAGGAAGGAATAAAGGAAGGAATAAAGGAACGTATGAAGGAAGGAAGGAAGCTTCCATCGTTAGAGTAATGTCACCGCTGAGCTGGGATGCCGCTAATTAGCAGATGCTAGCTGGCTATGTGGAGAATACAGCTAACATAGCGCCTTGCTTAGTGAGCTAGCATGAAGCTAACATGAAGATGCTAGCTCATAACATCATCAACTGGGCTGGGGTTCAAAAGTAAAAAGATTGTAGAGATACAGCAAATATCTGGAACCAATGACAACGTCAGTGTGAACGAAGAAAAACTTTCTTCAAAAAGAATCAGAATCTAATCAATTTAGGATGTCAAGATAGTAGTTTCTTTGATATAAAAGCTATTCTGCTTCAGTGTAGAGAGCTATCAAGGGTTAGTAGGTCTACTCATAATCTGAGCTTTGTCTCTAAAACAAGGAAGACGTCAACGAGACACTTTACATCTGGTTCCAAAACCTGGATCATGTCTGCACGTTTTAAAACTGAATCATGTCTGAATCAGTTCAGTTAAACCCGTAGCTCTGACTCTTGTTCGTTTGTTAATTAATCGGTGAACACTCGGCTGCAGACGAGGCGCTATCAGTCCACCGCCGCCGCCGCTAATGAGAGCTGCTCGCTAATCCCAACAGGTTAGCTGTGTTCAGGGGGGTAACATGAGGCCTCCAACAATCCTAATCCCTGTTAATTACCCCCCCCCCCCCCCCCCATCACCGCCATCACTTTGTGTTTCTATCTTTGTGAGGACCTTAGCCCCCGAGCCGGACCAGCCCCAAACCTAAAACCCACAACAACCTGTTCATCTGAGGCGTCCTGGTTATCGATATCAACCACACGGCCTCTCTCCTTTAGCTCTGGCACAATAACTACACACAGGTACACACCATCACACTAATACCTACCCCCCCACCGACACACACACACACACACACACCAATAAACCAACACACACACACACAAAGGCTTATCAATACAGACGCTTCAGCAGCCACTGGGGCGTCCAGGCCGCTTTGACGAGCCAACACAATAAAACAATCAGTCCGTCATTAATGAAATGACTAACGCAATTAACCGATGAGTGCTGCTGCTGCTGCTGCTGCTGCTGCTGCTGGTGGTGGTGGTGGTGGTGGTGGTGGTGGTGGTGGTGGTGGTTTGGGGGGAGGGTGGGGGGGAAAGGGAGAGAGAAGAGACTGTGCCAGAGAGACACTGTTGGAGAGGATTTATTTAGATCAGGAGGAAGAGCAGCAGCATCAACACCAACGAGGTGGATCAACACGTCCATCGATACGTTCGTCAGTTTCAGTCACACCTGGTGTCAAGAAAACCTGATTAATCCGTTTTAGGTAAAGGTCAGTGAACGCAACGTCTCGTCTCACGATGAAGAAGCAGATAAAATGTTTCAAGGAAAGGAAAAGTTTAAGTCCTTATTTTATTCCATGAGGAGTAAACGTGTTGGTCTGTATTGATGGTGGACGCTCTACATCTCCTGGTACGTTCAGCTTGGAAGGAAAATTAATTAAAGCTGCAGGTGGACTCTTATCTTAACTCAGAATGTGTCATATTATTAATAAATGCTTCCTTAAGTGGAAACTGTCCACAGCTTCAGGAAGAATCCAAAACAGTTAGGGTCCTACCTGAAGCTGTTAAGAGTTTTATGAGATGGTTTAGAAGTTTAAAATGAATATCAGTAGAAAGTAGAGCAGCAGATCCAGACTAGATCTTGGTTCTTTTCTTGTCCTACGTTACCGGAACTTTTAAAACTGTTTTTTTAAAGAAAAATTTAAATATTTCAGACGTTGACTTGGACTCCAGGAAGCTGGGATGAAGTCTGGTTCATTATTTCACTCGCTGGCCACTTCATTAGGTACACTAGAGAAGTCATTCTGATCTAAAACCTCCTTCAAGACTTTACAGCTTGTTCTAAGATATGGATCATCTCCCCAAGTCATGACACACACACACAACAAGCAGCTGTTCATGGTTCATGGAAGTTATTCTGGTTTACGGGCTAGTTAGCATGCTAATAGCCGCTAGCTAGCATTTAAGCATTTGTGTTTAGAGCAGCAACTATTTCATGCTTCATAATCCCAGATAAACACAGCAGATGAAAGCATCGTATCAGGGCTGCTGTCGTAATGGAAACCCACCGTCCAGTTCATTAGGTACACTCGTGAAGTCATTCTAATCTAAATAATGTTGAGTTGATGGAGAAACAGCGTCAGAAAGGTGGTAATTCACTAGCGTACCTAATAAACTGGCACTTTTATGCCTCACAGTCCTGGATAAACGCAGCTGATGGACACGTTATCAGGTCTCCACTGATAATTAAGTTAAAATGTCGAAGATTTGCAGCTTCAGACGTTTCAAAACTAACATTTTATGACCAGAACAAAGTGTTTTACATAAAACTGGAGCTTGTGATTTATTTCTGCTGTTTTTTTGGAGTTTAATTTAAGCTACTAACTGATCATTAACAGCTTTAGAGTAAAGGAGAGCTCAGTTATTTCCTCAGTTTAGATTTATCGTCCAATCAGAACGCAGCAAACATCCTCCCTGATTGGATGAAAGGCTGGGAGGGTAAAAAAACAGAAGGAATGAAAGGTGGAAGTCGACACCGATGTTCTTCTCTCTCCGGCCTAATTGATTTTTTAAAAAGACTATTGTTGATATCAAATGAGCACATCGCCGCGGAGCTATTGATTTTTTGACACCACACAACAGGAAATCTTTATCTGGGCGCCGCCGCGACCCCGAGCTAATAGGTGGGGTTTAACCTCGCCCCCCCCATCGCCCCCCAGCCTCGTGGGAGAGGCTGAAGATCTCTGTTTGCACACAGTGTCACATCCTGAGTTTATAAAGGTCTGAAAACATGATGGGATGGATCACACGGCTACAGCAGAACTGGATACGACAACTTTAGATTCTTCTATTCACGGCTTAGATTTACAACATGTTTACATATAAGATCCACCTTTTCATCTATGGATCATTCATCCATCCACTAGACGATCAGCTGTTTTAATATTTTCTTTTTAATGGTGTGAACTGAACTAAACATAAAGTCACAGATTATTAAACCTTCGTCGTCTGTTTTTCTGTGATGAGAGGATCTGTTGTCCTCTTCCTTCCTCATTTCTTTTCTCATTAACGGTCTCTCTCGTCGTTTCTAACGGCGTCTAATAAAAGGCCTCAATCTAACGACGAGCACGACCGACCACCACCACCACCACCTCCTCCTCCTCCTCCTCCTCCTCCTCGTCTTCCCTGATCTTACCACGCAGCACCCCTGGGTCCCCGGAGTCCGGCGGGCTGTGCTCGGCGGCAGATAGACGTTTTGCGGGGATAAGGCATCTCCTGCTCAGGACCACGCAATCATTTCCATTTTACCCTCTGTTGCACAGGCGAGATAAGACACCTGCGTAGCCCCGCTAATCAGATGAGCTTCAACAGAACTTTATCATTGACATTTACCACTGTTTACCCAACTAATTTCTCTTAACTGCACTGCTGAACTTTTATCTACAAAATACATACAGCGGCAGAAAAGAGCAAGAAGCAAACATGCAAATTCACAAATATGCGAAGAAAGATAAACCGAGGGGGCGAAGAAGAAAAAATAAAAAGAAGCTAAAAGCATTTTTTATTTTTTTCTGTTCAGAGGACGAAATGAGAACAGGTGACACAGGGCTACTGTTGATGAGATGAGCCCCCTCCTCCTCCTCCCCACCTCCTCCCCACCTCCCTGACTGAAGACAAACGACTGACATTCACATCCTGAAACTTCATTCTGGAGTTCAATCGTCTGACTGTCTGAGTTTCATTTATTCCAGATGAAAGACAGAAGGTTTGACATGAATGTTAAAGCAGCTCCACAGCTCTGCCTCCAGGTTCAGGTCTGACCTCTGACCTCTGACCTCTCCGGACTAAAACACCTCATTTACTAGTAAAGTGTGTTGGTGATTCTCAGAGGATGAACCCAGAGTCGAGGGGATGACTCTTTAAGACTTAAATGTTCAGTCTGGTTTTACTGGACTCTAGTTGTTCCTCTACTGATCAGAACCAGAACCAGACCTGGTGGATGAGGAGTAGAGGTTGTGGTGGTGGTAACCATGGTAACCTCTACTAATCATCATCAGGTGAGGAGTTTCCAGGAGGGACAGAAACATGGAGGTAGAAAAACATGATGAACCAAGATGGAATCAATGTGGACAGAGACGATGGAGACGTGGAGACATCTTGGTTGTCTTCTAAGACTCTACACATTCAGGACATGGAGGAGGAGATGGAGGAGGACATGGAAGAGGAGGACATGGAGGAGGAGGACATGGAGGAGGAACAAGTTCTTCCTCCTCATCGTTCTGCTTCTCCTTATCACTTCTTCATTCTCCTTACTCTTCATCTTCAGCTTCTCATCTTCGTGTTTTCTTATCCATCCCTTCCTCATTCCACTTAGTTTCCTTCCCCTTCTCCTCCTTCATTTTCTTGTTCATCTTGTTCTCCTCCTTGTTCATCTTGTTCTCCTCCTCCTCCTTGTTCATCTTGTTCTCCTCCTCCTCCTTGTTCATCTTGTTTTCCTCCTCCTCCTTCTTTATCTTCTCCTCCTTTCATTTTCTCCTCCTTCTTGTTCATTTTGTTCTCCTCCATCTTCTCCTCCTTCTTCATCTTTTTCTTCTCCTGTCCTGCTCCTCTTCATCGGTGAAGATGTTCTGATCTCACCTCTGATCAGGTTGAAGAGACATTCTTGACGTGTGAGACTTTAATGAGTCTTTTATTTATGAACATTCAGTGATTTATTTAAATTAACTGACGGCGTTTGTGTCTTGGTTCACGTTGAAAATAAAACGCGTGGACGTGGAGGTTGTTTCAGAGACGGTCAGAAAACGTCTGTGGAGTCAGGACTGGATGAGACGGACGGACATCTTGGAAATAAGTAAAGTAAATGTGATTGTGTTTCATAGCCGCTCCCACCTCTATCTGTCTCTGTCGTAGCCTGTCACAAATTGAAAGTGGAGACCTTCCAGAAACTAGCCCTGATAATCACACATAAATTAATTAGAAAATGTTTCTTGACATTCTCTACGCAGCACAGACTGGAGGGGGGTCGGGAGGGGGGAGAGGGAAAAAAGACTGAGGCAAAGCCACAAAATTAATTGTACGGTATGTGACTCCGATAATTAATTCAATCATTAATTCATGTCTGCTTTTACAACTTCCTTCTGGCTGCCGTGGAGAAAAAAGAAAAGGAAGAAGGAGGACGTTTCAATCGTGGCCGGTATCGGCAGCAGCAGCGGGGGCCGCGGAAAAAAAGTTGATAGACTCGCTCGACTCGTTCGGGGTCATTTAGAGGTTCAACGATTAAACAGGAGAGTCTGAGGGAAGTTTGTATTCGCTGCTGCCGAGTGTAAGGAAGAAAACCAGAGGGATAAACTCATCAGTGCAGCTGAAACACACACCAGGAACTCATTTTAAAGACAGTTAGAGTCTGTGGAACGATTACACAAGCTCTCGTCTCCAAATAGATTATTTTCCCTCCGTTGCTGCTGCAGAAACAAAACTCGGGAAAACAAGTGATTGTTGTCTAATAAAGGAAGGAAGCTGGTGAGAGAGAGATACAGAGAGAGAGAGACATGAACGTGATAAGGAAGAGATATTGTGAGGATGAGGGACATGTGTGAGAGTACTTCCTTCCTTTAGACGCTCCCGCTTCACAGAGAACCTGAAGATTTTAGTGGCAGTTAAAAATGTTTTAGAGCAGGAGACGTTAAGAGCTCCAAGGATGGATCAGACTGGGAACAGGAGGATGCCAAAAGACGCTACCTTCTGAGGATGCTTCATAAAAATAAATACAGGTCAACTACAGCAGCACGACGGCTATACGTGAGCAAGATGCTAAGATGCTAGCAGATGCTAACCAACCAGACAGCAGCGTCAGCGTTTTAAACTCTTCCACTGAGTTTAGTCCAGTTTAAGAACAAATAAGAGACGTTTAAAGCTCCAGTGATGGATCAAAGTAGGTTTTCAGATGTAGAGGAGCAAGGATGCATCGCAACGTTTATGTTCGTTTCAAATTATGGAGTAAGAAGGTGGATGTTTAAATAAAAACATAAATCCAAACCAACCAGACAGCAGCGCCAGGGAGCTCAGTCTGATTGTTCGTTGGCGGCCAGAGGACTCAAGAACTCAACAAACAAAAACTCAACAAAGACTGTCAATAGCTGACGCTAATGGTGATGCTAATAGCTAGCATAGCAACACCGCTTTCCATCAGTTTGTTTCTGCATATACAGACCTCTAAAACTAAATTTCTGTAAGTAGTGCGAACGTAATGTTCTTGTTTTTACCCCGTAAACCTTTTAATACTAGAATTGTGCACATTATAGAATCCATAAAAATACTGATAGTGGTCCGAACGGGACTCCCCAGGGAAAGTGTTGGAAGAAACCTTTAGCAGATCAACACTATGTATTAAATATATATAGTAAATAATTATGTGATCAACAGTATCATCAGTTCGGATGTTCTGTTTTAACGCTGTAGAAGATTTTATTCTGTAGAAATGTAGAGAAAATGAGAAGCTGCATTTTACTGAGAAACTCTGACAGATTGAGTGTTTTTTTTTTAAAGTGAGTTTAAACTTAATCTCACATGAAAACATCCCCATTTAAAAACATTTATCACAGCTTTCATTTCTCTTAGGGTAACACATGTTCCGTTGTGTCTCCCTAACAGCAGACTCATTATATTCCTGTCTTCTATCAGCCTGTATCTGTTTAATATTACAGGCAGTCATATCCAGAGGCTCCGCTGATAACTCGAATGTTCAGAAACACCTGCAGCAACAGGTGAACACGCGTCGCTGTAACCTTATCAGTCATTTCTGAGACTTTACGACGGTCTGGACGTTTAACCCGGCTGTTTTTTTACATTAAACTCTGCAGCGGCAGCTCGCGACACTCTAACGCAGCCGTGAGTGTGTTTCTGTGTTTGGAGGAAGGTATGCAGGATGTGGTGTGGCTGCAGGAGAGGCCAGGAATCTGATAATAGGCTGCTAATCAAGCGTGCCAATGTCCCGTCCTGCCACCAGCGCCAGGCCTGCCAGCGCCTCACAACTCTGGAGCTACTGGGCTGATAGCGGCCGGACAGAGCAGAGAAATGTTCCTTTAGATTAGGGCCTCGTGCCTATCAATCATCGGGGGGGAGGAGGGGGGAGGCATCACAGAGTGACTGGAGAGAGGAGATGGGGGAGAGTGTGACAGTCACAATATGTGGTGTAGATCAGGAGTGGCTGATGGAGACGAGGGCAACTTCTACTCTAAAATACACTCACCAGCAACTTCTATGTGCTGTTCCTAGTATTTTGGCCACCCCACTGTAGTCAGCGTGCCATGATCGTCCAGGTGAATCACCTCAAGGCCAGGCCAATCAGACTGCGTGGGGGGCGGGGCTTAATGTGGTGATAGTAGTAACAGTAACAGTAGTCATACTGAATTTGCTTACGACAAATTGGACCAAATTAATTGGCCCTTAGTCAAGCAGCTACAACTGGTTTGTGTAAAATTAAGGAAAAAGTGAATGGACTTTGGTCTGAGTCAAGTCTGAATATTAGAAGAAGTGTGAATGGAGACAACAACAACACTCAGCCTGACGTCTCCTCACACCTGAGACAGAGACAAACCCTCTGGACACATGACGGCCAATCATCGTCCCCGAGCTGTGACTGACAGGTGGAGCTGACAGGAAGCTCACAGGGGACGCCGTCCTCCTGGGAGACATGGGAGTCTGCTGGCTGCAGATACAGGATGGATGGATGGATGGATGGATGGATGGATGGTTGACACTGTCATATATCAACAATAAAAACTAATAACATGAAGCAAAGATGCTTAGCTAACTAGCGAGTATTAGCACGCTAACTAGCCTGTTGGTTGTGTGTGTGTGTCATGACTTGGGGAGATGATCCATATTTTAGAACAAGCTGTTAAAGTCTTGAAGGAGGTTTTAGATCAGAACGACTTCACTAGTGTACCTAATGAAGTGGCCAGGGAGAATAGATTAGTGGCAACAGTTCTGTCCAATGAAATGATCTTTAGTCACGAAACATTTGCTCCATAAAACTTCATCCCAACGTCCTGGACTCCACGTTAGAAGAAGAAGAAGTTTGTAGCTTCTGATCTCATCAGGGTTTTAGTTTGGTTTCTGTCGGAGGCTCATGTTTGCTTTGTGACTATTTCATGAGCTCAGTGTGTTTTTATTTCTTATATTTATTTCAGAATAATCTGCATTAAATAATGTTGAGTTGATGAAGAAGCAGCGTCTTAAAGGAGGTGATTCACCTGATGATCATTGTGGAGGATGGAGGTTGTGATGCTGTTAAACTGGATTAAATTAAAGTTTCTGTTATTTAGTTTCGCCCACTGAACACTATGACAAAATATTAGGAACACGTGTAATTGCTGGTCCTCAGTTCTGTTGGTTTAAAGCTTTTCTTTTGTTTTATGTGATTTTTCTTCTGATCTTTCAACAATTTCACGTTTCAAAGACTTAATCCAGCAGAATAAACAGGGTTGTTAATAGATTATAATATTTGAGCACATCATTTCTTCTTCTTCGTCATCATCATCTTCATCTCCTTCATCTTCATATTCATCTTAATCTTCTTCAGCATTGACGCCACCGTCTGTCATTTTGTCCATATCTCCCTCATCCCTCTATCTTCTTCACCTTTTTAATTTCTCTAATATCTGAATGGCTCCTCTTAAAATCTCTCATTGATCTTTAAACCATAACCTCAACTCTCTCTCTCTTCATTAGTTATCACCACACTCCAGACTCAGTCTTCTTCCTCGTCTTCTTCTCCCTATCCCTCTATCCCTTCTTCTTCTTCTTCTTCTTCTTCTTCTCTCGTTCTCATTCACCCTCTTTAACCCCGACCAGTCTGGAGATGACATCTGGCCCCCGACGCTGGGAGTCAACCGTCGATGCTCCTGTTTGACCAGATAACAGAGATAGTGGCTCCTCATCAGAAAGGGGAGAGGGTTCTTCTTTTAATCCAGGTCCCATTAAAAAAAAAATGCTGCGCTGCTTTTTAAATACTTCAACTTAAAAGCCTTAAAAAGGAAAGAAGAAGGAAAGAAGAAGGAAAGGAGCCGTCTGGTTTGTTCTGGAGCTGCAGGTTTGGATTTAAACGAAGGGAAGCTTCAACACAAACATCTGATCATGTCAAAGTTCAACCATGACGAGATCCAGCAGGAGGATGAAGGAGGATGAAGGAAGAGGAAGAAGGATGGAGGAGGAGGAGGAGGAGGAAGAAGGATGGAGGAGGAGGAGGAGGAGGAGGAAGAAGGTTGGAGGAGGTGGAGGAGGAAGAACAGGAAGTTTCCAGGCTGCAAACGCCGACGTCTCAGTCCCAATAAATGAGGCCGTCAGGACATCATTTGCATCCAGTGCAGCTTCACGCTCCGTTATAATTAAATACCGTATGATAACCCCCCCCCCCCCCCCCCCCCCCAACACACACACACAGGCTGGTAAATAATAATAACCATTATTACGCCTGCCATTATAATGCTTTATAGGAGGTGATTTAAATAACTCTGCTGAGGAGGATAAGGAGCGAGGAGTGCTGGGTTAGCAGGAAAACAGAGAACAGAGGGACAGGAGGAGGAGGAGGAGGAGGAGGAAGAGGAGGAGGAGGTGGTGAAGGAATTTAGCACAGAAACACCTTCCTCTGCAGGAATGTTTCGAAAATGTAAAAATATAATCCCATTAATTAGTTTAACTCTGTTCCCATCGTGAAGGTCTCTGCACCAAGACCAGACTGAAAACTAACGTCTAATGGGATTTTAAAAAAGCTGAACATTGTTCAATCTCCATCTTCTTCTTCTTCCTCCTCTGAGCTGCCTACGTTTATCAGCTGATCCTAACTGACTGAAGCCTAGTTGAAGTCCATGTTGACAGCGTTAGCTCTGAAGCTAGTTTTATGCTACCAGCTCCACCTCCACCACCAGGAGTTGATCTCTTCTGACCAGAGACGTTTTAATGAAGTCGACCCGACCCGAAGCGCTCCCCTGAGTCCATTAGGACCGTCTGTAATGTGGAAGATGCATTAGTGCCAACGGACTGGGTCTGAAGAGGACACTCTGAACTCAGACCAGACCTTCATCACGTCCACACAAGAGTCATTCATGGTCCTCAGAGGACACGTCCAGGTCTGACCAGACAACTAGAGGAAAACAAGACGAAAACCTGAGAGGAGGAAATCAATGAAATATAGGATGTACCCTGGCAACTGAAGAAGATGAAGGAGAAGAAGATGAAGGAGAAGAAGAAGAAGATGAAGGAGAAGAAGAAGAAGAAGAACATTGCTGAGACGGTCCCAGGACATGACATGTTTTAGGTTCCTTATAAATAAAGTTGGATTGAACTTCTGGATCTAGACGATGATGAAGATGATGAAGAAGATGATGATGAGGATGATGATGATGAAGGCCTCTGAGGTACCGCTGGCTGTCAGACTGTGTGTGGATCTCCAGTCAATGTCGAGGGATTACTGTGACACTCATTTACATATCAAGACTTTTAAGCAGCTAGGGAGAAAATAAGGACCCTCCCCTCCCTCCCTCTTCCCTCCCTCCCTCCTCCCTCCCTACCTCCCCCTCCCTCCCCCCCACCTCACCCCACCCGGCTGCTGCTGCTGCTGCAGCTACAAGGTCGTTGAGAAGATTTTATTATTTCTTTTCCTTCTCCTCATAATTTATTTTGCGTATCATGCAGTATGGACACACTGCAGATTAAAACGGCGGCTTTAGCACATCATGAAATCCCCGATAGGAGCCAGCTCCCACCTAGACTCCCCCCTCCCTCCCCCTCCCTCACCCTCCCTCCCCCTCCATCATCATCTTGATTGTTTCAGGACGAACAGAAACTGAAAATTGCTGAAGCCTCTAATCCATTCCAACTTATCACCTCTTTCATTTCTTTTTTTTTTTAAATGCTGCTTTAAAAGTCGACGTTTGATGGCAAAAAAAATAAATTCTGAAACTAAAAAGGAGGCGTGCTCGGTATCATCTGTGAATTTATTCAGATGGACACATAAACAAGTCATTACGCGGTGGCGGCGGCGGCGGCGGCGGAGCGGTGAGGAATGTGGTGTCCAGTAATGAGCTGAATTATCTCCAACGCAGCCACAGAGGATGAATTAAACGCTCTGTTGTTGTTTTCTCTCATTCATGTTAATATCGGCCGTGTGAACAATAATGACGACGCCTACAAAGACCGATGTGAATAAAAAATATTTGAATAAATGGGGAGATCCTTATCGCGAGGTTAGAGAGGGAAATTAAAACGCTCCTATCGAAGAATTACTGGATTTCAGAGCAGAATTATTCTGATTTCTCTTCGGCTTCCAACGTGTAATTAACAGAGTCAGCAGGAAGTTTAAAAGCAGATTTTATTTTAGAATAACTAAAGAACAGAGAAGCTGCACAGACGCATGAACAGACGTAAAAATAGGAAAGAGGAAGGAAAGAACGTGAACGTGTGTAAAAAGAAAAACTCTTTACTACTTTATAATAATACGGTTATCATAAACCTGTGGGGTTACAACTTTATTATAAAAACATATTCTGGCTCCTGAAACTTTAAACAATCACTGAAAATGAATGAATGGGAAACGAGCGTCAGAGAGCAGAGGATTTCCTATAAAGCATTATAATGGCAGACGTAATAATGGTTATTATTGTTTACCAGATCTGATACCGAGTCGTAACATCCTCTAAATCTCTACGACCTCCTTCATCGTCTGGTCAGAAACATTAGATCCAGATCATGACAGAAGCTCCAGCGTAAGGATTCTGCAAAATTTGCTATTTTTAAAACTGAAATATGTTTAAATAAATCAATTGAGGAAATTAGTACACGTGTTCCTAATATTTTGACACCGTATTCAGTGGGCTAGGCTTTAGTGTTTGATTGGATCCAGTTTAATCCTGCCTGTTTCTCTTTTATTCTGATCTAACTCTGTCATTTCATTATTTATTCGTTTGACTTCCTTGATTTGTAGAAGTCAGAAATGTTCCGTTTGCATAAAATACAATAAATAAATGAATTCCACTCAGTAATGAGAGAAGGTGTCAGTTGATTCATTAATAATTACAGCTTTAATTTAACGTCTCTACAAGAACTGCATCATTAGAAAAGATCATACCTCCTTTCTGACGCTGCTTCTACATCAACTCAACATTATTTAGACTAGAATGACTTCACTAGTGTACCTAATGAAGTGGCCGGTGCGTGTATTTTCCATCTGCAGCAGATAATTGTGAACGTTGGGGCAGATTCATTAATTTATCTTTTCATTTTGTTGCTGAAGCATCAGCGACATTTTCTCTTTGTAAAGATATTTATTATTCTGAAATAAATAGATTGAATAAAAACCAGACAGAGCTCCTGAAATAGTCATGAAACAAACGTGAGCTGGAGTCAGAGGCTCAGACAGAAACTAAAAACCTACAAACTTCAGCTTCTTCTTCTTCTTCTTGGAGTGAACGAGAGGAACGAGAGGAACGAGAGGAACGCCAGCGCTCCAGAGATAAAACCCCGTTTATTTCCATACCAGCCGCTGCACACCTGTCCTCTGAGTTCACGTCGTACCCGGGGGGGTTGAACATTTTTATATATGAGCAGAGGAAACGTTAGCAGCCGCCGTGACACCCAGGAAGAGGAAGAAACAATGAGAAGATGGAGGAGGAGAAAAAGATGGAGGAGGGTTTAGTGGGGTTGTTAGCAGTGATGGAGAGACCAGAGGAGGAGGAGGAGGAGGAGGAGGAGAAGGTGGATGGATGGAGGGAGGGAGGGAGGGAGGGAGAGAGGGGAGTGTGGTGGTGGGGGTGGTGGTGAGGGTGGTGGTGGTGGGGAGGGGGGGCTTGACGATAAGAGAAAAATTCAGACCGGTCAAAGTTTCCTTTTTGCCAATCGTGCTCCTGATAAAGACAGCGCCTGCTCCGGAGCTGATAGAGGGGCTATCTCTCTCCCTTACTCTCTCACCCTCCTCCTCCTCCCCCATCCCTCTCCCTCCCTCCCTCACTCCCTCACTCACTCACTCACCCGGCAGTTACTTTGTGAGGAGGAGAGGAAGAAAAAGAGCGAGGGGGCCGTATCAGTGCAGCATCATGGCGCTACCATCAACCAGCCACCGCACAGCAATTAATATCGCTCCAATTACTGTTAAAGGGACGAGGCTGGGACGGGACGATAATGAACACATCCTCTCCTCCCCAGCGCAGGAATTAAAACACACACACACACACACACGCACACGGACGGACATAAAACGTGCGCAGCTTGAAAAGGAAAGAATGGCAGATAGAGCGGTAATCTTCTTGCATTGTTTAACTCATTGAAGACAACAGTCAGAGAGAAATAAATAAACCAAACAAAGCTCGATAAGAAGGAAATAAATAATAAAATTATGGCGATTTACTTGTTATCTTCTCTTTGCCGCCTACGTGTGTGTGTGTGTTTGTGTTTCTGTTACGACTGGAATAAATTCTCCTCCGTCACGTTCACATCTGCAGGACGACACAACGTCTGGACACAAACACACCGTCAGTCTGCAGCTCTAAAGGCTAACAGCACGCTAGCAGGATTAGCATGCTAGCAGGGTTAGCATGCTAGCAGGGTTAGCATTTAAAGCTGCAGATTAATCTTGTACGACTTCGTTCACCGACGCTCAGTGAAAGGTTATTCAAACAAAGATGGCTGACAGAGGCCTCGTTCAGAAGCATAGTCTGTATATAAACATGGACACCACGTCTCCTCTTCCTCTCATTGGTCAAACTGACTCTATGTTCCCGGGGATACGGGCGGCGCCATCTTGCGAGTTTGGATCCAGAGTCTGATCAGTACGGTCTGAGGGCGGAGCCACGTGGAGCCGTGATATTGATGCCCCGCCCACACTTCCTCCAGACTCACTCATGTTTTAGTTTAATTAACACTACACTCTGCTCTACCTCCACCTGTTACAAGGAGATGTTGGATTATAGACTGGACTGAGTTTTTGAATTTTGTTTACAACTCTCACGGCCTCGCTTTACGGAGCAGTTGGCATGACAACGAACAGTCTGTTATGTCATATCCTGTTTCTATAGCGTCAAATAAATAACTAAAACTAAACTTATCCAAAAAAGAGACTCTTGAACATCCATCAACATTATATTAACTACCTGAAATGACAGAAACCACCGTTGAAAAAATGTATTTGACGTGTATTTTAGTGTTTTCGTTTGGCCCAAGCCCCTCCCACTAACATGGAGGGGGTGGAGCTAATGACCTATACTGCAGCCAGACACCAGGGGGAGCTCTACTTGATTCAGCTTCACTTTAGGGGAGCTGTTCCTCCGTTCAGACCTTGTATTAACGTCTGGTCACACCTCCATTAAAATAACAAGTACCGTCGGATCAGAACCATGAACAGCTGTTTGTTGACTTGGGGACATGATCCAGATTTTTGTGTTTCTCTGTGTTGGTTGAAACGATGAATCTAAGCGAGACGTGACAAGACTCTTATAAGAACAGAGTCCGTTAAAAGACTAAAGAGCTGGACGGTTAAACTGAGACTGACCTGGACCTCTCCACGATGACACCTCCTCGTCTTCATCCCTGCCGTCATGCTCCTCCTCCTCCTCCTCGTGCTGCTCTTCATCCTCCTCGTTGCCGCTGTGCGTTTGCGCTAGCTCCTCCCCTTCGGCGTCTTCGCCATCAGGGCCTCCTCCTCCTCCTCCTCCACCACCTCCGGAGTCGTGCGTCCTCGGCTCTGAATACACAAAAAAAACAAACCTTTAAACTCAACGGTCGACACGTAGAGCAGCTGATTAAAGCGTTTCCTCTCCACGTAGAGACGGTCCCCGCCCCGCCCCACCCTTTGTCTTTTTTCTCGGTGTACTCGTCTCCTCCTCCTCCTCCTCCTCCTCCTCCTCCTCCTCCTCCTCCTCCCGTGCTCCTGTAATCAGCGCTGATATTCCCGCCATCGATCGAGCTGATTACGCGCTGATCAAAGGCGTCCATGTTGGCTCCTGCACGTGGCCGTGCGTGTGTGTGTGTGTGTGTGTGTGTGCGTGCGTGCCTGGATGTAGAAGTGTTTATCCAGAGAGCGTATATAAGATACGCGAGGCCTGAACTTTGGCTGCTCAGCTGGTATCAGCGGGTTCATCGCAGCGCCGGGTCCCTCCCTATTAGCGAGACTCGTGATTAGTTGAGATTAGATTAATAGTTGCATCACAGCGGCTCCGTATCTGACCTGAACATCTCCTCTGCTCTTACACCATCAGCAGACCAAGGGTTAGGCTGAGTCAAGAGCTGACGGCGTGGAACCGGATCACGTGGAGGCCGGACATTTAAGAGACTTCGATCGATTCGTCTGATTATCTGATTACTTCGTTTTATCAGCGCCTTTTATTTGCTGAGGCGGCAGAACGCCAAACACTCACTGGAGAAGAAGAAGAAGAAGTAACTGCTGCACGGCTCTGAAATGAAACTGACCGAGTTACCGTGGAGACCAGATCAAAAGATGTGATCAGATACAAGAGTTCACACCAGAACATCTTCACTGATGAAGAGGAGCATCACATCTACTGGAAACAGAAGAGGAGGAGGAGGAGGAGTTGAAGGAGGAAGAGAAAGAGGATAATTTAAAACAAAGAAGAGAAGGAGGAGGAGGAGGAAGAAAGAATAGAGAGGAGGAGGAAGAATAAGGCAAAGGATAAGGAAGAGGAAAATAATAAGAAGAAGGATGTGAAAGAGGAGGAAGAGGATAATATAAAACAAAGAAGACAAGAAGAAGGAGAAGAAGAGGAAGAAGGACGAGGAGGAGGAGGTGAATAAAGAGGAGAAGATGAATAAGAAGAAGACAAACAGAAAAACAATAGAAGGAAGAACAAGAGGGAGGAAAGGAAGGAAGAGGAGAAGAAGGTGGGGAAGAAAAATACGGAGCTGGAAGAAGAGAGAGCAGGAAGTAAGAGGAGGAGAAAATGGAGAAGGAGGAGAAGGAGGTGGAAATAGAGGAAAGAGGAGGAGCAGGAGAATGAGAAGGACAAGCAGAAAGATGGAAGAAAGGGAGGAAAAGAAGGAGAAGAAAGGGGACAGGAAAGAGGAGGTGATGTAGTATTATGTCCTCCTCCATGTCCTCCTCCATGTCCTTCTCCTCCATGTCCTCCTCCTCCATGTCCTCCTCCTCCATGTCCTCCTCCTCCATGTCCTCCTCCAGTCCTGAATGTGTAGAGTCTTAGAAGACGACCAAGATGTCTCCACGTCTCCATCGTCTCTGTCCACATTGATTCCATCTTGGTTCATCTTGTTTCTCTACCTCCATGTTTCTGTCCCTCACCTGGTGATGATTAGTAAAGGTTACCATGGTTACCACCACCACAACCTCTACTCCTCATCCACCAGGTCTGGTCCTGGTTCTGGTCCTGGTTCTGGTTCTGGTTCTGGTTCCGATCAGTGGAGGAGTAGTAAAGTTTATCTGGAGTCTCTCTGTTGGGAACTGATTCTACTGCCTGGCCAATCAGATTGAGTGGGCGGGGCTTAATGTGGTGTCTCTGATTGGTTGGAGGACTATCCCAGTTGAAGCAGGGATATAAAACACATCCCATAATGAAATCCAACAGTAGTGGGACAGTGGTGTCCATGGAGACTTCAGACTTCATCGTAGCAGCGCTCTACGTCTCCTCCTTCCTCCTTCTGTCCTTTGTCTGGTTCCTCCTCCCCCCCGTCCCCGTCCCCGCCCCCGTCCCGTCCCCGTCCCCCAGCCTCCACCCCGATAACACCTCCGCCGTCTGCACAAAGGCCGTGTTTACCCTCGCATTCCCGCTCCGATAAAAGCAGCGATAGCGCCGATCGATGCCGGGGCCATAAACGCCTCCGACCGACCACGTGACGCTCTGGCAAACATCTGCATCGTCAAATAAATCATCCAGTTTCATGTCACGTCCACTTCTCAACCATAACCCCCCCCCACGCCTAAACAGTGCCATTATTTTCAGCTATAAATCACATTGAATGGCACATTGATTTTATCCTGCAGGGGGCTGGAGCGAGGGAGGGAGAGGGGGAGGCAGGGAGGGGGGAGAGAGGAGCTGGAGACACAGTTATTGCGTTTAATATTATCAATATTATCTCCCATATCATCTCAGACAGGGAGGCAGGTATCAGGAGGAGTCGACAGACACTTTTCTGCCAAACCCTCTCCCTCCCTCCTCCCTCCTCCCTCCTCCCTCCCTCTCACCCACCTTCCCTCCCCCCTCCACAGCGAGACAGTCTCCATCAATCTGATAAGCTGAACTTCCTCTGTCACACCTGCAGGGCAAAGTCACCCAACAATCTGTCGCCTCCTAACTTCTGCAGCGCTCCGTGTCTCAGACGTTTGGTTTTTAATTCTGTGTTTTGTTCTGAAGCAGCGTTGAGTCGACACGTTGGTCAAGATGAAGAGAAATAGAATAGAATAGAAAAGAAATAAAAAGAACGTATGAAACCAAAGCTGAACCAGAACCTTCATGGAGACTAGATTTAGAGCAGGACTGGGTTCACTAGTGTACCTAATGAAGTGGCCAGCGGGTGTAAATTTAAGTTGTATTTCCTCAATAATGATCTTTGCTCTCAGTGAGGTAGAGACTTTACAGCTTGTTCTAAAATACGTATCATCTCCTCAAGTCATGACGTCGTTCTACAAGTGTACCTAATAAACTGGCCAGTGGGTGTAAGTTCCTCACATTTTTAACTGGTTTTAATAAAATGTAAATAGTTCAGACGTTAACTTGGACTCCAGGACGTTGGGATGAAGTCTGGCCACTTCATTAGGTACACCATTCTAATCTGAGTTGATGAAGAAGCAGCGTCAGACAGGTGTTGATTCACCTGGAGGACGCTTCTGTTATTTGGCCCCGCCCACTGACTACTATGTCAAAATATTAGGAACACGTGTCAGGCTGAGTATCGTTACTGGTTTCCTGGTTTCGGTTCTGGAGGTCTGTGGTGTTTCTCGTCTTAAACCCTGACACTGCTCTCAGAGCTGGAGCTTCTGTCCTGATCTGGACCTGAAGGTTTAAAACCAGAGGACGAAGGAGACGGAGGACGTTTAAGAAGATGATGGGAGGATTTTTTATTTTTTTTTATATGAATCAATATTGGATCTTTCCGATTATTTCTGATCAATCTGAACGGGAAAAATGGGTTTATTTAATTCTTAAATCCAGTCCTAGATGAGACGTTATTGATGCCCGTGGAGAGATGTAGACGTTACAAAAATACAAGATAAATACAGAATAGAGTCAGAGCTAACGACGTCATATTTACTGTGACGTCTATTCTACGTGTTTATAATTAGATTAGATTAGATTAGATTAGATTAGACTGGTCAGAAGCTCCAACTCTGACTGGATTTAAAAAGTCTGAGGACAGAAACAAAGACACACTACTATAATTCAGTCAGTTCCCAACAGAGAGAGTCCAGACCAGCTCCTGGACGTCTTAAATCAGCCAAATGATCCCAGTAAAGGTCCCAAACATGTCAGAGAGGAACTCATCAGGAGCTGCAGACGATGCTCGACTGTTTCATCGGTGGAAAAAACCTAAAAAACTTAAGAAGCTGAAATATCTGTACATGAATCAATGCTGCAGGAACTCAGCAGCGTGCTTGAAACTCATTCTGGGAACACAGCTGTACTACCTCCCGATGCGTCCTCGATAAGACAAAGTGTTTAATTGATCAGAGTTAGAGCAGGGACGCGAACAGACACGTGTTGACATCTGAAACCAGAGGAATCTGTTTCTGCATCACCCTCTCGTCTATCTAATCAGATTCTGATGAAAAGAGAGAAGAAAAAGAGAGAGAGAGAGAGAAAAACAGTTTAGAGAATTTCCCCGTGATTGGATGGAACGAGGCCGCGACAATTAGAGGTCAGAGGGAGGTGACGTGTCGACTTATCAGCGGCAGCACCGGATTTTTATCTTGTAGCTTCCTGTGATGCATCGATGCCATCGCCTGCTATGAAAGAGGGAACTCAAGTCGCCGCGGCAACAGTAGAGAGATTCTGAGAAGAGAGAGAGAGAGAGAGAGAGAGAGAGAGAGAGAGACTAGAGAGTTTCTCAGACGTTTATAACCAGTGTCTGATCAGCCACAACATTATGACCACTGACAGGAGACGTCAATAACATCGACCATCTTGTGACAGTTCAATGTTCTGCTGGGAAACTTCTGGACCTGGCATTCATTGGTGTGGATGTTACTTAGACATGTAGCACCCACCTAGACCAGACCAGACCAGGCACCCCACCTAGACCAGACCAGGCACCCCCACCCCACCTAGACCAGACCAGGCACCCCCACCCCACCTAGACCAGACCAGGCCCCCCCACCCCATAGCAATGACACTCCTTGATGGCAGCAGCCATCCCCAGCAGGATGCAGCCTGACACAGACACACACACAAAAACACTTTAGGAACAACTAAAAAAAAAAACATGAAGAACAGCACAAGGTGTTGACCTGGCCTCCAGATTCACTAGATCCCAAACTGATCAAGTATCTGTGGGATGATCCACAGAGGCCCCTCCCCTCAAAGACCCCCCCCCCCCCCCACTAACAACAGGACACCCTCAGAAGGCCCATGTCCATTCTCTGATGAGTCACCTGCACAATATTAGGAAGGTGGTCATAATGTTATGCTTGACTGGTGTGTGTGTCTTCCAGATGGTGGATAAGACTCCTCCCCCCCTCCCCTCCACTCACCCCCCTTTATTAGCCAGGCCCGTCCTGATAAAGACCTGGTATTGATCCCAGGTTGAAAGAGCAGGTTCGTCAAACATGGCTGATTTACAGAGGACTGATAAATGGCAGCGCCGGGCAACCGAGGAACCCCGGAGAGAGAGAGAGAGGGAGAGAGAGGGGGAGGGGAGAGAGAGAGAGAGAGAGAGAGAGAGAGAGAGAGAGAGAGAGAGAGAGAGAGAGGAGTAAATCAACAGAGTGATGTGGAGGGAGGAGGTGTGTGAACACAAACAGAGAAACAAGGAGCAGAGTCAGTTTGTTATCGACTGCTCCTCTCATGTGTGTTCAGACCGACTCCTCTTCCTCTTCTTCTTCAATCTAACCCTCCACCTCCTCCTCCTCCTCCTCCTCCTCCTCCTCCCCCTCCTCCACCTCCCCCCGACCTCAAACACACACACACTGGCTAATCTCTAATCTCTAATCTGGTCTCGATTAGCACCTGACAGAATTTCCATGGGTTTATCAAAGCGAGCCGAGCAACAGACGCTTATCACCTCCAGCCCCAAAAAATTTCACAAGAGCAGGAATATTTGAGATTAAATAAAAAACACACACAGGCAGAGAAATCTTGAATAAGTCAAGAGAAATATGAGTGAAAAACTCTGCTATCAGTGAGGGAGGGGGGGAGGGGGGGGGGAGGCAGGGGTGAGGGGCGGGGGGGGAGCACTGGAGATAAAAGAGGGACAAATATGGAAACCTCCAAACGGATCAGGAGACGCTGCAGAGACGCTGCTCTTTGTCTCTGAGGACACGAGTCTGACGCCAACAACCACCAACTGACACTGAACATCTGGAGGTAACCATGGTAACCTCCTCTAACAGCTGGAGGCACAGCTGCTCCACGTGGGGTCAACATCAGGTGAGGAGCCACCAGGAGGGACAGAGACCATGGAGACGTGGAGACATCTTGGTCGTCTTCTAAGACTCTACACATTCAGGACTGGAGGAGGACATGGAGGAGGACATGGAGGAGGAGGAGGACATGGAGGAGGAGGACATGGAGGACATGGAGGAGGACATGGAGGACATGGAGGAGGACATGGAGGAGGAGGACATGGAGGAGGACATGGAGGAGGAGGAGATGGAGGAGGACATGGAGGAGATGGAGGAGAAACAAGTGCCCTCCATCTCCTCCTCCTTCTTTCTTATCTTCTCCTCTTTCTTCTATTTTATTCTCCCTCCTGCTTCTCCTCCACTTTCATCCATCTCCTCCTCCTTGTCCTCCTCCTCCTCCTCCTCCTCCATTTCTCTCCTCCTCCTCCTCCTCCCCAACATTTCTTCAACCTCCTTCTCCTCCTCTTTTGGTGTTTCTTCTCCTCCTTCTACAATTTCTCCTTTGTTTACATCTCCTCCTCTTTCTCCTATGTTCTCCTGCTTTACTTTTTCTTCTCCGTCTTCACCTCCTCCTCCTCTTCCTCCTCCTCCTCCTCCTCTTTTATTTCTAGTAGATGTGACACATGTATCTGATCACATCATTTGACCTGGTCTCCGTGGCAACGGGTCATCTACGACCACAGTCACTGATTTAAAGTTTTCTAAAATAAAATATAAATGTAATAACTGAAATTAAATTAATAAAATGAACAAAATAAATAAAATAAAATAAAATAATCAAACTACGATAAAATAAAAAATGTAAAAAAAAAAAAAAAAAAATTATATAATTATATATATATAAAATTATATATATATATATATATATATATATATATATATATATATAAAAATGTAATAACTAAAATAACATGAACAAAATAAATAAAACCAAACTATAAAATAAAAGATAAAAAAAAGACAAATTAAGAAAAAATAAATAAATTTAATAACTAAAATAAACAAAATAAATAAAATTAACCAAACTAAGATAAAAAAAATAGAAAAAAAATAGAAAAAGTAACAAAAATAAAACAAACTAAAATAAACTAAAATAAATAAATAAAATAACTAAAATTAATTAACTATGATAAAATTATTATTATTTTACTAATATATGGCATTTATGACGTCTGTTGTGAAGTGAAGAATCGTCTTGTGGTGAGACGTCTTTATGAAACTACACCTGAGTCCAGATGTCTCTTCTGGACGTGTCCGTAACTCTGAGGGGAACCTCTCTGAGGGGAACCTCTCTGAGAACCATCTGACCCAGGATCAGACCGGGCGTCTAAAACCGACCCTCCTCACCTTCGTTGTGCAGCGGCGTGAACGGCCGAGGGCTGCAGCCGTCGCCCTCTGCAGAGTCGTCCTGGTCCGAGGCTCCTCCGTCCTCCCCCGAGAGGCTCAGGTTGTCCGGCGTGTTCTCCTCGCCGCCGTCCAGGTCTCCGAGGGAACCTGCAGGAGGAGGAGGAAGAGGAGGATGATGAAGAGTGTATGTGAGCAGAGGACAGCAGGTCGACAGTGGATGATTGTTCCGAGGAAGAGGAGGAAACAGGGACAGCCTCTCTTTTTTTAATTTTTATAAGTGGACTCATTGAAGAGAACGGTTTCAAGCATTGGACACGCTCAACGGTTTAATCCACAAGATTAATAGCACGGAGCCAAGGGGGACCCCGGGGCCAAATTACAGTATACCTAAAAACTGCAGCTAAAAGAGTGATTAGTGCCGGGCTGATCTCTATCAATTACAGTTTCATAATCCCTGCTGACCAGAGTAATTATACAGGACTTTTCATCTATTTTAGCCCGTTTGAAGATTACATCCTAAAAAAATAAAATAAAAAAAGAAATGGAGTCAGTTAATGTGGATTTAATGTGACGGATGTTAAAGGCTCCGAGTGGACGCCGTCGTATTTATTCTGTCAGAGGACGAGTTCCTTCCGCCTCATCTGCATAATTACATAGATTATAATTACACATATATACATATATAGACAGAGAGCCTATGGATTATCTTTCCTCAACAATTATAAAATATTTATTATCTTTCCCACAAAATAAAATATGTGAAAATAACATAAACTAAATTAAATTAAAATGAAAAAGTAACTTAACTAAATTAAAACAAAATTTTAAAAAAGTAACTGAATTAAACTAAATAAAAAAATTTATGAAATTAAATTTAAAAAATAAATTAAATTAAATAAACCAAACTTAATAAAATAAAACAATAATTTTACCAAAATAAGACATTTGTGACGTCTGTGCTGGAAAAATGAAATAAAATAAGTAAAATAAACTCCATCCTCATTAATGATTGAGTTATTAGAAACCAGGAGGAGGCAGAGTGAGGTCCCGAGAGGTTTCCCTGACGGAGTTATTAATTCAGGGTAACCAGTTGTTTAAGAGGATTAGAGCAGAGATGTGCTGCAGACGCTTCAGAGGCAGAAAACAAGACGTGCCTGATGGTGATGTACTGGAAAGTCAAGGAGGGTGGGCGCACGTTGTTCCTGAGTAACTAAACCAGAGTGAAATTAACACCCAGAGAACCCCACCCCCCCACCCCCCCCACCCCCCCTCTCCTGCCTCCACACAGACAGGTTGTAAATTAATTTTCGCTCGGTTGTGTCGAACCAACACGGGGATTGTTTCGGAGCTAAAGCCGTGACTGGGGGGCGTATATATTTACAATGCTGGAACAAAAGGAGGCTATAATCTATACAAAGCGCACAACAATACCCGTGAATAAAAGAGGCTTGTAGAGGAAGAGAAGGGAGAGGCAATTTTTCTAATTCGGTTAATTTCACTTCCAAAGCAATTAAAAAGCAGGAGGAGATAATGCTGGGAAACAATCGCCGGCTGACAAAGTGTTTCTGTCTTTGTAAATGAAACATCTTTAGGCTAATTTCAACTTCCACGCCTGCACGGTTCACTCTAATTTCAGATAAAATTAACACAGCTAGATTTGGACCTTCATAATAATATAAAAAAAAAAAAAAAGAGCAGAGGAGGAAGAAGAAGAAGAAGAGAATCGATCCTGTACACAATATTTTTAGAATGAGGTCTGTCGAGCTTTGCCAGATCTAATTTTCTGTATCTATAAGGACATTTTCATACAATTAATTTTCCTTTAATCATAATTGTACAAAGGGACTTCTCTGTGTAAAATTTCCAATTATATTTCCTGTTTAAAATGTAAGTTTGACTCGATGATTTCTCTCCCTCATTACGGCTCTGGTTTAATGAATCAATCGCTGCATCGCTGCTTTCACACATCAAATGGAGCCGGAAAAAGTTTCAGCTCCACTTTCTCTCCTCTTTCATCCAAGGAGAAATATTCCCTCTCTCCTCCTCTTCCTCCTCCTCCTCCTCCTCCTCCGGTCTCGGAGGCTTGGCGGAGAGGATGGCGGGGGTCTGTGTGATAAGTTCCACTTGGTTTTCCACTTTTAAAGTTTAATTGTTACGCCGTGATATCCTGGAAAATTGGACTGAAGTGTGAGAAGAAGAATAGACGACGTTAAGCCACACGAGGCTCTGCAGGAGGGAGCTGGGCTTTCTAGGATCTGCAGCCTGGAGGCCACGCTCAGGCCTGCGTCAAGAAAACTTCTCAGCTGATGATGAAAACTTCCAGAGCAGCGAGGAAAGATCAGGACTAGAGCTGTGAGGAGGCGCTCTGTATTTACAGGTCACCAGAGCTGTGAACAGCTGAGGGTCAGGGTTAGAGGCTGACCTCTGACATGAGACGTAAACCGTGGGACGGGTTTCATTTTTAAAAATGATATGATGGAGGAAAGAGAAAAATGAGCAAAGATTCAAGAACCAGACTGAGATCAATACATTACATGTGTATTTATGTGTTTAGATCCTCAACAGATACGTAGAGTTTAGTTTAGAGTTAAGTTCAGTATTTTACAAAGTAAAAATCATCTTTTCTATTAAAATAAATAATAAAAAATAAATAAATAAGTCTTAAAACGTTGGTAACAGAAAATATATAATAAAATTAAATAAAATAATTATTTTCCCAAAATATGAATATCAATGTCAATATCAATAAAAACATTAAATGAAATTAAATTATTATTTTTTATTAAATAAGACTTTTAGTACCAATGTGTTTAGGTTGGAAAAATAAAATAAAATAAAATAAAATAAAATAAAATAAAATGTAATTTTATTTAATTTTATTTACATTCATTTAATTTATTTTAATAAAATAAAATTACAATAAAATAAAACAATATAGACTAAAATAAAATAAAAATGGCCTGAAAGAAACTAATATATAAAAAAAAAAAAATGTAATTTACTTTAGTCTATTTTAAAAAATGCCCCCAAACATAGACTAAAATATAACCTCGTTAATGTTCATTATTTTTACTTGACGCATGTCACATGATCTCCATCAATCACCAGGAACAAAGAGTCTGTTAATGGATCAGCAGATAAACACCAGAACAAATCATCACCAGGAAAACCAGTCAGTACTTCTGTCTGTTCTTTTCAGCATCCACTGCAGCTGAGCCAGAGTTCTTTATTTGATGAGATCGAAGCCGAGACATTACCGAGATCAGGAAACGGTTTGGAAATGAAGGATAAAGTTAAGATGGAGGCGGGACGGCGCGGAGCTGCAGGACTTCTTCAGCCGTCTCGTCTTCCAGGCAGAACAAAGTGAAGTGCAGCTGATGAAGGCGCCAAAGATACTGCTTTATTAACTCTCCGTCCACATCAAACCTGCAGCGAGCCGCTCGCTGATTAAACACAGAGACAACACACATCAAACCTGCGCGCTCAACAAGCTGATTAAACAGACACAAGCCTCGCCGCTCTCACGCTAATAACCCGCCCGCCGCACAAAAAAAAAACACATCGGGCCTGAAAGCAAGAGAAAGAGAGAGAGAGAGGCGAGGCTTGTATCAGGAAATCAGAGACTTGTGAAGAGAAACATTAAAAGAGGATATTTAGAGAAAGAAAGGAGGAGAAGAGGAGGATGTGTGAGCTCTCGAGAGGGAAGCGAAGGCACCTGACACCGAGTCACGCTGGAGAGGAGCCACTTATTGATCAGAGCCGGAGAATCACCCACCGCCGAGGAAACACTTTTAATCAACTTTGCACTTTAAAACAGTTTCCCTCAGCGCTGCACGGCTCCTTATCACGGCTCCACGGCCTCCACCTCCACCTCCACCTCCACCTCCACCTCCACCGGCTGCTCCACGCATCGACCCGTCATACATTCAGCCTCAATAAAAATCAGCTTTCTCTCCTCGGCCGTTAGCATCTGAAACCCTAAGGACTTATTGATCCCCACAACCTAATGTGATGTTGATAAAGTACCCAGAATGCAGTGGGGGGGGGGGGGGGGGGGTGACAATGGTGGAAGGGTTGTCAGTCCTGTAGGACGGCTGACCTCAATCAATCCTCTCTCTACAAAACGTCTCTTTGATTTTCTCAGACTTGTCACCAGGGCTGGTTTTATGATTCACATCCGTCTCCATTTGATATCGATTCATAAATATCTGAAAATATCTAGAAATCTAAGAAGAAACAAAGGAAAGCAGCAGGTGTTTCATGTCAGAACCTGCGTCTGGTCTGTCCTGATGACTAAGTGTGAAGGTGGTGACCGTCTCTCTTTTAAATATCTCATTTGATTTGACAAAGATTCACAACATTACAAGATTCCACATGGATTAGACCAAGGAATGTGTTTGAAAGGCTACAGGTGAGAAGAAGGTGTGAACAGATACAGGCCAGAGAAGAAGGAAGACAATGAGAGTAGTCAACGAACACGACATGAAGCTCCTTGGATTTAAAAAGAGCTGAATGAAAGTAAAGACACATGAACGATTGGAGCTAGCTCCTCGGTTCATCAAACCAAAATAAATCCCGTTGGTCTGAATGAAAAACGAAACAACAGCTGCTGATGGACTCGTTGTTAAACAGATGACAGGAACAGGAACGATAGAAATGAATGATTCTCTCAATACAACAGGAAAACAGACACTGATCAGAAACTGAGAACAGAATCTGATCAGAACATGGACTGAAATAAAGTTAAATGATTTAAGGAAATGCTGAATTCAGGGAAGAAGATGATTTTTTTTTAAATATCCTCCACCTCCTTCATCCTCTGGTGATGAACCTTTAGATCCAGATCAGGACCGAAGCTCCAGCTCTGAGAGCAGCAGCGTCAGGATTTAAGACGTCTGACGACAAAGAAGATGAGAAACTAGAAGATGGAGCAGAAACCACAACTCAGACTCTGAGAGGACGTTAAGAGTTAAAACATTAAAATGTTGTGAAACTGAAATGTCTCTAAATGAAGTGATTTTGAATGGAAGCAGGAAACGTCCTCGGCCCTCCTCAATCTGAGTCAAAGGTTCTACGTTTAAAAATGAGTTTAATCTTTCACACGTTTGTCCAGAAGAGCATCAGTTAAACTGATCACTAGATCATTGGCCTTTTTCAAAATAAAAGCACCACTATTAAATCCTCAAGTCTGTGAGCGATACACGAACGAAGGTAGAAAACAAGACGCTACTCAGCTGATAACACGACTAAATCACTGACTGAGTGGTGGATGTGCAGGTGTTCTGGGATCGTTCCAGTTTAGAGACGGGAACTGATTCGGTTTGATCAACGCCACCGACGAGGAGACAGAAAGGAAGCTTTACTTTGAGGTAAAGATGAAACTAACCTGCTGGATTTAACGGTTCATTTAAGTTGGTGAACTCATTTATTGGATTTATTTTTTAGTCTGAACAGAGTAAAACAACATTATTGAACATTATTCTTTATTTATTCAAAGGTTTCTATTCTGGGAGCGTCAGAGTTCAGCGTCTGTTGATCGAAGGTTTTCATCGCTGTTAAAACTGAACCAAACGGTTGAGACCATGTGATAAAAGAGGTCTGTTATATTAATGAATGCATTCACTAGTGTACCTAATGAACTGGCAAAGGAGTGTATGTGGAAAATGAAAGAATCGTATTAAAATATGTCGGCTTTTCATTTTTAAACACTCAACTGAACGTCTTTAAAACTGTTGGTGTAGGAATATATATTTAAATACAGACTATAATCTACTATAATCTGTGAGGCTAAAAATGTTTATTTTATTGTTTTGTAATATCAGACACTTTAATGGTTTAACTCCTCGTCCAGTCACGGTTACAGGTTCTGTAAAGAAGATGACTGTCAGGAAGAGACAAAGGCTGCATCACTGTGATCTTAGTTACTGGATTCATGATTATTTTTAGAGTGAACAGCTCAGAGTAAATTATTGAACTGTTCTTTATTTATCTGAAGGTGTCTATTGTGAGTCTATTTAAAGTCTGTTAATAACAGAGTCGGCTGACAGAAGGACTTCACTGCCCCACGGTTGAGACCATGTGATGAAGGAGCCGTGGTGACGAGTAGATTTAACACAGGTCTGTTACATCAGAATGCATTCACTAGTGTACCTAATGAAGTGGCGTGATCACAGTGACTTTAGACGCTGCAGTAAAACCACAGGCCTTTAAACACACGTTTCTATTTTGAACATTTCATCCTAATAAAAGTCTTCAGCTCTGACATTCTCTCAGTCTCTCCTTCCTCCTCCTCCTCCTCCTCCTCCTCCTCCTCTCTTTCCGTCTTTATCTCTCATCCCCCACCACCGCTGCCTCCACCTCTTTCTTCTTCTTCTTCTCTGTCCCCTTTTGATATCACCCTCTCTCTCCCTCTCTCTCACTCTCTCTCTCTCCCTCTCTCTCTCTCCATCCCTTCCACTCCATCACCTTCCTCCCCTCCATCCTCTTTTCTTTTCTCTCTTTTTATTTTTTATTTTCCCGGTGACTGGGAGCGTCACTCCGTGCGGATAGCTGGGAGCCGTTGGCGGTTATCGGCTCCTGCAGACTCTCTCTGCCGGTCTGATCTGTCTCCTCTTCATTAAGCAAATACGCCGACGTGGAAATGAAAACATAATAGCTATTTGATTTCCAGCGAGATATTTTGCATATTGGTTCGGAGCTGATAGCGGAATTTCATCAAGTCGTTTTTTTTTTTCCTCTCCCTCTCCCTCTCCCGCCTCCTCCTCCTCCTCCTCCTCCTCCTCCCTCCTCCTTCCCCTGCCCTCCATCCTCACGCTTAAAAAAAAAACTGAATTACTGAGCTGCGCCGGCTTTCAGCAAAGATTTCTTTACATTGCTGGGAAGAGAAATGAGAGGCAAGAAAGAAAATCTAGTTCCCCAGGAAGACTACTTAAACGATTAAATATCCCCCCTCATTCCAATCTTTTTTTCTCCTTCTTCTTCTTCTTCTCTCTTTTTGATAACAAGCAAGGAAATTTAAAGAATTCACAGTGCTTTAGGTTGACTATACTAATCAGAGATACCAGGGAGAAAATTAACTCCTTAATGAGCAGAGCCGTCGCCCTGATAAAGGTCCTGGGGAGACGGCGGGGCGGGACGCGAGCTGAACCCTTGGTGGAAGGTGGAAGAAGAGGAGAGGGGCTAACAATCCCTCCTCCCTCCTCCCTCCCTCCTCTCTCGTCTGAGGAGATATTTGCTCCTTCTCAGGTTAGGAGGAGGGCAGGTGGAGAGATAGCAGGTGATACCCAGGGCCGGCCGTGATGGATGGTCCGGTGGAGGGGGTATCCTTCACGGCCCCCGGAGAGAAAAACCTGGCCCTGGAGGAGGAGATCAGCAGCCTCTTCACAGCGGGGCCCTATCTGATCATCCACAGCCTCTCAGGAGGAGGCGTTCAGCAGCAGCAGCTGAAATAAATCTCCCTGCTGCCGCTTTCCATGTTGGTACACGGTGTTGCTTCAGACCTGATAGCGGTCCCGCCGTGTTACTGTACTAGACCGGGAGGGGGGTCAAACTCATATTAGTTCAGGGGCCACAAACAGCCCAATTTGATCTCAAAGGGGCCGGACCAGTAACATAAGAATATAATAATAACCTATAAATAACTGTTTCCCTTCGTTTTAGTGCAAAGAACATTTATAGAACTACGTTTACTAAAACGGTGGACCAATTAGGAACAGCAGTTAAACATGTTTGTGATTTTCAAACTCTTTTTTACTCGGATTTATGTTTGTTGTGTGATTTTAGGTCCAATGTGTTAATACGGTATATTAAAATAAAAACAAACGGTTGATTTAAGCCAGTGAAGGTTTTTATTGGATTTAATTTTCCAGCTCAGAGTTTAGTTCTTATTTATTTAATATTTCTATTGTGGGTCTGTTTAAAGTCAGATAATTGAAGCCGCTCTGTGAACTCTAACAGCGACTGTTGATCGGAGAGCTTCGTGGAAACCGTTGAGGATTTCGACACCGTTCAAACTGAACCACGCGACTGAGATCATGTGATAAAATTCTGAAGATGCTGCATTTCAGCAGATTTCATCACCTTTGACAGAACGATGTTATCGATCACACTCATGTGACTCATGCAAAGTCACCTCTCAGCAGCTTTCACTGCCACTGTGGCTGCACCAGGGGCCCCGGGGCCGGTAGGTCGCCCGCCCAATAGAATTTAAACTACAGCAGAGGCAATGTATGGAGATTTCAATGACAGAAGGAGACCTCCTTAAGGAGCCCCACCTGAATACAAACCTAAAACTACAGCAGAGGCAATGTACTATGTTAGCTTCAATGACAGCTGGAGGCCTCACTAAGGGGCCCCAAACTTTAAACTACAGCAGTGGCAATGTGCTATGTTTTCAATGACAGTAGAAGACCTCCCTAAGAGGCCCCCCTGTCTGGACAAACTTTAAACTACAGCAGTAGCAGTGTACTATGTTTTCAATGATAGATGGAGGCCTCCCTAAGGGGCCCCCATCTGGAAAATTATGGTAGGCTACATCCTTAAAGGGTCCCAAACTTTAAACTACAGCAGTGGCAATGTATGAAGTTTTCAATGACAGTAGAAGACCTCCCTAAGGGGCTCCCAACTGGACAAACTTAAAACTACAGCAGAGGCAATGTACTATGTTTTCAATGATAGATGGAGGCCTCCCTAAGGGGCCTCCATCTGGACAATTATTGTAGGATACCTCCTTAAAGGGTCCCAAACTTTAAACTACAGCAGTGGCAAAGTTTTCAATGTGCCTCAAAATGAAGAGAAATATTGCTCAGACTTAAGAAAGAAAAAGAAGAGGAGAAAAGAAAAGAAAGGAAAAGGAGCAGTGGTGAGTGAAGCAGATAATGAGGATGAATAATAATAATAATGATAATAATAATAATAATAATAATAATAATAATAATAGCTAACTGAATGCTGCTAGTCTGACCTCAAATATGAAGTTAAAAGTAACGTCCACTAGCATCACATCATTTTCATTAGTTAGCTTAGCTCTAGACACCGATGCCAATCAACTTGTTAGCCTAGCTAGGAGGCTGGAAAAACGTGAATAAGCCAGTAGTTAAATTATTAACTCTTCATAAACAGTCAGCTTAGGTTCTGCTACTGAAATACACATTTCACCTGATGTTTTACACGATAGCAGAGAGGAAAAGCATCTGAGTGAGACGGTTAATGTTCGTTAACGGGGCCTTTATAAACTCTTCTCCAAACTCTGGACTCTGGAGTGAAGGCTGAGATAAATGTGATAATAAACTGTGCACCAGTCAATGGACAGATGTGACTGGAGAGCATGCGCCTGCTGTCCGTTACCAGCTAAATGTTTTTAAATCCACTCAGCGCAACGCGACGCCGCGTCAGACTCCTTCCTCTGTGCCGAGACACCTCATGATGTGTTGGATCACGTCCTCCCTCTGGTATTCTGTTTCACAACCGTTTCTTCTCTGGCAGCACTTCAGACGCACTCGCCCTGACAGACTGTTTCATTTTCCTCAAGGACGCCTCACTCCCACATACATCACAGAGCAGCAGTCTGCAGTTTAAACACACCAACAATGAGTGGTGCTTTCCTCTGTGGGCTAATGAAAAGTGAACATGTGTGCGCGATGATAAGCCCGTAGAAAGAAAGACGGCGTGTTCAGACAATTATTTCTCTGAAGAAAAAAAAAAAAATGCCAGCTTTCATGTCACAGATGAAAATTCAGTTTGATCGTCTGTTTTTGCCTCCGAATGTTTCACATTAACCTGCAGCTTCATGTAGACGCACGAGAAAAGACTCAAGAAGCTCTTCTTAACAAGCCGACGCCAAACTGGTGAAGACGTGACGGTACTTGTTCTTCTACTGGAGGTGGTGAAGGTTCTGGAAACATCCAGACTCCTGACACATTTGGACTGATATTAATAATACTGGGTTTTAATCCATCGTCCATCTCTTTGTAGCCGACAGGTGGTCTCTAGTGGACTTGGTGACCCTCTTCTTTATTCTAACAACCCAAATAAATTAATGAAACAAGCTAAAATATTGGTAGAGTACGTCTGTGAAGGTTTTCAGTAAACCAGATCATGGTATATCCATAAACACTGAAAGAAGACCAACTCGACTTATTTTTGTTTTTGAAGTTCTGAAGAAGCTATGGATGACTAACCAAGCCCAGTTAATCTTCTTTCTGTGTTTTTACATGTTGGTAGCAGCGAAGCACGGAGGTCACAGCATCATGTTCTGCAGCTGCAGAGTTAGCTCTTCTTTTATGTGAAAAGAAAATGTCATCAACAACGCCACCACCGCTCCATCTGGGTTCAACCAAGCCCACGATCAGCACGGTGAACCTCTTTGTAGGAACAAGATTAGTGGACTCTCATTGAACTTCACCCATTTCACGTCTCCAAAGGTCGTTTTACTCCCATCGCTGCTACAACTCTCTGAATCGTGGTCCCTGGTCGTCACATCGCTGCTGAATGTTTATTAGGTGGAATTCATAAAATGATAAAAGAGATCTGATCTCAGTTTGTCTGTAAATCCAGATTTTGGAACAGACTGACCTCAAGGTCTCTAGTAATAAGTTTTTATGTATTTTCACTTTCAGTCGTGGGCCACGAGAAAAACAAGTTAGCCTGTAGCTCTGGTAATGGAATGAGTGAATGAACTGAAGGACAAATTAAAGCTTTTCTGAGCGCTGATAAAATGTAAGGGTGGAAAAAAAAGGGAGTCAAAACAGGTGGTGTTTCAGGAAAAAGGGAAGAGGAGGAGGAGGAGGAGTGTGGAGCGAGCGAGGGAGGGAGGGAGGGAGGGAGACGGAGAGAGAGCTGAGACCCTGGACTATTGAAGCCAGGCATGCAGACGAGAAAGCCAGCCGATAAGCCTGGCTGATAAAAGATAGAAAATAGCAGCAGATTTGAACTTTCCCACCGTCCTAAGATCCGCACGGGGAGGAGGGGTTGATTCAACTACTTATTGAATCCCCCTTCTATCTACACCCCCCCCCAACGTTACCTCCCCCCCTTTACCTCCCCAAAACCCAGCAGGCAGGCAGGCAGGCCGGGCCAGAGCAGCAGGAATACAAGGTTAATACATAAAGATCACGCACAGCAGCAGCTCAACAACACCACGAGTCTTCCAGAAAATGTTCTCATGATAGAAATACCACAACTACCCCCCCAACACACACACAGACAGAACAATGGTGGAGATAATATTCAGAGTAATCTAATCAGACTCTGCAGAATTTAGGACTTAAAATAACCAAAAGGTTTAAAGAAGCGTTCGGGGAGGAGAAAGGTCAGAAAGAGCCAACGAGTTTCTGCAGACGAACACCAAAAAAATAAAAAAACAGACACAAGGTCACGGAGTCGGCCGACGTGAAGCCGAGCCATCATCGCTCTATCCTCAAATCATATCAGAGACAGTGTTTCTTTCCGTATCTCTGCTCCTCGCCGCTGATAGAACGACTCTCGGCCTTGAGCAAAACGGGGAGAAATCTCACAAACACATTTTTTTGAGGTTGAGAAAAACAAAACGACTCGGAAGCTTCGGAAACAGACGGACGAAACGCGTCAGAGGAGAAGTTCAGACTCCGATCACGAGTAGCCGCACGGAAATACTTCGTTCACACCTGACATTATAAAAAAAAAAACGTCTCGAGATCCGATCTCAGTCTCTGTATGTAAATTATAAGCAGCATACGAAATAGCGCCATCATGTGGTCAGTAGAATATTGTAGCAGCTGCTGTCTCTAATGGATCTCTACCTACCGCTGGATCAGAACCATCAACAGCTGCTGGTTGACTTGGAGACATGATCCAAGTCTCTTTGGTCACATTCAGACCTTTAACATCTGATCACACCTGAGTTCACACCTGGTCTTAATATAAATGTGTCTCCACCTGGTCTTAATATAAATGTGTCTCCACATGCGTCCCCAGCCAGCACTTCAGATCTGATCTCAGTTTGTGTGTCTGTAAATAAACAGTTTCACCCTCGTTCACACCTCGAGTATCAGGACATCAACAGACTCTGGTCATGTGACCTTCAGGTGAACTTCTCTTTGTCTCAGCTTTGTTTTGTTTTTTTAATAAACCAGGTCCTAGAAGACTGAGAACCTTTAAAGTCATATCCTTGGAAGGTGAGGGCCAGTTGCCTGACTGCTCAGGGGCCCCTACCCTGAGGGCCAGGGTCTTAAATGTACCGACATGTAGGAGTCAATACAGAAACAACAAGCTCCTCCTTCACCGCTGCACAGCCTGAGTAACACGCATAACAAGTAGGTCTAGATGTCTTGTAGCTCGGAGCTAGCATTAGTGTGATCAGTGTTTGCTTACTTCTGCCTGATCTCAACCCTGAATAAAGACGGGAGGCAGATGGGAGATTATTATGGTATGCAGAGAGAGAGAGAGAGAGAGAGACTCCCGCCAACTGACATGAAGCAGCTCTGTGTTTGGAGATGTTTGTAAGAGAAATGATGGAGAGCAAGTGAAAGACTCTGATCTGTTTATTAAGAAACTTTTTCCCTCCTCGTCTTCCTGGCAGTCTTCACCCTGTCCTAAAAGTTCTGAACAGTTTCTTCTTCTGTGTTTTGAAACCTAATCTTTCTGCTGCGTGTTCTTTAAAAAGACCAGATCCTGTTGTGGATCCCGTCCAGAAAAAGACGAGTCCAATTACCAAGAAACATAAAAGGATATAAAGCCCGGACCGGACGAGGCTTTGGGCTTTGTTTTATAACTGGTTTAAGATTATTGGAGGTCAAGTGTCGCTCCAGGTGGAAGTATACATGAATGAAATGAATCAGAAACTTCAATGTGCCGCCGTTCCACATGGCAGCATCCTGACGTCGTGACATCTGTGTGATCTGCCAAGAAGAGGAAGCTTCTACCAGGAAACCCTCTCTGAGAAGTCAAGAGAAATACCACGAGAGAGAAAAAGAGAAAGAGAGAGGAGGGCTGAGATAAAAGGGCAGAGAAATGATAAAGATAAAGAGACAGACAAGCAAAAGAAGAAAAAAACAAGCGGGAGAGAGAGATGGGAAGATGTGAGGAGGCAGAAATAGAGAAGGAGGAGAAGAAGGAGAAGGAGGAAGGAGGAGGAAGGGGGGGTACGCCACTCACAACTTGGCTTTGCATCCGTTATCGCCGCCTCCTGTCACCGGGCTTAAAATAAAAAAATAAATAAAAATAAAGTGAGACGGTGGCAGCAGTTGTTGGCGCGATAGCCCCGCCGAGCATGGAGAGGGGATGTAACGGAGATAACTGGTTAAATATAACCCGCCGCACGGCTGGCAGCGCCAAAGAAAGGGGGTATTTTCAAGAGGCAGGGCATCACTGGAGCCCTCAGTGCCCCGATAACATCCACGCTAAGAGACAGACGGGGAGGGAGGGGGCGCACAGGACATATCCATAATTACTGCACCGATCGAACGCATGTGAACGCAATCAGAGCTTCACACAGAGAGAAGATGCATCTCTAAAAAAAAAAGAAAAAAGAAAAAAGAAAAAGCCACGGAGGGATTTCTGATGGGAAAAATGTGCTTTCCTCAGATGATGGTCAGATAGAGAACGGTGGTGGGGGGGGGGGGGGGGGGGTACAGCCAAATGTCAGAGATGATAAATGGGAGGCTGCAGAGACGAGATCACAACAACACAACACGACGCACACAATACAGAACACACAGGAACCCATCAGATCTGATGCACCGGGTTCAAATCCAACAGGAGGTACGGAAAAATAAAAAGCTGGATTTATCCCTTAACAACGATGAAGAATCAGATCTGGTTCTTCCTCACTGGAATAAACGCCTGAGTGACTTTAAAAAGAAAAAATATTTAAAGGAGTCTCACATCTTCAGTTCAATTATTTATTCAACAGTTAAATTATTTATTTCAAGTGACTGCACCTTCAGTTGAACGCACCACAAGGGAACTTCCTCGTGGTGCGTTCAAGGACAACACGAAGAAAAAAGCCAGTTTGATCAATGACTGTGATCAGAGATGAACCGTTTCCATGGAGACCAGATCAAATGATGGACGTTTACATCTAAACATCAATCACTGTAGAGGAGCATCACATCTACTGGAAATAGAACAGAAGGAGAAGGAGGAGGAGGAGGAGGAGGAACAGAGAAAAGAGTGGAGGTGGAGGAAGACTGAGGAGCAAAGTGATGAGGAGGAGGAGATAACAAAGAGGAGGAAGAAGTGGAAGAAGGAAGAGAAGGAGAAAATGGATAAGGAGGAGGAGATGGATGAAAGAGGTAAGTAAAAGAAAAGGTACTAGTAGTATCTCCTCCTCCAGTCCTGAATGTGTAGAGTCTTAGAAGACGACCAAGATGTCTCCACGTCTCCATGGTCTCTGTCCACATTGATTCCATCTTGGTTCATCTTGTTTTTCTACCTCCATGTTTCTGTCCCTCACCTGATGTTGATTAGTAAAGGTTACCATGGTTACCAACACCAGGACCTCCACTCCTCATCCATCAGGTCTGGGTATGTTGCTCAGAAGCACTTCTGTAAGCTAAGGTAGGCAGAGAGAGGGACGCCTCAGTCTCAGCTACTAGATGAACTCATGGTGGACTCAGTATCAGGTCCATGATAGCATCAGGTCTAGCCTTTCATGGCCTGACCTGACCTTGCCCTGGTCTGGTCTGGTCTGGTCTTTGAAGGCCCCTAGAGCCCTGCAGCCTAGCCAAGGTGTGTGCGCCCATATAAATATATATTTATATATTTATGTGTGTGTGTGTGTGTGTGGATGACTCAAGAGATAATTTTAATATCAGGCCGGTGTGGATTGCTGATAGTGTTTTAAGGCAGGGCCCGGTGGACCGAGCGCTGGTAGTACCTATCTGTAATTAGTAACCATTCCCTATCGCTGATAAGATAAACTACGCCTGACCTTTTTCCATTTGGTCACCATAGCAACCCCAAACCCCCCCCCCCCTCCGCACCCATTCACCCACCAACCCCAGCGCCGCCACCACCGCCGCCCTACCCTTCATATTATTTTAGTGATTAAACAGCAAATAGCGCCGAAGATGTGAGGAGGCGATAGGAGTGTGATTAATAATAGCCCTCCAAATGGTCCTCTGAGGTGTGTGTGTGTGTGTGTGTGTGTGTGTGTGTGTGTGTGTGTGTGTGTGTGTGTGTGTGTGCGTTAAGGAGGAGGGGCCCCGTCGGTGTCAAACAGACGCTGTGAAAAGGCTTTTTGTGGTGAATAATGGAAATTTAAGATGAGCTGAAAGTGAAATAAAAAAGGAGTCACTCTCAGAGGACAGTGGTTTGGTGGGGGGGGGTATTATCGTCACACTCTCCCCACACCCACTCAGCTTTTCCCACCGTGGCGGCCCCTGGCGCCGTGGGAGCGCTATCTGCTGATGAATAATGAATGCCAGGTTCCAGGGTTACCACCATAAAGTGCTGCACTGTGGAGTTTATTCATCAGAACAAGAAGAAGAAGAAGAAACATCTTGAGCAGAAAAGTGCAGCTCTCGATTAGCAAACTTCCCCCTTCATGGAAAAATCACACCGTCATGGTGGAGATAGTGTGAGATATGTGATCAGGTGTGAACGTTATGAAACACTTCCTAATAAAAATAAAAAAAATAAAAAAAGATCCAAATGAACCAATACCACAGCTACGTACGTCTCTTCAGCAGCTCCTTAGCAGCTGTGTTTAAATTAGCGTTGTCCAAATCATTTCCATTTTATTGCTTCTATAATGTGCACAATGGTAGAATGTGATGGTGTACAGTGGTTGAAGTGTGTGCACATTGGGAATCAGTAGTATAGTGTAATTTTACACAATTTGGCTAGTTAGGAGCAACAAGCTAGGCTGCAGAAGCTAAGCTAGCCTAGAACCAGAGGTAACCCTGCCACAGAGTGGAACCATGGATCTGAGAACAGCTGGAGAACCAGAGATATTTAGGTTTGTTAGTTTGTGTACTACAGCTGTATGGAGCCAATGGTCTTATTTTTATAGATTCTATAATGTGCACAATGGTAGAATATGATGCTGTACAGGCTAAATGAAATGTCTAATGTCTGAACTGTGTGCACATTGTCTCCAGTAGAGGAATCAGTAGTATTTGGTAGAAACCTCTGAAGCAGTGAGCAGTGTTATTATTAAACAGGAGGATAAAAACAGCAGCCGAGCTAACGTAGCCGATTTACTCCCACTGACGATTTTCTTAAATTAAGAAAAAATACTTGTTTAATTAAAGACACATTTATGAAACTTTATGAGCTTATTAATTGAAATATACAAATTCTGCAGAACATTTTCTTCATGTTCACGGTGAACACAGAACGCAGCATTTTAAAAAACAAATCACTCTGATGCATGAACAGCATTTTCTCGCATTTGGGGGAATTATATAATATATATAGTAATAAGCTGTAAAGCCTCTCTCTCTCTCAGGCTCTATTCATTTATTAATCTCTGTCCTGACGTTAGTTATTTTAGAAACAAAGCTCAGATTAGAACTGAACAGACGGTCAGCAACGAGCTTCTGAACGACGTGACGCATTCAATCAAGAGGAAGCTACGAGAAACCAAAACAGAGCAAAAAGTTCATCAACTCCACACCGAGTAAATGAAGAAGGAAGACCACTATGAGCGACGCAAACAAGAAAAGATGCGTTTGCAAATGTCTGATGAGGAAGTAGAGCGACCAATCAAACTGTGATCTTTATTAAAAGTGCTACTGGCTGAGAGAAACTGCAAATACAGGAAGTGATCATGACACATAACGCTACCGATAAAAAAAAAGAAGCCACATCTCTGGATCTTTAAGTTAATCATCACCTGGCGTCCACCGAGCAGCTGTTCTGCAGCTCTGCGCTCTCAGCCAGGCCTTCCCCACTCCTAGGAAGCCGGCGCTCTATCTCCCTCCATTTGCATGCCAGGGAAACAGCGAGTAGGTATGCAAAGCAGGGCCAGGTGACTGAAAGGTCAGCGTGGGTTTGCTGAAAAAAATAATCTACGCCGAAACCTGGTCACCCGTTATCGGTCAGATCCCTCAACTGATACCGACCAGAGGACGGGGAGGAGGGGGCACTCCTTCCTTATACTAAAAAGGGAAATCTCCCTTTTACCTGCCCTCATAGATTAGAGCACCGTGTACTGCCGATCCACAGCAACGAACTTCAGACACTATCAGTTCACTTCACCAGCTTTAATGCTTTCTAAGTGTAAAATATATCCAACAGGAACAGTTACAGGCCTCATCCTGGTTCCTTTCTACGTGTTTATTTAGATTGAAACGGAAAATAACAAACTAACCAAGGAAGAGGACGGATTTTAACATCTATAAACAAATATTTAAACTTTCAACAAGAGTGTAATTAGGAACAATTCATTAGCATTAAATATTGTACCAGCTGCTTTATTTTAGTCATGTGATCATTTCTACTAGTGGTTGAATGAAGAGTTAAACTCCTCTTCCTCAGATCAGCCCTGTTGAGTAGGTGGTCTTTAATGTGACCCAGGACTCATTGTGTGTTCACACTACCAAAGGAAGGAGGTCACATGTGTCCCAGACCACCTCCACATGTGGACTGACACCAGATCAGTGTTCACACCTGGACCTGTTTAACCTGGACTCTAGAGACCAGATCAGTGTTCACACCTGGACCTGTTTAACCTGGACACTAGAGACCAGATCAGTGTTCACACCTGGACCTGTTTAACCTGGACACTAGAGACCAGATCAGTGTTCACACCTGGACCTGTTTAACCTAGACTCTAGAGACCAGATCAGTGTTCACACCTGGACCTGTTTAACCTGGACACTAGAGACCAGATCAGTGTTCACACCTGGTCCTGTTTAACCTGGACACTAGAGACCAGATCAGTCAGAATGGATGTGAATAGGAGGTGTGAATGAGGCCAGGTAGGTCCACCTTTTGCCGCAGGGAAATAATATTATTATTCAGCTTTATAATCAATAACTGAACAGATTAATGAAGCAACCTTTAATATAATATTTTTTTCATTCCACCTCCTACACGATTAGAAAATGAGGATAAGATATAAAGGTATAAATAATATCTACAAACATAAACGGGGCTGTCCGGGTTGGATCACGAGTAAGAAACGTTTAACCATCATCGTCTCTAATCGTTGACGAGCGTCATCGGTATCAGTGGATGAATCGATTCCTTCCTCCTTAAAGGAACCTGACACGCAGATTTTACACTGAAAGGTCAGTTTACTCACTAAAACTAATCTCCATGACGTCTCCTGATGAATGACGAGTTTATCTCAGCTCGACTCCAAAGTTTTTTTTTATCAGAATGTTTCCGTTACAGTCTGAAGGCTGAAAGGTGTGAACCAAGAGGAAGAGACGCTGATGATACGGAAAATAAAGGTTCAGATGCTCAGAATCAAAACGTCTCGACTTTTGGTTTGTTTCAATTCAACTGTCCAGCCTTAAAAACTGACCAACTGACACTTCATACTTCCTTATTTTACTTCAAACTAAATCCAATGTCGTCATTGGTTCCAGATATTTGTGGTATTTCTATAATATTTTCCTCAATACGTTCTGGATATGTCGCTCACACGTCAACTAATCTCATTGCTTCACGACATTTGTCATGCGAAACCAGTTTTGAAGATTTCTAAGGTGTGGACGCAGGAAATGGATTTTATCAAACTGAAAGACTGAAGCTCAAAAACCATAATTCATTGACTTTCTGCTCCAGATGCAAAGAATCAACGAGCCAATCGGCTTCAAGTGTCAAAGAGCTTCAAAGGAGGACGAGGAAGTCAAATCTGCAGACGTCCTGGTTTGCTGCAGCGAGATTTCTAACGACAGGATGAGGGAAATGGAAGTAAATGGATTAGAGGATTTTATGAATCGAGACTGATTTGAATTAATTTTTTTTAGGCCAAGCTATTCTACAGTTCTACAGTCATTACCAAAACCTACAAAAGGACCACAGTCATTTAGGAAGTACAGGAAATTAGAGATAAGCCTTTATTGTTATTGTGCAAAGAAACAAAACGACAAAAATCCTCCAATATTAAAATGTCAATAAATAATTTAAATTATGAATATTATTAATGGGTCTGTGCACTTTTTTAAGTTTGTATGTAAAACCAGAAACAAAAAATGGAATTATTATATAATTAATTATTATTTTTTAAATCACATTAGTAGAAAGAAAATTATGTCTAAAATCAACTTTAGTTTTTGCGTTTTCGACTAGGTTTTCATTTTTTATTTAAAAAAAAAAATAAAAATGCATGGACCCCGACTGTCACCAAAAATAAATGTTCCTAAAAGTGATTTATATATTTAATATGCTTTCCGAATCTTTTTTAAGCTACACGCTATTAATTTTATTTTAATTTGGGGCGAATTGACCCTTTTTATTCCTGAGATTATTTTTCTCAAACATCTTCTCCACATCTCTGAGCGGATTAGCACGGCTACTTTTTTCCGATATTGTTTCTCACACGGCTCTAAGCTGCAGAATAAGGACGGGTCTCCCGACACCGCAGTCATTGGTGGGGGGGGGGGTCAGAGGAATGTGGCTGCCCGGGCGGATTTAGCCAATCAGATGAGTGTCAGCCATCCAGAGATATTTTAAGAGATAATAAGCATTCTGGGATATCGCTGGAAAAATTCCTGGCCCTTACAGTGGAGCAGATAATGGATGCCATACAGCGCTGAGTGATGTGGACGGAGGCCGGATCAGATTCAGAAACATACTCCACACACACACACACACACACACACACACACACACACACACACGTTGGGTTTCATAGGGTTTATACATACTGCTGCTGCTGCTATAAGCATTTCCCAGCAGCACTTTGAAGACGCACACACACACTCGGTATGTCCGCATGATTGCTTGGGTAAGCGAATTAGCCTCGGCGATGGCTGAGGAGGCAATAAGTTGGCAGAAAAGAGGGATAATCTTTTATCTTTTCACCCTCCCAAATGATTTCTTAAAGTCTGTATCACTTCCCTGACAGTCAGTTGACGTTCCACTTTTTTTCCCTCCCCTCCTCTTTCATTATTTATTTATCTATTTTTTGCTTTGTGTGAATTCAGCTAAAATACTTCTAAAGCGCTTAATGGCCCTATCGCCGCCTCAGATCTGCTGCCACATGCTGCCTTTCTCCCCGCTTCCCCCTCGCTTCTTTTGGGGTGGGGGGGGTGGGGGGGTGAGATATTCTCCGGCCCGCCGCCGCCTTATCAAACCCGTCTTGACGAGAATGACACGGCCAATTATTGACAAATTATTCCTTCACAGAATGACAGTAAGACAAGGAGAGAAAAGAGAGAGAGAGAGAGGGAGAGGGTGAGAAGGGACGAGAGACTGCTACCCCCCCCCCCCCTTACCCCCCACCAGGCCTGAGGAGACGGGCGTCTATCTATCAGATTCTATTAAGAGCTCGGCACTTTGGCGAACAAAGCTGCCCGCGCCCCGCCACGCATTAACCGCTATTATACGCTCATGAACTTTGTCACGATCACAATTGTTCGCCCCGTTCTCTCTTCTTCTCTACGACCAAGAACCACGTCCTCCTCTAGAGTCAGAGATACTGATGATGATGATGATGATGATAATGACGACTATAGCTCGACTATAACTCTATCCTACAGACGGCAGAGATACAAGCAGTAGATCAACACTGACAAAACCTCAAAAAGGTGAAGAAGAAGAAGAATGCTAATGGAGATGCTAATGGAGATGCTAACGGAGATGCTAATGGGGATGCGCTGCTCTCCATCAGTTTGTTTCTGCACATACACAGACCTCTGAAACTAAACCAGGTAGATTTCCTGAAACATTTCACTTCCGCCTCCACTTCCTCCTCCACCTGCTCCTCCTCCTCTAACTGCCCCTCTACCTTCCTCCACTTCCTCTCCCAACTTCTCCTCCTCTTTCCAGTAGATGTGATGCTCCTCTACAGTGACTGACGTTTTGATGTAAACTCATCATTTGATCCGGTCTCCATGGCAACAGTTCATCTCTGATCTCAGTCATTGATCGGGATGGAGGCGTGTTTGTGTTTCTCCTGGATGGAGGCGTGTTTGTGTTTCTCCTGGATGGAGGCGTGTTACCGTTTCTCCTGGATGGAGGCGTGTTTGTGTTTCTCCTGGATGGAGGCGTGTTTGTGTTTCTCCTGGATGGAGGCGTGTTTGTGTTTCTCCTGGATGGAGGTGTGTTACCGTTTCTCCTAGATGGAGGCGTGTTACCGTTTCTCCTGGATGGAGGTGTGTTTCTGTTTCTCCTGGATGGAGGCGTGTTACCGTTTCTCCTGGATGGAGGCGTGTTACTGTTTCTCCTGGATGGAGGCGTGTTACCGTTTCTCCTAGACGGAGGCGTGTTTGTGTTTCTCCTGGATGGAGGCGTGTTTGTGTTTCTCCTGGATGGAGGTGTGTTACCGTTTCTCCTAGATGGAGGCGTGTTACCGTTTCTCCTGGATGGAGGCGTGTTACCGTTTCTCCTGGATGGAGGCGTGTTTGTGTTTCTCCTGGATGGAGGCGTGTTTGTGTTTCTGCTGGATGGAGGCGTGTTACCGTTTCTCCTGGATGGAGGCGTGTTACCGTTTCTCCTGGATGGAGGCGTGTTTGTGTTTCTCCTGGATGGAGGCGTGTTACCGTTTCTCCTGGATGGAGGCGTGTTTGTGTTTCTCCTGGATGGAGGCGTGTTTGTGTTTCTCCTAGATGGAGGCGTGTTTGTGTTTCTCCTGGATGGAGGCGTGTTACCGTTTCTCCTGGATGGAGGCGTGTTACCGTTTCTCCTGGATGGAGGCGTGTTACCGTTTCTCCTGGATGGAGGCGTGTTTGTGTTTCTCCTGGATGGAGGCGTGTTACCGTTTCTCCTGGATGGAGGCGTGTTTGTGTTTCTCCTGGATGGAGGCGTGTTACCGTTTCTCCTGGATGGAGGCGTGTTACCGTTTCTGCTGGATGGAGGCGTGTTACCGTTTCTCCTGGATGGAGGCGTGTTACCGTTTCTCCTGGATGGAGGCGTGTTTGTGTTTCTCCTGGATGGAGGCGTGTTACCGTTTCTCCTGGATGGAGGCGTGTTTGTTTCTGCTGGATGGAGGCGTGTTACCGTTTCTCCTGGATGGAGGCGTGTTTGTGTTTCTCCTGGATGGAGGCGTGTTACCGTTTCTCCTGGATGGAGGCGTGTTACCGTTTCTCCTGGATGGAGGCGTGTTTGTGTTTCTCCTGGATGGAGGCGTGTTTGTGTTTCTCCTGGATGGAGGCGTGTTTGTGTTTCTCCTGGATGGAGGCGTGTTTGTGTTTCTCCTGGATGGAGGCGTGTTACTGTTTCTCCTGGATGGAGGCGTGTCACCGTTTTTCCCGTCAGGATTTCTCCTCAGTCATAAAGTAACGATCACACCCCCCTCGGTCTCGTTTAGAGATAGAACAGGCTGTCCCGTTTGAACCGGGCCACTAATCATTAGACTAACTAGCTGATGTCTTATCAGGTATTTGTGGCGTTGCTTTAGTGAACCGCCTCCACTCTTATCACCTGCATCCTAATCAGGAGGAACTTTGAGGCCTGACAGTTTGATATCGCTGATAGAATCAGTTCATGTTCGGACGAGAACTTTGACACGGACGCACAACGCCAGCTGAACGAAGGACCAAATAACTCCTTCCACTTCCTCCTCAAACCTCCTTAACTTCTTCCTCCACCTTTTTCTCCTCTTCCATTTCCTCTTACATTTCCTCCTTAACTTTCTTCACTCTCAATTCAGTTCAATTAAATTTTATTTATACAGCGTCAATAACAATACAAATTGTCTCAAGACACTTTACAACATCCGGCCTGAAACCCGGCCTCAGAGCAAGCCAAGGAGAAACTCCCTTTGACAGGAAGAAACCTTGAGCAGCAGCCTGAGGCCGGCCCGGTAGAGACCAGCCTGAGGCCGGCCGGGCAGAGACGGCCGGGCAGAGACCAGCCTGAGGCCGGCCGGGCAGAGACCAGCCTGAGGCCGGCCGGGCAGAGACCAGCCTGAGGCCGGCCGGGCAGAGACCAGCCTGAGGCCGGCCGGGTAGAGACCAGCCTGAGGCCGACCGGGAGACCAGCCTGAGGCCGGCCGGGCAGAGACCAGCCTGAGGCCGGCCGGGAGACCAGCCTGAGGCCGGCCGGGTAGAGACCAGCCTGAGGCCGGCCGGGTAGAGACCAGCCTGAGGCAGGCCGGGTAGAGACCAGCCTGAGGCAGCCAAGCTCATGTTGAAATAAATAAAACACTGAGATGTCTGAATTTTACTCTTATATCTTAGACATAGGCCTGATATCTGTTATTAAACATAAACTGGTTGTTAAGGAGGGGGGAAGAAGAAACACCCAGCACAACTTGACCCCTCTGACCCACGACTGATGCCAAGAAGACCTCCATTTCCTCTCCAGCTACCACCCCCTCCTCCCTCCCTCCCTCCCCATCACCACCGCCGCCACCCTTCTCCTCTTCTTCTTCCCTTTTTCTCCACTCTCCACCTCCGCCCCCTCCCCTATCGCTGTGCTTTGCCAAGTCCACATCGCTGGTAACGAGGGTGTAGTTTCTTAACATTCATCATCGCTGAACTCTGAAACTTTATCAGCTCCGGAGAGCGGCGCCACAGACCCGGCCCCGGCTCTTTCTCGGCTCTCAGATAGGGCTGATAACACGCTGATAGATTACAGCAGATTGTTTTACTTCAGGGGACACTGCTGCTGCTGCTGCTGCTGCTGCTGCTGCTGCTAATACTAATACACAGACAAGACGACTGGCTGGTGATAGAAGGGGGGAGGTGGAGGGGGCAAAGAGGCACAAAGAGGTAAGGGCAAGGAAGCGGCGATGAGTCCGATACGTCCTTTATCCTGCGTCTGAGCTCGTTTTTGTCCAAATAAAAGTCGGGAAAGCCGTCGTTTATAGAGTTTATATTATTATTATAAGTAACGTGGAGCAAACAAGGAGCCTTTATTAGCGTCGAGCTGAGTGAACGGTTAGATTAAAACACTAAGAGGTGAAACCTGAGCTCACCGTGTGACCTCAGGTTCATTAGGTACACTAGTGAAATCGTTCTAATCTAAATAATGTTGAGTTGATGTAGAAACAGAGTCAGAAAGGAGGTGATTCACCTGGAGGATGAATCAACATCTCTCTCAGTTATTAGAAACTGAAGCTGAACACCAGAACCTTCACAGAGACTAGACTTAGAGCAGGACTGTTATAATTCACTAGCGTACCTAATAAACTGGCCAGTGAGCGTAAATTTAATTTCAATAGAGTCTTTATGTACTTTTACTAACAGTCATTTCTTTGCTCTCAGTGAGTGATAGAGACTTTACAGCTCGTTATAAAATGCTGTTATATCAGAATGCATTCACTGGTGTACCTAATGAACTGGCAGTGGAGTATATTTTTACCTTGCAGTTTTCAGTCTTATTTCAGGCTAATCAAACTTAATTTGTAAATTTTAAATGTATTTTATTTACCTTTACTAACAGAGAGAGAGACTTTACAGCTTGTTCCAAAACACGTATCGTCTCCACAAGTCATTGCGACGGTCTCAAAAACTGAAAACGACAGTAGAATCAACATCTGCTGAACATTCATGGAGACTAGATTTAGAGCAGGACTGTTATAGTTCACTAGTGTACCTAATGAAGTGGCCAGGGAGTGGAAATATAAAAGGAAAATATCAGTTCTTTAAAGTGCTCGGTTCTGTTCTGTTCATTTTCTAAACAACAGGAATTATTATGCTAAGTTACACAACGACACGTCCTTTATCCTGTTTGTTTAAATAAAAGTCTGTAATTTATATTATTATTATTATAATTAACACTGATCAAGTCTTCTTCTTCTTTTTAAGCATTGATTAAATTGACTTGTGAGCAGGTTTCGGGCTGAGTGAGCGGTTAGACCCAAACACTTAGAGGTGAAACCTGAGCTAACGGGACGGAGCTCGCCAGGTGACCTCCGGTTAAAAACAGGGTCAAGTGTGAAACACAAGGACCACTTTCTCTTCCTCTCTCTCTACTCAGCCTTAATAAAAAAGAAAGAAAAAAGCCTCTTTCCAGAAGAGATCCTTATCTTAGTAACCTCATAAAACCCTTAACCTTAGAAAATAAGAAATATAACCTAATAAAATATCCTCCAGATTAGACATTAAATGAATGGTTTATCATTCATGATTTCATTTCATTAATCTTCCTGCAGCTCTCTCTCTCTCTCTCTCTCTCTTCTTCCAGTTATGGATTTTTCCACCATTTTTCCAGAGGTGTACTCCATCATGATAAAAATAAAAAAGGGGAGCGATCCATTATTGTATTAAATGAATATAAAACATCAAGCGGCACTCGTGCAGACGAGCATTAACTTTTTAAGCTAAACCAGGCCGGCCCAAAAAAACTCATGAGAGCAAAGAAACTGGGTCACGAAGCAAAGACGACGAGAACCAAGAACACAAGAGGTTCTACAAAAGAACGGTTAAAGAAGAACAAGATGAATGTTTAGGAACGGCCAAGTCAAAGTCCTGACCTTAATCCAATAGAAATGTTGTGGAAGGACCTGAAGCAAGCAGTTGATGTGAGGAAACCCACCAACATCTCAGAACTGAAGTGGTTCTGTTCTGAGGAATGGGCTAAAATTCCTCCAAGCTGCTGTAGACCACTGATCAGCTGTTACCAGAAACATCTAGTCTCACTTCCATGTGTTTGGTTGGGTTCTCTTCATCTACATCTGCTGATGTTTTGAGTTATTTTTATACAGAAATATAGAAAATTGTTTAGGACACTAAAGTTTTTACTGTAAGTGAATCATTTATGGACAGATTTAGTTTCGTTCAGGATGCAGACATTAAACCAACTTCACAATGTGATTCATTTAATTTTCGTTCCATCATCGTTAATCTACGTCTCGGCCGAGGTTCAGTCCAAGTCAACGTCCTCCTCACCGTCAAGTATTTGTTTTTTTCCACCCTCCGATCAGATACCGATCTTTTAATATTGAGTATCGGCCGATCCGAGTCTCGATCCGATCTTAAAATCAACAGAGTTTCCTCCCCAGCAGATTCATAAAGGCTTTTCTTATCTGACTTGTATTCTCCTCGATCACGTGTGCGACTGGATTAATATTAATTCCAAGGAGAAGGCAGCGCTGACAGACGTTTAAAAAAAATAACTGATTTGAGTTCTTTCTTCTTTGATTTTGACTCTAGTCAGAGGAAGACGATGATTTGACGCTGCAGGGACGTGGTTTTGGTTAATATCCCATTACTACCTACAAATGGTTTTAGTGGAGTCTCTCTGTTGGGAACGGATTCTGCTCCAGCAAAGATCTGCTGGGCCAATCGAATGGTTTGGTTTGGTTTGGTAGGAGGAGGATCCAGGTGATGCAGAGCTCTAGCTGTCATCTATCAGCTGTTTCTATTATTTAGCCTAGCTCACTGACTATGAGCTAGACTAAATAATAATAATAATATTAGGAACAGATGTCAGCTCAATAGTTCTACAAAATGAAAACCCAGTAGAATCAACAGTTCTTAGAGACTAGAGATGTAGAGCAGGACTGTTATAATTCACTGGTGTACCTAATGAAGTGGCCGCTGTGTGGGACACTTCTTACATTCATTTAGTAAACAATAGGAATTATTATGTTAAATTATACCAAGAGGAAGTCGACACACACACACACACACACACACACACACACACACACACACACACACACACACACACACACACACACACACACACACACACAGTCGGAGCCGTTGTATTAACCACGGGATCAATTAGGGATTCAGATGTAAAGTGGGGTCAAGCTGCCGACCCCGGCCCGTCTTCATGTCCTCCGCTGGGACGCCACCGGGACGCCACCGGGACGGCTGCTATGCATGTAACAAAGCGTCCAATCACAGCTCTCCGTCACCACCTCCACCACCTCCTCCACCACCTCCTCCACCAAACCGCGGGCCGGCCGTCTCTCTATTAGCAGACAGATTGAGAAGTGAGCTTATCTGGGGCCGGCAGAGTGTTTCTGTGTGTAATGAATTGGTGTCAGGGAGGGCATAAAGAGTTAAATGAGGTCTAATCTGCTAATGGCGAGCAACAACGGCGAGAAATTATCAACGCACAGCTGGCACGCAACGCCAAAAAAAATAAATAAAAACCTGTATGAAAACGAAAAACACAAATAAATATAAAGTGCCTTGGTGTATTAATGGTCTTAATTTCGGCATCGGCGTTTTTATCAGGCGGCCCCCATGAATAATCCGCACGGTAATTTCTTTCTTTCTCCCCTTTTTGTTCCTGGCATTTTGGTGGAGCAAGATAAGGGCTAAAAAAAACAACAGAAGGGCTCGGCGAGTGAAAAAAGACAGATAGATAACATTGATACCAACTCCTACACAACACAGTCATTCTCTTATCTGGGCTTTTTATCGCGCTTTCTTTGGCTTTTTTTTCCATTTTCTTTCTTTCTCTTCTCAGACGTCCACTCCCCGTTCTTTGTGGACTCACAGGACACAAAAAAAATGAAAAAATGTAAAAAAAAATTAAGAAAAGGAGGAGGAGGAGCTGGCCTTAATAAAAAAAATAAAAAAGTTTTGGTATCAAATTAACCTTTATGGAGATTGTCTGCATCCTGGCTCTCGTTAAAGAAGATTTGATCTGATGGAGGGACACACACACACACACACACACACACACACACACACATTTATATATATATATATATATATAGCAGCCATATTACTGAGAAGAAGAGGAGGAGGAGAAAGAGAGAGGAAAAAAAACTAAAAACTATTTCACACACAGACTTATCATCGCTGTGTGTCAGACAGAAAAGCTTCTCTGGGTCTAATCTATCAAGGTCAGCTAGTGTGGCCCGGGCAAACAGCATGTTGTTCCATCCCGCTGCTTCCTGCTGGAGAACACAACATCTGTCTGGCTCCGTGGGACGAGGAGGAGGAGGAGGAGGAGGAGGAGGAGGAGGAGGAGGAGGACCGGACCTCTCAGGGCCTTAATTGAAATGAAAGCAGGTTCTGGTTTTAAACGGGGGACGGGCGTTTATTTTGTTTTTGGACGACGAGTCAGGACACGCTGGACGGATATTAAAAGATCTGCAGCAAAGACTAAGGACCTGAACCATCTGATCACAGGTGTCCTGAGGTCTCCTCTACCTGTCCAAACAGGCAGCGCCACCATTTGGTCAGAGGCCCCGTCTTCTTTGTCTTCTTCTTTGTCTTATTAGTCTTCTACGTCCTTATTTGGCTTCTTCTCCTGCTCCCTCATCTTCTTCTTTTTGTTTTTTAAACCATCTCCTGACACTGATCCCTGCAGAGAACACCGTCCACCTCCTCTGGACTCATGTGCAGCAACGTGGAACTGAAGAAACCCAGACGTCATAACCACCATGAATAAGGAAGAGGAAGAGTGAAGATGATTGTGTGGATGGAGGGGGTGGGGTAGGGGGAGGAGGAGGGGGGGTTCACACGGTGGAAGAAGAAGAGGTGAGGAGGAGAAAGGAGGACAGAAGTTCAGTTGGACAGAGAGAGAGCTGGAGAGCTGGAGATAAGACAGGGGAGGGAGATAGAGGGTTGCTGGTGTGTCAGGGGGGTGGATGGGGGGGGGGGGGGGGGGGGGGGGGGAGTAAAAGGGTCGGATAAAAAGCAAATGGGTGAGAGGATTTGGATGCAGGGAGCATATCCATCAGGGAATCTTTGCTGGTATCAACCCGGAGCCATCAGCGATAAAAACTCAACCTGGAAGGAAGCGGCTGTAGCTGCAGTGGGAGTTCACTGGGCTGCAAATCTCTCCATCTCTGTGCCCCCCCCCCCCTCAAACCAACACCACCAACCCCCCCCCTGCTACTCTTGTTGCCTTTATAAAGACTCAGTAATACAAGTTTTCTTTCTGATGGTCTGGTAGCGGCGGCCGCTCTGCAGCCATCTTTGTGCCTCAGACCACAGAACCTCTCAGAAAACTCCACAAAAGAGAAATGAAAGGAGGGTTTTTCTTCTTTATTTCTGCCATGCCCCACCCTTTTCTAGATAGAGAGAGAGAAAGAGGGGGAGAGGAGGAGGAGGAGGAGAAGAGGAAGAAAAAAAACATAATTTATCTGTGTATTATCAAGAAAGGCAGACACTTTAATCAGTCAGCTATGAAGTCAGTATTTCCATTCTTATCTGTCGCAGGAGTGGAAATGGAGAGGAGATAGCGTTCTGGGAGCCCATCGGTGGGCAGGAATGATAATGGGGGTGAGGGAGGGAGGGAGGGAGGGAGGGAGAGAGGGGGAGGCAGGGGCTCGGCTATTGGACCGCTGTGTCAGCGCTATCTGCACCCATTATCAACAGGCTTATCGGGCCTCCCATCAGCCTCGCTGTAATGGGGCCAGTTCAACTTTCCACATTATCATACCGCCAAGACCTGGTACGCCGAGGCTATAGGGGTCTGGCTGGAGACAGAGAGGGAGAGAGAGGGGGGGGAGGGAGGGGAGGGACGAGGGAAGGGAGGGAGATAGATAGAATGAAAGAAGGGGTGATAGAGGAGTGGAGGTGGAAGGGTGGAGATACAGGCAGTGGAGGGTCGAGAGGAATTTAAAAGGATGGAAAAGGTGGAGGAAGAAGAGCTCAATAAAAACAGCTTTATTATTATTATTATTATTATTATTATTATTATTATTATTATTAATGTGTATTACTGATTGATTTACTCTGTATTGTATTTATTCTAATCATTAATCCTACTGTACAGGGCGACGTGGCGGTGTCGGTGCGTTGACGCTCTGACTTCCTGCCTCCGTCTGGGCTGTTAAGTTATATTAGATGAACACGCCCGGTAATAAATGATGTTACAGCTGGGATTCATTAATCTGGGAGATTACAGGAAGTTAGTTTTATAGTTCACTTCGGCCGTTTATCCAGAGAGAAGATGAAACAACGCGTCAAGATTTAGCTCAAACGTGTTTCGGGTTTTTTTTTTCCACTTGAGCCGTCGTCACTGAAACATAGAAAGACAGGAAGTAAAACTTATTTTTAACCTTCAGATTAATGTTTCCAGATGGATTTAATTCTCAAGAGGCGACAGAAATATATAAAAGAATTAAATATCTCATCAATGTTGAGTAGTTTCAGCAGCAGAGCCACGGAGGTTTTATTTTTTTTTAGATCAAATGCAGACTCCTACATTTCCCATAATGCAACAGACGTGCGTCTTGTTAGATCTAGAGGTGTAGAAGTCTCCTCCTGAGGTGAAGAAGAATTAACCTCCAACTAGGAAACTATTCAAATGCCTCCACCCTCACGTCATGCTCTAAAACAACAGACTCGTTGGATAATCTTCATCCTGAGGATTTATGCTGAATTTTATATAAAGCTGAACATTTTTCATTTTTTTGTTTTAGTCACAAACCAGACATGTATTTAAAGCAGCAGCAGCAGCAGCAGCAGCAGCAGCTGTTCTGACTGTGTGACGTTAAATCAGCTGTAGCCTCCGTGGTTTAATGATCGCACTGAAACGTTTCAGCAGCAGATCACAGTCACAGTTTCCATTTCACATGTTCCTAATATTTTGACATCAGTGGGCTCCTCTAAATAACAGCAACATCCTCCACAATGATCATCAGGTGAATCACCTCCTTTCTGACGCTGGTTCTACATCAACTCAGAGTGACTTCACTGGTGTACCTAATGAAGTGGCCAGGGGCGTAACAGTGAATCATCTTCAGAGCTTTAATTTAATCACGACAATAAAAAAAAGAAAGAAGAGCAGTAAAAAGGTCTGAAAGAAGTTTTTAGAGCATGAATATCTTTAAACCAGAGGTCTGTGCAGGATAGAGGCTGGACTGAACACACACACACACACACACACACACACACACACACAGCAAACACACAACACACACACACAGCTGGTTGATTGGCAGCTCACTTATCAGTCAGGGAGTCATGGTTTACACAAGCACAGAGCTGATCCAGGAGAGAGAGAGAGAGAGAGAGAGAGAGAGAGAGAGAGAGAGAGAGAGAGAGAGAGAGGGAGAGAGAGAGAGAGAGAGAGAGAGGGAGAGAGGGAGAGAGGGAGAGAGGGAGAGAGAGAGAGAGGGGGGGGGGGAGACATTCCTAATGAAATAAACTGCGTACAGCGTCTGAGTGGAGACCATCAGCTCCATCAGAGGGAGGTTCTCCAGCTTTATTTCTTTTATTTCTTCTATTTATTTTAAACAGAAAACACTTTTTTGTTTATGATCCGTATCGGCCTCCGCTGGCGTCTAACAGCTGGTTCAGCTCGCTCGCTGCTTCCACAGCCTCGTGGACATTTTTCCTTCTCGTTTCTCGTCTTTCGTGAGACAACCCAGCGTCTGTCCACAGATCCAGAGGACTTCCTTTTTATATCTCACAATGAGACAAGGATCCAGCTCCAACTCCCCCGAGAGAGACAATGTTAGTGGGGGGACAGTTGGTCTGGATTCTCTCTCTGTTGGGACCTGGTTTATTCCCTCCAGTCTTCTGTCCAGCTCTTCTCTGTCCTCAGACAGTTGGAGCTTCTGTCCTGATCTGGATCCAAGATTTCTGACTGAAGATATTTTAAAACTGCTCCTCGCTTCTTCTCTAAACCACCACTTCTTCTTCTTCTTCTTCTAGAGGCAGACATCGATTCAGAGATGACAAACGGAAAAGAAAAAAACAATCTGAGGATTTTAAGAACCGATAGCGGATCGATTTGAATCCGTCCCGACTTAGAAACCTTCACAACGGGACGATTTAAGTTTCTGTGAGGGCAGACAGTCAGAGGAGACGCTGGTCTAGACCTCCTCTGTTAAGGAGGCTCCCAGGAGGCTCCTGCAGCATCTCCTCTTTCTGCAGCGCATTGTCTCGGACGCCGAGTCGCCTTTATCACCTCCTCCTCCTCCTCCTCCTCCTCCTCCTCTTTGATTCTAGAACCACCTGACTTGAACTGTTTTAATCCATAAAGATCAGTTCAGACCAGGACCCACGACACGGTCCAAGATTATACTGTTTAATATTATTTAATAGTTGTTATTATTATTATTACCTGACACCTGATGGAGAAGGGGAACTCCAGGTCAAAGGTCACAGTGAACGAATGAATGAATGAACGTGTGTGTGTGTGTGTGTGTGTGTGTGTGAGTCACTTCCTGGTTTGTGTGTGTCTGACCTTTGAACCTGGACATCTCCTGTTTGTTTGACTCAATATCTGTGATCTGGGAATTCAAACCGTGGAGCTTCCAGCTACAGTTGCAGCGTTTTATTGTGGGTCAGTCAGTGTGTGTCAGTGTGTGTGTGTGTGTGTGTGTCTGTGTGTGTGTGTGAGGCTGTAAAAAGCAGGTCAGGCGGTGTTGTGTTTGCCCAGGTTGCCTTAACATCCCGGAACAGAGTGCTCAGCACAGTAGGCACAAATGGTCGACTTATCACTGCTGCTGGGGGGGGCCTTGTCATAACACTGGTTGGGAGTCTGTCACACACACACACACACACTCAGATACATATCCGGGCCGACACACTGTCCTCTGAGTGTCCAGAGATCAGAGCCATGAGGCGAACACACTCACAGCTCCATCCTCAGACCCTCTCGGGGTTAAACACACATTCATACAGAGGTGGTAACGCTTCCAGAGTCGCCAGCGCCCGAGGTCAAGGGTGAAACCGTTTACAGCTGCAGCGAGTCGGGGGGGTAGGGGGGGGAGTCATAACTCACCTCGAGGGTAAATAGCAGGAAAGGGTAATAACTCATCCGCACGCCGAACACAAACGGTGTTTCCTCTGCCAACTTCCCCCTTTTTATTTGCTGTATCTGACCATGCAACACACACACACACACACACACACACACACACACACACACACACACACACACACACACACACACACACACACACACACACACACACACACACACACACACACACACACACACACACACACACACACACACACACACACACACACACACACACACACACACACACACACACACACACACACACACACGTTTATGCAAAAGAAGCTAACGCCTTTAACCAGAGCTGGAAGATAGAGAGAGAGGGAAAAAAATAACCAAAAAAAAAAAAAACTGCGGCTTTCGTGAAGTAATTTTCACAGAATTTCAAACCGTTGCAAAGCTCAGAAATGTCACATTATTTAACCGCCGTGGAAAGTTCAACCTTCAAAGAGCGCCAAAGCTTCCTTCCAATCAGGACCAGCGCTCTCAAGACGTCTCCTCAGTCTCTACTTTATTTTCTGTGTTGATGTTGTTGTTGTTGTTGACGTCCCTGCAGACACCATGCATGACTGATGGCAGTCATGTGCAGCTCTCACACTGAGCTATCTGATCGTGGCCATGAGAATCGTTGGCTCTGATCAGTCACCATCTAGCTGCTCTAATATCTGCAGCTACAATCAACCCAGAGCCAGACGGCCTGCTGCTGCTGCTGCTGCTGCTGCTGCTGCTGCTGCTGCTGCGCTTTCTGTACTTTTTTTTTTTTTTTTATTCTTCCTCTTGTCAAATTTCACGCCGTCGACTGAAAATAACATTTTAAATAAAGAAAAAAAAAAGAAAACAGCCCTGGAGATAATCATCAACTAAAAAAAATTTCCCCAACACGTCTGCAGTATCTTACAAGGAATCTGGAAATGAGTAATACGTGCTATTAATTTTAATTAAATTAATCATTGACAACGCTTGTTAGGGTGGGGGGGGAGAGAGAGAGAGAGAGAGGGGAGGGAGGGGGAGAAGACTGAGGGAGGAAAGAAATGCATTCACACCTATCATCTAATTATACAACAACATTAATCCCATTAGGGCTGGAACTGATTGCCAGGGTCTGGACCCCGGCTGCTCCAGCCCGGGCCCTGATGTTCGTGTTGTTGTTGGTGGCTGCGGTGGCGGCGGTGGCGGCGGTGGGGGCGGCGGGGGCGGTGGGGGCTCTCTGCACCCGCCTGCTCCGGCCTGATAACAACTCTAATCACACCCGGCGATCTCTATCTGCACCGGAGATCGGGCCCCGCGGCTTATCTAAAGTTCACATCAAGCTAAAAGCAGAACAAAGGAGGAGTAAAAAAAAAAGAAAGAAAGAAAACACACACAAGGGAAAGCCACCAAGGCTGCAAGACACGAGTGTGTGTTAGACGGCTTTAGTTCACTAAAGGGTGAATTAATCTCTCAATTGTGCGTCTATATAACAATCAACGCTGCTTTGTTAAAGAAAACCTTTCACACAGCTGAAAGTGGAGACTTTACAACGACAGAAATACACAAGTTAAAGTTTTAAAGCTGCAGATTTTAGCTTTTAAAGATGTTTTATTGCTTTTAGCGACAACAATGCTAACGCTGAAACTTAAAAACACACGTTCTGTTAAAGTTTAAAGGATGCAGCAGAAGTTTTATAAAGTGACAGTAAATAAGCCACTTTGTCTTTATGTGCTATATAACCAACAACAATGCTAATGATGATACAGAAACCTTTCACAAAAGGTTTTTAAAGTAAATAAATAAGAAAGTATTATAATAAAATACCAGGTAGTCCTCCAGCCAATCAGAGCTGGCGATTAAGAGACTCTTTCAACGACACGACAGAGGAAACTAAACATCACCAGACATTGAGTTGTAAACTAATCCCAGCGTTTCCCACTAGATTAGATGAGACCCTGCCGTGTTTTTTGTTTTGTCTTAATAAAAACCAGTAACTGATGCTACCCCACTATAAAAAATACTTAGACAGTATATGACGTGTGTGCACGTAGAATAAGATTATGAGTTTTGTATCAGTCCGTCTTTAATTTACTGTAATAACACGAAGATTGGATTTAGCACACTGTGCTAGTCGTGCTAGCTCGTATAAAGTTAGGCTAGTCCACGTTACGTCTGGAATCTTTTCCTCCGGGTTTTGACCGACTGATCTCTAATTTTAAATCTCCATGGTGTAAATAATCAATAGCATCAACATCAGGTTTAACAAACAACATCAGGTAGCTCCACATGCTACGTGAGGAGCCGTTCTCTCCGTCAGGTTAAATTCAGAACAGAACGTTGTGTCAAATTGTTCCACATTCGTCGTGAGACCATGGTGGAGTAAATTAGACCCTGTAGTGTTAACATCGTATGGAAAACACTGACTTCATCTCCACGTCTCTAAGATGTCGTATACTACTACTACTGTTACTCTCCTGTCCATCACCAGAGTAAGCCCCGCCCACAAACGATCCGATTGGTTCAGTAGATCTTTGCAGGAGCAGAATCAGTTCTCAGCAGAGAGGCTCCAGATAAAGTTTCTACCACAGATCATTTGTAGGTGGAGGAGTTGATCCAGGTTAGTTTAGACCACCGTGACCAGACCAGACTACAGACCATGCTGCCTTTAAGGGAACAGGACATCAGAGTATCTGTCCCTCCGTCTCCAGCTGCTCTAGTAACATGTCAAACTGAAAGAATGCAGCTCAAACACCAGAACTCATTGACTTTCTGCTCCACATGCGCAGCAGCAACGAGCAGCTCTGAAAAGTTCAGCAAAGTTTTTAAGGAAGTTTAAAGAACTTCTTTGCGGGGAGAGAGAAAAAAAAGAAAAGAGGGAGGACGATGAGGTCGGCGCGGCGATTTCCTTGTCTGGCAATGTGCAGGCGTCCTGGTTTGCTTTCAGTCGTGGGAGGCAACGTATTATTCATGCTGACCTCTGAGCTCTAGCACTGATGTCAGAGGAATAACACACAAAGAGAGAGAGAGAGGGAGAGAGAGAGGGAGAGAGGGAGGGAGAGGGAGGGAGAGGGAGGCCCAATCAGCTGTGTGGATCTGCAGGGTGTTATCTATCTACCATCAGCAGGCCTCCTTATCAGCTCCAAACATCTTTCTCAGCAGGGTGGGGGAGCGACAGAGCGGCTCGGCTGCCATTAAAAACACAACACATTCGTCTAGCAGCTGTGTGCTCCACTAACGCTTCTCTCCATTCCTTCTCCAACACTTTTTCAGCCTCTCTCTTAATTATTATCCAGACGTCCAGCTAAAGAAACAAACAGACGACAACAAACCCGGCGACGCTGGGGAAGAAATAAATAAATAAAAACAGCCAGATGTAATTACAACGTGCCCTCCGTCCTCCATCTCTCCTTCCATCTGCCCAGCCTCCCTCTCTCCCTTTTTGCTTTCTGCCATATCAGCAGCAGCGATCGCCGCCAAGTTTTATCTCGTCTCCCATCTCAACCGCCAAAATATAAGCCCAGGGATCCAGCCTGCCTGCCTGCCTGCCTGCCTCCTATCGCCCCATCAAGGAGAGGAGCCGTATCAGGCTGAAAGATCACCAACCGTTGGGGGAGGATGACGCACAAAAAGACACAGACAAATATCTATCTGCTACACAAACACCCCCCCTCCTCCTTCCCCTCTTTCTCCTCCTTTTACCGTGGGCCTCCTGAAAGCCACGGACCTAATCCATTGTTGCTGGGAAAAAGAAAGAAAGATGCTACGTCGTCTTGATGCAGACCGGCAGATCTGGTGTCAGTGTTTAGAAAAGATATCGTTTCCAAACTAAAATAATGTAATAGTCTGATTTTTAGCTGCATCAGTTAGCGACAGGTGACTTTCACCTGTCGCTAACTGCACTTTAACGCAGCATGTGTTTATAGCCAACATAATCAGATAAAAGTAGTAAATAAAAGGTCAAAGCACAATAAACCAGCTTATTAATAGAAACTACAATGCTAATAATAAACTGGGAGTGGGTTGTGTGACACCTTAAATAAAATACCATATCTGTTTGATCTACTTTTGCTGCTCAAGCTAATGTTAGCTTCACATTCAGAACTGTTAGGATTAAATGCAGCAACCAGCTAACAACACTTCACTAATCAATTGTTCTTAAACTTCAGCTGCTCAAGCTAATGTTAGCTTCACATTCAGAACTGTTAGGATTAAATGTAGCAACCAGCTAATGCTATCTAAGGTTAGTAGTATAGTAAATGTGGCAACCAGCTAACAACACTTCACTAATCAATTGTTCTTAAACTTCAGCTGCTAAAGCTAATGTTAGCGTCACATCCTGAGGTTTTAGGGTGAAGGGTAGCAACCGGCTAATGTTAACTAATGTCCAGATTAGCTAGCTAATGGTACCAATCCAACAGCACAACAAAACACCTCCTATTAGCAATAACAATGCTAATGATAAAGTGTGTTATGCACCAATGTAAATGAAGCAACACTTGTTGCTGCTTAAGATAATGTTAACTAATGTCCAGGTTAGCTAGCTAATGGTACCAATCAGTTGTTCTTATACTTTAGCTGCTTAGGGTAGCAACCGGCTAATGTTAACTAATGTCCAGGTTAGCTAGCTAATGGTATCAATCCAACAGCACAACAAAACACCTCCTATTAGCAACTACAATGCTAATAATAAGCTGGGAGTGGGTTGTGTAACACCTTAAATAAAATACCATATCTGTTTGATCTACCTTTGCTGCTCAAGCTAATGTTAGCTTCACATTCAGAACTGTTAGGATTAAATGTAGCAACCAGCTAACAACACTTCACTAATCAATTGTTCTTAAACTTCAGCTGCTAAAGCTAATGTTAGCGTCACATCCTGAGGTTTTAGGGTGAATGTTAGCAACCGGCTAATGTTAACTAATGTCCAGGTTAGCTAGCTAATGGTACCAATCCAACAGCACAACAAAACACCTCCTATTAGCAATAACAATGCTGATGATAAAGTGTGTTATGCACCAATGTAAATGAAGCAACACTCGTTGCTGCTTAAGCTAATGTTAGCTTAACATACATAGCTTTTGGGGTGAAATGTATGGTGAAGTTAGCTAGCTACTGGCAGCAATCAAACAGCATCAAGTCGTATATTTAACTCGTTTTAAAGTGACAATAACAATAAAAATAACCAGCAAGTGTTAAAACATGCAAAACAACAGGCTGTAGCTTCAGCTGCGTCGTAGGTGGCATACGTGCAAAGGCAACAACACCTCAAACCAAAATACCGCTGCTGAAAACAAAGATGAGCAACATCGTTGTGAGGCACCAATCATTTTCAGAGAGGAAGTCAGAGGTGGACTCCTGTGACCCGGCTGGAGATTATTCATGAATTCCTCACAGCAGCAGCAGCAGCATGGTGGATAGTACAGTGCTTCAGCATTACTACTGGCAGTGGTAGTATTAGTGGTGATGGTAGTAGGACCAGCCCCCCCCCCCCCAGTCCTTATCACTCCTCACTCTTTCCTATCAAAACGTCTGCCAAATCACAAGTGAGTCACGGGGCTGAGAGCCTGGCCGGCCTCGACCGCAGCCTGGGCCCCTGGTGCACAGGGAAGCATGGACCGGGGCCGCTGATAAAGGCGGCCATGACACCACCCCCCCCCCCCCCCCCCGAGACGCACACATGTACACGCTCTCTCTCACACACACCGAGTCTAGTCGGGGTCTGGAATACATCTCCAGGCCTCGCTGCAGGTGCCTGCTGGGAGTTCACGGCCTCACCATGGAAACAGATATGAAAAAACAGGAAGTGACAAACTACACAGGCAACATGTAGCGCCACCAAGACAGAGCATTCATGTTCAAAAACATCATCATCATCTGCATGGAGCAAGTCCAGGTTAGCTAGCTAATAGCTAATTGCTAGCTAATGGTACCAATCCACTGTTCCTGTACTTTAGCTGCTTAAGCTAATGTTAGCTTCCCATTCAGAGCGTTTAGGCTGAAATGTAGCAAGAGGCTAACTAAAGATGTCAATCAGTTTCTTCATAAAGCAAGTCCAGGTTAGCCAGCTAATGGTTAGCAATCAAAGAGAGTTAGCCAAAGTTTATTTTTTTCCTATTTGCAACAACAATGCTAACAATAAAGTGTAAACATAATCAGTCATAATCAGTCATTCTATTTGCCATCAGTAACAACGATGCTAGTAATAAAGAGTGTTGTGTCATAACTTAAATAAAGACACACTCGTCTGATAAAGGCATGATGCCCCCTTCTTATAATTTAGCGGTTTAAGCTGCTGTTAGCTTCACATTCAGATCATCTGCACAGAGTGAGTCCAGCTCACACACAAAACTATTTCTATGAGACACAACAAATGCTATATATATATATATTTGCATAACAAATTATAAACAAATGTCTCACTTGTTTACCGTTTGATAAAGGCCTGATAACCTGGTCTTTTACTTTAGCTGCTTATGCTAAAGTTAGCTTCACATTCAGAGCTTTCAGGGTGACAAGCTAAACCACAACAACAATCCTGAGCTACTGAGCTACCTGCTAACTTATCAGCACACAGCTCTCTGTTCTGCTACTCGCTTATTTACATTATTGATTAGTCAACCGACTGGACGGTAGATTAATTGCCCAAAAGTCTTCATTACTTTACACTCATAGACAAACACCAAACTTTCACCTCTTTTATTTTTACCAACTCTTTGTGCTTGAAAATGGTCAAAACAAACAAAGCATCAAGATAGTCGCAGATTATATTTTTATTATCGCAACTTGTAGAAATGACAATAAGCTACGGGTTGCGAAAGGATTCAGACCGTTGATCCTGATACCGCTTCTCTGACGCAAAACTGAAAAACAACTAATTGATCAATCGTTGATAAAAAAAAAAAAAAAAAAAGAAAAGTGAATCAGCGACAAATCTGATCATTTAGGAATCGTTTTAGTCATTGTTTTCATATGAGTGGTTTTCATATGAGTTTCTAATTATTTGGGCAAAACAAGTGGAACATTACAGCAGATGTTTTTCACTATGTCCTGGCAGGTATGGGTAAATCTATTAATGAGTAATGAGAGAGCAGAACTGTCAGAATTGTGGCTCGATTTTATTAAGAAATGACTAATTTTCAAACAGAAAACCTTTCTTAAAACAAAAGTAAACGTTTCAGGGAGTTTGCACGCCGCGCTGCATGCATTCCTTTTGGTTTTGCTTTATTATCATTATTATTTTCTTTTTAAAACACACCTGCTGCGACCCTGCAGAGCCGGGATCAGCTTATTCTGATCACAGATGATAGCCACTCTATGTAACTACTGTGCTCATGTGATAGCACTGCAGTCTAAACTTCAAGCTCTCTGAGGACAGGCTGACACAATCAGAGATGAGACAACCAAACAAGCTGATAGGACGGTTCCCAGCTGCAAGCTTCCAGCAACACTTGGGGAGCAGCAGAGGTCAATCACAACATCATTAATATACACATATATGTATTTATATCGACTCTGAACATCAGTTAGCAGCCGATAAAACCTGCACACGCTTTATAAACAGGAAGAACTCGTCAAGCACGGAGACCAGTCGAGCGCCAGAGCAAGAAAAAAGGGCCTTTCAAGATGCATTATTGAGTTAAAAAAAAAAAAAAAAGAAAAAGATCCAATTGTAAGCAGCTATCAGCGGCAGAGATCAGCCATGCAGGCCTATCTGACGCCCCATCTCTGGGAAAAGAGAAGTGAAAAGCCGGAGGGTGGTGGTGGGGGACAGAGAGGAGGAGGAGGAGGAGGAGGAGGAGGAGGAGGAGGGGGGCCTCAGACAGAAAACAAATAATAAAAAATAAAAAATAAAAGATCCAATTTTAATCTTTATCTGGACTCGCATCGGATCGCTGCTTATCTCAGTCCGCATCGGGGCTTTTTTTAATATTTTATTTTCTCAGAGAACACAGCAGAATTAAACAGGAAGGAAGCCAATGGAGCAAACATTCTCCACATGACACATGAAAAACTTTAAAAAAACAAATTCCTGCAGAGCTGAACAAATCTGAGAAGAGCAGCAGGTTTTAACTCCCGTCAGCTGAGTTACATTCACACCAAGCTCGTTATTAAACACGTTTATTAGTCGGAACAAAGACTAACATTAACTCATTAATAAACAGAAAGGTGGTTTCTTACGTTTAATCTGCCGGGGCTTGCTCTGCTTTCTGCGGGACATGCCTGCTGTCCTGTGGGAAGCGGTCTCCGGCTCCTTCTGCTCCTTCTTCTTCTTCTACTACTTCTATTCGCTCCTTCTGTTTCTTCTTCTTCTTCGTTTACTGCTGAGACGCGGCGCTCCGACCAACCGCCGGAGAAATCCGCATGACCCGTCCCCGCACTTCGAGGAGCTATCTTCGGCCACGACAGTCCTGCCGAGTCCTACCTGTGGCTGAGTCCGTTCACCTGTCACCGTCCTCCGGGTCTCCTTCCCGGGAAGCGTCAGCCCGGTTTCCTGCTAACGTTATTCCGTTGCCGGGCGCGCCTCCGCCGGAGCCGCTAATATCGCGCGTCTGTCGGTTGACAGCTGTGTGTCTACGGAAGCTGGTGAGGGTCTCGGTGAGTGTCGAGCTGAGCCGAGTGAGCGCTCGTGTTTTTCGGTCAAGTTTCCTCCCGCCGGTCCGACGGTTCGTCCGCCTGCTGCCTCTGAACCGGGAGACACTTTCAATGGAGCTCGAGCGCTACAGTCAACTCCGCTACTACTGAGCACGGAGCGCGACGCGGACACGCCCCCCTACGTATGACGCAAGGCGCCGCACTCACCTCCTATTGGTTGACACTCATCCACGTTTGCGATCTTTTTTATTTTCTTTACCTGTCAAAAATAATAAAATAAAATATGTTATTAAAAAATACTTCATATTTGATCAGAATAATAGAAAAATACATAATAAAATAATAGTAGTAATTATTTTTTAAATGATCAAGGTTATAAATAAATTAAATATATAAATTAAATCTAACATAAATAAAAAATAAAATAAATGAAAATGCTTTACATTTTATCAGCATGTATAAATATACATATACACACAACTAACATAAAACATACAAATATTAAAAAAATATATATAATGGAAATAAAAAAAAATAATTATCTTTATTTAAATCTATCCACGTGTTACCTGTCAAAAATACAATATGGTTAGGAAATAATAGAAATAAATATACTGTAGGTTTAAATAAATACACATAAAAATGTCTTAGACATATTTTCTAGAAATATTAAAATATAAAATAATATTTTTGTTAATTTATCACTATAACATTTCATATCTGTTCTACAAATCCAAATTTTGTCATGTATAAAAATAATAAAATTATTATATTAACTTTACAATTGTATATTATTACTACACAAAGCAAAATACATTATACTTTAATATTTTCATGCCTTTATTAAGCACCTGAAGATTGAAGATTATTATTATTAAAACTAGTTTTACTTCTTTTCTCTCCACTCAACAACGCTGTAATATTTAATGAGTTTTTAATGATTCTTTTCATCCTGCACAAATGACCCTGAACTGTTGTTGTTTTTATTGTTTTATTATATATATATATAAAATACAGATTTTTTTTATGTGACATACCGTGAACTTTCATACCTTTAAATATCATATGAAGAAGAAACTTGAGCTCTATTATAAAGGTTCGCTTCCTCTCAGTGAAAAGGTGTCACTGAGTTCTGCATTCTTATTTCGTCACGTGTCCTGCTGCTGCTGCTGCTGTGTTGTGTTACTTTCATTGTGCTCTGGTCCGATTCTTGTTTAAATGTGATACAGACCTGAGATTAGTCAGGATTTCCTTTTGGACTGACGACGGGCCGCTCTAGTTTCCTGCACAGATGACTCAGATTGGAGAAATTCCTGCAGGAGTATGAGCCCATGATTTATTTTAAAGGGTTTAAAGGACACACATGAATGGATCGTTGTGTTTCCACTGTTGCCTCCTGTGGTATTCTGCCTCCACAATGATTACACTTCATTTCTCTCTGTATTTATATTCTAGGTTCATGCTGCATTCACTGTAGAAGTACTTTTTAAAACCACACAGATACTTCAGACCAGGTTACCTCCATTATTCCAGCCAGGGAGTTCAGCAGCTAAATTCACTGGTGCCACCTAGTGGACACTTGTCAAATCACAAGAGGAGCTCAGAGCTGGACAAACACGTCACAGGCTTTATGCTCCAATCAATCAGTCAGTCAATCAGTCAATCAACCAATCAGTCAACCTTCATTCATCTTCAAGAGTGTGAATACAGACTGACAGCTTCTCATCCATTTATTTTAATCATATTGTCTTTCTGAATAAGACAGTTTCATGTTTTTTTGTGCAGTGTGAAATAAAAACAGCTATAAGAAATAATTTGATCTTTACATTTATCTAAATGTGAGAATTCAGTGTTTTATATCTGGAAATGTCAGCGCTATAAAATAATAAATTATAAAAGAATCAATATAACCTGTAAGAACAAAACTGCAGCTGTATTTAGTTTTTTTTATTTGCTCAATAGTTTTTCTTCAGTTTGCATCATTTTAACTTAAGATTTTTAGTCTCACCGTTTTATTCTGTGACTTTATATCAGGTCTGAAATGTTATTTACACCTGCACAGAGTGTGAGCTGCTGCAGGAATCAGCAGCATCAGGTAAAGACCCTCGTTGGCCGTTAAAGCTCCGTCCTCTGAACATTATTCTCTGTGTTTCCTGTGTCATGTTGCAGATAAGTTTCATCTGAATCGTCCACGTAGCAGAAAGAGGTTTAATATTTACTCCCCCCACGAGTTCACGGAGCTCCTCATGTTTGTTCGACCTTGTGTTTTTCTGCCGAGTGTAAACAGACGAACGCTGAACTTAGTCTTTAACTCCTTACGCCTCCGTCTCTCTGTCCTGGCTTCTGTTGATTCTGCCACGCTCACGTTTTAAATGATGCAATCAGCCGATCACGTCAGGAACAAGTGTGATCTCTAAAAACAGAAAGTCCTCGTTGCTCAGAGGTCAGAGGTCAGAGGTCAGACCGGTTGGAGCTGAAAGTCACAAACCTGTTTACAACGACCTGGAGGTGGATGAATGAATGTAACCTGGTCTGATGGAGGTCAGATGATCCAAGAAGCAGCTCCAATAATTCATATGAGTTTTACTGATACTTTCAGTTTACAGAGCTGCTTTAAAGTTTTGACGTCCTTCAGAACTTTCTCCATTTCTTCATAAAAATGACTCAAAACATCTAAAGATATTAAGACGAGTCCTGAAAGTAGACAGAGAGAAGCCAATAAAACACATGGGATAGAAATATTAGACCTGTGTGTTTGTTCATATCATGTCCTCCTTGTGTCCAGTATCTGCTGTGACCTCCTTGTCACTAAATGTTTCTGGTAACTGCTGATCAGTGGTCTACAGCAGCTTGGAGGAATTTTAGCCCATTCCTCAGAACAGAACCACTTCAGTTCTGAGATGTTGGTGGGTTTCCTCACATCAACTGCTTGCTTCAGGTCCTTCCACAACATTTCTATTGGATTAAGGTCAGGACTTTAAGGGTCAGGACTTTAAGGGTCAGGACTTGTGTGTAAATCTGCTGATGTTTTGCGTTGTTTTTATGGAGAAATGTAGAAAAGCTTTTAAGCTGCTCTGTGTTTCTGATAATCCTGTAAACTCTGCTGAACTAAAAACAAGCAACACCAGGAACTGAGGCTGTGTGGGAGCAGAGAGGTGAGCCTACGTCCAGTTTGGCTTCAGATTCCATCAGGAAGGCGACTGACTACGCTGTCCTACATTTCTCCTGCAGCAGAACCAGGAGTCCTTCACCTTCAGTCCTCCAACGTCTCTGTAACATCACACATGAAGAGAAGAGGGACGGACTGAACTGTGATCCTGCAGCTGTCAAAATACTCTGAGCAGCGTGAGTCAGCAGCAGTATCTGTGTCTGCAGGTCATTTCACGGTGAATCTGCTTTATTAGCTTTAGCTGCTCTTCCTGGAAGTGAGGTCTCAGTGTGTGTTCTCTATAGAGCCCACCCAGATGTTTGCAGCATCGAGCTGAAGCGGTCAAAGAGCAGTGTTCTGCAAACGGGACGGTCAGAGTCCTGCTCCCAGATCAATGCTGTTAGCTGAGCCTGTTTGAGATCTGTGTGCGGGACAGGGAGGCGGGGCAGGTCGTGGGGGGGGGTTAGGTTATTTATCTGGACGTGTTCAGAGATTCTTTCTGTCTTTTTCTTTGAGCTCCAGGATGAGAACAGCGCTGCTCATTGTCTTCCTGCTTCCTGCGCTGACAGCGACGGCCTCGCCGACACCAGGTAGGACCTTAGTAGTTTAGATGGAGCCTCATGGTTCAGTTTACGTTTTATAATGTCTTATATGCACATTTCACTTTTCATTTCACATAAAAGCAGCTTTAAAAGACACATTCAGGGCACGGTGTGGACAGTAGAAACTCCTCTGTTAGCCAGAGACAGCTGCAGACCTACTGTTAATGCTTCAGGCTGCTTTGTCTTGTTCTAACCGTGAACATACAGATCAGAGGTGATCAATCTGAGACCCGTGAGCCAAAAGGTTCTTCCTTCTAATGTGACCACAAAGAAAACTCTTCAGATCAGACCCTGACACTCGTCTCAAACATAAACTTGGCTCTAAGCTGCTAAACTCTGGCCTCAGTGCTGCAGCTGTACAAACCTCTGAACGCTGATCAGCTGTAAACATCATTTAGTGCCTGATGTTTGAAGCTGTGGACATTTAAAATACAACATCCTGATTATAAATCACTTCAGTCACGTCTCAGTGCAGCTGACATGTCTCTCTGGTAGCTGTTAACATCTGTGCTCTGGGTTAAATAAAAGTCCAACAGGTAACACTGAACACCTGTTTACAGTCAGCGTCTACCTGAGGGCTTTCTGTGCTGGACTAGTTTCTAGGTGGCTGTCGTTGGAGTGGACAGATGTCTCCGGTCACGTCTACTGACAGAGAAATGACTGTGTTGGCAGTGACTGAGGCGTCTTCATTTATTGGTTCTCAGGTCTTGTCCTCCAACAGCTCAGATCAGACAATTTAATAATTAGACCCATGAAATAAAAATATAGTGTTCACAAGAAGAGGTTCAGTTTGTTCAGCGAGACACAAAGAGACGCAAAGAGACCCAAAGAGACACCACGTCAGTGTGGTGTCTCCAGCTCTCAGTGAAGGTGTTAATCAGTGTCAACATGGAGCTGAGTGAATGAATGAAATCAGGTTTCTATGCTGAGACAGAAACTGAGTCAGTCTCTACTAAACGTCTCTGACGAGTGTCTCTGAGCGTCCCGGCTGTGGTCTAGTAGAAGTTCACCATCAGACCACACCACAAGGACCCCAGAGACCTCAGTGGTTCAACACAACAGGACAGTGTCTCAGTTAGTCTCTGGTTTCTGCTACATATCAGCAGCTGTCTGCAGACACAGAGGACAGAGAGGACAGAGAGGACAGAGACCTTTAGTCTGCTGACTGATCTCCTATGATAAACTGCTCTGTCTTCATGAAGCGTCCTGCAGGTGGCGCCATCGTTCAGCTGTTCATTTAAGCTGCTTTTATTCTATGAACTGGTTCCAGATGAAGGACGGCTCAGTGGTGTGGTGGTTAGCACTGATGCCTCACAGCAAGCAGAAGGTTCTGGGTTCTAATCCAGGCCCACTGGTTCCTTTCTGTGTGTAGTCTGCATGTTCTCCCTGTGTCTGCGTGGGTTCTCTCCAGGTTCTCCAGCTTCCTCCCACCGTCCAAAGACATGCTGGTTAGGTTCATTGGTGATTCTGTCTCTCTGTGTTAGACTGGGATAGACTGGAGACCTGTCCAGGGTGGACCCCCCCTCTAGACCAATGACAGCTGGGATAGACTGGAGACCTGTCCAGGGTGGACCCCCCCTCTAGACCAATGACAGCTGGGATAGACTGGAGACCTGTCCAGGGTGGACCCCCCTCTAGACCAATGACAGCTGGGATAGACTGGAGACCTGTCCAGGGTGGACCCCCCCTCTAGACCAATGACAGCTGGGATATGCTGGAGACCTGTCCAGGGTGGACCCCCCCTCTAGACCAATGACAGCTGGGATAGGCTCCAGCAGCCCCCCATGACCCTTCACAGGACAAGAGGTTACAGAAGATGAATGAATGAATGAATGGTTCCAGATGACCTCTGTCCAAACAGGAAGTGGTTCTGGAGCTGGTCCAGACCTCTGAGGGTTCCTGTGAATATAGAACTGATCTGATTTAACTTCACTGAACTTGTCCTCACTTACTTATTAGTGTCATCTGTGTCCTGATGTCCCGTGTCCAGCCTGTCTCTAAACATTCATCTTTAATCTACTTGTAAGGTGGACCTGAGGACCTGGTGGTGTCTCTGAAACATGGAAGACTCAGAGGAGGCTACGTGACGGTCAAAGGAGCAGAGAGGAGGGTGAAGAGCTACCTGGGGATCCCCTTCGCCCGGCCCCCCGTGGGACCCCTGCGCCTGGCCGCTCCCCAGGATGCGGAGCCCTGGGACGGCGAGAGAGACGCCACTCAGGATCCACCCATGTAAGTCCATCTGGTCCCTGAGACACTCTGGAGGACACGCTGTCCATCTCATTCTTCTTCTTCTTGTCTCCCGCTCTCAGGTGCGTCCAGGATCCAAAGTTAATTGTGAACGTTTCTAGGACCATGTCCATCGAGTTTGTCCCCCCGGAGCTTTCAGAGGACTGTCTGTACCTGAACGTCTACACTCCAGCTGAAGCAGCCAGGGGAGACAAACTGCCGGTGAGTTAAAGACGTTACAGAGACGGAGGCTCATAGAGGACAGAGCTGCTCGTCAACGCTGCTGCTCGTTAACGACGTCCAATCAGAGTCTGCTGTGACCACTCAGTGATCCCTGATGGTCTGGTTTCCATTCAGACTCTGAGTCTAACGCTGAGGTCTCCTGTTTCTGAACAAAGTCCGTCCCCTTTCGTCTCCCTCACAGAGTAACAGCTTCGTCCAGCCTTGACCCGGTGGACGTGTCCATCAAGGAGACACGTGATGAGCACTAACTGACTCAAAGCGGTTTAAACATGCAAAGTGGTGACAAAATGACAGAAGACTGTTTGTAAACAGACTCACAGTGACGTCAAACATGCAAAGTGATGCAAAGTGTCCAACAAAGAGACGCAAAATAACTAGTAGTAGTATAAGGAGACAAGATCACGCACAATGTCCACAAAAGCAATAATTTGTGTGTAAAAACTAATAAAAGTAAAATAAAAATAACAAAAAAAACACAAAATGGCATTCAAAGAGACAATGAGTGAACCCAGAGACATAGTGTCCACAAAGAGACAAAATGATGCAAAGTGTCCACAAAGAGACGCGGCAAAGTGTCCACAGAGGGATGCACAATGACTGCAAGGAGAAGAGATGAATAAAAACGTGGACTCAAAGAGACAAGACGACACACAAAGAGATGCTAACTACCCAAAGAGAGAAAGAGACACTGCAAAGACACAAAGACACAGAGGGACAAAATGATGCAAAGACACAAAATAACACAAAGAGCCTGCAAAGAGAAGAGATGCAAAATGACTAAATAGATGCAAAAGAGACAAAATGACGACAAGGACACAGACTGAATATAAAGCATCCAGAATAACTGCAGAGGGACAAAAAGAGTCTGCAAAGACAAAACCCTGGTAGTGAAGTAGAGCTGAGAAAGAGACACAAAGTGGACTCAAAGAGACAAGATGATGCACAAAGAGACACTGCAAAGACACAAAACCATAGAGGGACAAAATGATGCAAAGACACAGCATAGCAGTCTGCAAAGAGACAAAATGAATGAATGTGAAAGCAAAGAGTGTCCAGAAAGGTTTGTCAGGTGACTGCAAAGAGATGAAAAATGATGACGACAAGGACACGACTCTCCCTGTGAAGGGACAAATCCCTGGTAGTGAAGCAGAGCTGCTTTGAGTGTCTCTGTGTTTACCAGAGACAGCTGTAACCTCCTGTGTCCCAGAGGTCAGAGGTCAACCTGTGTTGTGTGTCAGGTGATGGTGTGGATCCACGGAGGAGGCCTGGCGATGGGGGCGGCCTCTCAGTACGACGGCGCTCCGTTAGCTGCCTACGAGAACATGGTGATGGTGATCATTCAGTACCGCCTGGGCATCCTGGGCTTCCTCAGGTAAGGAACTGTTCCTCAGATCATCCACCCTTTGACTACGTCCCCTCTGACCTGTCCTCTTCCAAAGCACCGGAGACGAACACGCTCGGGGTAACTGGGGTTTCCTGGACCAGCTGGCAGCTCTGAGGTGGGTGCAGGAAAACATCGAGGCCTTCGGCGGCGACCCGCAGACCGTCACGGTGGCCGGAGAATCGGCCGGAGGCATCAGCGCATCGATCCTGGTAGGGAACAGAAAAACGAATCCCTGCAGGGACGTTGGTGAGGATCACGTCCAGCTGTCAGCTGACTGCATGTATATCTGTTTCCTTCTGACCAGACTCTGTCTCCACAAGCTAAAGGACTCTTTCAGAGGGCCATATTTCAAAGTGGAGTAGCAACACTCGGGGCCTACACAACCGATAAGCCACTGTCTCACGCAAAGGTAACGAAACCTGGAGCTCAGTTACTGTAGATCTGCACCAGAGGTTTGACTCCACTGTCACTGACATATACAGAATATAATACATGAAGCAGAGCAGGTTAGAGGGCTAGCTTCACCTCATCCAGCAGCTGCATGTCACGTTGTACCTCTGTAGACCTGTACATGTTTAGTTTACTGCAAACCGTCTATTAACGTTCTTTTTATTTAAATATTTATTTCTCTATTCCAAGCTAATAAGGATAGATCCCTTGTTAATAAGCTACAGCTAAATTGCTAAATGCTAAAAACTAAAGTGCTGTTTCTTTTCTTGTTTCCGTCTTTGAAAACTTTCTGATTTATGTGACAGACAGCTTCGAAAATCTATAATAACATCTGGTTCTAAAACCCTGATTGTCACTAAACCAGGTTCTAGGTTCTTTAACTGATTAGCCAATGACTGAAAGTTATCAAATGTATTTTGAAGTTTGGTTTAATATCAGTTCAACCACTTTAAATCTAGATAATTCAGAGGCTACGTTCAGTTACTTCTGCCCGGCTAGTCAGGCTAGTTAGCATTTAGCAGGGCAGCTTTAACTGTTTTAACTTTTTTTTTCCATTAGGATTTAGAGAGATTTTCATATATATAAACACTCAAAACATTCAAAACACAATAAATAGGATTTTGTAGAATCAAACACGGATTTTAAATCCAAAAAGATGGTTTATCAAAAGCTAATTTAGCTGTAAGGCTATTCCATTAGCTAGTGGCTAACTAGCCAGAACAAAATGAAACAGCTGATGGGCGTCTGTAATCATTTCTATGTTAATAAAATATGTAAAAGGAAGTTTTTCATCTTGCAGGTTAATATTGTGTACACCTTCTTTGTTCTGTCCTTCATTTCCAGATCGTCGCCAACATAACGGGATGTGACCACAGCAGCACAGAGGAAATGGTTCAGTGCTTCAAAGGAAAAAGTAAAGACGAGTTAGTGTCTGCGACCACGAAGGTAAACGACCAGGTCAACTCGCTGTGTGTTTTATTTAAGCGTGTTTCATTTACAAAACTCTTTGCGAGTTGCAGGAGCCGCTTGCCGTAGCGGTCGACGGCGGCAACTGTCAATCATCATGATGTCACATCCAGTTTTTATAGCATCAGATAACTAAAACAGAGAAACTGACTCTTGAACAAACATCAGAATTATTTTAACTACCTGAAATGTATGTGACGTGTACTTTAGTGTTTTAGTTTTAGGCCCGCCCACTAACATGAAGGAGGCGGGGCTTATGACTCCAGGGGGAGCTCCACATGCTTTGCCTTCATTTTAGAGGCGTTGTCATGGCGTCCACTGGTTCTAAAGACTATGGTTGATGTTGATCAGTCTCTTCCTGGCGTTTAGATGAAAATCTTCCTGGGAGCCGTGGTGGACGGCGAGTTTCTGACCGACCTGGCGGAGGAGCTCCTCAAGAGGAAGGAAGTGCTGAAGGTTCCTGTGATGATGGGAATAACCAACCATGAGTTTGGGTGGATCCTGCCTCAGGTGGCGCCACATATTCAGACGCTATGTATTCATCGTTCTTCGTGTCATTGTCGTGAACTAACTGTGAAGCTTTGTCTCCTGTGGGTCGCAGAGCTTCGCCCCTCCAGGCTGGGACAAAGGTATGAGCCGGGAGTCGGTGCTGGCGGTGATAAACATCTTCAATCCTGCAGGGGTGAGCATTAACATCTGATTTAAGTGAACACATCTTTAGTTTATCTTAGTAAACACTTTTTCTAGAACCAACCAATGACTCTAAATTTCACTCAATATCAGATGTTTAGTTCAATTTAAAACCATTCATTTATTCTAATCAAAATAAAAACAGCTGAATCAGATTCAAATACGTCATGAATGTTGTAAATGTTCCCATAGATCACCACCGTAGTACAGAAAATTAATTTTCACATTAATTCCTTCTAAATAGTTAAACAAATGGGCATTTAACGGTTTTAATGCGGCAGCATTTCAACCTACAAAGACTAACCACGTATTCATAGCATCAGCAAAATGTTCAAAGCTGCAATAAGAACAAGAGGAAGGATGATAAAAATCTTTTATTTCTATGACTTTCTTGAAAGAAAGAAACACATAAACAGCTAATATTGTGACAAAAATAAATTAGGAAAGTTATCTGAAATAAATAATAAAACATAGTCTCTAGATTTCTTTTTAACAGTTTAGCCTCTGTCACTGTTCCAGGTTTCTGCCGCCAACAACCTCATCGCTGACGAATACCTGAAAGATGCTAAAACTCCAGAAGAGATCAGAGACGGATTCACAGAAGTCATTGGAGACCTGTTGATGACGCTGCCGGTGGTCAAGGTGGCAGAATACCACTCAGGTCAGAGGCCTCGTTCAACATCCTAGCATCCTCACTGATCTGGTCTCTAGTGTCCATGTTAAACAGGTCCAGGTGTGAACACTGATCTGGTCTCTAGTGTCCATGTTAAACAGGTCCAGGTGTGAACACTGATCTGGTCTCTAGAGTCCAGGTTAAACAGGTCCAGGTGTGAACACTGATCTGGTCTCTAGTGTCCAGGTTAAACAGGTCCAGGTGTGAACACCGATCTGGTCTCTAGAGGCCAGGTTAAACAGGTCCAGGTGTGAACACTGATCTGGTCTCTAGTGTCCAGGTTAAACAGGTCCAGGTGTGAACACTGATCTGGTTTCAGTCCACATGTGGAGGTGGTCTGGGACACATGTGACCTCCTTCCTTTGGTAGTGTGAACACACAATGAGTCCTGGGTCACATTAAAGACCACCTACTCAACAGGGCTGATCTGAGGAAGAGGAGTTTAACTCATTCATTCCTTCCTTCCTTCCTTGTTTTCAGCTGGTACAATATTCTACTGACCACATGATGGCGCTGCTTATTTACAGACACACAAACTGAGATCAGATCTCAAGTGCTGGCTGGGGACGCATGTGGAGACACATTTATATTAAGACCAGGTGTGAACACAGGGACTTAGAGATGGACAGGTGAGACCAGGTGTTGATGTGAGGTGTGAATGTACCTGGAGAGCATCTTAAAGCCTCTGTGAACAAATGAAGCAGATGATTGGATGAATTTTCTCCTGTCAGTGCTGTTAGAGATCTCTGCTCCTTCAGTCTAATTATAAACATGTGTAGGGAAAGCAGCACCTCCAAGACTTCATGTCTAAATATATTCACTGGTTGGTTTGTTTAGATGCGGGCGTTCCAGTTTACCTGTATGAGTTTGTGTACAGCGCCGAGATACACAAACACAACAGACCCAGCTTTGTGAAGGCTGATCACGCCGACGATGTCGGCTTCATGTTCGGTGGATGTTTCTGGGGAGGACGTATTAAAATCATAGGTAGGTAAATGTAAGATTCTACCTGTGACGTTTACTGACACAACTAATGATAATGGAATGAAGGTGGTGGTTAACAGGCGTCCATGCTCCTCTCGTCCATCAGGCAACGTCACCCAAGACGATGAGACAGTTTGTAAGGTCATGATGGGATACTGGGCGAACTTCGCCCGTACTGGGTAAGAACTGAAAACAGTAACATCATTAAAGCTGCACTCACTAAACAGAGCACTGTCACTTTGATTTACCTTTGACAACGTCCACAAGTTTTATTTGGAGGAACGTTTATTTGGATTCTGCTCCAGCAGAGATCTGCAGGGCCAATCAGATACTGTGGGCGGGGCTTAATGTAACAGAAGACTACAGTAGTCATACACGTCATCTGAGGTTTCGTATATTGTAGGTTTTCAGTATAAAGATGAACAGTGGAACAGCTCCTCTAAAGTGAAGCCAAACCAAGTAGAGCTCCCCCTGGTGGCTGGCTGCAGTATAGGTCATAAGCTCCACCCCCTTCATGTTAGTGGGCGGGACTTGGGCCAAACTAAAACACTGAAATACACGTCAAATATTTTTTTTCAAGGATGGTTTCTGTCATTTTAGGTAGTTAATATAATGTTGATGAATGTTCAAGAGTCATTCTTTGGATAAGTTTCGTTTTAGTAGTCAGGGTGTGACATAATGGAGACCACCAGTTGCCATGCCAACCGCTACGTAAAGAAGTCCAGTGGGACAGTGAGAGCTGTAAAAACAATTCTTAGTTTTTAGTGTATAATCCAACATTTGCAGAGCGTAGTATTAATGAAACTAAAACATGAGTGAGTCTGGAGGAAGTGTGGGCGGGGCATCAATATCACGGCTCCACGTGGCTCCGCCCTCAGACCGTACTGATCAGACTCTGGATCCAAACTCACAAGATGGCGCCGCCCGTATCCCCGGGAACATAGAGTCAGTTTGACCAATGAGAGGAAGAGGAGACGTGGTGTCCATGTTTATATACAGACGATGATTTAAACTGACTGGAGTGTTGCCGGCTACAGATATAACGTACATTATTGTTTCAGCAGCAAAGTTTTCACATGATGCAGTCAAAAAAAAGTTAAAAATTCTAATAAATAAATACATTTGACTTCTCAACACGTCTCATCCACACGGAGACAAAGCACAAAACTAACTGAGCAACATCAATGTAAATCCAATTGTTGTACAACTATTAAATTTTCTACTGAAAATAAATGAGGTTGACATTAAATCTCCCTGCAGAGGAGGGCAGTCACTTTATTTACTTAAATAAAGACAAACTGAAGACTGAGTAGAGGAGATCAATGTCATTAAACATCCAAATGTGATGTCCTCTGCTGCGTGCCGTCCTGAGGTTTGTTTCCATGTCTCCTCAGCTCCCCTGACGGTGCTGGTCTGGTCAGCTGGCCTCCATATGACCAGCAGAAGCAGGAGTACATGGAGCTGGGTCTGGTTCAGACCGTGAAGCAGAAGCTGAGGAAGGACCGGGTCCATTTCGCCACGGTCACTCTGCCTCAGAGGCTGGAAGAGTTAGCAGCAGCAGCCAAAGCGGGAACTGACCCACGCTAGATGTCTTACTGTTTGTATTCAACCCAAGTTTAGGTGTGTTTGTTTTTTAGCTTTCTTCACTATAACTCACAAAATAAGAATCGATGTCTGGATCCTAGTTTTCTCTTTTTCAAGTACCTGTCATTAAAGGAAGGAACCCTCATCTAGAAGAAAGAAAACTGTGAGATATGTAAGAGCTACAGCTAAACTTAGATTCATTATTGTCTCATTAAAGGTCCATACAATGCAAATCAATGCAATCCACTACATATACTTATCACATGACATTTCCAAGGGTTGTATTTAGTCTGAAAATGATCCACTTTTTTGAAAAAACACACAGTTCTACTTAAAAGTATTAAGAATTTTCTACATTTCTGCATAAAAACGACTCAAAACATCAGCGGATTTTCACACAAGTCCTTAAAAGCAGACAAAGAGAACCCAGTGAATCACATTATTCAGGAAAATGAGCCAATATTACGTATCTGTGTTGTAAAAGTTGTAAAAGTCAGAGCCTCCTTGTTTCCAGTATCTGCTGTGACCTCCTTGTAACTAAATGTTTCTGGTAACTGCTGATCAGTGGTCTACAGCAGCTTGGAGGAATTTTAGCCCATTCCTCAGAACAGAACCACTTCAGCAGCTACAAGGAGAAGCACAGACATAGAGACAAGAATCCACCACAAAGAGAAACAAATGGCTTCAAAAGGACTCCAGCTGACTACAGAGAGACAAGCACGAAAACACACTAACACCACAACAAAGAGAAAGAGAAAAGACCATAAACAACAGAGACACATTACGACTTCAATAAGAAACAAAACAACTAAAAAACATACAAGAAATGGCATAAAAATTATTCCAATTGGCTGCAGAGACAAAAAAAACAAGCATAAAAGGTGCAAAGGGTTAGAAAGGGATTCAAAATGGCTGCAAGAAGAGACAAAACCACTACGAAGGGATGCACAAAACACAACAACCACAAAGTGTCACTAAATGGCTGAAAAGAGACAAAACAACTAAAACTAACACGACTGCAAAGAGAAGCAAAGCCTCCACAGCGACTACAGAGAGACCCAGAGTTACTGAAGACACTTGTCTCTGTCCACATAAATATCTCTTCATCGAAATATTATAGGACAGTATTGACAAGGCTTCTCTAAAACTCTCAGGTCTGATTATAAAATAAATACTTCACATTCATTCAGTAAACATTCACATTCACTTAATCTCTATTGTGTTTTTAATTTGAGCTGCGAATAAACATTATTATTGAAGACAAGTCATAGCAGCTCATAAACGAGGAAAAGACATTGGATACATAATAAATAAAGGAATAATAAATTAATTAATTAAGATAAAATATTATTGAGAATAAATAAAGGTAACAGACTTCTTGAGTGGGTGAGGATAACTTAAATAATTATATGTTTATTGTTGTGGTTTCTTTTTTAAATATATAATTAATTAATATACAAATCAAATTCAACCATAAAAAACATTAACTTTATCATCAATCAGATGTAAAAGAAATAAATATTGACGATAAACTGCATGTTGTCGTCATTCGAATAAACTTTTATTGTGAAGGGAATATCCGGTAAGGAGTCGTGCTGGCAGGCCTCAGCGCTGATTGGTTGCGCTGCTTGTCGACGTCATTGGGTACTCCTTCGGCCTCTGTTCGCGCTTGCGCACTCGCGTCAAACCCACAGTTGTGAGCAGGAGCTCCGAGCGACGCACCGTGAACCGGAGCGAGGGAGAGGGGGAGAGAGAGCGTCTTCCTGCGGCCACGGAGGGACGCGTTCGTGTACGTACATCCATTACACCTGCTATCTCACCACATATCTCTTTAAATGTTCCACAGTTGTTCTTGTACGCGTTTAAAATGCTGGCTCGGTGTCGCAGTTGTGTTTGAATGGCTCTGGCTCGTGATGTTTTGGGTTTTCGGAGCCCCGGTGCTCCTCGGTTTGACCCCGTGTCGGTGCGTGTTCGGCTCCCGGTGCAGACTGACCGATGTTGGGGGGATGGGGGGGTTCCCTGGTTCCTAGTGAGCCGGGAAAATGTCTCCGCGTTGGGCTGTAATCACACCGGTGCAGCCTTACAGGAAACGTCAGCTCTCCGTGTTTATTCAGCGCCGCTTCCTCTCAGCTGTCAACTGCTCCCGGTCCGGTAACGTGGGGCTCGTTTTATTGATAATATTTAAAAAATAAACAAATTAAAACGTGCTATTTTTGTTTTTAACTTTTTATATTTTAATCCAGAAGCGGCTGGTTCCCATTTTGTCTCCAGAGACGCGGCGCAAACCAAATCCTATTCAGAAAAAATGCAATTTTAATTTCGTTTTCCTTACTGGAAAAAATGCGCAACACATGAAACTAAACACGACGCGTTTAATTAACAATGTTGAGACGCTTTTATATTCGGCATGGACATCAGCCATTAAGCTCATCGTGTTTATTGTAAAAGTCAGACTTTCTCATTTGCACTCATTTAAAATAATCAGCCTGGTGATAATATAGTCATTTTTAGATGTGAAATGCAGCTTTGTCGTGCTACCGCCTATACCGAATTCTCTTGGTCTGCAGCAATGATCAATTTATTGTCTATGAGATAATTACATTCACTAATAAGCAGTGATTTGTAAAATGACGAGAATTTTTAATGGAGTCTGGTGTGACGTTCTCATCCCATGAGGTAAGGCAGGAGCTGCAACAGTTTCCAGATTTACTGACCAGTAAATAGACAGAAAATTAACCAGGAATGATTTTAATGATGGAAATAATAATATGAGACATTTATTTTGTGTAAAATATAAATAAGTGTTGATGTAAATGATTTGTTTTTATGCTTTTCTTCATCATATTTGAAGTATTTCTGTAGGTTTTGCACAAACATGTTTTTTATAAACGAGCCTTAACCCTTTAATTACCATCCTGTCATATTATTAGTGGGTCTGCAGCTCTTGCCGCTGGTGTTATCTGGACGTGCACATGGAGGAGAACTTCCTCCCAGCTTTTCCAGCAGCTCATTTGTGTAGACTCTTTGTTCTAGGGCTTATCTTTTGTTGTGTCCACCCTCCAGCCACTGTCTGGATCCACAGGGAAGAGGTTTGGAGTTGACCTCTGTGTGAGCTTGAGCTGCACTGACAGGCATTTTAACTGCGTCTGTGTTCTAAGGTTGGAAAACGACTCACAAGGAAGTCCAAAACGACCACAACTGAAACCAAAACGACTCGAAAGAGACAAGATGAAAAACAACGGAGACAAAACAACCGCATGAGAAATAAAATGGGACACAAGCAGCTGCAAAGACAGACAAAACAACCACAACAGACTCAACCTGGCTGCAAAGAGATGCAGCACAATGAAAACACCTAGGACGAGAAAAACCTCAAAACAACCATAAAGAGACACAGGTGGCTGCAAAACGATTCAAACTGACTAACAAGAGACAAAATCCCATCCAGAAAGGTTAGAAAATGACACAAAACAATCATAAAACTGTCACTAAAGGCTGCAAAAAGACTCCACCTGACTGCAAGGGGACGCTAAACAACCACAAAGAAAACTAAACCCAGCGCTAAGAGTAGCAAAGAAGAAACAAAACAACCACAATGAGACACAAATATGCGCAAAAGCACTCCTAATGACTACAGAGATCAACACCAAACACAAAAACACACAAAAGGTTGGAAATGGACTCAAACAGAAACAACAAAGAAAGAAAACCACCTCAGGAGCCTCGACTTGATTGCAAGGACACGCTGAGCGACCACAAAGAGACACAATGGTTTGGATGCGGCTGAGTACGAAGAGATGTAACACAACTGAGATTCAAAACAACCAAAATAAAAAACAACAACCACAGTGAGACACAAATACCTGCGAAATATCTCAAACCGATCACAAAGAGACAAAAACCAAGCACACAGAGGTTAGGAAAGGGACTCACAACAACCACAACTGTGTCACGAAAGGCTGCAAAGACTCAAACTGGCTGCAAGGAGATGCTGGACAACCACGAAGACAACCACAGCACGCGCAAAGAAGAAACAAAACAACCACAATGAGACACAAATACCTGCAAAATATCTCAAACCGACTACAAAGAGACAAAAACCAAGCACAGAAGACACAAAAGGCTGTAGAGAGAGACACAACAACTACAAAAAGAAGCAGCACAACAAAGAACAGGGAGAGAAAACCACCTCAAAGTGGCTGCAAGGAGACGCTGAACGACCACAAAGAAAACCAAAAAGACGAGCACAAAAACCTCCACAATGAGACACAAAAGGATCCAAAACCCAACCACAAAAAGACACGAGAGGTTAGAAGAAGACTCAAAATGTCTGAAGAGAGAAACAAAACATCTACGGTGAAGAGGTTTGGACTTGACCTCTCTGTGAACCTGAACTGCCCTGACTGGCATTTTGCCTGCGTCCATGTTCTGACATTTTACAGACGAGTCTGTGATGGGAGATGTGCAGCAGAGGAGACATGACGCTGGATCAAACAGGGCTGATGGTATTAACTTTTATGCCAGAGACATGTTCTGAGACGTCCTCTGAGGACATAGTGTGTTATTTTTACGTTCAGACCTCTCAGCTGAGATCCGTCACCTCGTCGGCCGTCGGCCTCTTCTGCTTGTCTGCTGTGGTGTGTGATATGAGGCTGTGCAGTTCACACAAGGATCTGCTTCTCCTACACATCCACTCCTCAGATGATATTTATGCAGCACCATAAAACACCTTTCATCCAGTGATAGTGTGAACGGCATTAAATGGATGGAGGCAGGGAGGATTCCTGGATTGTAAACGTGTAGCTTTATGATTTAAGAGCCGTCCAGAGAGCTGTCGTTCCCACGTACTGTTGATAGAGGCTGATAACGGTTAGCAGCGTTCCTCTTAGCGCCTGTAATCACACCAACACCTCGCTCTGAGAGTCCAGTCCTGTTTGGTCGTCTCTAAAACTGAACAACACTTCTGAGCTGGCATGTTATCACGCTCTTATCAGAATCAGTCTGGTAACTCTCCATCTGGATTTCATAATGAGGCGTGTTTCAACTGATACAGATAAAACTAATACCTCTGCATCAACTGGGTAGTTCTCCAGCCAATCAGAGAGCTTGAAATGACTAAAACCCAAGTGTGAGTAATGCTTCTTGACTGAAGGTCAACCAAACGACCACAAAGAGAATCAAAGGGCTGCAAGAAGAGATGCAAAACAGCCACGACTACAACGAGGCACAAGTCATCACGAAAAGACACAAAACTACTAAGAGATGAACGACGACAACAACAGAGAGAAAACAACCATAAAGAGACACAAACGGCAGTAAAACGATTCAAACAGACGACGAAGAGACAAAAAAAACAACAGGTTGAAAAGTGACTGAAAATGTTCAACAAGAAGATGCAAAACAACTGGAACGGGAAACGACCCCAAACAAAAAAGATGCAAAACAACCACAAAGAGACACAAGTGGCGCCGAAAGGATTCAAACTCACGACTAAACAAAAACCAAGCACAAAAAAAAATATATTGAAGGTTGGAAATAGCATTTAGTTGTAAACAAATTCAACTCAGATGACGTCTATGACTACTGTTACTCTTTCTGTCCATCACCACGTTAAGCCATGCCCCCAAACTATCTGATTGGCCCGGCAGATTTTTGCAGGACCAACCAGATCCCAACAGAGAGACTCTAAATAAACTTTAGTTTTAAAGGCAGAGAAGAGTTCAGGATGAGTCCCAGACTGTGAGAACCAGAATTTACATTTAAACTAAATGATGTAAAAACCGTTGATTGTTGAAGAGCCGACCATTAAAACACTTGAAGCTATAACTTGATTAAAGAGGAAAAAGTAGCATCAACATATAAATAACTCTTCTATTTAATTAAAAGCAACAAGGCCTCATGTAGTCATTGCTAACCTTTTATTTTGAAATCCACTGGAAGTCCCCACAGTTTCCACAGACACCAGATATGTCCCACAGATGATTCAGACTGTTTAGAATACAATTAGAACAACAAACGTAGCGCTAATTATACGGACGAGAAGGAGAACTTGAGTCTAGTTCCAGCTCTTTGAGGAACAGAATCACGATAAGAAGTCTGGAGAACAAAGAAGGGCTTTTGTTTTGGTGACTGAGACGTCCCAGTAGACAAAAAATAATGGAGCCACTGAAAAGCTCTCCCTCTCAGATTGCACGAGCACACCGAAGGATTGTGGGTCAGGGAAGTCCCAGATTGAGTATTGGTTACTGGTCTTTGTTCAGGAAAGAGAAAGGAGACTTTAAAAGCACCATGCCCAGGTTTGATGTTCCTTAAAGCTGCGTCTGTTTTGTTGTCGTCTCATGAAGCTGCAGAGATAAATGAACAATGATCAGCTGATTTTAAATGTGTTTGATGATATTTCCTGGGGGTGGGCGATGCTCGGGGCCACGTTGTGTAACGGTGCTGGCATCCATGTGTGAATCAAAGCGTAAGCTGAGGAGGGTCTTGTGATGATGATGATGATGATGATAATGTGCTGCAGCTGATAGCGACCAAACAAACCACTCCAGCTCACCTGCAGAGGTAGCGCCTGGTTGGTCACATATGCTGCAGCGTCACCGTCCAGCAGGTGATCGTACCGACGCCATCCGTCCTCAGCAGGGAGTCACGACCGACCGCTGATCTGCTGCTCAGATCAACGTAAACAGAAAAGCCGCGAGGCAACACTTCACACGTCCAGCATCACCAGCACGACTAACTGTGTGGTCCATATGCTCGGTGACTCCGGCAGTCTGCCTCCTCACCGTGATTCAGTCAAGACTTCTGTTTATTCATGAACTTTAAAAGGAGATTAATGTTTCTGGTACAAGAACAAATGAAATATCTAATCCACTGACGTTCAGTTGACACCGGCCGACTCATCAGAGGCTTGTTTGACTCAGTCAACCAATAAGTGGGAAACGTGGAATCAGAACTAAGTGAAAGGGTTGAGGGTCTGGCTTCAGGACCCACCATCACCCCCTAATGACAAGCTGTGACCCAAATCAAAGACAATTTTCAACTTCTCAAATTTATTGAATGAACAGATTGTGCAGTTTGAATCTGAGATAGTAGAATATGAAAGTATAAAAACACAAATGTAATGATGAACCAAAACAACCAGTAAGTGGCGATGCTAGAGAAGGAACTATTCCTTTTAACGCTCGATTAGCTGCATTTTAATGAAAACCAAAACTCTTCACTTCAGTAACTTCAGCCTTTATTTAACAAACCCAACAATGCTTTCATGTACAAACACCAAATAAAAAAGTCCAACTACTGAGAAATATATAATCTGCATCGTACCTGCCCTTCGTCATATTTTAACGTTTTTGGAAAACAAGAAAAATCACAATTTTTAGCAAAGCACATTGGTATTTTTATATTGATACTGAAACAGTGGCCAAAAAATGACTTGGCGGCTATGCTATGAGGCTAACGATGTGTAAACAAACTTTGCAGATCTTCTTCTATGGTGTGAAATGGCAGGTGTCACCCACCACCTACTGCCACTTTTGGGTCGCGACCCACCAGTTGAGAATCACTGTTCTAAGAGGCAGTGTATGGAGCTTTAAAACACTTTGTCGCATCCAAAGCTGCAGAGGTAAAGCTGTGGAAATCAAGCAGATGCTGTTGCTGCCCTCATGCTATGTTTAGAACATTATCACCTCTTCACCTTGCCCTCAGACGGCCTTCTGCAACGACAAACTAAACCTATCCTATCACTCTCTTCAAAGCCAAAAACAAAAACAGTAATTTTTACCTCATGCTCCGTCCATTAATATTAAGCAGTGTTGCATGAATTCCTGTGGACGGCGGCAGCAGCAGTTCAGTAGCAGTAAATCAGACTTTAAGGAGCTGGTGAGATAAGTTTTATTTTTGTGTGTTTATGTGTGTTTGGTCCTGCCTTATATAACCACCTCATCTCCAGAGCTGCTGTCCAAACAAAGGCCTGGGGGCTCGCTGGCCGTGTGTGTTTAAGCTAACGTAGTTATAGCTGTGTGTGTTGTTCAACCAGAAGACCAAACGCTAAAGCAGATTAGCCGAAGGACAGAGTGCAGGATGAAGGACAGGCTGCTGTTAGGGTGGGGTGAAGAGTCCTGGGAAGCCCTGAGTGGGAGGCAGCCGTGAGATACCCAGCTATGACTGAGCTGTTTATTACAAACCACACCAGAGCTCTGCGAATTACACAATCGATGTTGAGAAAATGCAGCAAGCAGTGACTTATTGTGGGAAACGGTTTCCACACATCAGATATGATTGTCTAATAGTTCACGTCTCTGTGGTTTCAGTGATTTCAGTTTCCTGTTATTTGCTCATTTTTCAGTGCTGACTCGTGAATAACGAAGAACAAGAATTAAACCGTCATCTGAAGGTTTAGGGCGGGCGGCACTGGGATTTATTTTTCTATCTCTGGGAGCTCAAAGCTGCCCCGTTACTGTGAGACTTTAAAGCTCCCTCTTGTGTCGTCAGGTCAAGGAAACAGATCTGTATCCTATCAGGAAATCTTTTTTTTTGTCAGCCTGCTCTGCTCAGATGACATTCTTTGTCTCCTGAACGTCTTCACTGATCTGAAACAACAGGAAATAACCTTACAAGCATTCTCACGCCTACATTTCACACACTAGATGATTTATTTTGCTGGAACGCAGCGTATACTGACGTAAAACACAACCACAGGTAGTCAGGGCATGTTTGGCACAAAAAACATACTCCACAAGATATTAGTCAGCGAGAACAAGATCAAAGTTCGTTCTGTCCAGGTCATTCATACTTCACGAGAAACCCTCATAGGCCCCTCCCACTGCAGCATACGTCACACGTGCTAAGCATTGTGGGAGATGCAGGAGATGAACAACTAGACTAGATGCACCCACTTTTCTTATTATTTTTGGATATCAGGTCAAGCCGTTCATTCAGCATGCATCCACACATGGTATGCCGAGCTTTACCCAGGAGAGATTAGCGGTCAGAGTCCCCGCTAGCAGGTTAGTCCAGGTTAAACAGGTCCAGGTGTGAACACTGATCTGGTCACTAGAGTCCAGGTTAAACAGGTCCAGGTGTGAACACTGATCTGGTCTCTAGAGTCCAGGTTAAACAGGTCCAGGTGTGAACACTGATCTGGTCTCTAGTGACCAATCGCAGAATAGTTGCCAGACACCACACGAGAAAAAAGTTCTGTCCGATTGATGTTTCAAGAACAAGCTGTGAGAGCTCCCAAACATGGGCTACGAGAACAGATTTCTTGCTTCTTGCGGAGTATGTAACAGCCTTAAGGCTACAGAAGACTTTTTCTCCCTCACTTTAGCCGCATCCTCAATAAAACCGGCGACATCTCGGAGAATACAAGGAAAAATGACAAGAAAAGACTTTAGAAATCTACAGGGGAGGAACTTTTAAGATCAGATCAGGACTCTAATCGGCCGATAATAAATATTAAAAGATGGGTGTCGGATTCGGGGGCAACAAAAACTTGATTGGGACATCTCTACTAAAAACCACTGTCTGCTACAAATCACTTTATATGTGGACAAGTCTTCTCTGGTACATTTCAACTACAGTTGTAACTTTCTCTTCTTCCACAGATCGCGTTGGGTTTGTGAGTTCACTTGAAGTGAGCGCCCCCAGGGGGTGAGATGTTCTGCAGGATCAGATCACAGGAAGGATGGTGGCCTCTGCGGTAACCTCCGTCTATACCCTCCATGTTCCTGTGGAGCACTGAGTAACTCTTTTCAAAAGCAGCGTTAGCTCATTTCCAGCATGGACAGCGTCGCGGTGGACAACCTCATAGACTTTGACCTGCCGTCCCAGACCACGTCTCTGAGTCTGAATGGCGGTCAACACCAAGGACACACGGACGCTTTCTCCCCAGAGCCGGCATCTTCAGAGGGAGTCCACCAGAAGCCTTTACTGCCTGAACCCATGGCGCCATCCAAGCACCACCACCACCAGCCCGAGGATGGAGACAGCGACGCTACAGAGTCGGCAGACAGCGAGAACGACATGGACCCGCCGTCTCACATGTGGGACCTGAGGAGGTCGTCGTCTTCGTCTGCTCACAGCGGGGAGGACGCCGACGCCGAGGCGGTGGAGAGGAGGACGTTCATGAAGGCTTACGTGGAGAAGGTGTTTAATGGAAAGTAAGTAATCATGTGTTTTGATCATCACTTAAAGATAATTATATATATTAAATCCATTTTATCTGAGTAAGGTAAACGGTAGAGTAAAAGTTCACCTTTACACACCTGGTATTTAATTGGGATGTGCCAATCAGTATCTGGGCCGATCCAGGTATTTATTTTAGGTCCATGTCCCTGTAGCATCAATACTTCTTCTTCTTCTGTTTTAATGGTGGTTGGCTAGCGTCAAAGCTGCCAAAAAATCAAGGAAGAAGAAGAAGAAGAGGAGGAGGAACCAAAATCGTGTGACTTAACTAGTGTACTGTGGATGTGTGGTGAGGTGGTAGTAGTTGATCATCTAAACAGAATCCATGGAGTCCACTCAGTCAAAGGCTGCACCCAAACAACAACAACAAACACTGAACGTTTAAAAGAAGAGAAAAGTTTCCTGGAGACAGCGTCAAGGAGAAACATCTTCCAGAGAGGGTTAGGGAGTTTATGGCAGCGTTGGATGACCAGAACATTTCTGGAGTAGAGAACACAAGGTACCAGCTACCCTCTCCACACTACATTAACTTTGACTGAAAGATTTATTGGACAGAATCCAGTCCACTCTAGGAGAAGACAAGGAAGACAAGGACAGACTTTAGGAAGACACAGGAGACCAACTCTAGGAGAAGACAAGGAAGACAAGGACAGACTTTAGGAAGCTACAGGAGACCAACTCTAGGAGAAGACAAGGAAGACAAGGAAAGACTTTAGGAAGCTACAGGAGACCAACTCTAGGAGAAGACAAGGAAGACAAGGACAGACTTTAGGAAGACACAGGAGACCAACTCTAGGAGAAGACAAGGAAGACAAGGAAAGACTTTAGGAAGCTACAGGAGACCAACTCTAGGAAAAGACAAGGACAGACTTTAGGAAGACACAGGAGACCACCTCTAGGAGAAGATAAGGAAGACTAGGATAGACTTTAGGAAGACACAGGAGACCACCTCTAGGAGAAGACAAGGAAGACAAGGACAGACTTTAGGAAGCTACAGGAGACCAACTCTAGGAGAAGACAAGGAAGACTAGGACAGACTTTAGGAAGACACAGGAGACCACCTCTAGGAGAAGACAAGGAAGACAAGGACAGACTTTAGGAAGCTACAGGAGACCAACTCTAGGAGAAGATAAGGAAGACTAGGACAGACTTTAGGAAGACACAGGAGACCACCTCTAGGAGAAGACAAGGAAGACAAGGACAGACTTTAGGAAGCTACAGGAGACCAACTCTAGGAGAAGACAAGGAAGACTAGGACAGACTTTAGGAAGACACAGGAGACCACCTCTAGGAGAAGACAAGGAAGACAAGGACAGACTTTAGGAAGCTACAGGAGACCAACTCTAGGAGAAGATAAGGAAGACTAGGACAGACTTTAGGAAGACACAGGAGACCACCTCTAGGAGAAGACAAGGAAGACAAGGACAGACTTTAGGAAGCTACAGGAGACCAACTCTAGGAGAAGACGAGGAAGACAAGGACAGACTTTAGGAAGACACAGGAGACCAACTCTAGGAGAAGACAAGGAAGACAAGGAAAGACTTTAGGAAGCTACAGGAGACCAACTCTAGGAAAAGACAAGGACAGACTTTAGGAAGACACAGGAGACCACCTCTAGGAGAAGATAAGGAAGACTAGGACAGACTTTAGGAAGACACAGGAGACCACCTCTAGGAGAAGACAAGGAAGACAAGGACAGACTTTAGGAAGCTACAGGAGACCAACTCTAGGAGAAGATAAGGAAGACTAGGACAGACTTTAGGAAGACACAGGAGACCAACTCTAGGAGAAGACAAGGAAGACAAGGACAGACTTTAGGAAGCTACAGGAGACCAACTCTAGGACATTTAGGATCAGGACTGGGATCAGGGATCAGATCGGGAGGGCAAAAAAACTTGACTGGGACATACCTAGGTCCCTTGTGTCCTCAAAAAACAGTTTTCCAGGTCCAGAAAACCCCCAGAAACAGGTTGATGGTGTCTGGGCTAAAATGCACCCACAAAGATGAGGTCCTTGAATGCACCACGGTTCATCTTGACAAAGACCGACTTTTAGGCCTCGTTCAGACCTTTTACATCAACACATGTTAAGATCTGATTTATTTATTTTCAGATATGCTGTCACAGATCAGATCATTTTCTCACACATTGAATAA